>NW_027507718.1:414690658-415290658 GCF_037356315.1 Lithobates pipiens
TGAAATGGCTGGGAAAGCCAAGAGAGCTGGAAAAGCTGATTGAACACAGAGCTAGTGGGGGATCAGAAGCCAAAGGTCAAGATTTGAATTCTAAGCAGGGTCATTGCTAAAGAAAGAGCCAGATAGCTCCGTATTTTCATTATCTGTGTTTTGATGGTGTAAATCCCCTATGTGGAACATTGATTTTGTTCAATAAAAATGGGGCAAGAAGCCCTAAACAACAGTTCAGATTATCATGGACTGAAATGTCTTCTACCACCGATCTAACAATCCCACATCATCATATATAAGTATTGTTGTATTATGAACTGCTAAATGTAATGTTCCTCCCTATTTTCTTGCTCATCTGTTTTTTGCCCTTGTCCTGGGTGGTTTACCGAGTGTGTGTCACACGTTTAATTTGAAGAAGGGACCCTTCATCACAAAAAGTGTTTTTGATGTTTTGTTAAAATAAATCCTTATACTGCACAGTGTTGTGACTGTACCTTATATTGGGTGTCTCTGCCACGAAACATACAAGATATAAGTGATTACATTAAATTTCCTTTTTGAAGTTAAGCTTTCTACACAATTTTATAATTCTTTAATACTACACCATAAGGTCTCTGTCACCTACCCTCTTTTTCATATTCTTTTTATGTGTACTCCTGTCTCTCCTTGTGTTATTTTAAAACAACAAGTCAAACAAAAGATATCCCTTTTGCAGATGTTTAGCTTCTGTGAAAGGGTCTTAAAGTAAAAAAATTTGATGAAACAAAGTGATAGATTGGCAAATGTATCTAGGTAATGACATATATTATAAAGGAGGCAGCAATATTGCACAAAGGGATCGTATTGTCAAAAAAAATCAATACAAGTGGAAAAACAGCATGGCAGCACATTGAAGCTAAAAGGTTAAACAACAACAATGAAGAATAAGAAACCATGCCAAGAATAGAAAATTAGATATTTTTCATTCCTGGTAGAGAGAACTGTTGGTGAATTGATGAAATCTAGCAAAATTCCATTATTTAAAGATAAATAAAAGGCAAATATATGCAACATACAAATAAGTATAAGTAAACCCGAACTAGATGCATTTAGTTTGCTAAAGCACTGTGTAAATTAAAACTTTGTTATGATGTTTTATGTTACACAGTGTGTAAAAATGGTTCTAAAGGCTCAAGGTTTTTTACCTTTGTGCATTCTATGCATGAAGGTAAAAAAACTCTTCTCTGGGGGCGTGGTCTGGCTGGGTCCTAAGATGGCTGCTTAAGCACAGAGCTCCCGCAAGCTGAGGACGAAACTTTGCTTTCTTGGGGAACCACTACACCCTAACATCATGGACAAACCCAACAGGAGTGCCTCGGCGTCCCGGACACCGAAGAAGACCAGAACGTAGCTCAGTTCTGAACATAATGAGGCCTCACAGGGAAGGGACACACAGGGCAGGCAATCGGCCCCCACAGTGATCCTGTCCGACTTAAAGAAAGTTGCTTCCGATATCACAAGCAACATTACCAGCAACCTGTCGGCTGACATTTTGGATCTCAAGACGGACATTCAGGCAGTAGCTACCCGCCTAGCAGATGTGGAACAAACCACGCAGCTCCATATGGCTACTGTAAGGCAAGTCCAATGCACTTATGATTCACAGCTTTCATATTTATTTGACCCTCACCGTCAAGTCGAAGACCTCGACAATTGGGGTCGTAGACATAACGTGAGGGTTAGGGGAGTACCCGAGGGTCTGGAAGCCGGCTCCTTGCCACAAACAATCTGCGCCATTTTTAATGAGCTGTTAGACCGTCCGGTGGACTTTCACGTCGAGATGGAGATATTACACAGAGCCCTGAGACCCCCACCTCGAGATAATGAACCCCCCAGAGACGTAATATGCTGCATAGTGAACTTTCCACTAAAGGAAGAAATACTGAGAAAGGCGAGGGAAAGAGGTCGTATATTAAATAATGGCACTGAGATCAAGCTTTTTCAGGATCTCTCCCCAACCACTTTGCAGAACAGAAGGGCCTTGCGCCCCCTGCTGGACAACCTAAGATCTCGCAATACACAATACCGCTGGAAGTTTCCGTTCTGCCTTTCAGCCTCCGCTAGGGGCCGCACTGCTCTCCTGTGCTCACCAGACGACTTGCCAGCCTTCTGTGAACAGCTCGATTTTCCCCTAACGGAACTTCCGGATTGGTGTGCCTTCCGCTTCACAACTGAACCGTGGCACCCAGTGTCACAAAACCCCTCTCCTAAAGCACAAAGGCATCGCTCTCATTGCTGGAGATCAGGCCCTCCCTCCCCTGGAGCCCACACATCTTGTCAGGACCTAAACCAACACACCCCTGGACCTCCTGAAACTCGTTGCAGGGATCGCCCGGATGCATGAAATCCATTCAGGTATTTTAAGCCTGCCTATGTGTAAGTGGATACCAACGAAGTCCAGGTTGTGGTACTCCCACTTGTTCCAACAATTTTTTCTGTTTTTTCTGCTGAATTTGCCTTGAGCCCCAACCTACCTTTGCTGATATGCTAACCCTGGGGGATAAACTGTGACTGTCATAGAAGTACCCAGAGACTGACCCAATGTCTTTGAACTTTGACCCTGAAAAAAATTTGGTCATTTCTATGCTGATCTATACAAAACTGCAATGGGAACTAATTGTTGTTGTAAGATTAAGCCATATCTCCTGAAGCTCAGTGCTTACCAACTCACCATCACTTATACCCCAACTTCATAAGTGTTCTGGAAGCCTCCAATTGTGGAATTGACTATGGCATTACCCGTAACCTTGCCCCCCCCCCTTCTTCCTCCCCCCCTTTTTTTTTAAGATATAAGTACCTGATTGCCTATTTATACCATTTTTCTATGTTGGCTTGCCTCATGGATTGCCAATGCAATTATACATAAACCTCTGTCCTCTCTAAGGCTATGGGGGGGGAAGAAATCCCACATTGGAGCTTCTCACTATAATCATAGCAATACTGGATCACAGAGGCAATGATGCCTCCTTATAGATACTAAGAGTAAGCATAGACAATCCATGAGCATCCCATAATTTATAGGTAGCCCACAATAGGAAAAGATTTGATCCTAGATATGTTTATTTTGCAACTGAGCCTTAGGGGAGAGAGGGATAATCTTCCTATCCCCAGTGACGTGAGAATAACGTTTCATTTTCCATTAACCTAAGGGGGGTGGTTTAGTCACGTTTCAACTTTGATTTTAGTTTGAGTTTTGGTTTGGGTCCTCGTTTTTAGTTCTAGATCTGACAGCACCTGGATTTCTTAAGTATGACACTCTCCTCCACCCAGGGCCATGTTCATAACCTAGCCTGCGCCCCGGAGGGATCCGAGTGAACCTCCCCTTACACATATAAAGATGGTTCCATATTGCTCCCAATAGCACTTCACCCAAGTTTCAATGATTTATTCCTCTACAGGACCTAAAGATTAGGCCATGATTAGATTACTGGGGCTCACTTCCCTTTAACTGAGGTTAAATACTGTAGAATTGTTGTTTGAAATTGTATGACACTTACAAACTGGTAGCAATGTTACTTGCCTCCTTTTTGATATTTTTGATATTGTCGATTTGCCTCATAACACTCAGGCTTGCCCCTTTTCTATCCCACTGTTCCCCATTAAACTACTGTCTCCTAGTTCCTCAAGATTGCAGCTGCATGTGATCCCAGACATTCTCATTGTCCCCCTACAGCAGTACTATAAATTAGTCTGATGACCACCCAGCTTTCTATCTCTTAGGTGGATTAGCATTTCCACCTCCACCTCTGGTAATTTCTTCTCTCTCTAAATTGTTATATTCAAAAGCTTTTCTCTTTCTTTTTTTTTTCTCTCTAACCCTGCTCTTTGGGTCTCTTCCCCTCATTTATCTCAGTCCCCCCCCTCCTTCTTTTTCTTCACCTCTCTTCCTTTTCTTTTTCTTATCCTACCCCACCCCTCATCTCTCCCTCCTCTTCTTCTTCCCACCCATCTAACCTATTGTTTCCCCTCCCCCTCATCCCCCTTCCCCACCCCTTGGTTACATTAGCTCATCCTTCAACGCGGCCACCTCGGTATAGGCTGATACTCTTTGAACTAAAGCAAGTAAATGTATTACCTTGTAGCTCCTAGCTCTCCTCGCATCATGCAGAAAGACTCGGGCCACATAACTCTCTATGTGCGTCGCTTAATGTAAAAGGCCTAAATTTACCCGAAAAGCAGTCTCAAGTCATGTTCGCCCTCTCCAAGCAGAAAGCCCAATTTATCTTCCTCCAAGAAACCCATTTCTGTTTGAATTCTATCCCCAAGATCACTAACCATCTATATCACACGGCTATCCATTCCACAAACCCTACAGCAAAGACTAAAGGGACTTTCATATTGATATCCGAACATTCCCCCTTCCAACTATCAGATTCTCTAGTAGACCCGGAGGACAGATTTGTTTTTATCAAAGGCTTATATGCCTCCAAGCCACTCACATTGGCAAACATTTATTCCCTAAATGAACATCAGGTTTCCTTCTTCAGGAAAATTATCTCTTACTGACCTTCAAGGAGGGCATTGTCCTTCCTGGAGGAGACATTAATGTACCATTGTACCCAGATATTGACTCCTCTTTGGGCACTTCCACGCTGTCCTACTGAGCCCTTCGCCAAATTAAATTACAGCTTCCGGGCCTGGAATTGCACAATGCATGGCGTACATTATTCCCCTCAGTCAAAGACTATACTTTTTACTCTAATCTATTTAAAAAATACTCACGCATAGACTATTTTTTTCTCTCCCAACCTGACTTGACTTATCTTACACATGCAACCATAGACCCAATGTATCTATCAGATCATCATCCTATTTCAGTTACCCTGACCTTTCCCCCCCCCCCCCCCTGTTTTTAATAAAGAATCAACGTTGTTTCAAAACAAGAATATACTTAAAACAATACAAGTTCAATTAGGTTTAATGCGATAGAAATAGAGCTCACACACACATTTTAATTATATGTATTTTTATTGGAGGCACTTTGAAATAATAATGCAGCAAATGTGCTAGTAGAAAGGCCAGGTTAACTGTTTTTCTGTCAAGGCCCATGTGAACATATTACATTTTTCTGTTAGGGGGCGTGGATACGAGTGACGCGTCACTGATCGCTTTTCCCAATGGGAGGAGCATTCGATCGGTGACATGTCACTATGACACGATCACGGTACACCGGCGGACATCGAGTCTGTGGGTTCCGCAGGCACGGTCATGGAGCGTGCGACCACACGGCGGCAAATTAAAGGGGACGTACCTGTATGCCCATCTGCCTGTCCGTGCCATTCTGTCGATGTATAAGTGCGTGTGGCGGTCCTTAATTGGTTAATGTATTGCCATTGATCAAAGATGCATTAACATAACACTGGTGCCACCAATGCAGCACAAAGGGATTAATTAACTGCCACTGGTCACTAATGCATCAGTCGCCAATGTGGCAACACATTAACCCCTCTCCATGCTGTATATTACAGAAATGAAATACCATTGTAATTAACCTCCCCTCAGCCCCCTACGGCTAGCAACATGGGCGCTTTTAACCCCTTCTTGGGGGTTAAAAGTTCCCTGCTAGTGGCCCAACAGTACCGCTTAAATAGTGGTAAAGCGCCACTAAAACTGGCAGCACTTTACCACTAATGGACCCACCACCCCAGTGTAAAAGAAGCCTTATAAAAAAAATGTAAAAAAAGTCAGTGGCGGCAGTGGATATTGCAAGGCCTGCACACGACCCCTGTCCATGCTGCATTACATATACTCCCAAGTATATTTATGCAACCTCATGTACCTGATTCCACCAGTAAGCCGGCACTGCACAGTGCTAATCACAGGCAGTGAGACATTTCACGATCTGTGCAGCCGCGGATCGGGAAATATCTCACTACCTATGATTAGCGCTGCGCAGTGTTGGCTTCCTGGTGGGATCAGGCACGTGGGGTTTTGAAAACGCCCAAGCCTATCCAAAGTGGTTAATTATCAATTGTATCAGTAATATGCAGCATGAAGGGGGTTAATGTGTTGCCCCTGGTCACTAATGCATTAGTGACCATTGTCAGTTAATCCCTTTGTCCTGCATTAGTGACACAAGTATCAGTGCTATGCTGCAGCATACAGGGGTTAATGAACACTGATACTTGTGCCAACACATTAACCCCCTTCATGCTGCATATTACTGATACCATTGGTATATAATATCACCTCTCCCCTCCTCCCAGAGTTAGCCGGTTCATCTGTACATGTTCATCTGCTTACTATTGATACACATTTATTTTTCTCATCCACTGCCTGGTTGGTTCCACTTTCTGCTCTGGGTCGCACTCACTGCAGTGCCCGGCAGCTCTCTACAGTCCTCTCTCTTCCCGCCTCCCAGTGATGTCACGCCAGGACTCGGAAGTGCCTGTCGGAAGGAGATCACTCCACGGCTCCACCTGACAGGGAAGGAAAGACCGAGTCCTATTCTTATGCCGGGTGCAGGAGCGCACTCGGCACATCCTTGCAGGCAGCTGTGTGGGATTGTAGCACGGTCGGTTGGCGGTAATCACAGTATGCCCAAAACATTTTTAGCAGCACACTGCCAGCACTGCGCCCCCTTCCCATGCTAATTTGTTCCGCCCAGGGCACCCGCCCCTTCGCCCCCCCCCCCCGTACCAGCCCTGCTTTCCAGACCTAGCTCCAAGAACTAAAACCTGGAGACTAAATTTAATTCGGCCTTACTTAAGGATGTGGAATTTACCACACACTTGGAATCACGAATTTGCAAATATTTAATAGAAAACGCTACCCCAGACATATCTCCAACTACCCTATGGGAAGCACAAAAATGCATAGTTCGGGGGGAACTAAATGGTACAAGCCACGAAAGTCAAAAGAAAACACCTGGACACTATAGTAAGACTAAACAAAAATTAAACACTTAGAGACCTCACACAAACACTCCATTCACAGCTTTCTCTACAAGAACTGTCTCTCTCATGTTCCCTGTTACTGGAAGAGTTAGGGAAATGCACCAGATGCCGTTATGTCCTCTATCAGAGAGTCTTTTATGAACAGGGCAAAAAATGTGGGAGAATGTTAGCACGAGTAGTAAGAGCCTCCAGACCTTCCAACACAATCCACCAGATCCAGAACCCACAAGGTACGTCCCTCTCTAAAAACTAAGACATTGCAAGATGCTTCAAGCACTATTACAAAGAACTATATAACCTAAGACCCTCCACTCAGAACACAGACCAGCCAGATAGGAGGTCAGAAGCTATCAAGGACTTTCTAGCCCAATATTTCCCAAAACCATTCCCACAATCACAAGCGAAAGACATGGAACAAGCCCTCTCTATAGAAGAGCTCCACATAGCTATAAAAAAAATTAAAACAGGGAAGAGCCCGGGCCTGGACGGGTTTACATTGAAATATTACAAACAATTTTCCAATGTAGCATCCCCAAAACTGATAACCACCTTTAATTTCATGGCAAGCCCTAAGGCCTCAGTCGGTCACATGTTAGAAGCCCACATTACGGTCATACCAAAAGAGGGTAAAGATACCACACAAGTACAGAATTATAGACCTGTATGCCTCCTCAATGTGGATATCAAACTCTATGCCAAATTTTTTTGCATTTCGACTGTCCCCTCTCCTACCCAATATTATTTCCTAGACCAGGTAGGCTTTGTCCCAGGAAGGGAGGCTAGGGACAACACCATTAGAGAATTGAACCTCCATCATTGGCTCACCACTTCAAAAACCCAAGGCTTTTTCTTATCTCTAGACGCTGAGAAGGCATTCGACAGAGTGGCCTGGGACTACATGCTCGAGACCTTGAAGGCACTTGGCCTTCTCCCTCGCTTGTTGTGTGTGTGGGCTCCATCGGACTTTTTCCATCGGAAAATCCGACGGACCAAGTTTTCCAACTTGGCTATAAAATTTTCCGACAACATGCTCCGATCGGACAGTTCGATCATGTGTAACTTACTCCAACGGACAAGGTGCCACGCATGCTCACAATCAAATTCGGACACGGAAGCGCTCGCTCAGGTAAAACTACCGCTCGTAATCAATATAGCACATTCGTCACGCTGCAATGTTAAAAATTCTTTCATGCAGCACATTCTCTTGTTCTTTACAATGCTGCACGAATGAACTTGTTTTGATGCTCATATTCACACACACACTTCTCCCTAATGTATTTCTTTTTTTTACTCATTTCAGCAATACAATGTTTTAAATCGTCACATCTACCCAATCTTTTTCTTTTTTTATTTTTTTTTTATTTTGTGGTTGGTTTTTTTAATCAACATCTCCTTTTTTGACAGTTTGCTCATCTTTGCATTTTTGTTGGTGTGTTTTGTTTGTCAACTTACCACAACACCATTATTATCTTTTTAATTTTCTTTTTCTTTTTTAATCTACAGGAGGTTGTTTGGTGTTGGTGCCCCTTGTTATTCATTTCACTTTGTATATTTGAAGTGTACCTGCCTACTCACAAATAAACTGTCCTTTTTGAAGTAAAACATATACGCAAGTATTTCTTCAACCAAAAAAAACCTTTATTTAGGTGTCAGTAACAAATAAAGAGGGAGGCAGCGCTGGAGAAACTGGGGAGATTAGCGAAGCCTTGGGCCCCAGGGCACACATCAACTATTTAAATGCAAAAATTGGTGGCCTGAGGAGTACATGTCTGAGGGAGAGAAGTCTGGTCCTGAAGTCCAAGAAACCCAGAACAGCAGCAGATGACATCTAAGTTCCCATGCTGTGGTACTACAAGAGGGTGCATCTTCTGTCAGACCAGACTGAACCCAGGTTATCACACTCTGGTCTTCCTTCCACGCTTCCTTCCAGGCTGTGGCTGTGGTGCTGGAGGTGTGGCAGAAGGAGGAGGAGGGGCATGGGCCAAATCACACAAGTGTGTTGCTTGTGTGATTTGGCCCAACAGCCCCTTGTTGAGGGTGTGTATAATTAGCTCCTCACACAAGATATGTTGCCCCTCCTCCATTGCAGGCAGCCAAGGCGGCAAAGGCCTCTTGATAGGTGGGGGTGGCTTTGAGGGCCGCTGAAGCCTCACCCTTTTGCGTGGAAGGCTGAGGGGAGGGACCTAGGATTCAGTCAGGCTCCACTGCCCGCCCACCGCTTGGCTGCCGCTTACCCCTGCCTCCTCCTGGCTGCCACTTTCCACAGCCACCTCCTGGCTGCTGCATTCCACACCCTCCTCCTGGCTGATGTCTTCCTGTGTATGAAAAAGGGACATAGTTTTAGTTTTTGGTTCATCAAACACACACAGTTTTCACCTCAAGACTGTTGCAAATTGTTAACCAATAGAAGAGACTATCATTCTGAGCCCAGCATTTTTCATTCTTGGCCCAAAGGTTTTGGCCACTACTGTCTATTGATATGTGAAACACTTTCTAAAATCAGCAATTAGAGAGCAAACAACAATTTTACATCATTAATTTTTACTCCCAAAATATGTACAACAATATTATACCTGGCTCAAGCTGGGCTCCCCCAGTTCTTCCTGAGTGGAAGGCCCAGGTTGCGCGTCGGAAGACTCAGCAGGTGTGGAATGTAGAATAAAGGGACGCGTGGAAGGAAGGGTAGAGAGTGATTCCCTGACATCAGCCTGGTCTGACAGAAACTGCATCCTCTCATAATACCACAGCCTGGGGACATAAACTTTATCTGCTGCAGCTAAAGATTGCATGGAGTCCAGCACCTTCCTCCGTTCCCTCAGATATGTACTCCTGAGGCCACCAATTTTCACTTTTAAATAGTTGATGTTTCCCCTGGGGACCACCGGCTTCACAAACTCAACCAGTTTCTCCATCGCTGCCTGCCTCTTTAGTTTGTTACTGTAATGTGGGTGTGTAGATTGCCACAGGCAGGGCAGTTCCCTGTACTTATCGATGAACAGAGGGAGGAAACTGTGGTCAATGAAACCGTCCATAATCTCTGCAAGACACAACACAAGACAAACCCTAATGTCAGGCTAAACTCCACTAATGCAGGCTCAATTTAGAAACAGTATAGGCTAGTGATGTACCAAGTTAAAAATTTTACCTTCATTTGCACGATCGTCGCATCAGCTTCTCCCTCTGTTCACAGATCGTACGTATGACACACGCGTGTTGCGTTTTATATACAGTGCGCAAGAGTGAAACTCCGCCCACCCCTGACGTTCTTTCTAGACTATTCCCCGCCCCTTCTCTTTTGGCGCAGTGGGGAGAGCACATGGCGAAGACAACGCAGGTGCGCAATCAGAGTTCCACTAACGAGGAGGAGGGCGAGGAAAGCCCAGAGCCTGAAACGTCATGATCCTGGAGGAGAAGATTTAAGGCCTCAAATATGTCTTTTGAAGAAATGTTGCAGATGGTGGACATATTGAAGAGGAACCTGATATGCAGATACCTGCACTTGAGAAAGGAGCGCGCATGCCCGAACGAGGCTTGCGCAAGCTCAGAAACACGTTGTGCTTTTGGGTATCCCCCCGGCTGACGTCACATGCTGTCTACGAGCCAGTCTGAGTCTCTGTGGATCACAGAACACAGCAGAGCTTCCCCTAGCGCGCTGTGGAGGAGGATTCATCCAGTAACAGCACCAGCGAAAGGGAACAGTGACTTGACTATCAAACGGAGGACAATAATAATTATGGATGTAAGTGAGACTTTTATTAATTGTATAAAATAAATGCACTTTTTACTGATTTGGCGCTCTTCTATATATTCCTTTATTGGTATCCTATTCATGAGATGACTTCACTCTAAAAAAGCAGCTGCCGCAGGTGATTGTGCACATACATCCCTTATGCTCTAAGGACAGCAAGCAACCTTTCTGGATTTTCAGCAAATTCCAAGTACTGTTTTCTCAGATAACTTTTTTAAAAAACATCTTGCTTTGATAAAAACAGTTTTGAATTTATTTTAATGAACAATACAGACTGAACTGAAAAGGACACACCAGTATCTTTTAAAGCGCTAGTATCTTGTGTTGTTTTTTTATCATATTGAAGAGGAACCACTATGATGGGAAGTATGGACCTTACCCAAACCCAAATATCAGAAAGGCCAAGATCATGACTAAAGTTGTGAAGAGTCTTCAGAAGAATTTTGGGGTACTACGATCCAAGGATCAACTGAGAAAACGCTGGTCAGACCTGAAACTGAGGGAGCACGATCAGTACAGAAGGATCAAGCGTGTTCTTCAAAAAAGTAAGTAGTTGTCGTGTGTTCATATTATTATTATTGCTTGCATACTGCTCCATGTGCTTTGATTTCATATTGTACAGTTTAAAATGGCCACTTTCAAGTTCATGGGTTCAATCGTTCCTAATAAACATTGTTTGTTAGCCCACTCCCAACACAATGTTTTCCTAACTTACACTTCACTACATTTGTTCACACTGCAGGTAAGTATTCCAGCTTTAGAAAGTGTCCAAAATAATGTTCTCACCTTTGAACTCGGCCAAAAAACACAATTGTACGATGCTTCCAAGCAATGTTTCATATTCCTAGTTCTGTCCTCTGTGTGCTAAGTATTACTTTTTTACATTCTCATAGGGGAGAGAAGAAGAAAGTCTGAGGACACCAGGGACCCCACACCTCACAAAGAAGGCGAAATTCCAACACCAGAAGCAGAGGAGCAGGAGGAGGAAGGAGATATTGTTGAAGTTGGACAAATTGTCACCACAACAGGTGAGTGTCGGAGAACACAGCTTACGGTAAGCTAATCAATGTATGTCGGCATATTTATAATACATGGTGTGTTTATTTTTGTTTTTTTAGGTGATGTGGAAGAAGAATACCATTTTAACAGTAAAAGTGCCCAGATCCTGATTGGGAGATAATGAGGGGCAATCGCGATTTAGAAATTATACAGAAAAACATCAATGATGTTCAACATAAAATGAAGAACATCATTCATGTTTTGGGGAGAGTTTGAAACACCCCAAACTAGCTTGGGTATTTTTTTTTTCAAACAAACAACTTTTGTATTTTACTAAAAGCCAAATTTAAAAGATGCACACAGTGTGCCAACATGTGGTATCTCCCATCATGGGGGATCAATGTACGTGTTTTGTGGAAAGTGGCTGAGATGAAGGGGTTGCACCCCAAAAACATGTACATTGATCCCCCATGATGGAACACTGTGTGCATCTTTCAAATTTTGCTTTTCCAGGGGTGACACCCCATGTGATGAGGGCAATATCAGCCCAGTTTGTACATACTCATGTCTGATACTGTCTTCACTTTTCAAAGTTGAACTTTGTAAGCTCTTGTGTTCTGTATGTTATTCTTTGATACATGCCTGTTTACACAAAAATGCCAAGTTACAAAAAAATTACCGAAAAATTTTTTTTTCTATACACCCAATATGTTGGTTTGTTGTAAAACCCTTTTCTAAACGCACATGTGAATGTGCTTTGATTAAAAAGTGGAAATTATAAACAATGTGTGGCTTCATTTTTCAATGCGCAAAAGCAGTAAAAGCAGTAAAAGAAGTAAAAGGAGTAAAGTTGTTGTTTTCTGTAGAAATGGGTGTTATTTACTAAAGGCAAATCCACTTTGCACTCCAAGTGCAGTTTCAGGTGCACTTTTGCAGTGCACTTGTAGTGCATAGTGGATATGCCTTTAGTAAATAACACACACAGTGATGTGGAAATTTCCCCAATCACGCCATTTTCAAGACCCCACATATTTCTGTCATGGTGCTGAAAATTAGCAATATTTTGTCAGTAATGCACTACATACATTAGCAACAAAAACAAGGTGTGTGTGTGTTGCAGACCCACAACATAATAAGATTATCTGAAGAAGAGACTTTCACCTTATCTCGCTCTGAACTTGGGTTTGCACTGTTGTAGAAAAAGGCCCAAAAAAAACAAAAAAAAAACTAGGAGACACCTAAAACCAAGCCAAGCAGTAAATGAAAACAAAGATTATTGTAGTTTCAAATAAAAATGTATTTTAAAAATGCCTCTCGGACATTGTCTGGCATATCAATGCCCCCCCTACCCCCAAAGTACTCCATGTATTGGGTTCTGACCTCGCGGGTGCTTTGGGGGGGGGGGCAAGGCAGGACGAGCAGCTTCAAGGGCCGTGAGATTGTCATTTTCAGGCAAGTCTGCATCTGGGCCAACTGAGACCACATAGTTAGCTGAATGTCTTTTCAAGAAATTGTGCAGAACACAGCAGGCAAGCAATATGTGATTGAGTTTATATTCCGCCATGTGGATTGGCGTCAAAAATAGGCGGAACCGGCTGGCCAGTATTCCAAAACTGTTCTCCACGACTCTTCTGGCTCTGGCCAGCCCGAAATTAAAGATCCTCTGATCCGGGGTGAGGGTCCTCATCAGGAAAGGCCGTATCAGGTGGTTTGCCAGGGCAAACGCCTCATCCGCGACGAATATGAACGGGAGTTCTTCGACATTCTCCTCTGGGGGTGGCAAGCCCAGACTGCCACTTTGGAGACGCCAGTAGAATTCCATCCGTGAGAACACTCCACCATCTGACATCCGGCCATTTTGCCCCACGTCCACATAAAGGAAGTCATAGGTCGCTGACACCACCGCCAACATCACGATACTATTAAACCCCTTGTAATTATAATAGTACGACCCTGAGTTGGGGGTGGGATGATGCGGATGTGTTTCCTATCAATTGCTCATCCACAATTGGGAAAGTCCCAACAGCTGGCAAAGTGGGAGGCCCCAGTCTGCCATTCCTGTGGCATTGAAGGAAACTATGGAGTGAAACAAGACAAAAATTTGTAATTTGGCACATCAACATTGCAAGCAGATTAGACACCAACATTTTTGGCCAAGATCAGTATAACATTTTGGGAACTGAGTATTTAAAGCCTAAAGTATAAGGTCCCCTTATCAGAGTCATCACCCCCTATCCCTCCCCCACCCCCATCCCCCCATCTGATGGGCCCTTGCAAAAAATGAGGGGGGGATGTTTTGGACAGGTAACCCCCTCCACTTCATTGAGAGCTGAATGCATAAATAGTGTGTGATACTTTGGGCAGCCCCTCCTTACTTACACTATTGGCAGCCCACCGGACAGGTAAGAAGTGTCATAATACCAAAAAAAAATGGAAACACATTTTGACATTCTGCTATTACCTATCAAGATAATAATAGTAGAAATAAAACAATAAACGGTAGCATTTGAAAGTATTGAGGCAGGCCCATGCACTACATGCTTTGGTGAATTTGTCCATAAATCTGACCAGAAAAAAGGTAGGTAGAGTGTGTATTGGGTTTGGCAAAGTCAACAGATAGAGGATTGCTATCAGTTGACCTAGCAGTTGGGGGGAGGGGGGTTCCTAATGAGTTTGGCCCAACCCAAAAAATAAATAAAAATGGCACTCTGCATGAATTTAAGCACACACATAGCATTTGTAGTTATTTTAGGGGGTGTTTAGGGGAGAGCAATACTATGGAGCTGACAAAAGACATTGCTAAGTGACTAGACTATAGGTTTATGGGCCCAGAAGAGCATGGTGGGGAAGTTAGTGAAGGCAAATATGCATGAAGGACAAAAAAGGAACGTGAAAAGCTTTCAGAATGCATGAGGACAAAGGGGCACAGCATATCAATTAGACTATATTGCAATCATGGTAATTAGGGAATGAGGAAAGAAATCCAAGACATTAGCAATCATTAAATACATAGAATGTGATGTTAAAGGAGAAAACTTACCTTCATATAGTCCTTCTGCAGGACCTGAATGATGGCAGAACAGTTCTCTGGAATACTGATTCCCAGAGCCTGGGGGGAGATGCCTGTGGAGAACTTCAGGTCCTGAAGGCTTCTCCCTGTTGCCAAGTAGCGCAAGGTGGCGATGAGCCTCTGCTCCGGAGTGATGGCTTGTATGCAGGTATCCTGCCTGGTGATATAAGGGGACAGCAAAGCCAGCAGACGGTGAAAAATGGGGTCTGTCATCCGGAGATAATTCCTGAAATCATCAGGATTATTCTCCCGGATCTCACGGAGCAAATCCATGTGCGAGAACTGGTCACGCTGGAGCAACCAATTCTTGGTCCACAAACTCCTCCTCGCCCTGTTCATGGACCGGGCTTGTGTCAAAGCTAAAAGCCCAACACCAAGCCCCTGCACAGCACAAACTCTATGACGAGTACATACACAAAACATGGTTTAAAATGGTCGGCTGGTCAGAACGGACAACCAGAAAGCACCGATAAACAGCAATGCCTGAAAGAACGAACTGAAAAGCAAAAACAAGCAGACAATAAGCAATGCAAATCAAAGCGTACTATACCAAGATATAGTCCACAATGAGAAACAAATGCTTACTGACTACACGCACTGATAATCAGATACGCACAGACAAGCACAAACTGAAGAACAGTAACGAACTGAAGCACAAACTTCTACTAACACGCGATAACACGCGATAAACACGAGATCAGCAGAAGGAGCCCAAAGGGTGCCGGACGTGGTGCTGAACTTCCCTTTTCTAGTGCCATCGTACGCGGCTTACGTCACCGCGTTCTTGGCAAACGGAACTTCCGACAACTTAGTCCGACCGTGTGTATGCAACACCACTTCAGGACTACTTCTGGACTAAATCCATCGGAATTTATCCGACGGATTTGGTTGCCGGAATGTCCGACCGTGTGTACGGGGGCTAAGAATTAATGGCCCCCTGTCGGACACCTTCGCCATAAGTAATGGTACCCGTCAGGGCATACAGTCAATCCACTTGTTGGTAATATTTTTTACAGATTGGATGAGCAAGATCTCCGCATGGATCAGTTTGCCTTGGCGTTACAAACGCTTCTGAATTGCACGGCTCACCTGGAATCCCCCACGGTGGCTGCTCCGATACAACCTGAGTCACAGGCCGTCCCTGCTGCTGCGCCAGTCTCTGTGCAGGCACACGCTGCGAGTATTACCTCTATAAGAGGTATGTCTGGTTCTGCTCTGCTTCCCCAGTGATTTGGGGGCGATCCAGTTCAGTGCAGAGGGTTTCTCAATCAGGTTGAGATATACTTTGAAATGCTGCCCCAGGCATTTCCCACAGACAGAAGCAAAGTAGGTTTCGTGATATCTTTGCTTTCTGAGAGAGCCTTGGCCTGGGCTAACCTGTTGTCTTGAGTTACCCTGAGTTTGTGGCCTCCTTTAAAAGGGTTTTTGACGTTCCTGCACGCTCCGCTTCTGCTGCCAAGTGCCTCATGTCCATCAAACAGAGTACAAGAACTGTTGCCGACTATGCCATTGAATTCCATACTCTGGCAGCAGAGGTTGCTTGGAACAATGAGGCCCTCATGGCTGCTTTTTCTCATGGTCTCTCGGATTCCATCAAGGATGAGATAGCAGTCCGAGATATACCCACTGAGCTGGAGAGCTTGATCTCATTTGCCATCCTCATTGACTCCAGACTCAGAGAAAGACTTTATCTTAAGGAGCGCTTGCGGAAGCCTCCTGTACGTTTGCCTCCGAGCTTTGTAGTCCTACCCATGCCTCCCTTACCTTCCATGCCCCCTGGTTCCCGAGTTGGTCAGTAAAGATGAACCTATGCACCTGGGCTTCACGCGTCTCTCTGCGGATGAGAGAGCCTTTAGGAGGAGGGAGAGATTGTGCCTTTATTGTGGCCAGGCAGGTCACTTTTTAAAGTCTTGTCCTACCCGTCCAGGGAACGCCCGAACCTTGAGGTCCTGTCATAGATAGACCTTAGGTGGCGTTGTTTCGTCCCCAGTTATCCATAAGGATAAGCCCCTGGTTTTGGTCACCCTTTCTTGGGCTGAGTCGAACATCAAGATACAGGCTCTAATCGACTCTGGGGCTGCAGGCCTGTTCATTGATGCTGCATTTGTTTCGCAGCACTCAATTCCACTGCAGCTGCGTGACACTCCACTTGCCATTGAGGCTCTTGACGGGAGACCTTTACAGCCTGCCCATGTGACTCCTGAAACAGTTCTGTTGTCCAATGTCGTAGGGGCTCTTTATGATGAGATAATCCAATTCCAAGTTATTTCCTCACCCAGATTTCCGCTGGTTATTGGTTATCCTTGGTTACAGAGGCACAGCCCCTCTTTTGATTGGCTCCGTGCTGAGGTTCTCTCCTGGTCACCACAATGCAATGAGACATGCTTCCGGAAGGTATCCAAGGTCCTGTGCACCATTTCACTCCCCTCCCTGCTGGAGGAGTACCGTGTTTTTGGCGATGTCTTTGATAATGGTCAAGCCGGTAGTTTACCTCCACACCGCCCTTATGATTGCGCAGTTGACCTTCAACCTGGTACCATACCTCCTCGTGGCCGGGTTTACCCTTTGTCGGTCTTGGAGGATAAGGCCATGGAGGAGTATGTTGCTGACGCACTTTCTCGAGGTTTCATCCGCAAATCCTCATCTCCTGCTGGTGCTGGTTTCTTCTTTGTGAAAAAGAAGAGCGGTGAACTGAGACCTTGTATAGATTATAGGGGTCTCAATCGTGCCACGATTAAGAATGCCTACCCAATTCCATTGATTACTGAGTTATTTGACCGCCTAAAGGGAGCAACGGTTTTCACAAAGCTTGACCTGAGAGGGGAATACAATCTCGTGCACATTAAGGAGGGCGACAAGTGGAAGACTGCGTTTAATACCAGAACAGGCCATTATGAATACCGGGTGATGCCTTTTGGCCTTTGTAACGCCCCGGCAGTTTTCCAGGAATTTACTAACGATTTCCTCCAAGATTTGTTGCAGTTGTGTGTGGTGGTGTATCTTGATGATATCCTCATATTTTCCAAGTCCCAGGAGAGCCACCACACAGATGTCTGTTGTGTACTTCAGAAACTAAGAGAGAACAATCTTTATTGTAAACTGGAGAAGTGCGAGTTCCACCGTGAACAGGTTACATTCTTGGGCTATGTCATTTCCACTGCTGGTTTTTCAATGGACCCAAAGAAACTTTCGGCAGTCCTACAGTGGCCTCGACCCATGGGTTTATGTCCTCTGCAGAGTTTCCTGGGCTTTGCCAATTACTATCGGAAGTTTATTCGTAACTTCTCGTCTCTGGTCAAGCCTCAGACTGATATGACCAGAAAGGACGGTAACCCACAGAGTTGGTCTCCGGAGTCCATTAAGGCCTTTGAGACTCTCGAGGCTGCCTTTGTTTCTGCTCCTGTGTTGGCATATCCTGATCCTACATTGCCTTTTATCCTAGAAGTTGATGCTTCTGAGACTGGAGTTGGAGCCCTTCTGTCTCAACGTCCTAACTCAGAGAGCACTATGCATCTGTGTGGCTACTTTTCCAAGACATTGTCACCTGCTGAGTGCAATTATGAGATTGGTGACATAGAGCGATAATTTTAGCCCTGAAAGAATGGAGACATCTCCTTGAAGGTACCGCTGTGCCGGTTCTTATTCTTACTGACCATAAGAATCTTACATTCTTGTCTGAGGCTAAGCCACTCTCTCCCAGAAGGGCACCAAGGGCCCTTTTCTTGTAGAGCTTTAATTACATTGTCTCATTCTTACCCGGTACTAAGAATGTAAGGGCTGATGCCTTGTCACGACAATTTTCCTCCACTTCCATGTCGGAGTTGGTTTCCGGTTCCTATGATTCCTCCTGATCGTATCTTAGCTACGGTTCGCACCGGTCTTACTTCTTCTTTGGGTGACAAAATTCTTGCTGCTCAGGTCCATGCTCCTCCTGATAAAGCCTGTGACCGCTGCTTTGTCCCAGAGAGTCCCCGTACTGTAGTGCTCTAGACTTATCATTCTCCCAAGGCAACTGGCCATCCTGGGAAGAATCAACTCATTTGGGCCATCTCCCAACAATTCTGGTGGCCTAGTCTACGGACTGATGTTACTGCTTTCGTAGCTGCCTGTCCCATGTGTGCTCAGAGTAAGACTCCACGACACCTTCCAGTGGGCCTCCTACAACCCATACCCAATGGAGAGAGGCCCTGGACTCACCTGTCTATGGATTTCATTGTAGAATTGCCCAACTCCCAAGGCAACACTGTTATCCTTATGGTGGTGGACCGGTTCTCAAAGATGTGTCATTGTATTCCACTTAAGAAGTTGCCCACCTCTAAGGAACTGGCTTCCATTTTTGCTCAGGAGATCTTTCGCTTACATGGGCTACCCAAGGTGATTGTCTCGGATAGGGGCAGTCAGTTAGTCTCCTGGTTCTGGCGGGCCTTTTGTGCACAGTTGGGAATCCAGCTTGCGTTCTCTTCTGCGTATCACCCTCAGTCCAATGGGGCCACAGAACGAGCCAATCAGTCCTTGGAGCAATTACTACATTGTTATATTTCTGGCCATCATAACAATTGGTCTGACCTATTACCTTGGGCAGAGTTTGCTCACAACAGTGCCTTGAATTCTGCCTCCCGATTGTGTCCATTTATGGCGAATTATAGTTTCCAACCTTCCATGTTGCCTGACTCGTTTGTTCCGCAGAGTATTTCTGCATTAGAGGAGCATCCCCGTGGTCTTCGTTCCACTTGGGTACAAGTCCAGGAGGCTTTGCGTCATGCTAATGATAGGTACAGACTCCATGCTGACCGCAGATGCCTGCCAGCGCCTTCCTACCAGGTTGGGGTCATCTCACAACCTCCGGCTTCGTGTTCCCTCACTGAAGTTTGCACCTCGGTTTATTGGGCCTTTCCGTATCCTTCGCAGGATTAACCCAGTAGCTTACGCGTTGGAACTTCCTCCTAATATACGCATCTAAAATGTGTTTCATGTCTCCTTATTGAAACCGTTGGTCTGTAACTGATTTACCACCTCGGTGCCATGTCCTCACCCTATTCAGGTTGAGAACCATGAGGAATATGAGGTACAATCCATTGTTGACTCCCGTAGGTTCCGTGGGCCCATACAGTACCTGGTGCATTGGAAGGGGTACGGTCCAGAGGAACACTCCTGGGTTTCATCCTCTGACGTACATGCCCCTGTCCTCCTCTGCGAGTTCCATAGATGGTTTCCCCTCAAGCCCGGTGGCCCTCTGAGGGAGAGGGGTCATTGAGGGGGGAGTACTGTCAGGGCTGGCTTAGCCCTTCCTCCTCTGGGCTGGCCGCTCAGCTGTCGGCTAATTGCCAGCTGAATGAAATTCTGCTTTAATTAGATGTTGGCCATATTACAGGGAAATTGTATTGTAATAACACGTGAGATAACAGGTGCTCCCCTTCCCAATAAACAAAGACGTTCAGAATCAGAAAAACATTACAAATATAATATACATAACAAAACAGTGTTGTACTTCCTAAATAATTCCCAATAAAGCATTAAATAAGAATATGTGATTAACTTGCAATATAGCAAGATACTGAGTGCACAATCAAATATTCATATTCCCTAACATGGAATAGTGAAAAATACACAATAATGAAATATACGTGTTCCCTCAGTGGGAATAGTGAACAATAAACAGTAAAGATACAGTCCACACACTCAAAAAATAATAAATAGAATAAAATAAGAGTCTGAATACTCCTCTCAGTTTTGACCCTAACATTTCCTATCGGAAAGTACTTGATGACATTGTACAGAAAGGGTTCACTAAGGGAATTATTAATAAGAAAGAGAAATTGTATCTCATCCCTAAAGCACCTCATACTCCGGTGATATACTATTTATCCAAAATTCATAAACATCTTACCTGGCCCCCAGGATGTCCCATTGTGGATGGGATTGATTCCATCACGTCCCGGGTGCTATATAGGCATATTGATTATTTTTCTGCAACTTTTGGTGGCCAAAATACCTTCTCATATCAAGGATTCCAGACATGTTATTAATCTTTTGTCTGACCACACTCTTACCACTGACATGTGTATGGTCACAGCTGATGTGACCTCACTCTACACGATAATACCTCATGATTTGGGACTATTTCCTGTGGAATACTACCTAAGATGGGATTTTGGTTTGTTCGATGAACACATTTGTTTTATCTTGGAATGTCCCATAACTATTTTTTGTTCGAAAAACTATTTTACCATCAAGATGGTGGTGTTGCTATGGGGGCTAAGTATGCCCCCAGTTTAGCTAACCTAACATTGTCTGTGTTTACCAGAAACCCCAGCTAAAGCTGTGGGCTAGGTACATTGACGATGTCCTCCTCCTGTGGGAGGGCACCCATCAGGATCTGGATAATTTTATGGAATACCTGTAATTCTAATAATATGTAATATGTAATTCTAGGGTTATCCACCTTAGTTTTGAAGCAGGTGAGTCCAGTATTAATTTTTATGAACTCAACATAACTATCAGGACCAATTTGTGACCTCAACTTTTTTTAAGGGTACGGATCGTAACCCATATATACCAATGTACAGTTGCCAACATGATCCCTGGTTTCGATCTGTCCCTAAAAGCCAGTTTTTGCGCATTAAACGCAATTCTACTGATCCAGACCAGTTTTTTGAACAGGCTAAGGTTCTCATAGAGAGATGTTTTGATAAGGGCTACCCTAGGGGATCATTACAAAATACTTTGGAGGAGGTTAAATCCCTGGATAGGAATGATCTACTGACAGTTAAAGCCCCTCGGTACAATAACATCTCACTGGTTCCATTTATCACAACGTATTCGGTGTAGCATAGAGATTTTAAAGATTTAATCAAGAAACATTGGCACTTGCTGGATAATGATCCAATATTGGGCTCAATTTTACCTGATAGACCACAGGTTGTTTATGGGGTGCCCCATCATTAAAGGATAGGTTGGCTACGGACTTGATCCTGCAACCATAAAAAGAGGTTTCTTTGAAAACCTCATCGGTTTCTATCAATGCAGATGGTGCTGTGTTTGTTAAATAAATGGGTGCACACATAGACGTACCCATAAATTTACTTCTTTTAGCACCCAGCAAGAACACAAAATTAAACCTTTTATCACATGCCCGATGGAGGGGGTCATTTACCTGCTCCAGTGCCCGTGTGGGCTACAATATGTGGGCAGGACTAAACGACACCTCTCCGTCAGACTTAATGAGCACATCACCAATATAAAAAGTGTTTTTTTGAAGAAATCAGTCTCCAAGCATTACCTTTTAGTACATAATAAGGATCTCTTAGCCCTTGTACACACGGTCGGACATTCCGACAACAAAATCCATCGGATTTTGTCCGACGGATTTTGTCCGAAACTCGGACAGAGTTGTCGGAAAATCCGATCGTACGTAACGTGATGACGTTATTTCGTTACGACGGGACTACGTTCAGGCTAGTAGCCAATAGCTTTGGTCTGAGCATGCGTGGCACTTTGTCCGATCGGAATTCTCTACACACAATCGGACAAAGTCCGATCGGATCATGTTGTCGGAAAGTTTTATAGCCCAGCTCTAAAACTTTGTCCATCGGATATTCCGACGGAAACAGTCCAATGGAGCCCACACACAGTTGGATTATCCGATAACACGGTCCGATTGGACATTTTCCGTCGGAATGTCCGACCGTGGCTAAGACTGTGTTTCTTGGGATTGATAGATTCCGCCCACATTAGAGAGGGAGTGCTTTGGTTAGAACTATCTCTAGGTTGGAAATGGCCTGGATCTACAAAATAAAAATTTACTCTCCATATGGTTTAAATATAGATATAGCTACCAATGCTTTTATAGATAACTCTTGAGATGTTATTTGACATGTGTGTACATATCACGTGTTAAATGTGATCTCGTTGTGGGTTAAAGTTTTGGAATATCAGCACATTAATTTGTATGACACTGTTGCGATTTCAATCCAAGTATCTGAGCTTTGAAGTTCCTTTGTTTGCACTTTTCATACCCATATTTTTAGGAATAATATTTGGGTTAGTGCCATGTACTCTTATTGATAAAAGCAAAGGGGTTTAGGTCGCGCTATGGATTGTGGTACAGGTAAGAGCGGGATCTTCCCTTTTAACACATACACGAACGGATGTTTGTGAGTAACCTTTTGTCTATACAATAAGTACGAATCTTTATAAAACGTACTACACCATGGATATGCCTCTTACTTATTACATATAACCGAGCACGGCATATGAACGGAGGAACGAGGGTCTCCCAGAATCGCAATAGAGGCAAGCCAGAGAGCCAGAGAGCAACACAGTGGCTGATACTGTGAAGGCTGATCCACCCTGGAAGGGGTCATATCTCTGGTGAGAGCAATTGCATAATTAGTTACGGAGCACCGGGAGCAACAGTCAAAACCACCCTCCCCCTTTCCTCCACTTTCACCCACAGAGGACACTAATTTATCATCCTTTTTTCTTTTTGGACTCCAAACTCTGCGGGACATTATTTACTATTTTTATCTTAATTTCTACTCCTACGGTTTATCTCTATTTTTATTTTTATTTTTATTCTAATTTATATTTTATTTTTTACTTTTTCTACTTGCATATTCCTATATCGCCATTTTTTTTAGAAGATTTTATCACATTTTTCATTTCAATTTATCACAGTGGCACTATGTGAAGACCTGGCATGTATAATAGATAAACGGATTATTTATTTATTTATATACATATATATATTTATATTTTTATTTTTATATCCACATATTTTTTCTTATACTATTGAGCTCTACTTCTGTCACAACACCAGTGATTGTAACTTGTTCACCAGCACCTTGCACTTTATATTTATATTTTTTATATTTGAATACTGCACACTGTTCTGATTGATTTTTATGAGTTTTATGACACTTATGGTTTCTAAAGATACAATAATTGTTTGTTGACACTTGCTGACAGGCACATTTATATCAGTCGGCAACACACATTCTCATTTTACTTCACTACCCAGCACGCTGGAAATTCTTTGCTAATTGTATATCTAAGTCTCAAATTTCAATTTTTAAAGGGTATAGCGCCAAGCCTATTTCTCCCCCCCCCCCCCCATTTTATGTACTCTTATTGGCTCACATAGAAGAGCTTGCTCGGCTAAATGCTGAGTGGAGTTCTGCCTATGGTTACACTCTTAACCCATTTTTATTTATATTGATTTAATATATATATATATATATATATACAATTGTAATTCATAGAATTTGGATAGATTTAGGGATTCCCTTTATAAGCCCCCCTATATTATTAACCATCTTATGTTGCTTAGTGAACAACAAATAGTGGGGTGGTGATAGTGGGGGCTTGTGTGCTCTTGGCATCTTTTTGTGTGTCGATAAATTTTTGATTGAAAAATATTCAAATATTTTAATATACCTCTAGTCTGAGGTTATTCTCTGGTTTATGCCTCTATTTGTGGTGGTGGAACAAACATCGGGACTCCTTAGAGTGTCTAGGTGTGTTCTCTATAAGGGCGTGTTGTGGATGCCCTAGTTGGTTGCACCATCCTCCTTCTCATATATATATATATATATATATATATATATATATATATATACATATATATATATATATATATATATATATATATACATATATATATATATATATATATATATATATACAGTGGTGTGAAAAAGTGTTTGCCCCCTTCCTCATTTCCTGTTCCTTTGCATGTTTGTCACACTTAAGTGTTTCGGAACATCAAACCAATTTAAACAATAGTCAAGGACAACACAAGTAAACACAAAATGCAATTTGTAAATGAAGGTGTTTATTATTAAAGGTGAAAAAAAATCCAAACCATCATGGCCCTGTGTGAAAAAGTGATTGCCCCCCATACTATAACTGTGGTTGTCCACACCTGAGTTCAATTTCTCTAGCCACACCCAGGCCTGATTATTGCCACACCTGTTCACAATCAAGGCATCACTTAAATAGGAGCTGCTTGACACAGTAAGGTCCACCAGAAGATCCTTAAAAGCTACACATCATTCCGAGACCCAAAGAAATTCAGGAACAATTGAGAAAGAAAGTAATTGAGATCTATCAGTCTGGAAAGGGTTATAAAGCCATTTCCAAAGCTTTGGGAATCCAGCGAACCACAGTGAGAGCCATTATCCACAAATGGCGAAGACATGGAACAGTGGTGAACCTTCCCAGGAGTGGCCGGCCGCCCAAAATTACCCCAAGAGCGCAGCGACGACTCATCCAAGAGGTCACAAAAGACCCCACAACAACGTCCAAGGAACTGCAGGCCTCACTTGCCTCAGTTAAGGTCAGCGTTCATGCCTCCACCATCAGGAAAAGACTGGGCAAAAATGGCCTGCATGGCAGAGTTCCAAGGAGAAAACCACTGCTGAGCAAAAAGAACATCAAAGCTCGTCTCAATTTCTCCACAACACATCTTGATGATCCCCAAGACTTTTGGGACAACATTCTGTGGACCGATGAGACAAAAGTGGAACTCTTTGGAAGGTGTGTGTCCAAGTATATCTGGCGTAGAAGGAACACTGCATTTCATAAAAAGAACATTATACCAACAGTAAAATATGGTGGTGGTAGTGTGATGGTCTGGGGCTGTTTTGCTGCTTCAGGACCTGGAAGACTTGCCGTGATAAAAGGAACTATGAATTCTGCTGTCTACCAAGAGATCCTGAAGGAGAATGTCCGACCATCTGTTTGTGTACTCAAGCTGAAACTAACTTGGGTTCTGCAGCAGGACAATGATCCTAAACACACCAGCAAGTCCACCACCGAATGGCTGAAGAAAAACAAAATGAAGACTTTGGAGTGGCCTAGCCAAAGTCCTGACCTGAATCCTATTGAGATGTTGTGGTATGACCTTAAAAAGGCAGTTTATGCTCGAAAACCCTCTAATGTAACTGAATTAGGACAATTCTGCAAAGATGAGTGGGCCAAAATTCCTCCAGGACGCTGTAAAAGCCTCATTGCACGTTATCGCAAACGCTTGGTTGCAGTTTTTGCTGCTAAGGGTGGCCCAACCATTTATTAGGTTTAGGGGGCAATCACTTTTTCACACAGGGCCATGATGGTTTGGATTTTTTTTCACCTTTAATAATAAACACCTTCATTTACAAATTGCATTTTGTGTTTACTTGTGTTGTCCTTGACTATTGTTTAAATTGGTTTGATGTTCCGAAACACTTAAGTGTGACAAACATGCAAAGGAACAGGAAATGAGGAAGGGGGCAAACACTTTTTCACACCACTGTATATATATATATTTTTTATATATATATAAAAATGTAATAGATATGTACATTTTATATTTATGTATTTTATCTTTTTAATGCATAATTCCTATTATCTAATATGCACATTTTTTAGGCATTTTTGTTGTAAATTATCTGATTCTGATTTCTGCCAATTCTTTGCATGGGAGTTTCGGCTTCATGCCAGCCTCCCATGGATTATGCCTGTTGTTCTGGTTTTGACCCACATCGAGGCTTGGTCTGTTTTGTTTCTATAAATATGCGATACGTCAGCTTGTCGCCCATTACCCAGGCGATGTCAGTGGCTTGACGAAACGTACGTCGGGAGGAGTTCTCGTGCTGATGTCACCGCGTACCAGTGTCCAAGTGGACAGGTGTCCATATTTAGCCAGCCGGTCATTTTTGCTGTTATTAATTTCAGCACTGTAGTTGTACTTTTAACATTTTAATAAATTTGTTTAGACAGAATTATGCTATGGTGAGGCTTTTTTTCTTTTTTGGGTTCCATATGATTATCGTATTGGAGTTCCCAGATTAAGAGGGCACGTCGGAATATTAGGAATCATTCCCCCTGTGATGTTTTAGCTTGGCTTCAGGATATGAGTCTGGATTGCTGATATCTGGTGCAATTTGGGATAAAGGTCCCGACCGGAATATAGGTCACAACTTGTTGAGTTTGCTATTTGGTAAGCTTGTATTTCACATGGTGGTCACAGTTTTGGTTGCGGTGGTTGTTCTGTCACGGAATCAATGATAATCCAATTCAATCATTTTGAACACTGTTTTTCTGAACTTGGACTGTGTCACGGTGGAAGGATTCAATCTCTACCTTTCAAGATTTCTTATCTGCATGTTTTTGTCACGTTTAATCGTTGATTTGATTTTTCCTTATATGTCCATTTTCATGTATTAATTTTTATAACACTCATTTACAATTCCATACTACAGGGCTTGATCAATTGTTTTGGTGATCCTTATTGCTATTTTTTAGTTATAGGTTAATTCCTAGCACAAGTGATATTTTTTTACCCTTAGTGCTGCTACATTTTTTTCTATTTACTATTGTATGTGTATCCCACTTTTAGTAGCTGCCTTTTTATTATATTTTGATTCTTGACAAAGCGTAGTATTTCACCTCTCTAACCCTATTCAAGTCATGGTCATTTCATAAAGGATAATACTTTTGTTAATTTTCTATCTTCACGTTAACTTTATGGTCACAATAAACTATGTACAGCAGGCATAGAAAAATAATTGCATGAAATAAATTTGCTAATTAATAAGCTATTACTTTTCTGTAGCACTATCAAATGTTATTTTAATAAGCGAGCATAGTGTATTTAAAATACAGACAGCATGATAAAGTAAGGTCCATTTATTAAATTATGAATCTGCAATTACAATTTGACCGCTACTGGTTCATAATGCTATTAATATGTATCTCTTTATATCCAGCAATATCCAATGTAATTTAGATCACAAATGTTTATTTAGAAAAGGTCAGGTTATTTGGTTTTGCAAGGCTGAAATGAACAATGAGCTTCAAATCATTTATATTGATCCATGATTCCGATTTCCCATTAAGCTGTAATGGAATAAATCAATTTACTGAGACTTTAAGATGTATGCCACTAATGCACTGTCATTTACAAATAGTCAATGGCATTATAAATGTTTATGCATAAATATTGTTTTATGTATTTGCTAAAAATGATCTGCTAAAATTATTAATGTATTTTAAAATAATTATGACAAATTCAATTCACAGAGTATATCTAGTACTAAAACCTGTCTATACAATCTTTTAGTTTTGCAACACTGTCTTAACGTGGAACTAAAGCCAACTATTAAAAAATAACTAGGGGTTAGAGGTTTTTTGGATAAAGGAGAAGTGCAAGGTCTCTTTTGTCAAAAAGCCTTTAGCCTATCTTCCTAGTGAATTTGCCTTTTGCATGTACACCACATGGTGCATGCATTGCGCTGTGTACACCCTGGTTCATTCTCCGCATGTTGGTTATTATGTTGCATGCTTGAAATGATGTAAGTCCTGACCGAATATGCAGGATGTATATCATCAGTGGCCAACCAAAAAAAGGCACTGTAGGATTCAGAAGAATCAGGGGCAGAAAGGACTGGCTGGAGCAGTGGCTATAGCCTGGATCTGTCACTGTTGGGGTAGTACACAGTGAGAGGTAAGTGTGCCATAATTATACTTGCACATCGTAGCAAAAGCTGACTCAGACATTTAATTCCCACTTAAATATTTTTGCTTTGAAAAATACTGGTTTCAATATTAGTCCTAGTAAGGGTTACAGCATTTCGTTACTTTTTACTAAAATAGCTCCCTAGGCCAAGGAATTTTTTCAACCACCTCACTGTCTTTAATTATATAGTCCATCAGACCAAGGGCAACCAGACCTGAATCTGCTTGTTACATTCTGCACATCTTTCCCCATCCAGATCTTATGTCAGTGGAGTGCTTAACCAGGAGTGAGGAGGGAAACATCAACTCTCTGTATCGCTGCTCCAGGTGAGTAGCCTCTAATGATCCCTTCACAACTCCTCCTCAGGTGCCAGCCCAGCTTACGTGCTGCACAATGGAAGACAAGGAAGGTCTGGACGGCTGCACTCCAACAATCCACTTTATTTGACAAAAACATTAAAACTAAATGGTCAATAGAACAAGCAGATAGATGCATTTTGCGCTGGAGTTTGCTCTTAAAGTGGTTGTAAACCCATAAAAATAAGAAATAAAAAACCTGCAAAACAAAGACATAATGAGCTAGCATGCATTGTATACTAGCTCATTATGAAATACTTAGATCAAAGCTGTTGCAGCAGTCTCCGCACACCATTGTGACCGGCGACATGTCTTACCGGAGTTATTTCCGGGTTTGCGTGCTCCGGCGCTGTGAATGGCCAGAGCCGTGATGATGCCGCTACAGCGCATGCATGCAGGAGCCCTGGTCATGGCACAGCTACTGAAGAGATGACACGAGCGGGCCGCTTAGTAGATGTGCATGTTCCGATGATGTCGGCACATGCGGATATTCATGGTACCTACAGGTAAGCCTTATTATAGGTTTAACAGGGTTTACAACGCCAAATGTGTCTACCACAGCGATGTCAGCCCTAGATGTCACTGCTACCCCTAACAGCCGGGAGAGCAGCCCATCTAGTAGGGGTGGTAAGGGTCATGCAGGTAGGCCTAGGCAGTTGGTGGTAATAGGGGATTCTATAATCAGAAGGACTGATGCAATAATTTGTCGCCAGAATTGTCTCAACCAAATGGTTTGCTGTCTCACTAGTGCCAAGGTTCAGCATGTGGTGGACCAGGTTGATAAATTACTGGGAAGGGCTGGGCATGACCCAGTTGTCTTGGTCCACATTGGAACCAATGACAGAATATATGGAAGGTGGAGGCTCCATAAGAACTAGGCTGCAATATCTAGGCTGCAAGTTAAAGGAAAGGACCTTCAGGGTGATATTCCCTGAAATATTGTCTGTACTATGCGCAACACAGCAAAGACTGTAGAAGATTACAGAACAGAATTCATGGCTAAAGACCTAGGTGTAAGATTTGGATTTTTAGAGCACTGGGCTTACTTTTCATTGGGGTACAACCTATATTCCAAAGATGGTTTGCACCTAAATGGAAGGGGTCTGCTGTGCTGGAGGAGAGGTTTATGGGAAGGCTGGAGGAGTATTTAAACTAGGATTGAGGGGAAGGGTGAGTTAGATTATAATGGGGCAGACATGGGTCAGCCCCTATTGGTGGGTGGAATGGGGAAAGATGTGGGGATATGGGACGTGATATGAAGGTTACCATGTTATAAACGACCATTGGAATTGGTACTATTTGTACTAAAATAAAAAATAAGCAAAATAAGTGTGAAGGATGTGACAATGAATTAAAGTGTTTGTTCACCAATGCCTGATGTCTGCCAAGCAAAATAGGTGTGTTGGAAGCTCTGGTGCACAAGGAGAACTATGATTTAATTGGTATTGCTGAATCTTGGTTCCATTCTTCACAGGACTGGGCTATTAATATTCCGGGCTATGCTCTCTTTTGGAAAGGCAGGGTAAAACAGAGGGATGATGGTGTCTCTATGTGAGAAGTGATCCCAAAGCGAGTGTGAAAGAGAACCTAGTTGATGGAGAGTGTGATGAGTCTGAAGCATTTTGGGCATGGGTACTACAAAGGTTATCATTGGACTTTTTTATAGACCCCCCAGTGTTGATGAGGAGGTGGAAACTCAGCTCCTTGCACAGATAGAAAGGGCTGCAAGGGCTGGGACAGTGATAATAATGGGTGATTTTAACTTAATTAACTGGAGTAATGGCACTGCTGGAACAGTTAAAGGGCAAAAATGTATAAACCTATTACAAGATAATTGTATGGTCCAGTTTATTGAGGCCCTAACTAGGAATGATGCTCTACTGGACCTGGTAATTTCAAACCCTGCGGAGCTTATTACCAATATTCATATAAAAGAACAAGTGAGTAGCAGTGACCATAACATGATTTAATTTAATGTTAGCTGTAAGCAACAAACACATATGGGAAATATAAAAACATTTGACTTTAAGAGAGCAGATATTGCAAGGGTGAAAGCTGCTCTACAAGACTTAGACTGGGAGAAAATTTTGGCATCAATAAACACAGAACAGAAATGGGAATTCTTCAAAAATACTGTATGCAAATTCACTGCAAAGTATATTCCAATGGGCAATAAGTTTAAAAGGCTAAAAATAAAACCTATGTAGCTCACTGCCAAACTTAATACAAGCTATAAATAAAAGAGCTTTTTTAAAAAATATAGAAATGAAGGAACACTATCATTGTTTAAATGTTACAAAGAATTTAACAGAATATGTAAAGGGAATCAAGGATGCAAAAATTCATAACAAACAGCAGATTGCAAAAGATAATAGGACAAACCCCAAAAAATCTCTCAAATTTAATAATAGTAAAAAGGTCAGGTCCGAGCATGTAGACCCTTTACAAAATAATCTGGAGTGGGTGACTGGGGACAAAGAGAAGACAAATTTATTAAATAATTTCTTCAGCTCTGTGTATACAAAGGAGCATGGTGGAGCTTATGTCCATAATGGGGATGGTATTGCACAGCCCCAAATGAACCCACAATGGCTCAAACGTGATATGGTCCAGAAATATTTAGACAGAATAAAGGCGGATAAAGTACCTAGACCAGATAGCATCCACCCACAGATCCTAAAAGAATTGAGCTCTGTCATTTCAAAGCCATCGTTTAAAATTTTTAGGGACTCGTTAATGACTGGCATAGTGGATTGGCGTAGGGCCAATGTGGTGCATATATTTAAAAAGGATCAATGTTTTTTTTTTTAATTTTTTATTTTTTTTTACTTTCAAAAGATTTTATTTTATGATAAAGGCACTTACAAAAATACACCAGAATAATAAACAATCTTCAGCAGGGAGGGCCCGCTGTCACAATGTAAGTATTGAAAACAGGAGACAGTAGTGAAAGACAAACAAAATCAAATGGGAACAGACATCTTGCCCCGCCTCAGCGAGGGGCTAAACAAATAAAGAGAAAAACACGGGGTGACCCCCCGTGGGGAGCCCATCCCATAGATCCGTAAGGGGTAGCAACCAGGAGCCCCCACCCCGACACCCCTAAGAGGGAACTTGCTGTGCCAGGATGGGGGAGTACCCTCCCGGGACCCCCCCTCTCAGAGGGAAAAAGAATTCGATGGGACGTCCACAGTGGGCACCGCAACATTCAATTGGACTGTACGGTGAACCTGTCAATTATAGCTCTGTTGAGCAAACCACAAACACAGAACATCTAGAGGGACAGAAGAGAGAAGAGAGGAGAAAAGAGAAGGACAGAGGGGTAAAGGGAGGTAAGCTATGTCCTAAAAGGGTGGAGGGGTACAGTGGAAGAATGTTTAGCACTCAATGTAAGAGGGGGAGCTTTAGGGGTGAGGTCTGGTCACTAAAGTAGAGCCTGGGGGCACCCCAGGCAGCAGAGAAATTCCCATGTAACGGGCCCAAGGGTCCCACACCTTTCTGAATTTAGGCGTGGTATCTGACAGAATGCCTGACAGTTTTTCTTGGGACATTATCCAAGATATCTTCCTCTTAACTGCGAGGAAGGAGGGTCTGGGTTGCTTCCAGGCGGAGGCAATCGCAATTTTGGCTCCTAAGAGTATAAAATATGTTAGTTTCTGAGTGTTACCAGGCAACAAAGGAGCAGGGGCATTGAGTAACGCAACCTCTGGAGTTCTTGGAACCCGGCAGCCTGTGACTATGTAAATCAAGTTAAAGATTTTAGTCCAGAACGATCGAATCCTAGGGCATTCCCACCAGATGTGGATCATGGAGCCACGAAGTTGGCACCCCCTAAAACATAAGGGGTTAGCCGTGGGGTAGATTTTGGCTAGCCTGGCTGGAGTGAGGTACCACCTGGTTATCAATTTGATGCTAGCCTCCATAAGTGAGGTGTTTTGGATCCCACGAAAGGATCTGGCTAGGGCCAGCTGCCAGGTTTCAAGACTGCCAGAGGTCTGGAGATCAGATTCCCATGCCGTCATATAAGGGGATTTGCCCGTTGGGGCAGTGAGAGCCGCATAGATTACTGAAATACCACCCCTCTGCTCCTCGATCTTACCACACCAGGCTTCGTATTCAGTAAAGGGAGGAGGAAGGGGTTTGTTCTTCCAAAGCGAGTTTAAAAAGTGAGATATTTGTTGGAAGCGGAACCTCTCTGAGTCTGGTAGCTTTAAGTGTTCAATACAATGAGCCAGGGAAATCGGACCCCTTGAATTGAAAAAGTGACCTATCCGGTATAATCCCTTGTCCAACCACCATCTGAAGGCCTCAATGTCCAGGCCAGGGGGAAAGTCATGATTACGGAAAATGTGGGCAAGGGGTCTTAAAGTGGAGACTAGGGAAGGCTCTTTGCGGAGACCGTCCCATAGGGCGCAGGAGTGAGAGAGGGATGGGGACATAATGGGCGGCCTGGCTTTGGGCGGGCACCACAATAGAAAATCTAGTGTAAAAGAGGGTACGGAGCAGCGTTCAATGGACAGCCAATCCGGTTTCTCGTATTTGGAGTAGATCGTGGAGAGTTGGGCTAGGCGAGCTGCAAGGTAGTATTTGTGAAGGTTAGGCAAGCCCAACCCCCCCCCTGCGTCTGTGCAGGAATAGCGTGTTTTGCGAGAGACGGTACCCCTTGTTGCTCCAAATATATTTCAGTATTTTGCTTTGCAGAGAGCAGAGGTGGTCCTTCCGGACTGGTATTGGAAGGGCTCGGAAATAGTATAGGATTTTGGGAAGACGGGTCATTTTTATGGAGTTAATCCGGCCAAGCCAGGAAAGTTCGTGTTTAGACCATGAGGAGAGATCAGTTTCCAGCTGTCTGTATAATTTGGGGTAATTGTGGGCATACAACATCTCCATTTTAGGTGTAAGGGAGATACCCAAGTATTGGATGGCAGTTATCACTCCATTGGAACGGAAAGGATTGTTTGAGTGAGAGAACTTGGTGGGTGGGGAGAGAAATATTCAAAGCCACAGACTTAGAGTAATTAACCCGCAAGCCTGAGACCTTGGCAAAGTCGTCTAGTACTCGGGATAAGTTGGGCAGGGTTGTGAGGGGGGAAGTAAGGAATAATAGTATGTCGTCCGCAAAGAGTCCGCATTTGTGCGTTTGACTACCGCACTGGACACCTCCAATGTCTATGTTGTGGCGGACTGCTATCGCTAGTGTTTCAATGGCTATTGCAAATATGAGGGGAGATAGGGGGCACCCTTGTCTGGTCCCCCTGGTAATGGGAATTGGAGTGGAAAGGTATCCCTGAATTTGAATTTGGGCCCTCGGCTGGGAGTATAAGGCCCGTAATAAGCCAAGGAAGCGAGCCCCAAATCCCCACCTGTCAAAGAGCTGGAAGATGTACTGCCAGGAGACCGAGTAGGATCAAAGTTTTTACCAAATAACTAGAGACCTGTTGGTTCTATCATTGGGAAGATACAGGAGAGTTTTTCACCTTAATGCAATCTATGCGTTAAGGTGAAAAATCTTCTTTCATGCTGCAGCTCCTCAGTGCCCCTGTTTTAACTGAACCCAGCTGTAGCTGGTGTCTCACGTGTCCTAATTGGATAGATTGATAGCAGTGCAGCTATTGGCTCTTGGTGCTTTCAATGAAATCCAATTACACAGGCGCTGGGGGTCCTGCTTTCTGTGTCAATAGATGCAGAAGCAGGGTTCAGGAGCGTGCATGCACGAGTGTCCCCAAGGAGAGCGCTTCTCCAACGGGGCACTCGAGAAGAGGAGGAGCTACCAGCACCACTGAGGTGCCCCAGAAGAGGAGGAACAGGGCCACTCTGTGCTTAACAAACTGCACAGTGGAGGTAAGTATGATATGTTTATTATTTAAAAGAAAAACAAACTTTTAATAAACTTTTAATAAAAGACCACATAATGTAGATGAGTTCTTGCTAGAAAAAAAATATTTTAACCACTTCAGCCCGGAAGGATTTACCCCCTTCCTGACCAGAGCACTTTTTGTGATTCGGCACTGCGTCGCTTTAACTGACAATTGTGTGGTCAAAAACAAACAAAATTGACGTCCTTTTTTTCCCACAAATAGAGCTTTCTTTTGGTGGTATTTTATCACCTTTACGGTTTTTATTTTTTGCGCTATAAACAAAAAAAGAGCGTACATTTTTTTTAAAAAGCATTCTTTTTTACTTTTTGCTATAATAAATATCCCCCAAAAATATATAAAACATTTTTTTTTCTCAGTTTAGGCCAATACGTATTCTTCTACATATTTTTGGTAAAAAAATTGTAATAAGCATTTATTGATTTATTGGTTTGCACAAAAGTTATAGCGTCTATAAAATAGGGGATAGTTTATGGCATTTATATTAATCATTTTTTTTTACTAGTAATGGTGGCGATCAGCGATTTTTATCGTTACTGCGACATTGTTGCAGACACATCGGACAATTTTGACACATTTTTGGAACCATTGGCATTAATACAGTATAATACTATAAAACTGCATTGATTACTGTAAAAATGTCACTGGCAGTGAAGGGGTTAACCACTAGGGGGGCGGGGAGGGGTTAAGTGTGTCCCGGGGAGTGTTTCTAAATGTCTGGGGAATGGGCTAGCAGTGACACGACACTGATCGCTGCTCCCGATGACAGGGGGCAGACGATCAGTGTCCTGTCACTAGGCAGAATGGGGAGATGCTGTTTAAATCGGCATCTCCCCGTTCTTCAGCTCCGTGACACGATCATTGGTATCCCAGCAGCAATTGAGTCCACAGGTCCCACAGGCACAGGTACGGAGCTCACGGCAGGCGCACCTGCGTCCGTGCATGGTGGAAATTTCAAAGTAATGTATGAGTACGTTACTTTGCCCAGCCATGCCATTCTGCCGACTTATAAATGCTGACAGCGGTCGGCAAGTGGTTAAGCAAAAGACAGCATGGATTCATGAAAGAGAAGTTGTCAAACAAACTTGATTTCTTTTTATGATGAGGTAAGTAAAACCTTGGACAGGGGCATGGCTGTGGACATGGCGTGCTTGGATTTTGCCAAAGCATTTGACACAGTTCCCCACTAGGGATGAGCTTCGTGTTCGAGTCGAACGTACGTTCGACTCGAACATTGGCCGTTCGGCGAATTCCGAACGTTTTGGCCGTTCGCGTCAAAATTCGAGTGACGCGCGCGCGGACCACAATGCACTGCGTTGGCGCAGTGCATTGCTGCCCGATGATTGGCCAAGCATGCACTGTGACCCCGCATGCTTGGCCAATCGCAGCGCCGGCAGCGAGGAGAGCCATGATTGGCCACAGGCATCCTGCCTGTGGCCAATCATAGCTCAGGCTGTGTAGTGCACACCCCACACTATATAAGGCCGCCTTTAAGGCGGCCTCCTGTAGTGTGTTACTTTGCATCTGAAGCAGTGGGTGTTCTGTGTACCTTCAACACAGTACACACCAATCGTTTTTGGCTGATTTTCTATCTTGCTGCTGTGTAGTGGTTGTTGTCTGTGCCCTGACTGCAGTATACACCACTATATTCACCTCACCTATATAGCTAGTGATCTAGCTTTAACCACTTAACAACTGCCCATTGCCGATTAACGGCTTCAGGGCGGTTGTTTAACTCAGAGAGGCCATTAATTAACGGCCTCCCAGAATTCTGCTCTCGCGTGCCCCGAGGTGTGCGCACTCGAGAGCATCCGTGACCGCCGGGTCCATAGGACCCGGCGCATCACGGTAAACGGCCGCTCATAGCGGCCGTTTACCACGTGATTGCTCCGTCAAATGACGGAGTGATCACTTGGAAACAAACCGGCGTCATGTTATGACGCCTGTTCCTACCTCCCCTTTCTGTACCGATCGGTACAGCGGAGGGGAAAGAGATCGGTGTCAGCAGCGATGTGGGCTGCATCTGCAGTGCCCACATCGCTGCTCACCGAATTTAACCCCTCAATTCCCTGCCAATACTCTGCAATACCAGTGCATACTCTGCAGTACCCTGCCATTACTCTGCAGTACCCCGCCATTACTCTGCAGTACCCCGCCATTACTCTGCAGTGCAGTACCCCGCCATTACTCTGCAGTGCAGTACCCTGCCATTACTCTGCAGTGCAGTACCCTGCCATTACTCTGTAGTACCCCGCCATTACTCTGCAGTGCAGTACCCTGCCATTACTCTGTAGTACCCCGCCATTACTCTGCAGTGCAGTACCCCGCCATTACTCTGCAGTGCAGTACCCTGCCATTACTCTGCAGTGCAGTACCCCGCCATTACTCTGCAGTACCCCGCCATTACTCTGCAGTGCAGTACCCCGCCATTACTCTGCAGTGCAGTACCCCGCCATTACTCTGCAGTGCAGTACCCCGCCATTACTCTGCAGTGCAGTACCCTGCCATTACTCTGCAGTGCAGTACCCTGCTATTACTCTGTAGTACCCCGCCAATACCCCGCCAATACTCTGTAATACCCTGCCATAAATTGCCATACCCAGCCATACTCAGAGATACCCAGCCATACTCGGTGATACCCTGAAATACCCAGCCATAGACGCTCCCCACCCCTCACCGCCCTCCGGTGCTTCTACCAACTCGCCAGTACGATCAAAGCCAGAATCTTTTTTTTATTTTTTATTTCAGGCTTCCCAGCCTAGAGGTGAGATGTGGGGTCATATTGACCCCCCAGATTTCACTGTAAAGAGGACCTGTCACCCCATATTCCTATTACAAGGGATGTTTACATTTCTTGTAATAGGAATAAAAGTGATCAAAAATATATTTTTGGGAAAAAAAATGTCAAACTAAAATAAATAAAGTAAAATGAACAATAAAAAAATAAAATAAAAATTAAAGCGCCCATGTCCCCATGTGCTCGCATGTGCCACACATGTGAGGTATCGCCGAGAATGTTAGAGCGAGAGCAATACTTCTAGTCCTAGACCTCCTCTGCAACTCAAAACATGTAACCAGTAAAAAAATATTTAAAGCGTCGCCTATGGGGATTTTTTAAGTAGCGACGTTTGGCGCCATTCCACGGGCATGTGCAATTTTGAAGAGTGACATGTTTGATATCTATTTACTCAGCATAACTTCATCTTTCACTTTATGCAAACATTGGGCTAACAAGTGGTTAATAATAGAGCTTGCAGTCAGTAGTGTTAGGAGTGCGTGCTGTCTGCGTGCTCTGTACCCAGTACATACCGCTATAATATAGGGCAGGCCCCTACTTTCAAACATCCAACTTACAAACATCTCCTACTTGCAAACGCAAGGAGACAGCAGCAAGTGAGATGAAAAAAGATGGACGACAAAACAAATTATACAGGGGTGATAACCCTTCCCTATGTTTTCCAAAAAGCTTAAAGATAGTTTTTTTGACTGGAGCTACACTTTAAAAATGTACCGGTTGAAAATGACAAACAGATTCAACTTAACACAACAAACCTACACAGTCCCTGTCTTGTTTGCACCGCCTGTATACTGCTGTTCTGAGTATATAGGGCCTGGGGGCCACACGCATTTCCTTTTTTTAATATGGGTACGGGGTTCCCCTTAATATGTGTACAAGACCCAAATAGGCTGGTAATGGGCAGGGGGGGGGGCTACCCATGCCATGTTTCTCAATGATTTTCAACCATATTGCAGGAACCAGATATAACATTAAAACCGCAAGCAGTTTTAAATGGTGTTATTTCCGTTTAATGTCATTTTGTGCAGGGACTGTTCTAAACACGGGAAACACGTGGCACTTCACAGGCATACTACAGACACCCCGCAGGCACCATATTTAAAGGAATATTTCACTTTTTTTTTTCACTTTAATCGTCATTAAAATCAGTGCTCCCGCCAAAACGGTAGTTTTTAAAACTTTTTTTTGCAGTGACCCATGTCCCCTGAGGCAGGAGGCAGGTCGCCAAACCCTTTTTAGGACACTATCTTGCATATTAGCCGTTAAAATGAGCACTTTCCAATTCGAACGTTCGAGTCCCATAGACTTCAATGGGGTTCTAACGTTCGTACCGAACGCGGGGGTCGTTCGCAAGTTCTGGTGCGAACCGAACCGGGGGGTGTTCGGCTCATCCCTATTCCCCACACATGACTGATGTGTAAGGTAAAGTCTACAGGCTTGGACAGATAAGTTTGTAAATGGATAGAAAACTGGCTAAAAGACCAAATTCAGAGTAGTGGTTAATGATTCTTATCCTGAATGGTCTAAGGTCAGTGTTGGGAGCCTTACTTTTTAATATCTTTATAAACGATATAGGGCCTGGGATTAAAAGTACAATTTTACTGGGACCCCAAACTGCTCCCATGTTCAGCTACTTTCTCACCCCCGGGCAAGGAATGGGCCCTGATTTGCCTGTTACTTGCCAGGAGAGCTATTCTAGCAAATTGGACCTCCACTGCCACACCTTCAGTTTCTCAAGTCAATAGAGACCTCATGCACCTTCTTTTCCGGGACAAACTTAATACAAACCTACACCAACCAAAAGCCACACAGCGTTTCCATAACAGATGGGACCTGTACATTGCCTCCAAACTCACTCTTCAGGAACGGACCCACCTTGAAGATCATTCTTTCATTCGCAAGGACCCCCTGCTACCAGCGAACTTTACTATATTGTGAAACTTTAGTTTACAGTTTACAAAACAGCGCACCTTCTTTTCTTCAACACCTCACCCCCATCAGCGGTTAGGCTCCTCCCCCCATGTGCGGACTGCTATACCAGACTCAGCAAGTTCCTCTCCCCCCCCTTCTCCCCCCCTTCCCTCTAGTCGTCTGTTATACCTTTATGCATGTTTCATGTATGACCTTGGCTCCTCTGAAGGATACCAAGGTGCCATACTATTCGCAGATCCATCCAGTTGAGGCCACCCATTTCTCCTTCTTTCGAGGGAGATTAGTTTGGCTTACATTTCCTGCAAAGAGTACTATGTTCACAACGCATTTAAATGTCATGTGACTGCTTGTATATGACTCATACTTCCTCTTCAAAAAATGTCTTTGTTCTTATTACGGTATTTTCTTTGTCATGTACCATCCTTTTCAATAAAATTTTTGGGAAAAAAAAAAAAGTACAATTTCAGTCTTCAGTTGACACTAAGCTATGCAGTGGAATAACATCCTTACAGGATGCCTCCAACTTACAAGCCAACCTCAATGCACTGTTTAATTGGGCGACTATGTGGAAAATGAGGTTTAATGTTGATTAAGGTAAAGTTATGCACTTGGAGGCTAAGAATATGCATGCATCATACATAATAGGGGGAGTACAACTGGGGGCATCCATAGTGGATAAGGATCTGGGGGTTTTGGTAGACCATAAGCTTAAAGAGGAAGTAAACTCTCCCACTCTGATGCTTCTTTTCATTTAATCCATTATAATAAGTAATTATCAAAGTATAGCCACTGTAATCCAGCCCAAATCGCATATTACTTACTGTTTAAAGAAACTTTAAAAAACATGTTTCCAAGTTAGGCAGCACCATCTTAAGTATTGTCCACAGTGGAGTGTATTTCCGCCCTTACATTGAGCACTTCCTGTACCGTTAACCAAGCCTCCTTCTCAATCCAATGATTCTATGGCAACCCTGCTTCCCTGTTCATAGCTGACTTGTTTTATTTCATAGTATTTACTTATGCTGATTACCTAGTGTTTTCCTGTATGATTGCTATCAGCTTCAGCTGATAAGACTGCAGTACTGCTGTCCCATTCCCTGGTTTACACTGTATGTCATGTCACATGGTCACATGGTGTGTAGAAGGAAGCTCTGAGTGATTAGCAGAGTTCAGTGGTGTGCCGTAGGAAGTCCTGATAACAGATAGATAAGCCCTAAATCAGGGGAGATCTGGGCATGCTCAGTGACGTTTTTCTAAAGAACAAAAAGGATTACAACAATACTAAGCAAGTAAGGAGATATCTACAAGCAGTGTTCATTAGGATTTTTTATGCTGATTTACATGGGACAAAGTTGTGGGGGAAGGTTTACAACCACTTTAATAGCATGCAATGCCAAGCTGCGGTTTCCAAAGTGAGCAAAGTCCTTTCTTGTAGTGTATTAGGAAAGGTATGGACTCCATATAGAGAGATATCATTTTGCCCCTGTACAAATCATTAGTAAGACCCCATCTGGAATACGAAGTTCAGTTTTGGGAACCAGTTCTCAAAAAGGATATCAGGGAATTGGAGAAAGTGCAGAGAAGGACAACCAAACTGATGAGATGCATTGAGGAGCTCAGCTATGAGGGAAGGTTAGAGGAACTGAATGCATTCTCTCTTGAGAAGAGGAGATTAAGGGGGAATATGAACTTGTAAGAAGCTGTGAAAACATGGAATAGACTCCCTCCAGAGGTGGTTCTGGCCAGCTCAGTGAATTGCTTTAAAAAAGGTCTGTGTTTATTCCTAAATGTACATAATATAACTGGATACTAACATTTAATGATAAAGTTGATCCAGGGAATGTCCCATTGCCTCTTGGAAGATCAGGAAGGAATTTTTTCCCCTGCTGTAGAAAATTGGATCATACTTTTCTGGGGTGTATATGGGATTGTATGGTTGTTTTTTTTCTGGTTGAACTAGATGGACTTGTGTCTTTTTTCAACCTAACTATGTAACATAGTACCTGTGTAACCCTCTTAAACCCATCATAACTGACAACCACTTTATAGAACTTAAGGGCTTTTGTGGGTCTGCATAAGCAAGCATAGGCGTTTCTGTACAACCCTTCTTAAGCTGTAGAAAAACTTCCTCAAGAGCAGAAGTCCATTTCTTAATGAAAAGATTGTCGCTGATTTTGTCAGCAAAAAGGGTTTCTTTTACCAGATCATTAAAGTCCAATTCCAGACTAGAGGAACAAAAACTCTTGCAATGCAGGGGAATAGGGAAGCACTGCAAGTGTTAAATGCTAACTAGGCCTAAGGGGTTGATAAATAGGCTGTATTACATACCTTATTCCATCTCCAGCAAGCTTCAGTGCTGTCATATTCTCCTGATGTTCTGGGCAGTCCCTTTACATCATCACCTATAATGCAAGGCTATCAGCTATGAAAACTATGTCCAGTAGGCAGGTATGTGACCAGGATCACCTTAGAGAAGAGGCTTGTTGAAGTGGTCATTAAACATGTGCACTGACAAAAAATGTGTTCGTTTTCGTTTAATTAGTTTTTTTGCTTTTTTCAGAAATTCTAAAATTTGGCAATTAAAAAATCTGAAAATTGGAAAATTCGGAAATTCGAAAATTCGAAATTCAGAAATTTGGAAATCCGAAAATTCAGATTTTCACATTTCCGAATTTCCGCACTTCCAATTCTTTGAATTTCCGAACTTCCGAATTTCGTATGTAATCACGGCACTGATTACATACCTAGCGGTCCCCTGTGAGGAAATGCCGCTGATTGGCTCTCTTCTCCTCACACTCTGTCAGTGTGAGGTGAGGAGCACTGATTACTGGCATCTCCGTGTTTACATGTGACCCGCTGTGATTGGATATGGACATGGTTAAAGAGCTGCAGACATGGCTCTTTACAGAGATTGAGGTTGCATCATGTCCTAGCAACACAGCGCAGCTGCAATCGTCGTGTTGCTCGCTCCAGCAGAAATGCGAGGGTGGCCACTCTGGGATGCCATCATTTGACAGCGTCCCAGAATGAGAGCCACACTGCCCCGCCATCATTTGACAGTGGGTGAGCAGCAACTAGTTAATAGTTATTATTAGTTAGTTATTATTTCAGATTTTCGGGTTTTTTAAATTTCAGATTTTCATTCTTTTGAATTTTTAGATTTTCATTCTTATTTTCAGATTTTAAAATTTCCAAATGTTTGGATTTCTGGAATTCCGAAATTTCAAATTTCTGAACTTCCCAATTTCCCAAATCTTCCCATTTCCGAAATCTCCAATTTCTGAAATTCCAAATTTCAAAAATTCCGAATTTCCGAAATTTTGAATTTTCAGAAATTTTGAATTTTCAGAAATTCAGAAATTTGAAAATTCGGAAATTCATAATTCGGAAATTTGAAATTTTTGGGAAATTGAAAAATTCGGAAATTTTGGAATTAATGAATTTGTCAAAATTAGTTAAAAACCAAATTTGAAACTGATTGCACATGTCTAGTGGTCATCAGTAGCTGGGTTATTCCCTACTCTACAGCTGCAAGTATACAATGGGCATGTATACATGCGGCTGTGGATCAGTGAATACCTTGTTCGCTTATAATTGGCCCAATATAATGATAGCTTCCTGGTGTGCTTGCTCAGGTGTGTTTGGACTAGAATCTGAACACAGCTGAACTCATCCCTAATTTTGAGTATCTGTTCTTATTCCATATGCATGGCTGCGACACAATTCTAGTTCTCCTATTCTAGTATCTCCTTTGCACGTATGTACACAGACACAATTTCTTGCCATGTATGCTTTGTATATGTTATTGTTTTATATGTATGAATGTTACACAGTACTATTTATCTTGTTCTGTATGTCTTTATTCTCATTATCTGCCAGAGCCAAATTACCATAGGGCTATTGGAGCTGCAGCTCCAGGATCCTACCTTAATATAGGCCCAGTTTCCTTAAAAGAACAGGCCACGCATGAAAAGCAATGGCATTGTTGTCAACTGTCCCAATCTGTCCGATGGATTTCAGATGGATTTTTAAAACATATGTTGACCTGACCTTGTCCCAGGCTCCATCCTGGAAATCAAGGAAGGTCAAAGACAGTCAGAGGCAGACATTCAAATCTCAGATGCTCAGTGCTGCTGCTTCCAGGCAAGGTCATTACATTCAACAGAGGACCATGCCGGGCACAGATCCCTCCCCCATTTCCTCCCCCCAGCAGTGATCACTCGGGCATCTATGGGGAATAACTGGCTGTGTAAGGAGGAGCCTGCTGCGAGAAAGGCAATGATTGGGCAGGGCTAAGGGAAGGAGGTGTGGCCAGCATCCAGTGATCACACCCCCTGCCTGCCTTTGGTGAGCTGCATGTGGCTCTATGAGATGGGCTGCAGAGAGAGCAAAATGGAGCAAAACATCTAACTGATCTCTTGGTTAAGCTCTGGTGAAGCCCTTGCTGATAGCAGAAAAAATACTTTTCCTTGACAGTAGCAACAAAGTAGTTTCAGGTTTGAGCAAAGCCCCTTAATAGCAATTGTAGCTGGACAAAGCTTCTCAGAACACAAGCTAGTTATAGTAGACTGCTCCAGTATTTGTCAGTTCTAAAGTAGCAGAAATTGAGCAAAGGAGGATTCAGTAGCAGCAGCTAGACAAAGCTATTCAGAACACAAACCAGTGTTCTCTTGTCTGGACCCTTAGTCAACTATATAGCACACCAGAAGTGTTAAAGAGCACAAGTCTATGGATCCCTTATGTTGTCTGTTCTCATAAATGTTCAAGGACAGCTGGTTGCCTCCTTCAAACTTCCAAGCGACACTCTGTACCTTTGATACCAGAGAAGATCTTCAATAGACAGCCTTCTCTGCCAGCTCTCTGTAGAAACAGGAAAGACCTCATGCTTAGTGAATCTAAAGAACTAATACACTCTCCCAGCATGCCTCAGGGCCACCCCCCCTGGGATAGGCTGGATTTGCGTTATTATTTATGATGTACTCTGCACAGTGTCCACCTATTCATCCAGAACCTTGCTAGGTTACTTGTATACAGAGGCAGACCCAACCAGCAGTGGAAAAAACTGAGCAGGCTACACAAATCAATCACAGCTCTCTGTTAGGCAGAGAGCTAAGTACGATTCCCTAGCAGTTCTCCTGTTGAGCAGGAGAACAAAAACTATACTACACAAAAAAATTGTTTGCAGACATTAACTAAGTCTTATGATATACAATTAAACTCTGTCAGTCTTTTATTAAATATTGGTGCTTCTGACAGTCTCAATTAACATATATATGAGCTGTTTCTTGGAGCATGGCAGCAATTGCAATACCTTATAGATAAGGTAGCATGTCCAGTTACTGAAAATCTGAATTAAAACATTTGTTACATATATGCCACCCTGTTTTTTTAAGGAGGGGTGGCATTCTTCTTTTCACTGGTGGGTCCAAGGTATCCTAGGGTGAACATTGTGTCTGCCAAAAACACATTCTCTTGCAGACATTGCAGTTCATGTAGATGTAACCTCTAATTCGTTTAAAGTGTGTTATTTCTGATTCATTCTCTTCAATGTTTTTCCATTATAGCGCTTTATGGCTTGCAGTAGTTCAGGTTCGCTGTAAGTAATCTACAATAAAAGTATACAGCTATCTGTTTTAAACTGAAAACACTAAGGAGAACAAACCTTGCGGCAATGAGGAATAAACTAAATAATGTAGTCAGAAGTTGGCATAATTAGGCCGTATTCATTAATTGATGCAATTTTCTTTTATTAATAAGTGTTTTAAATGTACGGAGCCTGCAAGCATTTTCCTTGGTCTCATTACTGAGCTGTGTTTTTCCATTTCTATCTATCGGCAAATCTTTAATGTAATGGTTATCTTTTTCTAGAGTCCACACAATTACTAGGCTTTAGTTCAGGATCCCCCCATCCCCCCTGCCTTTACCCTTTACCTCCTTCCCAGAAGGATGTACATATTAAGCTCCTTCTTCAGATGCAAAGTCTGTGTCTCCAAACATCCCGACCTCCTGAAGAGGACTGTTCTAAAAGGCAGCTGTTGTAGTACAGTATAATATAATGCTAAAAGATGCCTTGAGTAAGAAGCATGATGTCAGAACATATTACAGCACAATGCCACAAAAGGCTGAATTTATCAGGTAAAATGCAAATTAAGTGAGACTAACCCAGCATAGGAGAATTCATTTTATTACTAAGAGCGCATATCCAGACAGACAAAAAGGTCAACGGTAGACACAGATCAGTTTACAGATGGAAGATGCGAACACATCAATTAATGCAGCTGTATATTCATTAAAACATTAATAAATGTATTTTCAAATGCAACCAATGTGCAACCTTAATCTGCCTGCTATAATACTCTAAAGCAGCGGTCCCCAACCTTTTATGGCATTGTAATAGAAAATGAAATAGTTCAACTCACCATAATGCAGAATCAGTTGCCTGCTACCAGATGCAGCTTGTCACTTGCCATTATCACCTGCCACCAGATGCAGCATGTCACTTGCCACCATCATCTGACACCAGATGCAGCTTGACACTTGCCACCGTCGCCTGCCACTAGATGCAGCTTGTCACTATTCTGCCACCAGATGCAGCTTGATACTTGCCACCGTCTCCTGTCTCCAGTTGCAGCTTGTCACTATTGTGCCACCAGATGCAGCTTGACACTTGCCACCGTTGACTGCCACCAGATGCAACTTGTCACTATTCTACCACCAGATGCAGCTTGACACTTGCCACATCGCCTGCCGCCAGATGCAGCTCATCATTTGCCACTGTCACCTGCCACCAGATGCAAGTGTCACTTGCCACCATCGCCTGCCACTAGATGCATCGTGTCACTTGCCACTGTCACCTGCCACCAGATGCAGCATGTCACTTGCCACCATCATCTGCCACCAGATGCAACATGTCACTTGCTAAGTCTTCTGCCACTAGATTCAACTTGTCACATTTTACCAGATACAGCCTGTCACTTGCCACCATCATCACATTGGCTGGGTCCCAGAGTAGGGGTGGGCGGTGAGAGATGATGTAATCTATCTGCTCACCTGCCCCCTGCATCTATGACAGAGCAGTCTTCGTGGCTGTGAGGCTGGAAGGGTAGTGAAGCGGAGCGAGCAGAGAGATGATGTCATCTCTCTGCTCGGCCACCCACCTGCCGCACGCCTGCCTAGCACACCTACAGAGCGGCCTTAGCAGCTTTGAGGCCAGAACAGTGGTGATGGAGGGCTAGCGGAGAGAGATTAGGCTTTTGTGGCCTGGCTGCAAAGAGGCCACAGACCAGTAGTGGATGGAGGCCCGGTGGTTAGGGACCCCCGCTATAAGGTATCAATCAGGTATGCTTCATGAAAATATTCTGACAAGGTAGAGAGATGAGCTCATTAGTCTGATGTACATGGGGGACAGGGACGTGACATAACTCCAGTAGAGAAAAGTACAGTCAACAAGCTGACTGTGCAGTTTGGCAGATTTGTGTAAATCTCAAAAATGGATTGGCAAACAGCTCCCTTATATGTATATTATCTCTGTAGTTAGCTGTTTCCTGCAGTTTAGCTTTAAAGTGTTACTCCAACATTTCATATTTCTGATATGTGGCTGCTATACCACCTACTTGTATGATAAAGCATCCTGTTCTCTTTGTGTTGATTCCTTTATGTGAAATCCCTGATGTTCCTGCTAGTCCCCTTGTTTTCCTATCAAAAATGACCACAATAAGCAGGAGAGCACAGCATGGTCAGTTCCCTAGCTATGCTGGGAACTCAATATTGTCATGGTTATGCAGTGATCTTCCTGTGTTTGCTTACCTTCCCTCATGTCTTCCCTCATGTCTTCATTCTTCGACTAAGAAGCCAGCCACTTCCACCTGGTGGTTTTTATAACCTCTCCTCTAAGCATGGCTCCACCCCAGGCCCTATCAGGGAGCCCTATATTAACCTGTGCACTGCAGGCCTCAGTGCTGATCAACCATTGTGTATTCTGTGTGTGTTAGCTTCCTGGTTCCTGCCGTGTGCTCTGCTACTGGTTTCCGTTACCGACTTTGGTGTGTCTGACTATCCCTGTTTGCTTGTGATCCTGACCTTTTGGCGTGTACCCGACTATTCTTGTCTGTTTGTGGCCCAGACCTTGGCTTTGTCCCTCACCATCCCTATCCTCCTGTTGCCTACTGTGGGTGTGAGCTGGGGAACCCTGGGGGTCGTGACCTGGAGCCAGTTGCAGCCAAGTCCATCCTCACCACTCGAGGCTCTGGTGAAAACCTGCTGGCTCTTAGACTCCGCGCCCCAGGGAATCCTACGCTCTATCCCCAGTGGGATCTGTCCCCCATCTGCAGCAGTCAGCCGTAGGGTCCACAACCTTGCGGTGCACTCCGGATCCCTACGGTGTGCACCTGTCACCTCGCCTCAAGGTGACCTGACAGTTTGATCAGCCATGGACCCGGCTGACGTGCCGCTTCCAGCAGATGATCCATTGCAGAGCTTAGTTCGGCCACTTGAGACCCAAGAATCGCATCAGACCCAGGTGATGCAATTCCTTCAGGATTTGGCATCCCGTTTTGAACAGGTTCAGGCCTCTTTAGGACCCCCGGTTCAACAACCTCAACCGCTATCTGCCGCTGCACCTATCGCATCAGTCGCAGCCACACATTCATTACAACTACCAGCTCTGGTCCGTTTCTCTGGGGACTCCAAGGCTTGCAGGGGGTTCCTTAGCCAGTGCACAATTCATTTTGAACTTCTGCCCCAAAACTTCCTGTCCGATCGGGCAAAAGTCGCATATACCATATCCCTCCTGTCCGGCGAGGCGTTAGCCTGGGCCGCCCCTCTGTGGGAACTGAATGATCCAGTGGTTTCTAGCCTGTCTGATTTCTTGAAACTTTTTCGGAATATCTTCGAGGAACCGGGTCGTGTCTCCTCAGCGGCTAGCGCTCTTTTACGTCTCTGTCAAGAGTCCGCTTCTGTGGGACAGTATGCTCTTCAGTTCCGTATCCTCACAGCTGAATTGAGCTGGAATAATGAGGCCCTAGTTGCAACCTTTTTACATGGCCTCTCTGATAGAGTGAAGGATGAATTAGCAGGAAGATCCCTTCCTGCTGATCTGGGCAGTGTCATCACCTTGTGTAACCAAAACGATATTCGCTTTCAGGAGAGGGCCCTGGAAAAAAGACGCCAGCTCTCCCCATTCTTTAGGCAGCCTGAGTCCCCAGTCCCTTCTCCTCGATCCGAGGAGCACCCCCTGCCTACCGAGGAACCTGTGCAGTTGGGCTGGACTAAGTTATCTCCCGAAGAACGCGCTAGGCGCAGAACTCTGGGCCTATGCCTCTATTGTGGGGCCAAAGGTCATTTCCGTGACACTTGTTCTCTTCGTCCGGAAAAACGCTCAGGGCTAATACATCTGGAAGGTGGAGTATTAGACCCTAAAATATCACCTTCACCTTCTCGTCTTCTCCTTTCTGTGTTGCTTCATGTCGGTGCTTCCTCTCGTTCGGTCTCAGCACATCTGGATTCCGGAGCCACTGCCAATTTCATGGATTGGGAAACTGCATCCTCCATGAGACTTACCCTTTTGCCCCTTACAACACCATTGGTGGTCTTGGCGATTGATGGCACGGTTCTCCCAGAGGGCCCTATCCGCTTCCAGACTATTCCTGTTAATATGTCAGTAGGGATACTCTACCAGGAGTGGATATCCTTCCTTGTCTTACCTAAGGCTTCATCTCCTATCATATTAGGTCTTCCTTGGTTTCGGCTCCATTCTCCACACGTTGACTGGTCTGCTGGACAGATCCTGGCTTGGGGTTCCTCCTGTTCCTCTTCCTGCCTACTCAAGGGTACCCCAAAGGAGAGACTTCCTGTTTCCACCATCCCAGTATCTTCTGCTTTTCCTGCTGTATATAGCGATATCTGCGATACGTCCTGCAATAGTCGGACTGGTGCACTCTCTGGGTCATGTGGTACTCTGGATGAGGAGCCCACCTATGAACCTGAGTCGATCATTTACTCCAGTTCGCATAACCATTTACCTTTGCCTGTCCCTAATCTCCCTTGGACGCACAGCCAGGCTAACTTGTCTGCAAGTCCCAGAGTCGCTATGCCTTGTGATGCGATTGAGATGGTCGCTACATCTGACTATACTATTCAGTCGGCCTCTGCACCACTTATGCCACTCCAGCCCATACCCAATGAGCTTCCTGCTTCTTGTTCAGGACCTTTTGTGATCCAGCCTCACCCTACTGCTACTATGTCCGTTCAAACCCATTTAAGAGGCTCAATCCATCCTTTGAATCGAATACCTCATTCGGCCAGGAGGGGTTTTCAATCTTTTTTTCAGGGTTCTCTGCATTCTGTTTCTGTTTCAGCTACCCAGCTTGACTCTTGTGACATGTCACTTTCTAACCAACCTGACCTCAGGGATCCACTGACCTCTGCCCAGTCTGGTGGTCCGGTTATGGATGCCCAACTCATCTTTAAGGGTCTGGGACTCCTGATCTTCTCATGCCCCTACCCATTCCTAAAAAGACTTTAGTCCTCAAGTCCTCCCGTCCTCTCCCTACCTCTGTTTCGGTCTCTGAGGATAATCTAAAATACGAGGTTAGTCAAGTTTTGGATTCCCGGCTCCGTAAAGGCATTCTTCAATACCTCGTACTTTGGAAAGGGTTGGGTCCTGAGGAGAGGTCTTGGATCACTGCATCTGAGGTCTTTGCTCCCTGTCTGCTAAGGAGGTTCCATCTGGAGTTTCCCTTTAAGCCTGGACCCAGGCAGGGAAGGGGGAGGCCTCGTAAGAGGGAGGGTACTGTCATGGTTATGCAGTGATCTTCCTGTGTTTGCTTACCTTCCCTCATGTCTTCAGACTAAGAAGCCAGCCACTTCCACCTGGTGGTTTTTATAACCTCTTCTCTAAGCATGGCTCCACCCCTGGCCCTATCAGGGAGCCCTATATTAACCTGTGCACTGCAGGCCTCAGTGCTGATCAACCATTGTGTATTCTGTGTGTGTTAGCTTCCTGGTTCCTGCCGTGTGCTCTGCTACTGGTTTCCGTTACCGACTTTGGCGTGTCTGACTATCCCTGTTTGCTTGTGATCCTGACCTTTTGGAGTGTACCCGACTATTCTTATCTGTTTGTGGCCCCGACCTTGGCTTTGTCCCTCACCATCCCTATCCTCCTGTTGCCTACTGTGGGTGTGAGCTGGGGAACCCTGGGGGTCGCGACCTGGAGCCAGTTGCAGCCAAGTCCATCCTCACCACTCGAGGCTCTGGTGAACACCTGCTGGCTCTTAGACTCCGCGCCCCAGGGAATCCTAAGCTCTATCCCCAGTGGGATCTGTCCCCCGTCTGCAGCAGTCAGCCGTAGGGTCCACAACCTTGCGGTGCACTCCGGATCCCTACGGTGTGCACCTGTCACCTCGCCTCAAGGTGACCTGACAAATATGCTCTCCTCCAATGACCAAACTTGTCCTGACAAGCCCCTACTACACAGCCATTCACTGGGAAGCTTCTCACGTGGAAGCACATCAGTGTGCTGATGTTTCTACTCCCCCAGCTCTTATGCCGCTGAAAACAGAGGGAATATGATCACTTATAAAAAAGGGGAAAAAAGTATTCATAGTGCTTTTTATATCTAAACAAAAATGTTTTGCCATTCATTTCTAGTCACACTTATGCGAATTAGATGCAGGTTTTCTCACATCCAATTCGCATGACAGGAGAGTGTGACTGGCCCTCAATGGAGCCAATTCAGAAATCTCCGGGGCTGCTCCAGAGCACACTGCAGAAGGGTCCTGTGCGTCTTCGGCTTCATTTCAGGTCTGAATTCAGGCAAAAATTTGGACTTGATTCACCCCTGAAATGGAGAACAGGGGCATACCAGACCCCCTGCTCCACATATAGTGTGAACCCAGCCTTAAACTTAATGGGTTCTTTTACAAGGTGATCATTTACAATCATGTTAACTATATGTCTACTAAGGTACGTTTTATAAATGGCACAGTAAACAAGTGGTCAAAACAAGTTCATGGCTGCTGCTGCAGCTGTGAGCTTGGTGCCAACTTTAACAACCAGTGAAAGGCTTTCAGGTAAAAGCGATCTGGAGCTGACTCCCATGACTAATGACTAATGAGGATGTGGCTAATCATGCATAATCTGTATTGGATGGCAGGGGAGATGGAAAGGGAATAAAAAAATTTAAAAAAAAGAAAACAGAAATGGGGAGAAAAAGAGGACTTCTATCTGGTTAAAACTGGTGATTGTAAAATCCCAATGCAGTATGAAGAGTACCATTCTTCTGCATTGTATAGATAAAAATTACTTACGATTGTGTTACACTACAAATACGGTGGGTGGTAATCCCCAGGCATTAACCACAAGTATATAAATAAAAACTGCTACTATCTAACATAAAATGGCAAGTTGAAGACTTATCAAATTTATGCACACCCAATGTCAGACATTGGTATGGACACATTGCAACTGAATTAAAGCTAAAAGCTATTTACTGTGACTTTGGAGACACTGATAATCTCATGTTTAGGCAAAAATGTGCATTTAAAGTCTGCAATCCTACTTTGAGAGAAAATCTGCTAGGTGACCTTTTACAGCAGTCAAACATAATCATATACAAAAAGCAAGGTGGCGGATAACCTCGGTCAATAAATACCTGTATTAAACAACTGTACACTATGTGGAAATATGCATAATATAAAAGTGCGTTCAGCTCTCAGAACAAGTGCTATTAGAGTAGAGTAAACATAATTTTGCAAAGTGTTGCAGGACTAGAATTACTTTGCTGAGAACTAATGAAGAAAACCCAAAGAAATAGTATGTCAATTTATTGGATTTTAAAAGCAAGAACCACATGGAATACATAATCAGAGAATCAGCAGTAAGGTAAGAGATATAAATACTGAAGAGTCAAGCAACTAGAAAATATGCCAAAATACTAGCAACAATATATGTTATTATATTGCACAAGGGACCAGAGACAGAATCCAAATGGAGAAAACATGTTACACCAAGTATAATGGTGTTAAATGGGCTTGGCCCTTTATTATTGGTATAGTATAATAACATATTTTAGCCATTGATTTTCATTGCTTTTACAACCATATGTATGCTTTAATAAAAACACACAAATAAACAAAGCATTTGTTCATGTATACATATAAATGGTTCAGCAATCATAGCTCAAACTTTTATTCTAACAATCAACCAAATGAATGTCTGCAAATGCCAGGCTCAATGTAAAGGAGCCTGGCACCCCACTGGAGCCAGAGCCAATTCAATACAGGATTGTAAATAAAGGTTGAATATATCTAAAGCAAAAACGCAGAGGTGGACATTGTCAGAATGATAAAAGCCTGCAAACCCTCCTCCAGATCAATGTGTCGAAGGGACAGCCCATTAATTGAAGGCATGAATTTAGATATAGCCCTATTAACATGTTTACAAGTGTTCTCTAAATATGGAAGATCAGGCACTAGCAACCACTGTAATCGCTGAACAATTTCAGAAAAGGCAAGCACTGCAATGCAGTAAAACTAAATGTAGACAAAGAAGATCAAATTTAATTTGATTGATCAAGTCTAAAGTTTTGCAAAAAGCATAGTCATTGCTAGACAAATTAATTATTATTATTATGTCAGGTACTTGTATAGCGCTTTACATATACATTGTACATTCACATAGGTTCCTACTCTCAAGTAGCTTACAATCTAAGGTTCCTAACTCACATTCATATGTACACATACTAGGGCCAATTTAGACAGGATCCAATTAACGTAACAGCATGTCTTTGGAGTGTGGGAGGAAACCCACGCAGGTACAGGAAAAACATGCAAACTCCAAGAAGGTAGTGTCACAAGTGAGATTTGAACCAGCAACCCTTTACTGCTAGACAAACAAGCTAACCATTACACCACTGTGCTGCCAGACAAAGAAAACAGAGGTAGGACAGGCCCCATATAACAAAGACAAGGCATGAGGCAACTCAAACCACAATATGCCTCTCCTGTGACACCAACATAAAAAAAAATATTTTCAATCCAGGCCCAATTTGACACTGTAAATTCTCTGAGAAGTTTGAAGCTTGGCCCAAAAAACGAACGAATGTCCTTTGATCCATGCATTGTGCCTAGAACCTACAAGTAGGATAAACACAAATCAGGTATAATATAAGTTCTAAAACAGTCTGATTTCTAACCTCCCAAATGTTTAAAAGCAGGGACAGCTAAAATCAACCTGGCAGCCTCAGCAGCAGTGTCATTTCAAAAAGAATTGAGTTGTAATAAGTAAGCAACTAAGATTAATACAGCATAGGCATTTCTTGAGGACAGCCATATATTGGTATCTAGTAAGGGGCACATTTTTGGTCAAGCCTCTGCCAAACCTTGTCTGAGGAATTTTAGGCATCAGTAAACAATGCAATGGCTTATTCATTAGAAAAAGGGGCCTGCCAAAAAGAACAGCCAGATTAGCCCTCAAAGCAGAAGTAGTTTGAACAAAAAAATTAGGAGACTTAAAATGGCTCTATATAAAAATGTTTGGAGAACACCCTACCCATGGGAATGATTTTTGTCGCATGTGCCAATAAATCTAACAAAGACTATAAAGTACACAAAGTAACCTTTGGTTTAGATAGAACAAATGAGACTAAAAAAAGCAATTGCTCAACTTTAGCAGAGGGCAAACGAAATTAGATCCTATCCTATCATGACATCTAAAAATTTGAGACATGCAGTAGGCCAAACAGTTTTTTCCACAGCCAAAGGAACGCCAAAATGGTGACAAGTAATGCAGAATTCTTTAAAAATATAGACACAATCAGGAGGGTTAAGCAGTGCAATCTGAGCTGGTAATGTGGCTGACTCCTGCACAGTATTATTATTTTTTTTATTATTATTATACACAGTAGACTTGCAACTGATAATGCAGTGTGAAATGTAGCAGCAACTGCCATGCCAGTATTATTGGATAACAGAGTGTCAGCAGCAGGTTGTCAATACTTTTTTGTATGTTAATTTATAGGCTACAAACTTTACATTTATTTGGGGTTTATTTGTCATAAAACCTGCCTTATATGGGATGCATTAAAGTGATTACATAGCCAAATCTTTTTTTGTTTTTTGCTTTTTGTTTTTTGGATAGGGTAAGAAATAACTGAAACCGTTTGTCAGCTGATTTTTTTCTGTATAGTTTCTTGTTGTATAGCTTACTTTTTATTTCCTGTTCTGGAGAGCAAGAACAGATCGTAACAATAAATCTCTAGAAAGTGAGATAAATTCACACTTGAGACATCTGCCCCTAAAACAGGTATCCCCATTAAAAAAATGACCTTCACTTTTTGTTCTGGTAATTGTTGCATTGTAAATTTCCATTTATCATCACTTTTAGTCTTGGTGAAGATGATTGGAGCTATATTAGTGCACTTGCAACAAAAACACAACTGTCAGTGATTTTTTTATTTTTATTTTCACTTACGTTCAAATTTTCAGGACAAGCTTTCAGGGTGCAACCCCCTCTTCTGAGGCCGCGTACACACGGGCGGATTGTCTGCCCAACTAAGTTCGTCAGACAATCCGACAGACAGTCCGTTCAACTTTTGAATGAACGGACTTGACCACACACGATGAACAGACAGTCCGCTGAAAACTTGCGCGATGACGTGTACAGCACGTACGACGGGACTAGAAAAACGACGTCCAATACACTGCAATGCAACCTTCGGCCGTGTAAATCCTTTCTGAGCATGCGCCATACTTAGTCCGTCCAACTTGCCTACACACGAGCGGACTGTCCGCTGAAACCAAGTTTGGACGGACAAAACCAAGTTTGGACGGACAAAATTACGGAAATTCCGAAAGACTAAGTCCGTCAGACTGTCCGCTGAAAAAGTCCGCTGAAGCCCACACATGAGCGGATTGTCCCCTGAAACACGGTTCAGCGGACTAAGTTGGGCAGACAATCCGCCCGTGTGTACGCGGCCTAAGGTTAGTATTACTAATACACATTTAGCAGAATGTTAAGTAAAGCAATCACTAAGAAAAACACACACACACAGAGCAATGGTAATTAGACTGGGATGGTTGGTGAGATAAGGAAAGGGTGGGCTATGGAATCGGGGGGCAGTCACTTTGGATAGTGATTTAGAAAACATAGGTACACACCATTCTTGGTTTACATTTTTTCTTTCCTGATTATATTTAATGTTTCCTTTAGGAATGAAAACATTAATGTATTCCATAGAGTGGTTGTAAGAAATAATGTCCCAAGGGTATGCAGTAATCATCTTACTTATGTTCTTTAATAATGTGTCTGTGTAATTTTGTTTTTGTAATTTCTGTTCTGTTTCACCAATGTGAGATCCTTGGCTGCAATTTCTTGCATTGCATGAGATACAGAACATGACTGGAGGTACGATTCTGAAATATTGAAGGTCCTTTTTGTGTGTATATAAAGTGTGTATGACATGTTTTATTGATTTGATTTAGCTGCTCAGTTTGCATTTTTTTTTTTTTTTGCAAGACTTGGTTCTGTTATTTGCATCTCTATAATCAGAATTAAGTTTCCTGCTGAGCCAGCATTGGGTCTTGGAAAAAGTATTGGTAAAAAACCCTACAAAGACCAGTAGAGAGTGTATCTAAATAGTAGGAACATAGACAGCAAAATTATCTTTGTGAGGCCACTATTTATTTTTTTGCACTATGCCATATATTATTATTGCCTACCAGGATCTTAAAGCGGAGGTCCACCCTAAAGTGGACCTTCCGCTCATTGGAATCCTCCCCCCTCCGGCGCCACGATTGGCACCTTTCAGGGGGGAGGGGGGTGCAGGTATCTGCACCCACTTCCGGTGTAGATTCTGCAGAATCTACGCCCCTTTCCGCAGAATCTACTACCCTTTCCGAAAGTCCCCCGCTGCCTGCTGGGAAACACACGGATCCCAGAGACAGCGGGGACCATCCTTATTGTGCAGCGCGACTCGCGCATGCACAGTAGGGAACCGGGAAATGAAGCCGAAAGACTCCACTTCCTGATTCCCATACACAAGATGGCGGCAGCAGCACCCGAGAGAAGATCGAGAGATCGGCTTCGGGTGCCGACATCGCGGGCGCGCTGGGCAGGTAAGTGTCACTATTTTAAAAGTCAGCAGCTGCAGTATTTGTAGCTGCTGTCTTTTTTTAAAAAAAAAACGGCGGACTCCCGGCGGACTCCCGCTTTAAGTCCAAGCATACGTTGTTGGCTTTTAATATTCAGGCTGGTTTCACCCTATCAGTTGTGTATTTTCTTTTATGTGTTTAGAGGGTATTGTATCTATATGTATCTATGTATCATATAGGGGCCTTACACTCTGCATAGTGTTTGCTTGTCAATCACGAATGAACAGCCACATTCTGGTGAAGACCCACCTTTTTCTGGAATTGTGCTTGCTATAGTTTGTCAGGCAATCTAGATGGAAATATAGAAAGTCTACTTAATACATTTTCAAATTCATAGATCGCTTTAATGGATCACATTCTCATTTAACCTGCCGATGCAACAATGAAAACAACTGAAAAGCTATGTAACTTAAGAACTACAGGAGATCTTAGAGCATATCACAGGTTTAAATAAAAATAGAAAAATAAAAATAATAAATATATACAGTGTTTAGATGTTCTAATAGCTTTGCATCAACAGTGGAACTGAGGTGTTAACTGTTTCAGCCCCGGAAGATTTTACCCCTTCCTGACCAGAGCACTTTTTGCGATTCGGTACTGCATCACTTCAACTGGCAATTGCGTGATCATGCGATGTTGCACCCAAACAAAATCTATGTCCTTTTTTTTCCCACAAATAGAGATTTCTTTTGGTGGTATTTGATCTATTTTTTGTGCTATAAATAAAAAAATAGAGACAATTTTGAATAAAAACGCAATATTTTTTACTTTTTGCTATAATAAATATCCCCCCAAAAATATATAAAACACCTATTTTTTCCTTAGTTTAGGCCGAAATGTATTCTTCTACATATCACAATAAGCGTATATTGATTTGTTTGCGCAAAAGTTATAGCGTCTACAAAATAGGGGATAGTTTTATGGCATTTTTATTATAATTTTTTTTTTTTACTAGTAATGGTGGCGATCTGCCATTTTATTAGGACTGTGACATTATGGCGGACACGTTAGACAATTTTGACACATTTTTGGGACCATTGCCATTTTTACAGCAATCAGTGCTATAAAATGCATTGATTACTGTAAAAATGTTACTGCCAGTGAAGGGGTTAATCCCAACTGCGGCACTACCTGCCTGGGGTTTTCATGTTCTCCCTGTGCCTGCGTGGGTTTCCTCCCACACTCCAAAGACATGCAGGTAGGTTAATTGGCTTCTGTCAAAAAAATTGTCTCTAGTATATGAATGGGGACCTTGGATTGTGGGCTCCTTGAGAGTAGGAACTGTTGTGAGTGTGCAATGTACAGGGATAGGGACAATTGTAGACACTCAGGATGGACTGGTGTCTCTATTCAACCTTACTAACTATGTAACCACTAGGGGGCAGTCAAGGGGTCAATGTGTTCCCTATTGTGTGTTCTCGTTTCAAAGATTTTTATTGGTAACAGGTACAAAGGATACCAAGATATCAGCCGCATAGCACCAGTAGAGAATAAAGAGCGAGAGTCTGGTGCGTAACAAATAAGGCCAGACAAAGTACATCATAAGTGCATGTTAACACTTAGTGCGGATTGTTAATAGTGATCATAAAATGAGTCCCAGAACCGCCATGGGCTCCAAAGGAGGCCTGCTACGTGACAGGGCGGGGACCATTGCGGATTTAGCACTCGGAGTGCAGCTTGTTGTAAACTGCAAAAAACAGTACAAGAACAAAATCGGGGCTGCCAATAACATAAGTTACCTCAATAGGTATCAAAGAGATATGGAGGATATACACAAAAAGAGAGCAGTAAAGAAGGAGAATAGGGGAACCGAGGGGGTAGGAAGAGCGGGGAAAGAGGAGGAGAAGGAGGACTAGATGAAAGAGAAGAGGACAGAGGCGTTAGGATGAATAAGGGGGGGGGGGGGGGTCGGCCGACTCACACGAAATAAACGGAGGGCATACACTAACAACTGGATACGGGGATATGTATGTTTAAGGGTCCAGTAATTGTCTATCAAGGTTCGGTGGCAGGTAGTGGTCAACCCAAGGTTGCCAAATTTTAGTGTGTCGAGGGATCTTGTCCAAAACAGTGGCTTCAATTCTGCTATGGATCATAGCTTGTGTGACCCGATTTTTCACTTTTCACGGTTATATGAAGGACTGGGTTTTTCCATGCTTTGGCAATTGTTTGCTTGGCTGCTGTAGTGAGCTGTAGGGATAAGCGTATTTGTGCCGTAGTGTGGGAATCCGGATAGAAGTTCAAAAGAGCCAATGCGGGGTCAGGGGTTATTGGCTCCCGGAACATAGTGGATAGCATTTGGAATATTGTTGCCCAGAAGCATTGCACCACAGGGCAGGTCCACCCGATGTGCATATGGGTACCTCTTTCGCCGCAGTTGCGGAAACAACTTGGTGAGTAGGACGGTAGAAATTTAGCAATTCTGTCTGGCACTAGGTACCATCTCATAAGTACTTTGTAACTCGCCTCAAGGGCAACAATATTGTGTGACGAGATTTTCGTGTTGCGCCAAACACTGGACCAATCCTCCTCATCTATGGTTAGTTATAGGTCTTTGGCCCACTGTTGTGCATAAGTCGGAAGTGTCGTGGACTGGGAGGTAAGGTGTTCGTATAGTTGAGATATAATGCCCGGTGCATGAGGGTCGGAGTCACAGATCTTTTCAAATATGGATAGTGCATGTAGATTTAGAGCCGGGTTAATGACCCCCCCGCACGAAGTGAGAGATTTGGAGGTAACGAAAATATTCCGTATTGGGAAGTTTGGCTTGGGTTTCAATGGACAGGAATGTTTTGACAGCGCCACCAGTCACTAGGTCACAGATTCGGGTTAAACCTGCCTGGGCCCACGCCCGAAAAGAGGCAGGCTCAGCATATGCAGGGTAGAAATGTTTATGGCCTATGAATGAAAGGAGCGGGGAGTGCAGGGACCGTAAGCTAAACCGTTTACACAAGCTATCCCAGAGCTTCAGAGTGTGTTGGGTTATAGGGTTAATTATGGGGTCCCGTGCTGTTTGGGGGAGCCATAACAGGTTTTCCAAGGGCACCGGGTGTATGTCTACCGCTTCCAGGCTCACCCACAGAGGAACCTCAAACTTAGCATGGTACAGAGTCATTTGGGCCAGTTGGGCTGCGTGATAGTATTGGGAAAAGTTAGGAACTCCCAGTCCCCCCCATTTATGATGGCGAAGTAACACAGATCTTGTCACCCTGGGCCTAATGGGTCCCCAGACAAAGCTGAAGACCCGGCTCTGGATGACACGATGAAAGTAGGAGGGTACTGGTACCGGAAGAACCCTATAAAGGTACAGAAGTTTAGGAAGAAGGGACATTTTAGTGGCAGCAATGCGACCCATCCACGAGATATGAAGGGAACTCCAGTCATGGAGTAGGGAAGACAAGTGTTTCAGCATCGGGATATAGTTTATACGAAAGAGATTCACTGGGTCACTAGACAGTTTAATGCCTAGATATGGAATAGAGGTGTCAGACCACTGAAAAGAGAAGTTCCTCTGAAGAAGAGTAACAGTATCCCCCGGCAGAGACACATTCAGAGCCTTTGATTTAGCCTGGTTAACTTCTAGACCGGAGATCTGAGCAAACCGGTCCAGGAGGTGGAGTAGGTTGGGGAGAGAAGTATGGGGCGAAGTGACAAATAATAAAGCGTCATCTGCAAACAGACATAATTTGTGTACAGTTGACGCTATCTCCAAGCCCTTAATATCGGGGTTCACCCGTATCATTGCTGCCAGTGGCTCTATTGCCAAGGCAAAGAGCAGTGGAGATAGGGGGCAACCCTGTCGGGTCCCTCTCCGTATCAGAAAACCTTGGGAGCTAAAGCCAGAGTATTTAACTGAGGCATGGGGGTCAGTATATAGTGATGTAATCCATTGGAGGAAGTGTGGTCCAAAACCCCAGAGCTGCAGGACAAAGTGCAAGTAGGGCCAGGATACGGTATCGAACGCCTTTCTAATGTCCAAAGACAAAAGGTGCATAGGAATGGAGCGCGATCTCGCTAGGTGCTGTAACAATATGACACGACGAATATTATCTCTGGCTTGCCTATGAGGGATAAACCCCACTTGGTCCTTATGAATTAATTTGCAGATGAGTGGATTAAGGCGCAGCGCTAGAATTTTGGACAAGATTTTTATGTCCACATTAAGCAGAGATATGGGGCGAAAATTAGACCATAGGGTGTTATCGGTGTTGGGTTTGGGTATCATGGCTATGGATGCTGTGAGAGTGTCTCTGACGAAGGTCTGCCGCCTCAATAGAGCGTTAAAAGAGTTTGCTAAGAGAGGGGCCAATATATCAGAACCCTATTGTGTGTTCTAACACACAATAGGGCACACAATAGGGTCAGAGGCCTGACTGAACAAAGTGAGGATGACTTTTGCCAATCATGGCTCAGTGCTCATAGTCCCACCCCACAATATAAATGGTAACTTTCCACAGGAAGCTTTTGCACTGTGTTGGAATGGAGATAGATAGAGCAGGGCTCAGTTTGCTACTAGAGAGTTAGTGTGTTTACTAATTGTGACTCTGAGTATAGAGTGTTATGCCTTGTATACACGGTCAGTCATTCCGACAACAAAATCCATCAGATTTTTTCCGACGGATGTTGGCTCAAACTTGTCTTGCATACACACGGTCGCACAAAGTTGTTGGAATTTCCGATTATCAAGAATGCGGTGATGATTTTTAGTCGTACTTTATTTGATATGCAGTGCGTTCTGGTCCACGCATTGCCGATTTTCAGTTCATTCTTTCAGGCCTTGCTGTTTTTCAGTGCTTTCTGTTAGTCTGTTCTGTCCAGCCAACCGTTTTGAAGCCATATTGTGTGTACATACTCGTCGTAGAGTTCCTGCTGTGCAGGGGATTGGTGTTGGGCTTTTAGCTTTGACACAAGCCCAGTTCATGAACAGGGTGAGGAGGAGTTCATGGAGAAAGAATTGGTTGCTCCAGTGTGACCAATTCTTGCACATGCCTTTGCTTCGTGAGATCTGGGAGAATAATCCTGATGATTTCAGTAATTATCTCATGATTACGGACCCCGTTTTTCACCGTCTGTTGACTTTGCTGACCCCTTATATCAGCAGGCAGGATACCTGCATGCGGCAAGCCATCACTCTGGAGCAGAGGCTAGTTGCCACGTTTTGGTACTTGGTGACTGGAAGAAGCCTGCAGGACCTCAAGTTCTCCACAGGCATCTCCCCCAGGCCCTGGGGATCATTATTCCAGAGACCTGTTCTGCCATAATTCAGGTCCTGCAGAAGGACTATATTAAGGTAAGTTTTCTCCTTTAACATCACATTATATGTATTTAATGTTTGCTAATGTATTGTATTTATTTCATCCTTCCCTAATTACCATGATTGTAATATGCTGTAATATTCTATGCCCCTTTGTCCTCATGCATGCTGGAAGCTTTTAAAGTTCCTTTATTATCCTTCATGCACAATTTCCTTCACTAACCTCCCCAGCATGCTCCTCTGGGCCCATATACACCTATAGCCTAATCACTTAGCAATGTATTTTGTCAGCTCCATAGTAGTGCTTTCCTCTAAACACCCCTAAAATGTGTACACATGTTATGTGTGTCCTTAAATTTTTGGTGTCCCAAACTCATTTGGAACCCCCCATCCTCTATCTGCTGACTTTGCCAACCCATGCACACTATACCTACCTCTTTTGTGGTCAGATTTATGGATGAATTCACCAAAGCATGTAGTGCAAGGGCCTGCCTGAATACTTTCAAATGCTACTGTTTAAAGTTTGTTTCTGCTATTATTATCTCGATAGGTAATATCAGAAGGTAAAAAGAATGTATAGTAATGTTGGCGGTGGTGTCAGCTACCTACAAGTTCCTGTATGTGGATGTGGGGGAAAATGGCCGGATGTCGGATGGTGGAGTGATCGCCCAGATGGAGTTCTACTGGTGTCTCCAGAGTGGAAGCTTGGGCTTGCCACCTCCAGGGGAGAATGTGGAAGGGCTCTCCTAGATCTTCGTCATGGATGAAGCGTTTGTGCTGGAGGACCACCTTATGAGGACCCTCACCCCAGATCAGAGGGTTTTTAATTACCGGCTGGCCAGAGCCAGAAAAGTGGAGAACAATTTTGGGATAATGGCCAGCCGGTTCCACCTATTTTTGACTCCAATCCACATGGCGGAATATAAACTGAACCATATATTGCTTTCCTGTTGCATTTTGCACAATTTTCACAAAAAAACCTCACCAAACTATGTGGCCTCAGTTGGACGTGAGGTAGACTTTCCAGAACTTCATTCAAACCTGACGGCACTTGAAGCTGGCTGTCCTGGCTTGCCCCCCCCCAAAGCATCTGCAAAGTCAGAAACAGATACACAGAGTACTCTGCGGGTAGTGGAGCCATTAATGTGCCAGACAATGTCTGATAGACATTTTTTTAATACATTTATATTTTAAACTGCAATAATATTTGTTTTCATTTACTGCTTGGGTGTTTATTTTAGCTGTTTCCTGGGTTTTTCATTTACATTTTTTTGGGCCTTTTTCTTCAACAGTTCAAACCAAATTTCTTTGAGAGATGAGGTCTCTTCTTCAGATAATATTATTATTATGTTGTGGGTCTGCTATACATACCTTGTTTTTGTTGTTAATTTATGTAGTGCATTACTGACAAAATTGCTTATTTTCAGCACCATGACAGAAATGTGTGGCGTCATGAAAATGGCGTGATTGGGGCAAATTAAAAAGCACTGAAATCAGGGAATCCCTCTCAACCCTTCCTTCCAAGCTTCCTTCCATGCTTCAAAAAGTAAGGTGTGGTGTTGCGCTCCTTGTACAAGATTATATATTATCCTATATGTGGAGTTATCAGCTAGTGATTATAGCTAGAGAGCATTCATCAATAGATTTAACAAAATAAAGTGCAAATGTGTAGATATCATATCCCAAAATAATATCATAAATAAATAAATACGTTAGAGAGGGACATAGATGTTCATCTTAAAACTCCTAATGTGCAAAATCTTAAAAAATATTAAAAAATATAAAATGTATATCCAACATGTGCAAAATTGCATAAAAATATATCAGTGAATAAGTGATATGTGATTTCAAAATTGTGCAAAATATATAATAAATTAATAATTCATACAGTAACTTATTTCATCAAGGAGAGATCCGCAAAAAATTATATATATATTTATATATATATATATATATATATATATATTTTATATATATATATATTTTATATATATATATATATATATATATATATATATATATATATATATATATATATATACACAGAAAAAAATAGAAAAAATATATAAATAAATGAATAAAAATCTTTAAGTAAACTGAGTGTATCAAGTGCAAATATTGGACGTATGTTTCTTGGTCCAGTGTGCAACAGTAGTGCAGATGTGGAAGTGTTTCACAAGAACACTTTGTGCTGCTATCCTGACATTCAGTGGTACTGTGCCTTTAAGTGATAAGATATGGGTCTTCAGTGTCACTGACACCCGTGGCTAAAATAAATGATTACCTTACTGCTGTAAGGTAAACAGCATGTAGTAAGATTTAAAGGAATGGATCCCTTCGGATCGGTCTTTTCCTAGGCGTTCCTATGGAGTAAAGCCAGGGGGAGGGGGGGGTCCTTTCCTTGTCTTTCCGCTGGGCGTCAGTAACTTGAATCACTCAGGTAGATGCTGAATGTGTTAGAGAGAAGATAAAGAGAGGCCTACCATGGTGCAGTATGTTGCAAAAAATGTTGGCGTTTATTTAAATAAAACAATAAAAAACTCACATTTTCTTTATGTAAGCAGTACACTGTAAAAACGAGCGCCGAGATCGTACCTATGCGTCTGTTCCGGTGTCTAGATTGCCTCTGGTATCCTACACGTTACGTCACACCACACGTAACTTTGACCCAAGTGTTATGGGTGACTCTGGTTAGTTTGCATTTTATAGCATCAGGGCACCCACCATTTATTACCCAATAAAGGTTTAACCCCCTGATCACCCAGTGGGTGATATCAATTAGGTTTTAGGGTCAGATAGGGTCTGCGTCACCCCAGGCAGCGCTAGGTTAGTGCCAGTACCGCTAACACCCACGCGCAAAGCATACACCTCCCATAGTGGTATAGTATCTAAACATATCAATATCTGATCTGATCAGATCTATACTAGCATCCCCAGCAGTTTAGAGTTCCAAAAAAATGCATTGTTAGCGGGATAAGCCCAGATACCTGCTAGCACCTGCGTTTTGCCCCTCTGCCCAGCCCACCCAAGTGCAGTATCGATCGATCACTGTCACTTACAAAACACTAAACACATAACTGCAGCGTTCGCAAAGTCAGGCCTGATCCCTGAGATCGCTAACAGTTTTTTTTTGGTAGCGTTTTATATTTAAATCCTGAAAGCAGTGTTTTCGGGGTCCCGTACGCAGCTAGGCTCCCAAAAAGTCCGCCACATGTGGTATCCCCGTACTCAGGAAAAGCAGCAGAATTTATTTTGGGGTGTAATTTCACTTATGCCCATAGCATGTGTGAGCAATATATCTTTTAGAGACAACTTTGTGCAAAAAAAAAAAAACATTTGTAATATTTGTGAAAAAAAAAATGTATTGTAATTTTCCCAAAACTTGTGGCAATATATAAAATCTTCCATGGACTCAACATTCCTCTCAGAAAATAGCTTGGGGTGTCTACTTTCCAAAACAGGTTCATGGGGGGGGGGGGGTTCTTGTGCTATCTGGGCATTTTATGGCCTCCGAAACTGTGTAAGGTAGTGAAATAAAAAATGTACGTAATGAGAAAGCATGAAGGTGGTGATTGGTTTTCAGGGTCCTGTATGAGGCTAGGCTCCCAAAAAGTCTCACACATGTGGTATCCCCATATACAGGAGAAGCAGCAGAATGTATTTTGGGGTGTAATGTCACATGTGCCTATGGCATGTTTGTGCAATATATTATTTAGTGACTACTTTTTAAAAAAAAAAAAAATTAAGATGTATTGTAATTTTCCCGAAACTTGTGGCAAAATATAAATATTCCATGAACTCAACATGCCTATCAGCAAATAGCTTGGGGTGTCTACGTATTATTTTTTTTAGAAGTTAGAACTTTAAGTTCAAAATGTTTATTGTGTTTTATCAGACATAACAACGTAAGCAGTACAATAAAGTGTTGAGCTTATCATCGGACCATAGGGTCCCGTAACATAAGAAGAAGAGCAGTAACAACTAAATAAACATAAGAACAGTTTTGCATCATGAAAGGATCAGTAACTATCACTAGTGGTGTGACCTAGGCTATCAGTCAACCCTGTTTCAAGTGGTTATAATATGTAGAATGCAGTCCACCCAGTAGGTCAGAAGCCCGAGTCTTGCCGCTTCACGGCAAGGCACCAGTATGTAATAAAACCTGGGAATTTCTAGAGGGTGTCAGCAGCTCACCCCGGGGAGATTCCCAGCACCCCATCCCTTTGGGAACTCTATGTGGAGGTGCCCAGTCCCCCCCGAGGTGCTGATCCTATCCCTCCACCTGTCCAGCAGCTAGCCTACTGGGTATTGTAGCTGGTGTTATACGTCCCAGTACTCAGGTTTTTCCAACCCAGTGGAGTCCCAGATATTCAGCGGCAAAGGTAGCCCTTCTCTGCTAGCTTGCCTAGGTCTGTCTCTACTTCATCCTCATGGGTTGCAGGATGCCTTGCTTAGGGTGGAAGAAGAGTAGGATCAGAGTGTCTCAGACAGAGAAGAGAAGGGAATGTGTGAGGGAGAGGAGAAAGAGTAAGAAGTAGGAGTCATAGGGGTCCAGGTTCGTCCATAGCTCTGGGTGGAATGCCAGGACAAATAGAAATATTACAGTAGGAGGCCCAGGGCTCCCATATAGCCTTGAACTTCCCTATTTTATCGTGAAGTTTTGATACTATATTTTCCTGTGCCATTACCCAGAATACTTTCCTCTTGAACCCCTGGAAGGAAACGGTGGGTGTTTTACATGCCCTTATAAGCGTTATCTTGGCTCCTAGTAAAATACAGAAAGTTAGTGCCTGGGGGTGTTTGTATAATCCAGGAAAGGGATGGTTCAGGGGTGCTACGTTGGGGTTAGGAGTTACTGTGGCATTTGTTATGGTCCTAATGGTGTGGAACACCTTTATCCAAAAGGATCTAATGCGCGGGCAAGTCCACCAAATGTGGAACATCGTGCCCTCCATCTCACATCCCCTAAAGTATAAAGGAGAGAACCCAGGGTAAATCATTGCCAACCTAGAGGATGAAAAACGGATGTAAACTGACAAACTCTGTTTTCCATCTGTTTTTGCATTGGTAGTTGATGCAAAAAAAAAAAAAACGATGAGCAGCTGATGAAAAACTGATGAATACTTCATCTGTTTTGACATGACTAAAACTGGTGAAATGAACGGTCCGCACGTGTGAACGGGGCTAGGCTAACACTATTAGGGGAGGTACTGCTCACATTTATGAAGGCATAGCAGCCCATTTGAATGAGTTGTTTGACATGTGGGAAACACAGGGGAAAAGCCCCAAACCCTTTTACTAAAAATGCTTCAGCACCCGAAACTGCACAGTGAATGGGTGGTACCAATAATAATTAATGGCACTCCCGCCATTTGCTAAAGAGCAGCGTGGCTTGCCTTGGTAATTATTACGTGTTCCCAAATCTGCAATAGTGTGAACCTACCCTAAGAAAGTGGAAGTGACTGAAATCAGTTCCCCCTTACATCAGTAAGAATTACAGCAGTCACAGGATGGTCCTTGATTTCACTAATTTTCACACTTTTGTTAATCAAACTAGCTTTCACAGTGGATCTTTACAGCACCTTAGATGATTCATAAAGCTGCATTTCAGTGGGTATATGATATTAAAACAAGCTCATTTTAAGATGTGGCACATGGGGAATGATATGCTTGGACACCGTAGTTATGTATTGTAGTTAGACACAGCTACACACAATAGTAATGTATTGATATTTCTATAGGAAAGAAATCAATCCAACCATTAAATCAACTGGCAGCACGGTTAAACTCAGCAATGCCATCAATCACAACAAGCACCTCTGTGATATTTGGAATAAGAGGTAATGTCAGTAGGAAATCTGTTTCATTCAGCATTGGATTTACTGCTGTGTTCATGAATGCAAAAAAGTTCTGGACATAAGCCAGGTGAAAATTGGCAGAGAAACTGACTTAGTATCATTGTGACTTATGTGGAAGTTAACATATTTTCTGGGCAATTAATACAGAGCAGAATTGCACTTGAAATATGCCTGTTTTCCCCATAGCCCCTTTCATTGTTTTCTGTTGTTCAAAGCTATTTCAAATACAACAGTTGTAAACAAATAGAAGGTACATCAAAGTAAAGCTGTGCTTAGCTTTAGCCCAGGTTCACACTGAGCTGCGGGAATGAAGCCATGCAAGTTCACTCCTGCATGTCAGTCCCGATTTTGGCCACGATTTCAGAGACATTTGTGCAGGTTTCTGCAATGTCAATGTAAATTGCAGCCCGAAATCGCAAAAACTACTTTTTGAAATGGGTGTGGCGCCCCAAATGTAGCGTTGCACTGACTAGGAGGGTGCAATTTCCGGCAATTGCAGCCAATTTTACCAATGTGAACCAGGGCTTAGGGCCAGTTCACACCAGAATGCGTAGCTGAAAACCCATGTTCTGTGCACTTTTCCGGCACTGTGTTCAAAATGCACTGCACTTATGATCTGCAGCAGGTGTAAGTGTTAGCTTAAGGCTGGTTCACACCATAAACAGCACAGAAACAAGTTGTGTGATGCACATGCCATCTGGGTGCTGTGTGATTTCAGCCTATTCATTCGAATAGGTTGAAATTGTCCTATGCCACCCAAAAAGTAGTGCATTCACAAATTCATAAAATGCAACCGAATCACACTGCAAAGTGGGACCATTGTTTTCTGTATAGAAATGTTATTCCTATTGTTGAGGTCTAACACATCAGACCCATAGCTCTAAAAATAGTAAAACTCATACTCCCCTTTGTATAGAAAGCTCTGGTTCTGACTCGGGGGGGGGGGGGGGGGGTGTTGGATCTCTGCAAAGAGAACACTGCTTCCCTGCAGAAAGCAAGGGTCTTTTTTTTACAGAATAAGGCAGGGAACCAACTTTTCTTTTACTCAGGCTGTGGCTGAATTTTGAAAAAAATTAACTGACTTTGCTACACCTGAAATGTATTTATCTAATTGAAACTGAAACTTCAATTGTGCCTTAATTCCCTCTAGATTCTAAGGTCTGGGGGTGTTCATTACATGCAAATGAAGACATCTTCCAAATCTGACAGCCTGCTTAACTCATTGCTGATGCATTCCTCTACTGTCTCCTACAAAGACTCCTTTGAATCTACCCACCCCAATCAGGGCTACCAATCTAGTTGTATGTTAATCTAAGTGAAGCTTGAATAAAATATTGTTTTCCCACATATCGATAAAAGCCATCAACAGAGTTCTAGTTGTATTTTTAAATCAATAATTTTTATTCAAGTTTTTCAGAATTACAACGTGTAAAATACACATATTGACTTTCGTACATTGGAATCATACATCTACCATAAATAGGAGACAATCCAAATATAGCCATATAACAATGTGCCTTCAGCTATATAAAGCAATATGGTACACTTACACAACTTGTTACCAATCAGATATTATAACTACACGTTATTTCATTAGCTCCTTCCCACCGTAGGTGCCCCATCTGGGATCTAGCTGCACCATTGTAGGTGGGATTCTAAGCTTCCCATTATTCAATTCCTGTAAATAACTTGGAACCGATAGGATACCAAGCAAGGTTACACTAATTTCCAATAGATTAGTTCGAAGCGCATGGTTGGAGGAAATAATATCCCTCAAAGTTGTCTTCTATATGCCTTAAAGAAAGTCGAAAACAAAGGTAAAACCATAACTATAACCATAAACGGGTAAGGGGGAGGGGAAGGAAGGAAGGGTAGGAGCCTATTACTAGGCCCAGGGGCAGGAAGGCTCTCACTTGAGAGAAGTCCTCTAAGAGAGAAAAGTATATTTCCAGTTCCTATGTATTCACTCCACTCGCATCTAGCTTGTCCATGTTATTTTATGATGGTTTGTATGATTTATACCAAGCACTCCACGGTTGCCAATTGTTTAGGAAGATAGTACGTTTCCCTGATACCGATGCCAGAATAAGTTTATAATTGTAACGAGTAGCAAGGGTCTGAATGACCTCATGTACCTCCGGTGGCTGCGATGATTTCCAAATCCTAAGCAGTACCAGTCTGGCTGCCAGAAACAGATGAGTAGCAAACTGTCTAAGGGATGGTGGAATGTCCTCTATTCCTATATTGAGCAATGCCAGAGAAGGGGATGGCGATAAAGTTATGCCTGTCACTAGATGGAATATGGCAAATATCCTCGTCCAGAATCCGGCTAATTTACTGCACGGCCACAATACGTGGAAGATATTGCCTACTTGAGAACAGTTCCTCCAGCAGAGTGGAGAGATCGAGGGGTTGAATTTAGCCAGACGATATGGTGTCAAATACCATCTTTGTGTAATTTTGTGCGCTAATTCCCAAAGGGAAGTGCATCTTGTGGTAGAATATGTGTATTGGATGGCTGTGCTCCATTGATCGTTGGAAATAGAGACGCCAAGGTCCCTCTCCCAAGCCAACATGGGCTTGGTCTTTTGCAGTATCGATTTGTCATGGAGGGTGCTATAAAATAAGGAGATACCACCCCTTTTCCCACCCCCAGCGCTAAGATATTGTTTAATTCGCCAATTTACTTTGTAAGGGGGAATGTGATTACTAATGAGATATGACTGTACTTGAAGATATGTAAAGTATTCCAGATGCGATAGACTGTACTCCCCTTGAACAGTTGCAAAAGATTTAAAGCTAGAGCCACTAAATAAGTCTTGTATCCAGTTGATTCCCGCTTTGGATCAACTACCCAAAGATAGCTCAGGAATCAGTAATGTTAAAATAGATAATGGTATAGGAATAGTAGAAGTTGGGCCGCTAAACGATTGTGTCGAAGCTAGTATTTTCCAAGATTGTAGTGATGCTAGCACTGGGAGCGGGAGACCCCTAGGTATCTTCATGAGGTGTGGGAAAGCCAGAACATATTCAGAAAGACTACCGCCTGGGTTCTAATTATATTTTTGACCCGCAGGAAGACTTTAATAAGTACAGTATGTTTCAGTTGCCTCAGAAACATTGGAAAGTTCTCTCTGTATAGATGGATAGTTATTATCCATGTTGCAGTGTATAGATCTGTGCAGTGAGATGACTTTGTAGAATGGTTTTGCACAGAGCAGCCCTGTGTGCCCCCCCCCCCCCCAACCGAGTGCCTCTATACAAATACATTTTCTATGGGGGCACTTGTACAAGATTTTTTTTTTTAATTCCTTATTTCTTTTTATTATACATTTTTCATCATTACAAACCAAAATACATTATTATTGGATATAGTTCTTATCACTTTATACAGTTTGTACATAAATGCCTTGTTTCTAATACCTTACATATGGTCATTCCATGGCAAATTCCGAGTTTTTCTTTCTTTTTCTTACATATATTCTGTAATCCACATAACAAGTATTTAACAACAAATAAACAACATTCATAAACATACAACAAAACAACAAACAGGAAAAAAAAGGAAAACCCCACCCCAGGCAAATCAAATAACTGTTCCATTTCCTGCCCACTATAGTATTCTATGTGTCTGTACCTATGTAAAAAGTTACCTCTGCCGTCTGCTTAAGTCAGTAGTGTCTTCTCTACCCACTGATTTTACCCTCTACCTCCATTTTTTGTCTAGTACTATTTTTACTATCCATAACTAAGCTTGCCCACCCTTCTAAAGATCAACAAAAGCCAGTGAGGATGCGGCTAACCATGGAACCGAAATCCATGGTTTCCACAGTTTGCACAGGTAATTGGGTATGCCTCTATTAGCCCTTGTACACACGGAAAATCGGATGGAAAATGTCCGATCGGACCGTGTTGTCGGATAATCCAACAGTGTGTCGGACTGTTTCCATCAGAATATTCGACGGACAAAGTTTGAGAGCTAGCTATAAAATTTTACGACAACATGATCCGATGCGCGTCAGTTCCGATCGTGTGTAGCCTAGTCCGATGGACAAGGTGCCACGCATGCTCAGAATAAATTTTGAGACGGAAGCGCTCGGTCAGGTAAAACTACCACCCGTAATCGATATAGCACATTTGTCACGCTGCAATGTTAAAATTTCTTTAATGCAGCGCATTCTCTTGTTCTTTACAATGCTACGAATGAAGTTGTTTTGCTGCTCATATTCACACACACTTCTCCCAAACTCATTTCTTTATTCTTTTTCCTCATTTCATGAATACAATATTTTAATTTGTCACATCTCCCCAATCATTTTTATTTATTTTTTTGTTTTAAATTTTGTGGTTGGTTTTTTAATCAAGATCTCCTTTTTTGACAGTTTGCTCATCTTCGGAATTTTTTTGGTGTGTTTTGTGTGTCAACTTACCACAACACCATCATTATCTTTTTATTTTACTGTTTTCTTTTTCAATCTCGAGGAGGTTGTTTGGTGTTGGTGCCCCTTGTTATTAATTTGACTTTGTATTTTTGAAATGTACCTGCCTACTCACAAATAAACTGTCCTTTTTGAAGTAAAACACATAGGCAAGTATTTCTTGAACCAAAAAAAACTTTATTTAGGTGTCAAACAAATAAACAGGAAGGCAACGCTGGAGAAACTGGTCAATTTGGCGAAGCCTTTGGCCCCCAGGGCAGACATGAACTATTTTGAAAATGCAAAATTGGTGGCCTGAGGAGTACATATCTGAGGGAGAACAGTCTGGTCCAGAAGTCCAAGAGATCAGGAAGAGCAGATGCCATCTATGCCACCAGGCTGTGGTCATACAAGAGGCTGCATCTTCTGTCAGACCAGACTGAACTCAGTCCATCACTCTCTGGTCTTCCTTGGGCACTTTCCTCCAGGCTTCCTTCCAGGCTGTAGCTCTGCTCTTGTAGTTGTGGCAGGAGGAGGAGGGCGATGGTCGACCACCTGGTTGCCACTTGCCACAGCCTGGCTGAGGTCTTCCTGTGTATTTAAATAGGACATAGTTTTCGTTTTTTGGTCATCAATCACACAATTGCAAATTGAATGTTACCAAATAGAACAGACTATCATTCTGAGTCCAGCATTTTTCATTCTTGTCCCAATCATTTCTTGTCACTACTTGTCAGGCTGGCACTTACCGAACCGATGAGTCCGCTTGGGCAGAGGGTGGTCTCCCGTACGTGTCCGACTTACAACCCCTGATAGAGCAGACAGGTGGCTGAGAGTGCGGAGTGGTAAGAGAGCCTGTGATATGGCTCCAGGAGCAGGAACTTGCAGGAAGCTTCTGGCAGCAGGTGTGTAGATAGGACACAGGCAACTGGGTACAGAACAGGAGCAGAGCAGGCAAGTCCGAGTGCAGGCAGGGTACGGCAACAGGCGGGCAGCAGAGGCACAGAAGGAGCAGGCAAAAGAGAGGTCAAACAGGCCGAGGTCAGATGCAGGCAGAGGTCAGCGGTGTCAAGGGAAAGCCGGGTCGTCAGGAGGTAAGCAAACAGGAACACAGGATACGAACAACGGGACAGGAACCGAGAAGCTGTTGATCAGGCAGCACCTGGGAGATGTCAGTGGCAGACCTAAATAGGCCGTTTGGCGCCAAGCACCACGCACGCGCGCGCGCCCCCGAACGCCGGCAGACACACCAGCGGTACCCGAAGTGCCCACCACAGCGCGCTGACTCGCACCAGCGCCAGCAGGGGCACGTGAGGGCACACACCGACGCGCACCAGCACCCACAGGAGCGCGCAACACCGCACGCACAGGAACACGCACCCCAGCACGCACCGCAGGACATCGGCGCGCACCAACACGGGCAGCACCGCGACCATCCAGGTAACGACCCTGACAGTGCCCCCTCCCTAAGGGCAGACTCCGGCTGCCCAGGTGAGCCGATCTGGAAACCTGACGGTTCTTGAAGGCCCGCAAAAGTTCCTGAGCATGTAGATTGTCCTCGGGTTCCCAGGAGTTGTCCTCAGGTCCATAACCCTTCCACTTGATGAGGTACTGGGTTACATTACCCCTCTTCCTGCAATCAAGGATTGCTTCAACCTCAAACTCCTCTTCATTGTTCACTATAACAGGTTCGGGTGGGTCGGTGGTGCGGTCAGCAAAGGGATTTGGGGTAACGGGCTTCAGTAGGGTCACGTGAAAGACCGGGTGCACTCTAAAAGAGTCAGGCAGGTTAAGTTCATATGCCACTTCGTTTATCTTCCTTTTTACAGAAAAGGGGCCCATGAATTTAGGGCCTAACTTCCTGGAAGGACAGGCCATCTTAAGGTTGACTGTAGATAACCATACTTGGCTGCCGGGAGCCAGAACGAGTCCTCCCCGTCTCCTTTTGTCAAACGCCCGTTTATAGCATTCCTGGGACCGGGCCATGGTTTCCTTTAGGAGTTGGTTGTTTTTAGAAAAGAAGTCCAATGTCTCGGAAACGGCTGGAACAAGGCATTCTGGGACTGAGCTGGGCAAGAAGGCTGGGTGGAAGCCGTAATTGGCAAAGAACGGTGTCTGGTTGATGGCGGAGTGCAAGGAGTTGTTATAAGCAAACTCCGCCATGGGTAGTAGCGAGACCCAGTCATCCTGCGAGAAGGAAGAAAAACAGCGGATGTACTGCTCCAGGGACTGATTGGTTCTCTCCGTTTGTCCGTTTGTCTGGGGGTGATAAGCGGAGGAAAAGGCCAGTTCAATTTCAAGAGACCCGCAGAGCGCTTTCCAAAACCTCGAGGTGAATTGGGCGCCTCGGTCAGAAACAATACTTGCCGGGATCCCATGCAGCCTTACAACTTCTTTGACAAAGATCTTGGCCGTCTCCATAGCCGAGGGAGTGCCCCTCATCGGGAGGAAGTGGGCCATCTTGGACAGCCTATCTACGACAACAAAGATAGTAGAGAACCCCTCGGAAAGGGGGAGTTCCACGATAAAGTCCATCGAAATCATTTTCCACGGTCTCTCAGGGACAGGTAAAGGTTTCAGTAGGCCCCAAGCCCGCGTCCGGCTGTTTTTATTTCGGGAGCAAGTGCTGCACGAGTCCACATAGTCCTTGCAGTCCTTAAGAAGTTGAGGCCACCAAAAGGTGCGCTGAATCAGTTCGGCAGTCTTCCGGGTACCAAAGTGTCCGGCCATCTTATGATCGTGGCAGAGTTCCAACACGTTTAACTTCAAGGCTTCAGGGACTACAATCTTGCCTTTATGCCAGAACAACCCCTCACTACAGCTGACCTCGGGGCTCGGGGGCATTCCAACAGAAGCCTGTCTGATCCGGGAGATAAGGTCCCCTTGGAGGAGCAAGAAGTTCCCAGAAGGGAGAATAGTATCAGGAGGCCGAGTCTCTTCAGGGATAGAAAACATACGTGACAGGGCGTCCGGCTTGACATTCTTAGAACCAGGTCTATAGGTGATATGAAATTGAAACCGGGAAAAAAAAAGAGCCCATCTGGCTTGCCATGGTCTAAGTCTTTTGGCAGTTCTCAAATATTCCAGGTTTTTGTGGTCGGTGTAAACCAGGATGGGATGTGCAGCACCTTCCAATAGGTAACGCCACTCCTCCAGAGCCGCCTTAATGGCCAGAAGTTCTCGGTCCCCAACATCATAGTTCCTTTCGGATGATGACAGTTTGCGAGAAAAGAACGCCACCGGGAAAAGAAGGGCCTTGGCACCCTGCCGTTGAGATAACACTGCCCCCACAGCGATTTCCGAAGCATCCACTTCAAGAACGAAGGGTAAGGCTGGGTCCGGATGTTTTAGAATAGATGCAGAGGTGAACAGCATCTTAAGTTTTTCGAAGGCCAGCTGTGCCTCAGGGGTCCAAGAGAATCGGGTACCCTGCCTGGTCAGTTCGGTGATGGGAGCAATAATCGCAGAGAAGCCCCTGATAAATTTCCGGTAGAAGTTGGAAAAACCGACGAAACGTTGTACGCCCTTCCTGTCCACAGGTGCAGGCCAGTTCAGGATGGCAGATACTTTTTGGGGGTCCATCTTGATGCCCTCCACAGATATAACCAGGCCCAGGAATTGGATGGACTGGCGTTCAAACTCGCATTTTTCGAGTTTCGCGTAGAGCCCGTGTACCCTGAGACGAGCTAGCACACTACGGACATGTCTACGATGGTCTTCCAAGGATGAGGAAAAGATTAGGATATCGTCCAGGTATGCAATTACGTATAGGTCCAGGTAGTCGCGGAAGATATCGTTGACAAAATGTTGAAAGGTTGCGGGTGCATTACACAGCCCGAAGGGCATGACAAGGTACTCGTAGTGCCCAAAACGAGTACGAAACGCTGTCTTCCACTCGTCTCCCTCTCGGATACGGATTAAATTGTAAGCTCCGCGAAGATCCAATTTCGAAAAGATGACTGCAGACCCCAGCCTCTGGAACAACTCGGGTACTAGGGGTAAAGGGTAACGATTTTTGACAGTTATCTTATTCAATTCCCGATAGTCAATGCAGGGACGTAAGGAACGGTCCTTTTTTTCGACGAAAAAAATGCCAGCACCGGCAGGGGAAGTAGAAGGACGGATAAACCCTTTCTTTAGGTTTTCGTCAATATACTCCTTCAGCGTGCCTAACTCCTGTTCCGTTAATGGAAAAATTCTCCCAAAGGGGACTTCGGTACCTGGTAACAGTTCAATAGGGCAGTCATAAGGCCTGTGGGGGGGAAGAATATCTGCGCCTTTTTTGCTGAAAACATCCACAAAGTCCTTGTAGGGTTCCGGAACGGTCTGAAGCAATTTTGGATCGACATCCAAACAGAGAAGTGAAGAGGAGTTGCATGTCGGTCGGGCCAAGCAGTGTTGTTGACAGTAATCGGAGAGAAACTTGATTTCTCCTGTGGCCCAGTTAATGCTTGGATTGTGGGCCTGCAACCAGGGTATCCCCAGGATAATTGGAAACAAGGGGGAGGAGATGGCATCCAGACGCAGGTGCTCCTGGTGACAGGTGCCCATAGTAGCCAGCAGAGGAACAGTCTCTTGAGTGACAGGACCGGAACTAAGGGCGGAGCCATCGGCTAGATGTACAGCAAGCCCCTGGGCCTTGGGTATGAGCGAGATGTGATGGTTGGCAGCGAAAGTCAGATCGATAAAGCAGCTGCATGCTCCGGAGTCAATGATGGCTGACACTGGAAAACTCCCTCCTGGAAGCTGCAAAGTGAGGAGAAGGGCAAGGTGAGAACTGGGTTTTCGTAGAACAGAGGCACACGTGAAGGAAGAGGAAACACACTTACTTGTTGGGGCAAGCCCTGACATAGTGCCCAGGTTCACCACAGTAGAGACATAAGTTAAGGGTACGTCTGCGCTGCTTTTCTTCAGGGGTCAACGAGGGCCGGAGTAACCCGAGCTGCATTGGTTCCGGAGCTTCCTGAGCGGGAGCAGAAGAGGTAGAAGAGAACTGACCAGCAGAACTGGGAACCTTGGGGAGCACCCAGGTGGGATGGAAGTGGCTGGAGGACCTCTCCGACCGGCGTTCCCTTAACCGGCGGTCAATCTGAATGGAGAGGTTGACTAACTCATCCAGGGTTTGTGGTATTCCTACCCGTGCCAACTCATCCTTAAGGGGGTCAGAAAGTCCCATCCGGAATTGGTGACGCAAGGCGGCGTCATTCCAATCCGTGTCGGAGCTCCAACGGCGAAACTCCACTGCATAGTCCTCGGCCGCTCTGCGACCTTGTTGGAGAGAGTGTAGTGCGGCTTCTGCAGTCGCAGTCAACTGAGGGTCCTCATAGAGCTGAGACATGGCCAAGAAGAAGTTGTCAAGGCTATCCAGGGTTCCAGATTTCTGCTCCAATAAACGATGGGCCCAGGTTTGAGGCTCGCCGGACAACAGGGATATCACAAAGCCCACCTTGGTTGCCTCTAGAGAGAATGTCCGGGGCTGCAGTGCGAAGTACAATTCGCAGGAGTTGCGAAACGCACGATACTTGGTGCGATCGCCGGAAAACCTCTCGGGTGTAGGTACCCTTGGCTCTGGAGGAAGCATCACTACGGAGGGTGCAGATGAAAGACCGGTGGGGGAGGCTCCTTGAGGGTTAGATGAGGAGGACAAGGCTTGGACTTGCTCCTCCAACCTTGAGTAGCCATCCTGGAGACTCTTCACGGCTTGGGTCAGACCGGCCAAATGTCTGCATAACTCATCCATAGGGGAGGCCCCCTGCCCGGACTCAGTCATGGCTGCCTGATACTGTCAGGCTGGCACTTACCGAACCGATGAGTCCGCTTGGGCAGAGGGTGGTCTCCCGTACGTGTCCGACTTACAACCCCTGATAGAGCAGACAGGTGGCTGAGAGTGCGGAGTGGTAAGAGAGCCTGTGATATGGCTCCAGGAGCAGGAACTTGCAGGAAGCTTCTGGCAGCAGGTGTGTAGATAGGACACAGGCAACTGGGTACAGAACAGGAGCAGAGCAGGCAAGTCCGAGTGCAGGCAGGGTACGGCAACAGGCGGGCAGCAGAGGCACAGAAGGAGCAGGCAAAAGAGAGGTCAAACAGGCCGAGGTCAGATGCAGGCAGAGGTCAGCGGTGTCAAGGGAAAGCCGGGTCGTCAGGAGGTAAGCAAACAGGAACACAGGATACGAACAACGGGACAGGAACCGAGAAGCTGTTGATCAGGCAGCACCTGGGAGATGTCAGTGGCAGACCTAAATAGGCCGTTTGGCGCCAAGCACCGCGCACGGGCGCGCGCCGACGCGCACGGGCGCGCGCATAGGCGCGCGCGCGCGCGCCCCCGAACGCCGGCAGACACACCAGCGGTACCCGAAGTGCCCACCACAGCACGCTGACGCGCACCAGCGCCAGCAGGGGCACGTGAGGGCACACACCGACGCGCACCAGCGCCCACAGGAGCGCGCAACACCGCACGCACAGGAACACGCACCCCAGCACGCACCGCAGGACATCGGCGCGCACCAACACGGGCAGCACCGCGACCATCCAGGTAACGACCCTGACACTACTGTCTATTGATATATAAACCACTTTGTTAAATCACAACGTACTGATCAATAATAACATCTAGTTAACATCATTAAAGGTACGACAAGAAATATGTTGAAAAATGCTATACCTGTCTCAAGCTGGGCCCCTCCATATGTTGCTGCCTGGAAGGCCCAGGTTGGACATTGGAAGCCTCAGCTGGGGGTAAAGGAATCCTTGAAGGAAGATTGTAGAATGGTGCCTTGGGTTCCCCCTGGTCTGCCAGAAAATGCAGCCTCTCATAGTACACCCTCCTGGGAACATAAATGGCATCTGGATCTCCTGATCTCAGGGAATCCTGGAACTTCTTGTGCTCCCTCAGATATGTACTCCTCAGGGCACCAACTTTGGCCATCACATAGGTCATGTCTGCCGTGGAGACCATGATCTTCACCAAACCAAGCAGTTTCTCCAGCGCTGCCTTCCTCTTTCTTGGGTCCTTATAAAAGGGGTTGTTCATCTGCCACAGGCAGGCCAGCTACCTGAGCATATCAATAAATAGCTTCATAAAATGTGTTTCCTTGAAGGGATCCATCTTGTCTGCAAGACACAACACAAGGCAAACCCTAATAATGTCAGGCTAAACTCTCCGAATCTTATCCCAACATGCCTATATGGAAGCAGTATAGGCTAGTGATGTACCAAGTTAAAATTGTACCTTCGTTTGAATGATCAGCACGTCAGCTCCTCACTCTGCTCACAGATCATACATACGACACACGCGTGTTGAGTTTTATATACAGTGCACATGCGTGAAACTTCGCCTGCCCCTGACGTTCTTTCTGGACTATTCCCCGCCCCTTCCATTTCAGCGCAGTTGGGAGAGCACATGGCAGAGACACAGCAGGTGCGCACTAATAATTCCACTAACGAGGAGGAGGATGAGGAAAGCCCAGAGCCAGAAACGTCCCGATCCCGGAGGAGACGATTTAAGGTATCTCTCCAAAAGCATCTTTTGGAGAGATGTTGGAGATGGTGGACATATTGAAGAGGAACGACTATGATGGGAAGTATGGACCTTACCCAAACCCAGATGTCAGAAAGGCCAAGATCATGACTAAAGTTGTGAAGAGTCTTCAGAAGAATTTTGGGGTACGACGATCCAAGGATTAATTGAGAAAGCGCTGGTTAGACCCTAAACTGAGGGAGCACGATCAGTACAGAAGGATCAAGCGAGTTCTTCAAAAAAGTAAGTAGTTGTCGTGTGTTCATATTATTATTATTTCTTCCATACTTCTCCATGTGCTTTGATTTAATGTTGTACAGTTTAAAATGACCACTTTCATGTTCATGGGTTTAATTGTTCGTAATTAACATCGTCCGTTAACCCACTCCAAAAACGATGTTTTGCCAACTTGCACTTGACTACATTTGTTCACACAACGGGTAAGTATTCCAGCTTTAGAAAGTGTCAAAAATAATGTTTTCACCTTTGAACTCTGCCAAAAAACACAACTGTACGACACTTCCAAGCAAGGTTTCATATTCCTATTTCTGCCCTCAAATATCTGTGTGCTAAGTATTCCTTTTTTACATTCTCATAGGGGAGAGAAGACTCGGACGTCTGAGGACACCAGGGACACCACACCTCCCAAAGAAGGGGAAATACCAAAAGCACAAGCAGAGGAGGAGGAGGAAGGAGAGATTGTAGAGATTGGCGAAATTGTCACCACAACAGGTGAGTGTCGGAGACCACAGCTTCTGGTAAGCTAATCAATGTATGCCTGCATATTTATAATACATGGTGTGTTTTTTTTGTTTCTTTTTAGGTGATGTGGATGTTGTGGAAGAAGAATCGCATTTTACCAGTGAAAGTGCCCAGATCCTCATTGGGGAGATAATAGGGTGCAATCATGATTTAGAGAATATCCAGAAAAACATCAATGATGTTCAACAAAAAATTAAGAACATTATTGATGTTTTAGGGAGAGTCTGAAACACCCAAAACTAGCTAGTATCCATTTAAAATTTTCAAAAACACTTTTATATTTTTAGAAAAGCCAAATTTGGAAGATGCACACAGTGTGTCAACATGTACTATCTCCCATCATGGGGGATCAATGTACACGTTTTGTGGGTGTAACCCCTTCCTTGCTACTAAAGTGGCTGAGATGAAGGGGTTGCACCCTCAAAACACGTATGTTGATACCCCATGATGGGAGATGGCACATGTAACAGTAGGCATGGGAACAGGAGGAAACTGGCCACTTTTTGATTCTCAATTTGTGTGCATCTTCCAAACTTGGCTTTTCCAGGGGTGACACCCCATCTGATGAAGGCAATATTAGCACAGTTTGTACATACTCATGTCTGATATTGTCTTCACTTTTCAAAGTTGAACTTTGTAAGTTCCGGTGTTCTGTATGTTATGCTTTGATACATGCCTGTTTACAAAAAAATGGCAAGTTATAAAAATGTTACCCAAAATCATGTTTTAGATACACCAAATATGTTGGTTTGTTGTAAAACCCTTTTCTAATTGCACATGTGAATGTGCTTTGAGTAAGGATGAGCCGTACACCCCCCTGTTCGGTTCGCACCAGAACCTGCGAACAGACCTAAACTTTGTGTGAACTTTAGAACCCTATTAAAGTCTATGGAACTCGAACGTTCAAAATCTAAAGTGCTAATTTTAAAGGCTAATATGCAAGTTACTGTCATAAAAAGTGTTTGGGGACCTGGGTCCTGCCCCAGGGGACATGGATCAAGGCAAAAAAAAGTTTTAAAAACGACCGTGTTTTCGGGAGCAGTGATTTTAATAATGATTAAAGTGAAACAATAAAAGTGTAATATTCCTTTAAATTCCATACCTGGGGGGTGTCTATAGTATGCCTGTGAATGGGGCTCATGTTTTCCATGCTTAGAACTGTCCTTGCACAAAGTGTAATTTCTGCAGAAAAAAAAGTCCTTTAAAATCACTCGTGGCTATAATGAATGAATGAATTGTCGGCTCCCGTAATACAGAGAACACACATTGAAAGTCATTCATAAAAAAAAAGCGTGGGGTTCCCACAAATTTAATTACCAGGCCCTTCAGGGTCTGGTATGGATATTAAGGGGAACCCCACGTCAAATTTACCAGGCCACATGCCAAATTTACCAGGCCAAATTTACCAGGCCACATGCCCTCAACACTGGGAGGATGCTTTGGGGGTCTGTGACCCCTCAAAGCACCATGTCCCCATGTTGATGGGGACAAGGTCCTCATCCCCACAACCCTGGCCAGTGGTTGTGGGGGTCTGCGGGCGGGGGGCTTATCAGAATCTGGAAGCCCCCTTTAACAAGGGGACCCCCAGATCCTGCCCCCCCTGTTTGAAATGGTACCCCTACCATTTCACAAAGAAAGTGTAAAAAAGAGTTAAATGAGACAAACACACTTTTGAAAAATTCCTTTATTTAAAAAAAAAAAAAAATATGATTTAATTTATTTAAGTTATATTTCACCATGTGTATTGGAGTCAAAAATAGACGGAACCAGCTGGCCATTATCCCTAAAGTGTTCTCCACTACTCTTCTGGCTCTGACCAACCACACATTAAAGATCCTCTGATCCGGGGTGAGGGTCCTCATCAGGAAAGGCCGCATCAGATGATTTGAAAAAGCAAACTCCCCATCCATGACGCAAACAAAGGGGAGTCCTTCGACATTCTCCTCTGGAGGTGGCAAACCCAGACTGCCACTCTGGAGATGCCCGTAGAACTCCGTCCGTGCGAACACTCCACCATGCGACATACGGCCATTTCCCCCCACGTCCACATACAGGAAGTCACACGTCGCTGACACCACCGCCAACATCACGATACTATTATACCCCTTGTAATTATAATAGTAGGACCCCGAGTTGGGGGGTGGGACTATGCGGACGTGTTTCCCATCAATTGCACATCCACAATTGGGAAAGTCCCAACGGCTGGCAAAGTGGGAGGCCACAGTCTGCCATTCCTGTGGTGTTGAAGGAAACTGTGGAGTCAAACAAGAAAAAAAAATTCTAATTTTGCACATCAACCAATTTTGACACAACCATGTTTGGCCAAGATCAGTATAACATTTTTGGAAATTAGTATTTAAAGCCTAAAGTATAAGGTCCCCTTATTGGATTCCACACACACCCCCCCCCCCCCCCCATCTGATGGCCCATTGCAAAAAAAATGAGGGGGGGGGAGGTTTTGGACAGGTAACCCTCTCCACTTCATTGAGAGCTGAATGCAGAAATAATGTGTGATACTTTGGCCAGCCCCTCCTTACTTACACTATTGGCACCCCACCGGACAGGTAAGAAGTATCATAATACAAAAAAAAGGAACAAATGGAAGCACATTTTGACATTCTGCAATTACCTATCAAGATAATAATAGGAGAAAAAAAAACTTTAAACATTAGCATTTGAAAGTATTGAGGCAGGCCCTTGCACTACATGCTTTGGTGAATTCATCCATAAATGTGAGCATCAAAAAGGTAGATATAGTGTGTATTGGGTTTGGTAAAGTCAGCAGATAGAGGATTGCTATCAGCTGAGCTAGCAGTTGGGGGGAGGGGGGTTCCTAATGAGTTTGGCACAACCAAAAAAAAAAAAAAAATGTCACTCTGCATGAATTGAAGCACACACATCACATTTGTAGACATTTTAGGGGGTGTTTAGGGGAAAGCAATACTATGGAGCTGACAAAAGACATTGGTAAGTGACTAGACTATATTTTTATGGGCCAAGAAGAGCATGGTGGGGAAGTTAGTGAGGCAAATATGCCTGAGGACTAAGGGGCAGAGCATATGAATTAGAGCATATTGCAATAATGGTAATTAGGGAATGAGGAAAGAAATGCAAGACATTAGCAATCATGAAATACATAGAATGTGATGTTAAAGGATAAAACTTACCTTCATATAGTCCTTCTGCAGGACCTGAATGATGGCAGAACAGGTCTCTGGAATAATGATCCCCAGAGCCTGGGGGGAGATGCCTGTAGAGGACTTGAGGTCCTGAAGGCTTCTCCCTGTCGCCAAGTAGCGCAACGTGGCAATGAGCCTCTGCTCCGGAGTGATGGCTTGCCGCATGCAGGTATCCTGCCTGCTGATATAAGGGGTCAGCAAAGCCAGCAGACGGTGAAAAACGGGGTCCGTCATCCGGAGATAATTCCTGAAATCATCAGGATTATTCTCCCGGATCTCACGGAGCAAAGGCATGTGCGAGAACTAGTCACGCTGGCGCAACCAATTCTTGGTCCACAAACGCCTCCCCTCCCTGTTCATGGACTGGGCTTGTGTCAAAGTAAGAACCCCAACATGAAGCCCCTGCACAGCACAAACTCTACGACGGGTACGTAGACGAAACATGGTTTCAAAACGGTCGGCTGGTCAGAACGGACAACAGAAAGCACCGATAAACAGCAATGCCTGAAAGAACGAACTGAATAGCAGAAGTAAGCAGACAATAAGAAATGCAAATCAAAGCGTACTATACCAAGATATAGTCCACAATGAGAAACAAATACTTACTGACTGCACGCACTGATTATCAGATATGCAAAGACAAGCAGAAACCAAAGAGCAGTAACGATCTGAATCACTAATCTGAAAAGTGCAAATCGTCTCTCACCAAACTTCTACTAACACGCGATACACACAAGATCAGCAGATGGAGCCGAAAGGGTGCCAGGCGTGGTGCTGAACTTCCCTTTTCTAGGGCCGCCGTACGCGGCTACGTCACCGCGTTCTTGGTCCGACCGTGTGTATGCAACATCCCTTCCGGACCTCGTCCGGAATTAATCTGTCGGAATAACTCAGACGGATTTGGTCGTCGGAATCTCCGATCGTGTGTACAAGGGCTTAGTCTTCTTGTCACCAGTCTTGAGTATATCTTTTGAGTGTAATGCTAAGCCTACTGACTGGGGTAGGAGAAACAAATGTCATGAGACAACAGGCCTAAGAGGGCAGAAAGGATAAATCTGGCTATGAAGCCTCCATATTTTACATTGCTAATATTAGTTACACACCTGTCAAATCTTTACTTTTCAAATACAAAACCTAAAGTCAATTACAGCAATGCCATAAGAAAAGTAATGTACATAACATCAATTGGTATATGAACCACTTTAGGTGCAGAATAAAAAAATATCACAGAACAAAGCATTATTTGTTCTGACTTTCTGAAGGAATCAAAGGTAATTATGGCTTTAGAAGAGAAGTGCTTTAATTATGAATACATAACTGGGAAATGTATAAGCAATCTAATCAGAGGAAATGTATCACAATCACTGTTTACAGTGCTAGATGACAAAGGTGGAAAATAAATATATAAGTACAAGAAATTTCAAAGACTTTTAGAGTGAATCAAAAATAGAAAACATGTTGTCGTGAGTATTCAGCAAAAGAATAGGCATTTCTATTTTTAAGAAATCTTTTGTGTTGCATATTACAATATTCATAGATCATATATTAACGTTAAACTCCAAGAATGTATAAAAACAGAATTTAACGTAGTTGCATATTTATTTAAAACATAATTAAATATATGTGTACATACAACTGTCATAAATACAATGCTCTATGTAGTTAGTCCCACCTTTCTTATTCATGCTTTAGCCACCATTCATCACATGTACTATATGGGAATGCAGATTGTACTTTCTCCCTTTTATTATAATCAATCTTAAATTTAACAAATAAATAACACAGACACCATTGAGTGGCAAAATGATAGCTGCGGCATGTTTATTGGTTTTAAATACATTTTTAAATAAATAACAACTTCATATAAATATATTATTTATTAAAAAAGCTCCTTAAACTTTATTGATTTGCAAAATATAACTTTGCTCAGCCATAAAACGACTCAAGCACAAATCTCATAAATACCAGTCCCCAACTGCCGGACTTGAATCTTCAAGTCTGGCCACACCCCAAGACCACAGCCGACTCAATACTAGACTGTAACCCTAAATTAAAGATATCTAGCCCTGCCTCAAATAAGCAGACATGGCCACCGTAAAAAAATTGTTTTGTTTCGTTCCTTATGAAAAAAAAAACGTATTTCGTAATTTGTATACGAAATTCAATTCAGATTTGTGCGAAATACGAATTTTCGTTAGATTCGTAAACTTTTCATTAAAATAACGAAAGTTCATTATGATGAAGTTATCATTATGAGGGGCTCCCACCATCCCTGTGCTGTGCTGACTCCTGGGTTTTTAACCTTTAGTTTTGTTAACTTTTCGTAAAAATAACGAAAGTTCGTTATGATGAATTTATCATTATGAGGGGTTCCCACCATCCCTGTGTGAGTTCCCGGGTCTGAGTGTACACCCACTGTGCCCATTATGAAGGGATCCCACCATCCCTGTGCTGTGCTGACTTCCTCTGATTGGTGAGCAAAACACCAGTCATGTTTCTGTTAATTTGGACCTGAAATTCCGAAATTAGTTAACGAAATTTCATATTTCATATGAAATTCGTAAGCATAGAAATTCCCATAGGGGGTCCCACCATCCCTGTGCTGAGTTCCCAGGTCTGTACACCTGCTGTATGTCCATTATGAGGGGTTCTCCCCATCCCTGTGCTGAGTTCTTGGGTCTGAGTGTACACCCGCTGTGCCCAATATGAGGGGTTCCCACCATTCCTGTGCTGTGCTGACTTCCTCTGATTGGCGAACAAAACACCACTCATTTAGATCCGAAATTCTGAAATTCGTTAACGAAATTTCGTATGAAATTTGTAAGCATAGAAATTCCCATAGGGTTTCCACCATCCCTGTGCTGACTTCCTGGGGTTTTAACTTTTAGCTTCATTAACTTTTCGCAAAAATTACAAATTTTCATTATGATGAATTTATCATTATGAGGGGTTCCCACCATCCGTGTGCTGTGCTAACTTCCTGGGTTTTTAACTTTTAGGTTCGTTAACTTTTCGTAAAAATTGCAAATTTTTGTTATGAATTTGCATCCAAAATTCGTATTTCGTATGGAATTCGTATGCATAAAAATTCATATTTTGGATTCGTACGAATTTTCGGAAATTCGTATGAATTTTCGTTTCATACAAAACTAATTGCACGTGTCTACAGATAAGTGCATGCCATCTGATCTGTATACGCCACCAAAGCCTCCTTCAAGATCTAGGTGTCTGAAAATCTGTCTATAATAGGCATACATGTTTCCATTGTATTATTTTGTCTAATCTTCTCCAAATGTTTTAATTTAGGATTGCTTAACCACAAAAGTCTGGGAAAAATTTCGTAAAAAATTACCCTTATATTTGGGAACAACAGAGTGAATCTGTGTAAATCCTGCTTAATTTTATACATGAGATCCCGGGTGTTGACTTTACCCACATTATTCCCCCAAGGTGGATGATGACAATATCAGGAGTTGGCCAAACTTCAAACAACCTGCAAATATGAAAGAACCAATTAGACCAGCGGAGACTCCATATGCCTTTTCAGAATACTTGAAAATTAGCATAATCCAAAAACAGATTAGATGTGCAGCAACAGAGTGCACTTCTTTTAAATGTCCAGGAAATAAAGGAGTGTCCTACAATCCAAACATGTCTTCTATAACCTGGAATTTAAACAAAAAGGTCAGGGCTCACATAAATTTGAAAACATTCAGATTCGCATCTGCCCAACCTTTGTATGATGGAATCGTCAAGTCCTCAGTAGCTGCCCGATACGAAAAGAATGGGATGTAACTCTCAAGTGTTGTAGTCCTAACCTCTTCATACAGCCTTTCAAAACAAAATTAAACTGATAACAATCTGCATGAAGAAGAAATTGACCACCCGCCTGAGGCCTAATGAAAATGTATTTCTTTACCAGGATTAATCCACTTACCCCTACCGATCCTATCTGTCTTAGACAATGGGATAAAAAATGTAATCCCTGCATTCATGACCCCAACATGCTGTAGCAAAAGACCAGCAGGAGATAATTATTATTTGGAAGCAGTTCTGAGATTCATTGTGCTCCAAAAAACGCTAATGCAAATGCTCCTTTAAATAATTAGATTCAAAATCAGAAAAACAAACTTCTGAAATAATTATACTAATCTTTTTCAATAATTCAATTGAAATAGGTCTCCTGTTATCTGCAGTATAATGACTCTTCCTGTAACCTTTCCGAGCTTGTTGTACAGAGAAAAATGATGTACAGATAGGCAGACCTTGCATTTTCAGAAAAACAAATGATACTCCTGCCAGAGATTTAACAATATGGCTGTAAGACACATCTTTATGCATTAAGGAACAAGAATGCTAATATTACCTGTTCTGAAGGAGAATCACAGTCAAAATTAAAATCTCTAGCAAAAATAACCCATTTGTTCCATGCAGCAGAATATTCTGCCCATGTGCTGTTTGTGACTGACTTTTTTATATAGACTGTAATGCTTTGTAGATTAAATCCCAAAGGTACTCCAGGCATGTTATCCCTTCAAAGTCGGCATTTGGTAGTAGCTGACAAAATCTTATAATCTGAAATCGAGACAGAGCGTCCGCTATTTGGTTCTCCTTTCCCTGCAGATGTTTAGCTTTTAACCATATGTTGTGATATAAACATATACCAAAACCATATACCATATACCAAATACCAAATGTCTAACCAATTTAATCATGATAAGCAATTCACTGCATACAATATGCCTTTATTATTAGTTTGGACATGTCAATTTTTTTTTTAATTTGACGCGGGGTTCCCCTTAATATCCATACCAGACCTGAAGGGCCTGGTAATTGAATTTGGGGGAACCCCACGCTTTATTTATTTTTTTATCAATGACTTTCAATGAGTGTTCTCTGTATTACGGGAGCCGACAATTCATTATAGCCGCGAGTGATTTTAAAGGACTTTTTTTTCTGCAGAAATGACACTTTGTGCAGGGACAGTTCTAAACACAGGAAACATGCGCCCCTTCACAGGCATACTATAGACACCCCTCAGGTACGAAATTTAAAGGAATATTACACTTTTATTGTTTCACTTTAATCATTATTAAAATCACTGCTCCCGAAAAAACTTCAGTTTTTAAAACTTTTTTTTGCATTGATTCATGTCCCCTGGGGCAGGACCCAGGTCCCCAAACACTTTTTAGGACAATAACTTGCATATTAGCCTTTAAAATTACCACTTTAGATTTCTCCCATAGACTTGTACAGGGTGTTCCCGGCTTTTCGAATTTGCCGCGAACACCCCAAATTGTTCACTGTTCGCCGAACAGGCGAACAGGCAATGTTCGAGTCGAACATGAGTTTGACTCGAACTCGAAGCTCATCCCTACTACAGAATTTAAACAATTAGAGTTTGCAACATAACTAGTGTTACTGCCATCTTCAACTGTATTCATATTGCTTGTATTACTAGACCATATTGCTGCATAATTAGGACTAGCATTCACATTTGTAGCCATGTTGTTAGATACGTTTGCAATAGATTCTTTAATATTATTTAATATGCTGTATAACTCACTGTGAACACTAGACGGTGCTAATGCACTATTGTGAATAGGAGCAGCTATATGCTGCTCATTGTTGCCCCTCCACTGACAAGCGAGGGTATTGGCTGCACATGTTCTGACATTAGGCTGCTTTCCCTGCTTACTTGCCTGGAGCTGGGACTAGCCTGTTGCCCAGCAACCACTCCTGTGACTGAATTTTCTTCCTGTTCCCTGCTTTGCTCCATCTGAATGGCCCTGCCTCCACCACTTCTGGGGGGCGACGGGGATAGGACACTCCCCTTTTTTTACTTCTCTGATTCTTCTATATACAGCCTCCGTGGCCGCCTCTTCCTGTGATTTCTCCTGCTGCTCTGTAATATGGTGGAGGCAGCAGGGATGGTGGACCCCCGCAGCTCTGACATCACTACTGCGGGCTCCTGAGTGGTGGTCTCCCTTTCCTCTGGTGGTAAATAGGTGAGACTTCATAATTCTCTGCTCTTTCCTCTGTTCTTTGTCCCCACCGTGTCTCTTCCTCTTCAGCCATTTGAAGACACCGCTGTAGCCATTCTTCTCCCCCACTGCTACCCGCCTGCTCAAGCACTTGCCTCACCAGGGACTTAGTGGACATGACAGTGGTGAGGCGGAGCTCATTCAGCTGTGACAGACCCTCTGGTGGTTACCTAAGAGCGAGGTCCTATTTATATTAAGCCCCGCTTCCAGAATTTTTCAATACCTCACATGACCTTCTGGGAATTTCCCAGAGGTCCTGTGATGCATATCCTAGTCCCCTGAATTCCATTTTCCACCTATTTCCATTTCAGCATATTTAAATTGGTATTACCTTAAAATGTATGTGTTTTTTGTATTATTTAAATTATGAAAGAGAGGTGCAACCGCATGCCCATGTTGTCGTGCCCATATGTGTATGCCCTCCTTCTCATTCTGCTGGAGCTAGACATGATTTTTTTTTCTGAATAGATTTTTATTGAAATTTTTCAAAATACAATTATATAAGCCAGTATACAGTCAATCATAAAGTTTTGTAGTAATCGTTACATTCATCAAAAATTATCAATAAACTTTACGCTCTCTTAGAACCAGCGTTAACATAAAGAGCTATAATAGTGTAACAAATGTTAACCATAAGCAGAAGATAGCTAGGTCAAGGAGAAAGAGAAAATGGGAAGGGTGTGAGAGAGGAGGAGTAGGGGGCAGGGGAATAGGGAGTGGGATGGGGGAAGAGAGCATCATCAGTATGAAAATCGGATTGGAACTTTAGGTACTGCTCTGTAATATGGTGGGAGCGGCAGGGATGGTGGACCCCTGCGCCTCTGACATCGCTACTGCGGGCTCCTGAGCGGTGGTCTCCCTCTCCTCTGGTGGTAAATAGGTGAGACTTCATTATTCTCTGTTATTTCATCTGTTCTTTGTCCCCACCGTGTCTCTTCCTCTTCAGCCATTTGAAGACACCGCTGTAGCCATTCTTCTCCCCCACTGCTACCCGCCTACTTAAGCACTTTCGTCACCAGGGACTTAGTGGACAAGACAGTAGTGAGGTGGAGCTCATTCAGCTGTGACAGACCCACCGGGGGTTACCTCAGAGCGAGGTTCTATTTATAATAAGCCCCGCTTCCAGAATTTTCCAATGCATCACATGACCTTCTGGGAATTTCACAGAGGTCATGTGATGCATATCCTAGTCTCCTAAATTTCGTTTTCCACCTATTTCCATTTCAGCATATTTAAATTGGTATTACCTTAAAATATATAGATTTTTTTTATTATTTAAATTATGAAAAAGAGGGGCATGCCCATGTTGTCGTGCCCATATGCGTGTGCCCTCCTTCTCATTCTGCTGGAACTAGACATGATTTTTTTTTTCTGAATAGATTTTTATTGAAATTTTTCAAAATACAATTATATAAGCCCATATACATTCAATCAAAAAGTTTTGTAGCAATCATTACATTCATCAAAAATTATCAATAAACTTTACGCTCTCTTAGAACCAGCGTTAACATAAAGAGCTATAATAGTGTAACAAATGTTAACCATAAGCAGAAGATAGCTAGGTCAAGGAGAAAGAGAAAACGGGAAGGATGTGGGATAGGAGGAGTAGGGGGCAGGGGACTAGGGAGTGGGGTGGGGGAAGAGAGCATCATCAGTATGAAAATCGTATTGGAACTTCAGGTACTGCTAGTATTAGCGTTATCAGAAGGTTATTATTCCAGTTGTTTTGCATACCATTGTTTCCATGGAAGCCAAATATTTTGACTTTTAGTACACAGTACACACAGTTGAACATTCTGACGGATTTTGTCCGAAACTGGTGTTGCATACACGCGGTAGGACAAAGTTGTCGGAAAATCCGATTGTTTCGTAACGTGATGACGTTTTTTAGTTATGACGGGACTACATTCAGGCTAGTAGCCAATAGCGTTGGTCTAGGAATTTGATCTGAGCATGCGTGCCACTTTGTCCAATTGGAATTCTCTACACACGACTGGACGAAGTCCGATCAGATCATGTTGTCGGAAAATTTTATAGCCCAGCTCTAAAACTTTGTCGGTCGGATATTCAGACGGAAACAGTCCAATGGAGCCCACACGAGGTCGGATTATCCGACAACACGGTCCGAACAGACATTTTCAGTCGGAATGTCCGACCGTGTGTACAAGGGCTAACAGTGATGGTTTCCCACAGGACTGTATGGATTCATACATGTAATGTGTGTGCACCAGGGTGATTATTTCAGGCATAGTTGGGACATTTGGCGACTTTCAGCATCTGGTCGATAAGAAGTCTAGTAGCTAAGAGTATATGTGTGAGCACTAGTCTATAGGGTGATGGGATAGGGTCTGTGAACATATTTAGGACAGCCATTTGTGGGGTAAGGGTGATGTGATATTGACAGACCTCCTGTATGAGAGTTTCTACTTTTTTCCAAAGCTTAGTTAGGGTTGGGCAAGTCCAAAAAATGTGGAACAGAGTGCCGATTTGGTTACAATTCCTCCAGCAGAGGGGTAATACGGCTGATTGGAATTTAGCTAATCTATGTGATGTTAGGTACCATCTTAGTGTTATTTTACTTGTTAGTTCCCATAGGGCTGTGCAACTTGTGGTTTTGTGTATTGATTTTAGAGCTTTTTGCCATTGCTGATCTGAAAATTGTAATTGCATATCATCTTCCCAGTTGGTGTATGGTTTAGACTTGTGGAAAACCCGTTTTTCTTGTAAGGAAGAGTATATTAATGAGATCCCTTTTGTGTTGATGTTGTTTTCAAAGAAGAAGTTCCATAGTCTGGTAGGTAAGGCCCCCTCCATGCGGGTGTGCGCAGCTAGACACTTTTGGATTCTATGGAAGTTAAAAAAAGTCTGAGGTGGGCGCCCCATACGTTTTTTGAACCTGGGTGAAGGATTTGTGTACTATCTTGTCTCTTAGTTCAGATGTGGTTAATGCCTGATCTATTATCCACTTGGGGAAGGTTAAGTCTGGTGATACTAGTTGGAGGGTGCGTAGAGGAATCTGTAAGTGTTTTGTTACGAGCGTTGGCCATTTAGTATTATGGAGTATTTTCCATGCCTTAACTGAGGCTTGGATGGTCGGGGATAGTAGATGTAGGTGTGGTGGGTTGGAGGTGGTACTAAACAACCAGTGTTTGAGGTTGTCACCCGGTGTCATGTCGTTTTCAATATTTCCCCATAAAGTGTTTGGTTTATTACTTGTCCACTCTGTCATTTGGGATAGTATGGTGGCTAAGTAGTAGTCTTTTATGTCAGTGTATACCATTCCTCCCACTGTTCTGTGTTTGATAGTCTTTGAGTGGCTGATTCTCTGTGTTTTGCCCTGCCAGACATACTTGTGTACAATGGATTGGAGTGAATTGAGATAGGATTGAGATAAGGGAATGGGCAAAGTACGGAATATATATAGTAGTTTTGGAAGTACAAGCATTTTGAATGCTGCCAGCCTACCAGACAATGAAAACTCATATTTGGAAAGTTTGGTTGTTTCACTGCTAAGCATTTGTTTGGCTTCAACATAGTTATTACTGAACAACCCTTTTGATGATTTGGTTAGTGTAATTCCTAAGTAGGATATACTTTCGTCAGCCCAAGGATAGGAATAAAAGTTGCGTAGTATGTTACTGGTTATGGCGTCAAGACCCAAGTCCAAAACATATGATTTTGTGTCGTTAACTTTATAATATGAGACATTACTGAAATGTTTTAATACCGTTTGTACCGAAGCCAGGGAAGGCACAGGGTTAGTGAGCATCATTATCACATTGTCAGCAAAGAGATTAATTTTGTGTTCAATATGACCAATTTTAAAACCTGAGATGAGGGGATTAGACCTAATATGTTCTGCTAAGGGTTCCATCAGTATGTTGAAAATTAGTGGTGACAGAGGGCAGCCTTGACTGGTGCCATTGGTAATTGGGAATGGTTTAGATAGCATCTCTGCCGTGTAGACTTGGGCCGAAGGTGATGCGTATAAGGCCAGTATGGCAGAGAGAATGTGACCTTGTAATCCAAATTTGTGAAGTGTTGCTTTTAGGTATGATGAATGTACCCTATTGAATGCCTTCTCTGCATCCAAAGATAGAAGCAGAGAAGGCGTTCGGGTTGTCTTAGCTGCGTGGAGGATATTGATGATTCTACAAGTTGCATCAAATGTTTGTCTACCCTTCATGAAGCCAGATTGATCTGGATGTATCAGTAGGGGCATAATGTTTACTAATCTGTTCGCTATAAGTTTGGCATATATTTTAGTGTCTATATTTAAGAGTGAGATGGGTTGAAAATTTTGTGTAGATGTAGGTTCCTTCCCCAGTCCGGCAATGTAATGATTAACGCTTTAAGCATCTCTTGTGGGAGAGAGGAGGAAGAGGCAGCGTCGTTACACATTTGTGACAAGAAAGGAGCCAGAGTTGTACGGAATTGTTTTTAATATTCAGTGAGTCCATCTGGGCCTGGGGATTTATTGGCTGGTAGAGATGAAATGGTATCTAGGATTTCTACAGGGGTAAAAGGAGCATTTAGTTTGGATAATTGGTCCTGAGATAGTGTAGGCAACTTAATTTCTTGGAGAAAGGAGTTTATATCCTCCATGGAGGATTGAGATATGGTGGTATCATCTTTAAGATTGTATAGCATGTGGTAATAATGACTAAACGCATCAGCAATAGCTTGAGGGTCCATAAGTGTTTGTTTAGTGGAGAGATGGAATAAATGTGAAATCTTCTTTTTGGTATGGTACCCTTTGATTCTAAGTGCCATCGCTTTCCCTGCTTTATTTCCAGTGGAATAGTGTGTAGCCTTAAATCTTTTTTGGGTTCTATCATATGAATTTAGTAATATATTTAATTTCTTGTCTCAAGAGTGTTAATTTGTCTTTCAAATTGGGGTCTGGGTTTTTTTTATTCTGATCTTCTATTGTTTTTATGGAGGCTGTAAGTGTGTCTAGACGCTGTGATCTCCTCCTCCTCTCCCCAGCACTGATCTATATGATAATCCCCCTAATAAACGCTTTATACACGTTCGCTAGACATGATTTTTTAACCTATCTGAGGTTCATTAGTTAGGATCTGTACAAGTTTTGGTTTAAAGCTTTCTACAAACTGTAAGATAAAAGTTGGATTGAGTCACTATCTGCCAAGCTACTGAGACTGTGGTTAAGCTAATAATATAATGTTTTAGTGGGGTTGCAGAGAAATAAGGAAAAAATTTGATGTTATTGCAGTTTTACTTGATTTCCTCAATTTGCAGGCTGTACAGAGAACAATGCCCCTATCTTGCAAATGTAGGAGTGTATGAAATGAAGAAAACTGCACACCAAACAATTAATCAAATGTGTTTATTTCCAAAACATGACACTTGACAACCACAAGGACAAGGTTACAGGACCCAGGAGATGACGCGTTTTACACTGAACACAGCTGTTTTCTTCAGTTCATCAGGCAGTCCTCCAGTAATTTTTTGGGAATGATCAGTTGGATTTTTTTTTTGCAGAATGCTAAAATCTGCATGCAGCGGGTTAACTGTATCTTCCATGACACCAATACACTGTTTAGCAGTAGACATTTTATTTTTAATTTTCTGCATGTCATCATAGAGAGATCCATTCTGACTGAATCTATCTGAGTTGTTTGTGCACTTTGGCAAGTGTGGATAACCTCGGTCGCGTGTTTGAAAGTAAGTTATTTTTCCTACGGAGAGGCCTGGGACCCCTGGGTATCAACAGAAGCATCATTAGCAGCCAACAAGTAGGCATGTACTGTGTCACTAATGTGATTTTCATTTGTGCTGGGCAAACGTTGCTTCTTATAGGACTGAGGGTGTTTATGAGCAGAATGTAGTGACTCGTCTATAGTTGCCTTCTTATGTTTGTCTGGCTGTGGCAGGGCACATGACATGGAAGGGCCACCACCACCATCTTCAGTGCTGTGGGAGAGTTCAGAGGACCATCCCCTGTTGATTTGGATGAATGTTGTACTAATTTGACAATGTCTTCAGGTGCAACGTAGTCTTCATGTAGTTTCCAGATGCTATTAAGCAGGAAAATAACCACTGAGGAACACCAACAGGATAGGCACAGAGTTATGTAGCACCACTGGAGCTAGGGAGAAGAACTGTTTACTTTCCCACAACTCCCCATACCCCAATTTCTATGCATCTTAATGCACCTTAATGCATATTTTTTTCTCCTCCCTCTAGGTTCCCATTATTCTCCTTCTCAATCTCAGAGCCTAATACTTGCATCCTCTTGTCGTTGTCCAAGCTGTACTTAATTAATTCAGCCAACACCTTCATGAGAGTTTGTGGGGCAATGGCAGTAGTTGCTGTAGATGAAGAGGTAGAATAGTATACTTAGACAGCTTTGGTGGACTGTGAGCTAGTCTGTACCTAGGGGACAGAGTAGAAATGATAATGGTTTGGTTAGTCACTCCACCCCCTCCTCCATGTGCTCTGACTGTAGAGCATGTCCAGGCCCAGAAAAAAAGGGAAACATGTACCCTTCCTGTGAAAGATGTACCATGCTCATGACAACTACTTTGGTACGTGGACAAAGAGGCTACTTATCTTATCTCTCATAACTACGTGGGAATAGCCTTTCTCTGTAGGCTTTTCAGACATGATGTAGGACTTATTTCCTACTTTTATTTGCAGATGTTGGAAGAGCTATATGGGAGGAAAGTGGTTCTTGTGTGCATTTTAAACTTTGGTGAACTAAACAGAGCCTCAATGATCTGTGGTGCTCCAATTCAGAAAATTACACAGGTCCTAGTAACACAGTGCTGACAGGAACACAATCATAAAAGTGCTAGAATTTAGGTAGCTGGCTGGAATACACAGAGGTAAAGGAACACTGGATGCTGGCTGGGGTGCACAGAGAGGTTATAGATACAGATACACCGGTTGCAGGTTACATTGCACAGAAGATTACAATGGTTCTGGGATGCAAGTTGAAGGCTGGATTACATAGGGAGTCACAGAGGATAGCCGGAATCATGACCATGAAAGACACTGGAAACACGTAAGAGTCACAGGGGATCCTTGTAGACATGCTCATGAGTCATTGGAAGACACTGAGGGCTCAGAAGCCAGTATGGAAACATGTTGCTTGAACGCTGAGCAATACCTGCACCAGACCTTTAGGGCAGAGTCTGGGTATGAATTGGCTGAGGCACCAGCAGCTGCTGATTGGCTGCACTCCAGCAGCCTCATAAAATGAAGATGACCCAGTGCTAGAAAATGGAAAAAGTGAGCGTGACACTTGTTATTTGATCAAAAAATACTGGTGCTCCAAACTATATTCACAAACTGTTTAGTGTAGGTTAAAGTACAGCAGCTGATGGAGGTACGGTACATGTACACAGAGGATATTGTCAGTGGGAGGGAGTGGTACTTCTGTTTGTTAAAGTCAAAGAGTATTCAAAATAAAGTGATATTGTACATGGTAAATGGTGACTTTAAAAAGAGTAATACAAGGATAACTGTAGGTAAAAAAGTGTTTTAGTCACCTCCCCCTACCCCATTACTAAGCAATCAGTGGCCTGAAATCAGATGACCATAGAACAGCCAGTTGTTTTGCTAGCTAAGCTAAATGTTACTGGTTGGTTTATTACAGTTTTTTTGTTTTTTTTTAAATGGTGGAACACATTTATTTGTGCACAATATTGCTTGGCCAAAATCCCAAATTCCTAGGTAGGGATGAGCCGAACACCCCCCTGTTCGGTTCGCACCAGAACCTGCGAACAGACCTAAACTTCATGTGAACTTTAGAACCCTATTAAAGTCTATGGGACTCGAACGTTCACAATCTAAAGTGCTAATTTTAAAGGGTAATATGCAAGTTACTGTCCTAAAAAGTGTTTGGGGACCTGGGTCCTGCCCCAGGGGACATGGATCAATGCAAAAAAAAGTTTTTAAAACGGCCGTTTTTTCAGGAGCAGTGATTTTAATAATGATTAAATTGAAACAATAAAAGTGTAATATTCCTTTAAATTTCGTAGCTGGGGGGTATCTATAGTATGCCTGTGAAGGGGCGCATGTTTCTGGTGCTTAGAACTGTCCCTGCACAAAGTGTCATTTGTGCAGGAAAAAAAGTCTTTTAAAATCACTTGCGGCTAAATTGTCGGCTCCCCGTAATACAGAGAACACTCAATGAGTGTTCTCTGTATTAGCCGACAATTCATTAATTCATTGATAAAAAAAAAAAAAAGCGTGGGGGTTCCCCTAAATTCAATTACCAGGCCCTTCAGGTCTGACATGGATATTAAGGGGAACCCCGTGTCAAATTTTAAAAAAAATTTGACGTGGGGGTCCCCCTAAATATCCATACCAGACCCTTCAGGTCTGATATGGATATTAAGGGGAACCCCGCATCAAATATAAAAAAAATTGACATGGGGTCCGCCTAAAAATCCATACCAGACCCTTTATCCGAGCACGCAACCTGGCAGGCCGCAGGAAAAGAGGGGGGGGCGAGAGAGCGGCCCCCCTCCCGCCTGAACTGTACCAGGCCACATACCCTCAACATTGGGAGGATGCTTTGGGGGTCTGTGACCCCTCAAAGCACCTTGTCCCCATGTTGATGAGGACAAGGGCCTCATCCTCACAACCCTGGCCGGTGGTTGTGAGGGTCTGCGGGCAGGGGGCTTATCAGAATCTGGAAGCCCCCTTTAACAAGGGGACCCCCAGATCCCGCCCCCCCCCCCCCTGTTTGAAATGGTAAGGGGTACAAAAGTACCCCTACCATTTCACAAAGAAAGTGTCAAAATGGTTAAATAAGACAAACACACTTTTGAAAAATTCCTTTATTAAAAATAAAAAAAATAAAAAAAAGATTCCAGCGGTGCTAATCCACTCTTGCTATCCAGCGACGAATCTCCGGGGTCCAGCGATGGATGATCATATCCAGCGACGGGGGATCTCTCAGTCCAGCGCTGTCCATACATCCTTCTTCTGTCTCCACTGTGGAGACTGCGGAGATCCCAGCGCTGACGTTTCTTATATTAGGAGGGCGGGGCCACTTGTCCCCTGACCCCGCCCCTCTGACCCTGGTGAAGGGAGCCAGGGGTTCCCCAGTGACGTATGGGTGACCCCGCCCCCTCTGATGTAACGGAAACCTGCGTTACATCAGAGGGGGCGGGGTCACCCACACGTCACTGGGGAACCCCTGGCTTCCCTCTCCAGCGTCAGAGGGGCGGGGTCAGGTGACGGGTGGCCCCGCCCTCCTAATATAAGAAACGTCAGCGCTGGGATCTCCGCAGTCTCCGCGGTGGAGACAGAAGAAGGATGTATGGACAGCGCTGGACTGAGAAATCCCCCATCGCTGGATATGATCATCCATCGCTGGACCCCGGAGATTCATCGCTGGATAGCAAGAGTGGATTAGCACCGCTGGAATCTTTTTTTTATTTTTTATATTTTTAATAAAGGAATTTTTCAAAAGTGTGTTTGTCTTATTTAACCATTTTGACACTTTCTTTGTGAAATGGTAGGGGTACTTTTGTACCCCCTTACCATTTCAAACACGGGGGGGCCGGGATCTGTTAAAGGGGGCTTCCAGATTCTGATAAGCCCCCCGCCCGCAGACGCTCACAACCAACGGCCAGGGTTGTGAGGATGAGGCCCTTGTCCTCATCAACATGGGGACAAGGTGCTTTGAGGGGTCACAGACCCCCAAAGCATCCTCCCAATGTTGAGGGTATGTGGCCTGGTACGGTTCAGGAAGGAGGGGGGGCCACTCTCTTGTCCCCCCCTCTTTTTCTGCGGCCTGCCAGGTTGCGTGCTCAGATAAAGGGTCTGGTATGGATTTTTAGGGGGACCCCCGAGTCAATTTTTTTTTTAATTTGATGCGGGGTTCCCCTTAATATCCATATCAGACCTGAAGGGTCTGGTATGGATATTTAGGGGGACCCCCACGTCAATTTTTTTTTAAATTTGACACGGGGTTCCCCTTAATATCCATGTCAGACCTGAAGGGCCTGGTAATTGAATTTAGGGGAACCCCCACGTTTTTTTTTTTTTTTTTTTTTATCAATGAATGAATGAATTGTCGGCTAATACAGAGAACACTCATTGAGTGTTCTCTGTATTACGGGGAGCCGACAATTTAGCCGCAAGTGATTTTAAAATACTTTTTTTCCTGCACAAATGACACTTTGTGCAGGGACAGTTCTAAGCAGCAGAAACATGCGCCCCTTTACAGGCATACTATAGATACCCCCCAGCTACGAAATTTAAAGGAATATTACACTTTTATTGTTTCACTTTAATCATTATTAAAATCACTGCTCCTGAAAAAACGGCCGTTTTAAAAACTTTTTTTTGCATTGATCCATGTCCCCTGGGGCAGGACCCAGGTCCCCAAACACTTTTTAGGACAGTAACCTGCATATTACCCTTTAAAATGAGCACTTTAGATTTCTCCCATAGACTTGTATAGGGTGTTCCGGCTTTTCGAATTTGCTGCGAACAGCCCAAATTGTTCACTGTTCGTTGAACAGGCGAACAGGCAATGTTCGAGTAGAACATGAGTTCGACTCCAACTCGAAGCTCATCCCTATTCCTAGGTAAAAATTTGAAATTAGGGCTGCAGTCCAAATCAGGCTTTTTAGGTTCAAACAGGATGACTGTCTGATGTGTATAGACATGCATCTTTGATGAAGCGAAAAATTGGAAACAACCCTGGATGCTTATTAGAAAATACTGTATAGTTGTCCTTGAAATAATGGTTAAAAAAAATAACACTAGGTGGGATAATAAAAGCTATGGTTTGCTCTTTTTTGGTTGACAAAAAGCTCAGATTGATGACTATACATTGCCAGATATTAAGGCAATAGGGTTTATGGACAAACCAGCATCCTTTCTTGAGAAAAGAGTTTGAACACTTCAAAATGCGTAGCAACGTCCCCCCTTACTGCTATAGGTGTTCCGTCTGGGCTTGTGCCCTCCATGCGCTCCAAAGTGGTTCCTGGACTTCCAGGTTTGGCCGTCATTGCTATTCCACCCAATTGGCAGCTGCATGAGTGTTTTCACCTCCTATGAGGACACTGTACAGTAGGACGGATAGATAAGCTATTCTTTTTTTTTTAACAGTGATTTTTTTTTTGTCTTTTTAATAAAACTTGCATTATAAACTGCATTTAGTTGGTGACCTCTGCTGTTTTCTTTTTGGTTTACCAAGATCACTTCAGTCTCATTGATGAGCAGCCACTAATGCAGATGGAAGAATACAAAATGTTAAGAACAATTTTAAGATACCTTTGACTTTATATGACTTTGTGATATATTCAAACATGAACTTTATCTATAGTGGCACCTGACTAGGCTTAAAGCGGAAGTTCAGTAATTTTTTCATCTTTCATCCATTAAATCTTCTGTATTTGTTGTTTTAACTTTGGATAGTAAAACATATTTTATTTGCCAGTAAATACCTTATACAGCCCACTTCCTTTTTAATGTCTGGTAAAAACCCTGGGCTCATGACATCATGCACAGCTCTCTGTCTCTCACACTCTCATGAGAGTTTGCCAGGAAGGAAGGGGGGTAATTTATAAGAAGGCCAATGAGAGCTGCAGAGCTGAAGTTGTGCCTTTGTGTGTCTGTGTAAATCCAGGAGGTGAACAGGCAGCAGCTTCAGCTGCCACAGTTAAAATGGCTGCAGCCAGACTCAGTGGAGGGAGATTTCTGCAGCATATTTGGCAAGTACAGAATCACAGTATATATAAAATAATATGCAAAGTGGTTGGAGGGAAGCTTCAGAATTGCAAAGATGTTTTTGTTACAAATTATGTGAGCAGACTGCAGCTCCTCTTTAACCTTTTTGGTGCCATTTATTATTATTATTTTTCTTGAAGGAATGCAAGTACTTACAGTTGTTTTTCATGTATGTTACAGCAGGCATTTTTGAACAGCTCTAGAAAAGGACACTAATTAAGGTCACATTTCATGCCTACAGGGTAGAAGAGCTCCATTATAACAACACTTTGCTGCCTTAGAGAAGCACAAATAGGAATAAAAATTTGTAATAAAGTATCTTACAACAGTTCATAAATTTTACCTATACTGGGACTGCCCTGTGCTTGAACCTCCAAGTTTCAAAACCAACCACTGTCATACAGGAGTGTGTTAGAGACTCCTTACAAAAGTTGCATTGCTATCAACAAACGCCACCAGAATAGTAATCCTTTTTTATGATCCAATCATTTTTATTTAATTTTGCAAAGAAAAAAGAACAAAATAGACATGTTCAACAAAGAGCCAAACAGTTGGCTTACACAATAATAACAGGCATTTTATTCATACGTAAAGAAATGGTAACAGATGTAAAGAAACAAGCCCTCTCAGAATCTATCTGAACAAGCTAGAAGGGCCATCAACTATGATTTGGGAATTAATATTTCTTTAAAGAAAAATAAAGAATTTATATTTGTAGCCACAGTGTCAATCAACATTAAATTGTCAGTGCTTGACTGGATGTTAGAAAATAGCACTGTACCGCTTTCTTATAACAGAAAGTACTCATATTTCTCAATACATATCCCAAATATAGGTTGGGTGATACTATGAAAATCATTCCTGTGTGGTAAATGTGCATCCAGAAACACTAGTGTATACCATAAATACAGCCTAACCTGTTTGTTATGGCTACTTTCACACTGGGGCGTTGGGGACATCGGCAGTAAAACGCCACTATTTTTAACAGCGCTTTACCATCGTTTTTGTGGCACTTTTCGGCCACTAGCGTCGCTTTTAACCCTGCTAATAGACAAAAAAGTATTAACTGAGCCCGCAAAGTGCTGCTGCAGCGGCGCTTTGCTGGCTCTTCAGTACCGCTGCCCATTGATTTCAATGTGCAGGGGCGATGTAGGAGCGGTGTCTACACCACTCCTGCAGCACCTCAAAGATGCCACTTGCAGGACTATAGCGTCTGTAAAGCATCTCAGTGTGAAAGCAGCCTTATTCTTTCTGTAAGTTAGATAAAGAAAGCAAATGTCTAACTGGTTTCTGTTAATAACATTTTCATGTTTCCTTTATGTCAGTTGCATTGATGTACCACAGTACAAACAAATACAAGATTTCCCAGCACACTTGCCAGCTAGCTTTCAAAAAAAAATACACTTTCTAACAATTTATGTTTAAAACAGAGGTTTTAGTTGCACACATTTTTGAATATATGTGGAAGCTGCACTTCCTCACCAAGGCTCATCTGCATAGTGCAGTCATAACTGTTATATTTCTCAGTCTTCAAGTTGGAGCTTACATGGCAATTTATAAATTAAGGGCATGAAAACCTTATTTTAAAAGCTAGCTATAAATTGTGGTGGTTGACCTTGGTTGCCCTTCTTGTATAGCTTGTTCTCTAGATTTAGCATGGGGACACATTGGATGCACTTTCAGCTGCCATCATGCTCTTTCTGGGCTTCAAATGTGTCCCTGTACCCATAGGAAGGAGGCATATCTGCCCTAATTTATCCATTACTTTATATGATCCAACTCGGATACTCTCCAATATAGGCGTTAGGGCCTCACCTAACAGAGGAGCCTTGGCGAGGCCGTATGAATTTCAAATATATTTGCAAATATGTGCACTAAAACCCTTGTTTTTACTGTACAACTGTGGCCAAAAGTTTTGAGAATGACACAAATATAAATTTTTACAAATTCTGTTACCTCAGTTTTTATGATGGCAATTTGCATAAACTCCAGAATGTTAGGAAGAGTGATCAGATAAATTGCAATTCATTGCAAAGTCCCTCTTTGCCATGAAAATTAACCTAATCCCTTAAAAAAAAAAACATTTCCACTGTATTTGTGAAGAAGACTGCATGGCGACAACACCGCCTCTTACAGTTGATGCAGCTGTGGGATTGGGGCACCAGCAGTGCAAAGCTTGCTTGGGAATAGCAGCAGGCAGGTGTGAGTATATCTGCACGCACAGTGAGGAGAAGACTTTTGGAGGATGGCCTGGTGTCAAGAAGAGCAGAAAAGAAGCCACTTCTCTCCAGGAAAAACATCAGGGACAGACTGATATTCTGCAAAAGCTACAGAGATTGGATTGCTGAATACTGGGGTAAAGTCCTTTTCTCTGATTAATTCCCTTTACGATTGTTTGGGGCATCCTGAAAAAAACCTTGTCCAGAGAAGAAAAAGTGGGCACTACCATAAATCCTGTGTCATGCCAACAGTAAAGCATCTTGAGACCATTCATGTGTGGGGTTGCTTCTCAGCCAAGGGAGTGGGCTCACTCACAAATTTGCCTAAGAACGCAGCCATGAATAAATGGTACAAAAACCTTCTCTGAGAGTAACTTCTCCCAACCATCCAAGAACAGTTTGGTGACAAACAATGTCTTTTCTGATATGATGGAGCACCTTGTCATAAGGCAAAAGTGATAAGTAAGTGGCTTGGGGAACAAAACATCAGAATTTTGGCCAGGTAACTCACTAGACCTTTATTCCACTGATAACTTGTCGTCAATCCTCAAGAGGCAGGTGAGAAAAAAATAACACAAATTCTGACAAACACCGAGCATTGATTATGCAAGAACGGGCTGCCATCAGTCAGGATGTGGCTCAGAAGTTGACAGCATGCCAGGGCAAATTTCAGAGGTCTTGAAAAAGAAAGGTCAACACTGCAATTATTGACTCTTTGCATAAACTTAATGTAATTGTCAATAAACACCTTTGACACTTCTGAAATTCTTGTAATTGTTCTTCAGTATACCATAGTAACATTTGGCAAACAGATCTAAAAACACTGAAGCAGCAGACTCTGTGAAAGTTAATATTTTGTGTCATTCTCAAAAATTCTGGCCACGTCTGTGAATTGTTAGACAGTGTAACTTTCTATTTACAGGCTAGCTGGTTAGTGAGTTGGGAAATCTTCAGTTTGTTTGTACTGTGAAATGCCCTTACCTGAGCACCGTTCTTCAAAAACTAGTTATAAATGAATGTACCACACATTGAGGGTTATTTACTAAAACTGGAGAGTGTAAAATCTGGTGCAGCTCTACATAGAAACCAATCAGCTTCCAGGTTTTATTGCAAATGCTAAATTGAACAATGTGAAGTTAGAAGCTGACTGGCTACCATGAACAGGTACACCAGATTCTGAGTGCTCCAGTTTTAGTAAATCCCCCCATTGTGTTAGCACTAAAATAGCTCATACTTAAAGAGAGAGACTTTAAAATGTTTTGGCAATTTAGGTATTAGTGCAGATACAAATCGAGTTTAAAGAAGACAAATGTCTTTAGGTAACCACCACGTTTAAATTGATCATGTCTTTTTGTACGTATCAGCTGCTCAAGGGCTTAGTAAAGTGCTTTTACAGAAGTTCTTTTCAGAGTTTAAATCACAAAAGCAAATTACATCTGTATCACCATATCAGCTTTTTAAATGCAAAGTGTGCACTTACATTATAGAGGCAGCTTCTTTCAGAAGCCATAATGTATTGATTGTTCATCTATCTAACAAATTTAAGGAATTATGTAGTAGCATATGCAGTATCTTTTTCTTTTGTGCAAGCTTAATCCCCAAACTTGTAAGGTATATAATATAACAAAAACGATCTAAGTTAAATTACACCTGCTACTACAATGATCATCGGAAGTTTTTAAGGTTGAACTGGATGGACTTGTGTCTTTTTTCAACCTGACTAACTATGTAAGTGAGCTATATATGTAAATAATATATGCTCTCAATTTCCCATATCTACCTTTGAGGGAATCTGATTCTGATATTGTTTGCATGCAGCCTGTGACAGCCTAGATTAAGGCTTACCTGTAGGTCCAAGAAATATCTCCTAAACCTATACGGTTTAGGAGATATTTACCCGAAGACAGCCACCGCTGTCTATGGCGCATGCGCCGTAGACAGCGGCGCGCAGGCGCACTGGGCAGGCCGCAGATCGCGGCGATATGGCGCGAGTGTCGGCTCCCTGCGCATGCACGGGAGTGACATCATCGCGGGCTCCAGCGAATCACAGCGCCGGAGCCGCGAGACCCGGAAGTCGCTCTGGGATACATTTAGGGGGAAAACACTGCGCTATAGTTAGATGTATGTAAAGTAAAAGGCCACAACAGCCAAATCAGCAGCCAACACCAAAAACAAACAAAGTCCAGCAAATAAAGTAATAAAAATAGTGTAGCGCTTCAATGGTAATAGATATAGTCGACATAAATTATAAGGATAACCATATAACAAAAATCATATGAATGATATAGATGCCTAGAGTAAAAAAGTCCAAAATTGGGCACACATTCCACAATGTAGCTGGCACGGGGGTGACCGAACCGTCACAGAAGAGGGAGGAATCACACTAGGCGAATGTATTCATGCAAATCTGCTTGACTGTAAACATCAGGGAAAGTAGATAAATACTTCTTACCAACTCTGTTGGACTCACACAGTCGTATGACAGTTGAGTCGGAAAAGGCTTGAGGTCACAATCTGGGACCAAGGAGTATAAGGAGGGAGGTCTGTTGAGCTGATAAAGGAACTCCAAACGGCTGTATGCCCGATAATATATTTCTCAGATGGAACATCAAGGTTGTTTGTAGTCCAGCTCGGACGCGGCCCGTTGCACTGATACTCCAATCTCCCCCGAATGGGGAGGAAGATAATTGGGGGTTTAGACCAAAGAAACGGAAAAACAGAAAGAGAAAAAAAAAAGGGCTCCACATGGTGCGGGTCAAACGGTATAAAAAATGGTAATTTATTGAAGTCAAAAGGTTATTAATGACTTTGTGATCACAAAAATAGAGTAAAATGAAATTAAAAGCAATGTAGGGTGCCAACAGCTAGCCCAACGCGTTTCGACACATATGTCTTCGACAGGGGCATGTTGGGGCCCACCACATTGCCAACAAATATATAAGGAGTCAGAAAAAGGTGCCGCCTACCAAGGGGCGGAGAATCCTGTCTCGGACAACCTCTTGCAAATACAATGAACAATTTAATCAAATCAAGATGAATATGTTCAAACAGAATAAACAAATACAAATAACGTCTAATATTCATATTCATACGAGCTGTTAAATTAAATTTAGTAACAATGCAGAGTGGATATAAGCCACCATGCTCATGAATGAAATCAGTTACATTAATCCAGACCTCCTCAAACATATACGTCCAGGGTAGTTCAATACACATATAGAACATATACAAAAACTCATCTAGCACTGATGTAAGGAGATCAGACGTGTAATGTTAATTCTATATAGACTGTATTATACCCTCACCTGAAGGGACTGGTTCGCATTTGTATTATGTCATGAGTAAAACTGTGGAGGTCAAAGTAGTGATGTCTAATAGGAATCAGTCATTGTGCAGGTTGGATATTTCTTACTTGTTTTACTGGCGGTATGCAGCCGAGAAGTGTGTATACGTAACCATAGTAACTATTATTACGTGCTATTCTGTTGCTTAGAGTTCCGATCAGGTGACAAAAAACGTCAAAAAACGTCATGACGTGCAGTGTAACAGGAAAGGGCTCCACCAATCACTCAATGTGTATATCACATGACTGGATATGGGAGTGATTATGGAGAACACACGTGTGCGGGGTAGGGGCGTGTATGTGTGAACGTCACACAATGCATCATTATGCAAAGATGTAGGGGAGGGGAGAGGCGTCGAAAATTGGCGCCATTTCCCCGTAGTGTGCGTCCCACGCCGCAGGGCGTGACGAGCGGCGCCGGAACCTATCGGATGCGTGACGACGGAGTGGGGGCGTGTACAGTGCATTAGTTTGCAGGAGTGTAGGGGAGGGGAGAGGCGTCAGAACTTGGCGCCATTTCCCCCGTGGTGTGCGTCACACGCCGCGGGGCGCGACAAGCGGCATCGGGACCAATCAAATGCATGTCGACTTTGCACATGCGTTGTGGCCCATGACGCAACTACGCCACGTCGCGCGCCGCGACGCACGGAGAGCTCACCACAACCAAGGCAAACAGAGATACACGAGAAGCCGTAGCAACGTCATGCGGCAGGCCACGGCGCAACCATGGCAACCGCAAAGCGTCCTTGCATTTGCGGACCAAATATAATAAATAAAGGAACGCAAATAAAGGAAAAGGGGAAAAAAACAGACGTCACACCAAAACCAGCGTAAACAACTGATAGAAATGAAGTAATGTCTAATAAAAAATATAATATTGAAATGGATCAAATGCTGTGCGTGCAAATTACGCACGCATTAACAAGAAAGACCTCAAGGCACCTGAGGCACAGGGGTGGACTCAAAATGTGGTGAATATGGCATATTCGCAAATGATGCCAGAAGTAAAGCTAGAAGAACTCGGTGTAAATCTATGTTTCCCGAGGAACATCTGTCCCAAATCGCACAAAATCTAGAAAAAATGCATTATAATCGCATGTATCTATAATAGAGCAAGGGACAGGGATTGGGGGGACATGTGAAAGGAAAAGTGAGTTGACGTGCATAGATGTGTTTTTTTGTATAGGAATCGTGCATAAAGAGCGCGGACCAAAAAATGTATAGAATGTGTGCCATAAAAATGGATGTTACATGGGTTGATATGTGAAGCAAACCAAAATGGTGAAGAAGTAAACATATAAGTCAGAATAAATGACAAAGGTGAGATGTGACATTAATAGTCTGTAACTAAATAAATTAGGCCTGATTAATAAAACTATTGATGTCCCAATCTGTATTCATGCCGAAGGGGGAATAGCACCTCAATTCATAAATCCAAAATGTCTCGAGGCGCGACACCCCCCTCAGGCATGAATCTCCTCTCCAGTTTGGGACAAATTTATCAATAACTTGGAAACGTGTCCCCGTGGGATCTCTATTGTGTTTTTCAAGGTAGTGTCTCGGAACCGTGTGTTTATCGCACCCTTTTTTGATTTTACTAAGATGTTCGTTGACTCTGATAGAGAAGTTACGAATAGTGCGGCCAACATATTGTTGGTTGCAGGGACAGGTGATCAAATAGACAATATACCTGGTGGTGCAAGTAGTAAAGTGTTTCATGGAGTACCTCCGTGAAGTGGCTGAAGATGTGAAGGAATCGCTTTTTCCCTTACCCAACGTATTGTGTAAACAAACGTTGCATTTTCTGCAGGGAAAGTATCCCTTGCTCTGTGGGAAAAATTGTATCGGTTTGGGGATATCTATTACATTGGGAGAGATGTCATTTTGTATGGATCGGGCTCCCCTATAGATAGTTCCAGCTTTCTCTGGAATGATTCCACCTAGAACTTTGTCACTACATAGTACCTTCCAGTGCCTGTTAATGATTCTCTTTATGTCATTGTGTTGTGTGGAAAAAGTTGTAAAGAAGGACCATTTGAATTTGTCATTTGTTCCTGTTTTGACTTTCTTTTGTATGAGAGAGGCCCTATCAATGTGTAAAGCTGCTTGAATGTCAGCATCAAGGGTGCGTGGATCATAGCCCTTGTCCAGGAACCTCTTACGAATGGTATAGGACTGGGAAATGTAGTCACTAACATTCGTGCAGTTGCGCCTGAGCCTGAGAAATTGGCCACGTGGGATGGAACTGAGCCATTGACGATGATGGCAACTATCAACAGGAATATATCCATTCCGATCAGTTGGTTTAAAAAAGGTTCTCAGGACCAGGTGTTTCTGCACTACTGTAACCTCTAGGTCAAGAAAGTGAATGCTAGTTGTACTGGCCTCAAAAGTCAGCTGAATACCACGATCATTACTATTAAGGGTTGCCATGAAGGTGACCCGCACCATGTGGAGCCCTTTTTTTTCTCTTTCTGTTTTTCCGTTTCTTTGGTCTAAACCCCCAATTATCTTCCTCCCCATTCGGGGGAGATTGGAGTATCAGTGCAACGGGCCGCGTCCGAGCTGGACTACAAACAACCTTGATGTTCCATCTGAGAAATATATTATCGGGCATACAGCCGTTTGGAGTTCCTTTATCAGCTCAACAGACCTCCCACCTTATACTCCTTGGTCCCAGATTGTGACCTCAAGCCTTTTCCGACTCAACTGTCATACGACTGTGTGAGTCCAACAGAGTTGGTAAGAAGTATTTATCTACTTTCCCTGATGTTTACAGTCAAGCAGATTTGCATGAATACATTCGCCTAGTGTGATTCCTCCCTCTTCTGTGACGGTTCGGTCACCCCCGTGCCAGCTACATTGTGGAATGTGTGCCCAATTTTGGACTTTTTTACTCTAGGCATCTATATCATTCATATGATTTTTGTTATATGGTTATCCTTATAATTTATGTCGACTATATCTATTACCATTGAAATGCTCTGGGATACATGGCAGCGGCGAAGAGGAAGATGGAGGACCGCTTTGGGGGCTTCGTTCTCAGGTAAGTTATTCATAATGAGCTAGTATGCTATGCATACTAGCTCATTATGCCTTTGCCTTACAGGGTGCATTTAAAAAAAAAAATTGCCTTTACTTCCTCTTTAAAAAGACAGACATAGAAGCACACAAAATAATAAACATTACACCATCGCCTAACCTAAAATTACCTGCTTCACTGTATGTTAACATTGTCAGTCATTTAACTATATGCAACAGCTTCAAGCTGTAAAACTATCTGCACAGAATGTATGTTTACTACAGTAGCAGGCCAGGTCATAGAGATATTATGCATGACTACTTCTAGGAATGGTCACCTGAAAGAAGCATGTAAAGGATTGTGGCAATTTAGGGTTTGACTTGCAGTCTATCCTGTTATACAGGAGCAAATTTCCATACCTACAGTCTGCAAGCACACAAGCGTTGATGCTCCGTGTAACATTGCTCTGCTGGGGTCACCTCTGTTTGCACAAGTTCAACATCAGCATCCTTCTGGCTTTTCTCCCTTTGACACATAAACTGCTGCAGCTCTTAACTATATTCCACCAATTAGCCATAATATTTGCTTCTGTACTGCATCTTCTATACTCTAACAATGATTAGTCACCCCTCTCCCTCCATCTAGCTTCAATAATCCTACATTCTGTCCTCCAGGCTATAATCAGCTCCCTCTCTACCTCACCTCTCCAATCTATGACTATCTCCTGCTCTGTATCTTCTGCCATGGGCAATTAATTACTACACCTCTTGTTGCTTCATCAGTATATGGTAGAGGGCTAATTCTGAGTTTGGTTTTGTTTGTATAATTTGCATCTCTTTCAGGGTTTTGCATAATGTTTGAAGTTTAAGGGATACTCTTTATTAACTAACTTGAGTTATTAAAGATGCAAACCTTTGGGATAACTGTTACATACCTGTTTGGAGGCCATAGGGACAAGAGGGCTCCCCTTTTGACTGTGTTCCAAGCACCCCTAGAGGTGTACAGAGAGTGCAAGTATCAAAGAAGTACAGGTTTTGAGGTTTGCCGGTGGCTGCTTCTGGAAGGACCCAACTGGAATATACAGGAACATCAGCAGTGGTAAGCAGGTCAGGAACTTGTGCCAAGATCATATATGATAGACCCATGAGGAGGGAAACAGCAGAATAGTCAGGAGCCAAGCCAGGGCCTTACACTATGGATCACACCAATGGAGCTATCCGAATAGTCAGGAGCCAGTCCTTAAGTCCTTAAACAAGCTAGATTCACAACCAGAAGTCAAGCAGGGAAGGGAATCCAAAGGGAGACTAAACCAGGAAACAGGAAGTCAGGATACATGCAGGAAACGGGAACAAGGAGCACATGAGAAGCTGAAGATTATCCAGCAATCTTCTGTGAATGCTTTCTTCCTTAAATAGGGCATTTGGCACCAGTTCCAAGATTGGATGCATGCACTGCATCTGCACACGTTCTCACACAGACAAGCGCTGGCAAAGATACTGTGCCATACCTGTGAATTGACACATGTGTACCTCAATTCTGGATAGCACACTGACTCAGATTAAGATGGAAGTAAACCCTCCTTTTGTTTTCAGGCAAGGAATCTGCCATCATGGCCTCTGTTTAATCTACAACTGCCATGATGCTGCACATGTGATGAGCTATGACACCATTACATGGTTTGACAGTTTGGTTGAGAGCTCAACCAATGGGAGTGTTACATTCCCGGCATGTGTTGGAAATGTAACTGTTTTTTGAAACTGTTAGATGGATGGGTTTACTTCCGCTTTAACTCAGATAGCTTTGTCAGGTTTTATTAATACATAAGTAGAAAGCTTGACTCTATATTAACTCAAGTTAACCACTAAAGGGTATCACCTAAACTCTATACTTTGTGATGACTAATGGTACAACACTGTACTACTACTATTCCAGGATTTTGTCAAAACTGCATTGCGATGACATCAATCTCCGTGTACCAGAAAAAGGGGCTAAAAACAAAAAAAAATTCCTCTTCCTCATCGCCAAACCAGCTCAGATCAAGATGGGAATGATACTTTACTGCTGCCGTATTCCAGATAAAAAAAAACACATTTTTTAATTGTTAGTTTTGAGACACTCTTCTAGTTCAAAATGTTGCAGTTGCCAAAACCCTTAAAGAGAGTGTTAAATAACTTCCTTTACACCGTTAGACACTTTGAGCTCCATTATCCTATACCCCTTGTAGACCTCTTGTTCTTACCTGTTGATATGCAATGCACCCTGAATCACAAAAGGAAAACCTCAAAAAAGAAAAGTTTCCAAGCACTGGAAAGGGTTTCAAAAAGCTTTTTAGAGATGTGGGCCTTTGTTATTCCACAGAGAGGTGAATAGTTTACAAATAAAGTGAAATCATCACTGCTACTACTCTCCTTCAAAGTAGATGTCCTGCAATAAAAACACCATGCAATAGGGATGAGCTTCGTGTTCGAGTCGAACGTACGTTCGACTCGAACATTGGCCGTTCGGCCGTTCGGCGAATTCCGAACGTTTTGGCCGTTCGCGTCAAAATTCGAGTGACGCGCGCGCGGACCACAATGCACTGCGTTGGCGCAGTGCATTGCTGCCCGATGATTGGCCAAGCATGCACTGTGACCCCGCATGCTTGGCCAATCGCAGCGCCGGCAGCGAGGAGAGCCATGATTGGCCACAGGCATCCTGCCTGTGGCCAATCATAGCTCAGGCTGTGTAGTGCACGCCCCACACTATATAAGGCCGCCTTTAAGGCGGCCTCCTGTAGTGTGTTACTTTGCATCTGAAGCAGTGGGTGTTCTGTGTACCTTCAACACAGTACACACCAATCGTTTTTGGCTGATTTCCTATCTTGCTGCTGTGTAGTGGTTGTTGTCTGTGCCCTGACTGCAGTATACACCACTATATTCACCTCACCTATATAGCTAGTGATCTAGCTTTAACCACTTAACAACTGCCCATTGCCGATTAACGGCTTCAGGGCGGTTGTTTAACTCAGAGAGGCTGTTAATTAACGGCCTCCCAGAATTCTGCTCTCGCGTGCCCCGAGGTGTGCGCACTCGAGAGCATCCGTGACCGCCGGGTCCATAGGACCCGGCGCATCACTATAAACGGCCGCTCATAGCGGCCGTTTACCACGTGATTGCTCCGTCAAATGACGGAGTGATCACTTGGAAACAAACCGGCGTCATGTTATGACGCCTGTTCCTACCTCCCCTTTCTGTACCGATCGGTACAGCGGAGGGGAAAGAGATCGGTGTCAGCAGCGATGTGGGCTGCATCTGCAGTGCCCACATCGCTGCTCACCGAATTTAACCCCTCAATTCCCTGCCAATACTCTGCAATACCAGTGCATACTCTGCAGTACCCTGCCATTACTCTGCAGTACCCCGCCATTACTCTGCAGTACCCCGCCATTACTCTGCAGTGCAGTACCCCGCCATTACTCTGCAGTGCAGTACCCTGCCATTACTCTGCAGTGCAGTACCCCGCCATTACTCTGCAGTGCAGTACCCTGCCATTACTCTGCAGTACCCCGCCATTACTCTGCAGTGCAGTACCCCGCCATTACTCTGCAGTGCAGTACCCTGCCATTACTCTGCAGTGCAGTACCCCGCCATTACTCTGCAGTACCCCGCCATTACTCTGCAGTGCAGTACCCCGCCATTACTCTGCAGTGCAGTACCCTGCCATTACTCTGCAGTGCAGTACCCTGCTATTACTCTGTAGTACCCCGCCAATACCCCGCCAATACTCTGTAATACCCTGCCATAAATTGCCATACCCAGCCATACTCAGAGATACCCAGCCATACTCGGTGATACCCTGAAATACCCAGCCATAGACGCCCCCCACCCCTCACCGCCCTCCGGTGCTTCTACCAACTCGCCAGTACGATCAAAGCCAGAATCTTTTTTTTATTTTTTATTTCAGGCTTCCCAGCCTAGAGTTGAGATGTGGGGTCATATTGACCCCCCAGATTTCACTGTAAAGATGACCTGTCACCCCATATTCCTATTACAAGGGATGTTTACATTTCTTGTAATAGGAATAAAAGTGATCAAAAATATATTTTTGGGGAAAAAAATGTCAAACTAAAATAAATAAAGTAAAATGAACAATAAAAAAATAAAATAAAAATTAAAGCGCCCATGTCCCCATGTGCTTGCATGTGCCACACATGTGAGGTATCGCCGAGAATGTTAGAGCGAGAGCAATAATTCTAGTCCTAGACCTCCTCTGCAACTCAAAACATGTAACCAGTAAAAAAATATTTAAAGCGTCGCCTATGGGGATTTTTTAAGTAGCGACGTTTGGCGCCATTCCACGGGCATGTGCAATTTTGAAGAGTGACATGTTTGATATCTATTTACTCAGCATAACTTCATCTTTCACTTTATGCAAACATTGGGCTAACAAGTGGTTAATAATAGAGCTTGCAGTCAGTAGTGTTAGGAGTGCGTGCTGTCTGCGTGCTCTGTACCCAGTACATACCGCTATAATATAGGGCAGGCCCCTACTTTCAAACATCCAACTTACAAACATCTCCTACTTGCAAACGCAAGGAGACAGCAGCAAGTGAGATGAAAAAAGATGGACGACAAAACAAATTATACAGGGGTGATAACCCTTCCCTATGTTTTCCAAAAAGCTTAAAGATAGTTTTTTTGACTGGAGCTACACTTTAAAAATGTACCGGTTGAAAATGACAAACAGATTCAACTTAACACAACAAACCTACACAGTCCCTGTCTTGTTTGCACCGCCTGTATACTGCTGTTCTGAGTATATAGGGCCTGGGGGCCACACGCATTTCCTTTTTTTAATATGGGTACGGGGTTCCCCTTAATATGCGTACAAGACCCAAATAGGCTGGTAATGGGCAGGGAGGGCTACCCATGCCATGTTTCTCAATGATTTTCAACCATATTGCAGGAACCAGATATAACATTAAAACCGCAAGCAGTTTTAAATGGTGTTATTTCCGTTTAATGTCATTTTGTGCAGGGACTGTTCTAAACACGGGAAACACGTGGCACTTCACAGGCATACTACAGACACCCCGCAGGCACCATATTTAAAGGAATATTTCACTTTTTTTTTTTCACTTTAATCGTCATTAAAATCAGTGCTCCCGCCAAAACGGTAGTTTTTAAAACTTTTTTTTGCAGCGACCCATGTCCCCTGAGGCAGGAGGCAGGTCGCCAAACCCTTTTTAGGACACTATCTTGCATATTAGCCGTTAAAATGAGCACTTTCCAATTCGAACGTTCGAGTCCCATAGACTTCAATGGGGTTCTAACGTTCGTACCGAACGCGGGGGTCGTTCGCAAGTTCTGGTGCGAACCGAACCGGGGGGTGTTCGGCTCATCCCTACCATGCAACATCTGTTACGCAGCATGGTACATCTGTTTTCCAAAATCAACCAGAGGAACACATTGTGTTGTGTATACATGGGTGAACAAGTTAAAACTTTTTATAAACATGCACAAAGATATGTGTGGAGAAAAAATTACACATCAACACAATAATCTCATACCAATTATGAGGTTTGTTAGAGGGCATTGCATTTTTTGCTGCATTTTTTGGCATGCAACTGCAACTTTTTTTGCATTGAGCCAAGTGCATTTTTCATTGTATGTTTTGCTGCACGACAAGGGTGTGAAAAATTGTGAGCCCGCTTTTGGGGTGCCATTGAGAAATAATGACACCACAAGCACAATGCATGTTTTGCTGCGTTTATCACACGTTTCAAAAACATAGGCAGAAATGCTTATTTTTGCTCTTGTTCCCAGCATACTTAGATGTAAATGTAATGCCGCGTACACCTGACCGGACTTTCCGGCAGAATTGGTCTGACGGAATCATTCCGTCGGATATTCTGATCATGTGTGGGGTAATCCGATCGTTTTTCTTTTAAAAATTCAGACGGACCTAGAAATAGAACATGTTTCAAATCTGTCCAACTGACTCAATTCCTATCGGGAAAACCGTTCGTCTGTATGCTGGTCCGATGGACCAAAAAGGACGCATGGGGAGGCTATTGGCTAATGGCTATTGAACTTCCTTTTCTAGTCCCATCGTATGTCATCACGTTAAAAAAGAACAGACTTTCAAATGGACTTCAGTCCATTCGTGTGTGGGCAAGTCTGTTCATTCGGAGGTCTGTCGTAACTCCGTTGAAAGTCCGTCGGGAAGACCGTCTGACCTTTTCTGCCGGAAAGTCCCGTCGTGTGTACGCGGTATTAACCTAATTGTTTGTGGCTGGTTTTCTGACTCAGAAGTGACTTGCAATTGCTTGGTATGCCAATAAATGAATGGCCAAGTCCTGGACTGAATCCCATATTAATACTGTAGCATGACCTTCTTAATTTTTTATGAAGTGAAACAGTTTTTAAACAGGGATGGGTCAAAATAGCTCTTGACGCTGTGGACTTTGGTTCAGCAGCTGAACAAACCATTTAATTTAAGTTAAAGTTCATAATGATCCTGCACAAATACAATGTGTAATAATAAATATTTAAAGTGCTACGTGCTTAACAATAGATCAATAAATAATAAATATTTAGAAAGCAGGCACAAAATTTAGTCCATATAATAAGTCTTTGAATATTGTTCAACGGCACCAGAGGTATTCAGATAGATAAAATTCAGAGAAACAGCAGGTGAAAAATATTCCTATAGCACGGAAATATATGGGCTCTCAGAACTCTCACCTCCACTCCTTGATAAAATAGCACATCAAGTAAAGTAAATAGCCTCCGTTCTCTCTTTTATCACCAGGGGGTCTTCAACTGTAAATAACTGGAAAATCATGGACATCCACACTGGGCCACCAGGGGGCCATTCATCCCTGTATTAACTGTATTGTGAATAGTGATGGACGAACTTCCGACGGGACGTTTCGCGAACGCGAAACGCGAACGGGCACAAACGTTCGCGAAAACGACCGTTCGCCGCGGGCTCCATTGACTTCAATGGGAGGCGAATTTCGCAAACCTTTAGGTCGAATTTGCGGCCACGGGGTAATTATTAGGGGGTAGCACGTAGTCCCACCACCTGGACAATAGCATAATACATGTATGAGGTGAATTTGGGATCGATAACTACAAGCATTTTTTTTTTATTTGGGAAATTGTTCTGACAATTCAGGACTATGGAGCTAATGAAGGCAATGGAGGAGAGGGAAGGTCAGGGACCAGGGTAGGCAAACAAGAGGGTGCAGGAGATACAGAGCACTGACAGCAGCACCGTAATACAGAGCACTGACATCAGCACCGTGACATACAGCGCTGACAGCAGCTCCGTGACATACAGCGCTGACAGCAGCTCCGTGACATACAGCGCTGACAGCAGCTCCGTGACATACAGCGCTGACAGCAGCTCCGTGACATACAGCGCTGACAGCAGCTCCGTGACATACAGCGCTGACAGCAGCTCCGTGACATACAGCGCTGACAGCAGCTCCGTGACATACAGCGCTGACAGCAGCTCCGTGACATACAGCGCTGACAGCAGCACCGTGACATACAGCGCTGACAGCAGCTCCGTGACATACAGCGCTGACAGCAGCTCCGTGACATACAGCGCTGACAGCAGCTCCGTGACATACAGCACTGACAGCAGCTCCGTGACATACAGCGCTGACAGCAGCTCCGTGACATACAGCGCTGACAGCAGCACCGTGACATACAGCGCTGACAGCAGCTCCGTGACATACAGCGCTGACAGCAGCTCCGTGACATACAGCGCTGACAGCAGCTCCGTGACATACAGCGCTGACAGCAGCTCCGTGACATACAGCGCTGACAGCAGCTCCGTGACATACAGCGCTGACAGCAGCTCCGTGACATACAGCGCTGACAGCAGCTCCGTGACATACAGCGCTGACAGCAGCTCCGTGACATACAGCGCTGACAGCAGCTCCGTGACATACAGCGCTGACAGCAGCTCCGTGACATACAGCGCTGACAGCAGCACCGTAAGCAGCCCCAGGAGGAAGTCAGCACAGCACAGGGATGGTGTGATCCCCTCATAATAAGAACCCCCAGGAGGAAGTCAGCACAGCACAGGGATGGTGTGATCCCCTCATAATAAGAACACCCAGGAGGAAGTCAGCACAGCACAGGGATGGTGGGAACCCCTCATAATAAGCAGCCCCAGTAGAAATATGACACCGCTCAACCTCTTCAAAGAGGAGGGTAGGGGCATATAGTACGGTGTGCTTTTTTGGGTCAGGGAAGTGAGCCAAATGAATTAAGAAGGTCTGTGTGCTTGATTCCAAAAATTGTTTATAGACATATACATGGTCTACTGATCACATGTGTTGAATTCCTCCGAGATCCATGCCTCATTCATTTTTAGAAATGTGAGGTAGTTAACACTGTGGTGAGCTAGGCGAGTACGCTTATCGGTCACAATCCCCCCTGCTGCGCTGAACGTCCTTTCGGACAGGACACTGGATGAGGGGCAAGCCAACAGTTCGATTGCAAATTGGGCAAGCTCTGGCCAGAGGTCAAGCCTGCCCACCCAGTAGTCTAGGGGTTCATCACTCCTCAGAGCGTCCACATCGGCCGTTAACCCAATGTAGTCGGACACCTGACGGTCTAGGCGTTCCCTGATGCTGGATCCGGATGACACCTGTCGATGGGTCGGCTGAAAGAATGACCTCATATCCGAAGTCACCAACACATCTTCAAACCGGCCTCTTCTTGCAGGCGCTGTTGGATTGGTACCCGCAAATCCTTCTCTGGGAGTGGGAATTGCTCCTCTGCCAGCGCACGCAAAAGCAGAATGCAGCATTTCTCGAAGCAAGGCCTGGAAGTGCTGCATTCTGACAGCCCTCTGCGACGGCGGTAACATTTCCGCCATTTTGTGTTTGTACCGGGGGTCTAAGTACGTTGCCACCCAGTACTGGTCCTTGACCCTCATGCTTTTTATACGGGGGTCCCTATTAAAACACTGGAGCATGAAGGCCCCCATTTGCACTAAAGTGGAAGCGGTGTGGTGGCCTGGCTCCTGCTCATCATCCAGGATAATGTCGTCCTCTTCATTCTCCTCTCCCCATCCTCGCACAACAGGGATCCCAGAAAGGTTTAAAGCATGCTCTTCTTGCTCCTGCTCATCCGCCCCGGCACCATCCTCCTCTGACTCCTCATCAGACTCCTGTTGTTGACTTGTCTCAGATAGAGTAGCCCCCCCTGGGAATTCATCCAGCATTGCGACTTCCTCATCTTCCCGCTCCTGCTCCTCCACAGCCTGATCAATGACACGACGCAATGCACGCTCCAGAAAGAAGGCATAAGGTACCATGTCACTGATGGCGCCATGGCTGCGACTGACCAGTTTGGTGATCTCCTCAAATGGCCGCAGAAGTCTGCATGTGTCGCGCATGAGCAGCCACTGGCGCGGTGAAAAAAAACCCAGCTCCCCAGAACCGTTTCTTTCGCAGAGTTCATACAGGTAGACGTTAACTGCACGTTTCTGCTGGAGCAGCCTATCAAGCATATAGAAGGTTGAGTTCCATCGCGTCGGGCAATCGCAAATAAGACGTCTGACCGGCAGATGGTGTCGCCGCTGAATGTCAGCAAGGCGAGCCATGGCCGTGTAAGATCTTCTGAAATGGGCCGAGATTTTCCTTGCCTGCCGCAAGATGTCCTGGACCCCAGGGTATTTGACAAGGAATCGCTGCACGACCAAGTTTAAGACGTGTGCCATGCACGGCACGTGCGTGATTTTGCCCTGTTTCAATGCGCTAAGCAGATTGGCACCGTTGTCACACACCACTTTACCAACTGTCAAATTGAGCGGTGTTAGCCACTCATCTGCCTGTGAACGCAAAGCTGAAAGGAGTGCCGGGCCAGTGTGGCTCTTTGCTTCCAGGCACAACAGACGCAGCACGGCATGGCAACGTCTCACCTGGCATGTGGAATAGGTTCTGGGGAGCTTGGGCGGTGCAGTGGAAGAGACGCTAGCAGCGGAAAAGGAGGAGGCAGCTGAGGAGGAGAGGGAGGAGGATGGAGTAGGAGGAGGAGAAGAAGAGTCAGGCCTGCATGCAATCCGTGGCGGTAAAACCAAATCTACACGGGTGCCACGGGTTACATGCTTGACGGCCGTCAGAAGGTTCACCCAGTGGGCAGTAAAACTGATATACCTTCCCTGCCCGTGTTTGCTAGACCACGTGTCTGTGGTCAGATGTATCTTGGCACCGACACTGTGTGCCAGAGATACATTCACTTGCCGCTGAACATGGCCATATAGCTCTGGGATGCCCTTCTCTGAGAAATACTTCCTTCCTGGGACCTTCCATTGTGGTGTTCCAATGGCCACAAATTTGCGAAAGGCCTCCGAGTCCACCAGTTTATATGGCAGTAGTTGGCGGGCTATGAGTTCTGACAAGCCAGCCGCCAACCGTTGGGCAAGAGGGTTATCCGGCGTCATCATTTTTTTACGCTCAAACATTAGGCCCACGGAAGCCTGCCTTTTTGCAGAAAAATGTGAGCTTGGCGTGATGGAAGGTGGAGTGGAGGACAATTGTGAGGAGAGAGGAGAAGGAGAAGTAGAAGACGAGGCTGGACGGTGAGAGCCTGCAGTGTGGCTTTGTGTGTTCCGTTGCTCCCACTGGGCTCGGTGATGGCTGCTCATGTGCCTTCTTAAGGCGGTCGTCCCTAGGTGAGTATTGGGCTTACCGCGACTAACGCGTTGACTGCAAAGATTGCAGATGGCAACGCTATTGTCAGCAGCGGACACGTTAAAAAAAGCCCACACTGCGGAGCCATGTGCCGGTGTCCTGGGAGCGCCAGATGTGACCGTACATGGTCGATGACTCGCTCCTGATACATTTGCAGTCTGCTTTGTCCCTGCTGTGCAATGTAAGTCATTGCTGCTTCTCCTCCCTATCTGCTGGTCCATATCTCCCTCTGAACTCCCCTCCTCTTCCTCTCTTGTGGGCACCCACGTGACATCACTAGACACGTCATCATCAACGTCACCTTCCCCACCGCTATAAGTAGAGTAGGCAGCAACACCGGGGACCAACCTCCTCCTTGGGCTGATCTGGGTACTGGCGTCAGACTGCTGAGTAGCGCTTGTTGCTACCTCCTCTTCCTGATCCAATACCAAGAGTGGCTGCGCATCAGAAATGTCCTCTTGATATGGATCGGAAAATAATTCCAGTGACTCAAGCGGAAGGTATGTGGTGGTGGTGGTGGTGGTCGTGTTGTTGGTGGTAGTGTCTTTGGGGGTGCACATAGCAGAGAGTGAAGAAGAGGGTGCAGATCGAGAGGATGAGGAGGGTGCAGAAGAGTAAGGCTGAGCGAGCCACTCAACCAAGTCTGGTGCATCCTTTAAAGTAATTGAACGCACCTTCTGCAACTTCCCACTTTGGCTCAAGCCTGTTGCTCCTGCCCTACCCCTACCACCCCTGCGGAAGGGCCTGCCTCTTCCTCTGCATGTCATTTTTTAAATGACCCTGTGACAAAACTCTTAGTCCCTATACCGCTGAAGGACTGCTGCAGTATAGGTGAGCGGTCAGCAGTGGTGCACGTCAACCCTATCTATTGTGGACCTATAGCGGTCCTTACAGAACAGCAGACTGTACCGCACTCAAGCCTATGTACCGTAGCACCCTATACCAAGTTACCAGTCCTTATAAGAACTTTTGTGGACCAAGCAGGTTGTGTGTTAGTGATTAGCAGACTGTACGTCAGTCCCTATACCAATGAAGGACTGCTGCAGTATAGGGCAGCGGTCAGCAGTAGTGCACGGCAACCCTATGTATTGTGGACCGATAGCGGTCCTTACAGAACAGCAGACTGTAACGCACTCAGGCCTATGTACCGTAGCACCCTATACCAAGTTACCAGTCCTTATAAGAACTTTTGTGGACCAAGCAGGTTGTGTGTTAGTGATTAGCAGACTGTACGTCAGTCCCTATACCAATGAAGGACTGCTGCAGTATAGGGCAGCGGTCAGCAGTAGTGCACGGCAACCCTATGTATTGTGGACCGATAGCGGTCCTTACAGAACAGCAGACTGTACTGCACTCAGGCCTATGTACCGTAGCACCCTATACCAAGTTACCAGTCCTTATAAGAACTTTTGTGGAACAAGCAGGTTGTGTGTTAGTGATTAGCAGACTGTACGTCAGTCCCTATACCGCTGAAGGACTGCTGCAGTATAGGTGAGCGGTCAGCAGTGGTGCACGTCAACCCTATCTATTGTGGACCGATAGCGGTCCTTACAGAACAGCAGACTGTAACGCACTCAGGCCTATGTACCGTAGCACCCTATACCAAGTTACCAGTCCTTATAAGAACTTTTGTGGACCAAGCAGGTTGTGTGTTAGTGATTAGCAGACTGTACGTCAGTCCCTATACCAATGAAGGACTGCTGCAGTATAGGGCAGCGGTCAGCAGTAGTGCACGGCAACCCTATGTATTGTGGACCGATAGCGGTCCTTACAGAACAGCAGACTGTACTGCACTCAGGCCTATGTACCGTAGCACCCTATACCAAGTTACCAGTCCTTATAAGAACTTTTGTGGAACAAGCAGGTTGTGTGTTAGTGATTAGCAGACTGTACGTCAGTCCCTATACCGCTGAAGGACTGCTGCAGTATAGGTGAGCGGTCAGCAGTGGTGCACGTCAACCCTATCTATTGTGGACCGATAGCGGTCCTTACAGAACAGCAGACTGTAACGCACTCAGGCCTATGTACCGTAGCACCCTATACCAAGTTACCAGTCCTTATAAGAACTTTTGTGGACCAAGCAGGTTGTGTGTTAGTGATTAGCAGACTGTACGTCAGTCCCTATACCAATGAAGGACTGCTGCAGTATAGGGCAGCGGTCAGCAGTAGTGCACGGCAACCCTATGTATTGTGGACCGATAGCGGTCCTTACAGAACAGCAGACTGTAACGCACTCAGGCCTATGTACCGTAGCACCCTATACCAAGTTACCAGTCCTTATAAGAACTTTTGTGGACCAAGCAGGTTGTGTGTTAGTGATTAGCAGACTGTACGTCAGTCCCTATACCAATGAAGGACTGCTGCAGTATAGGGCAGCGGTCAGCAGTAGTGCACGGCAACCCTATGTATTGTGGACCGATAGCGGTCCTTACAGAACAGCAGACTGTAACGCACTCAGGCCTATGTACCGTAGCACCCTATACCAAGTTACCAGTCCTTATAAGAACTTTTGTGGACCAAGCAGGTTGTGTATTAGTGTTTAGCAGACTGTACGTCAGTCCCTATACCGCTGAAGGACTGCTGCAGTATAGGGCAGCGGTCAGCAGTAGTGCACGGCAACCCTATGTATTGTGGACCGATAGCGGTCCTTACAGAACAGCAGACTGTACTGCACTCAGGCCTATGTACCGTAGCACCCTATACCAAGTTACCAGTCCTTATAAGAACTTTTGTGGAACAAGCAGGTTGTGTGTTAGTGATTAGCAGACTGTACGTCAGTCCCTATACCGCTGAAGGACTGCTGCAGTATAGGTGAGCGGTCAGCAGTGGTGCACGTCAACCCTATCTATTGTGGACCGATAGCGGTCCTTACAGAACAGCAGACTGTAACGCACTCAGGCCTATGTACCGTAGCACCCTATACCAAGTTACCAGTCCTTATAAGAACTTTTGTGGACCAAGCAGGTTGTGTGTTAGTGATTAGCAGACTGTACGTCAGTCCCTATACCAATGAAGGACTGCTGCAGTATAGGGCAGCGGTCAGCAGTAGTGCACGGCAACCCTATGTATTGTGGACCGATAGCGGTCCTTACAGAACAGCAGACTGTAACGCACTCAGGCCTATGTACCGTAGCACCCTATACCAAGTTACCAGTCCTTATAAGAACTTTTGTGGACCAAGCAGGTTGTGTGTTAGTGATTAGCAGACTGTACGTCAGTCCCTATACCAATGAAGGACTGCTGCAGTATAGGGCAGCGGTCAGCAGTAGTGCACGGCAACCCTATGTATTGTGGACCGATAGCGGTCCTTACAGAACAGCAGACTGTAACGCACTCAGGCCTATGTACCGTAGCACCCTATACCAAGTTACCAGTCCTTATAAGAACTTTTGTGGACCAAGCAGGTTGTGTGTTAGTGATTAGCAGACTGTACGTCAGTCCCTATACCAATGAAGGACTGCTGCAGTATAGGGCAGCGGTCAGCAGTAGTGCACGGCAACCCTATGTATTGTGGACCGATAGCGGTCCTTACAGAACAGCAGACTGTACTGCACTCAGGCCTATGTACCGTAGCACCCTATACCAAGTTACCAGTCCTTATAAGAACTTTTGTGGACCAAGCAGGTTGTGTGTTAGTGATTAGCAGACTGTACGTCAGTCCCTATACCAATGAAGGACTGCTGCAGTATAGGGCAGCGGTCAGCAGTAGTGCACGGCAACCCTATGTATTGTGGACCGATAGCGGTCCTTACAGAACAGCAGACTGTACTGCACTCAGGCCTATGTACCGTAGCACCCTATACCAAGTTACCAGTCCTTATAAGAACTTTTGTGGACCAAGCAGGTTGTGTGTTAGTGATTAGCAGACTGTACGTCAGTCCCTATACCAATGAAGGACTGCTGCAGTATAGGGCAGCGGTCAGCAGTAGTGCACGGCAACCCTATGTATTGTGGACCGATAGCGGTCCTTACAGAACAGCAGACTGTAACGCACTCAGGCCTATGTACCGTAGCACCCTATACCAAGTTACCAGTCCTTATAAGAACTTTTGTGGAACAAGCAGGTTGTGTGTTAGTGATTAGCAGACTGTACGTCAGTCCCTATACCGCTGAAGGACTGCTGCAGTATAGGTGAGCGGTCAGCAGTGGTGCACGTCAACCCTATCTATTGTGGACCGATAGTGGTCCTTACAGAACAGCAGACTGTACCGCACTCAAGCCTATGTACCGTAGCACCCTATACCAAGTTACCAGTCCTTATAAGAACTTTTGTGGACCAAGCAGGTTGTGTATTAGTGTTTAGCAGACTGTACGTCAGTCCCTATACCGCTGAAGGACTGCTGCAGTATAGGGCAGCGGTCAGCAGTAGTGCACGGCAACCCTATGTATTGTGGACCGATAGCGGTCCTTACAGAACAGCAGACTGTAACGCACTCAGGCCTATGTACCGTAGCACCCTATACCAAGTTACCAGTCCTTATAAGAACTTTTGTGGACCAAGCAGGTTGTGTGTTAGTGATTAGCAGACTGTACGTCAGTCCCTATACCAATGAAGGACTGCTGCAGTATAGGGCAGCGGTCAGCAGTAGTGCACGGCAACCCTATGTATTGTGGACCGATAGCGGTCCTTACAGAACAGCAGACTGTAACGCACTCAGGCCTATGTACCGTAGCACCCTATACCAAGTTACCAGTCCTTATAAGAACTTTTGTGGACCAAGCAGGTTGTGTGTTAGTGATTAGCAGACTGTACGTCAGTCCCTATACCAATGAAGGACTGCTGCAGTATAGGGCAGCGGTCAGCAGTAGTGCACGGCAACCCTATGTATTGTGGACCGATAGCGGTCCTTACAGAACAGCAGACTGTACTGCACTCAGGCCTATGTACCGTAGCACCCTATACCAAGTTACCAGTCCTTATAAGAACTTTTGTGGACCAAGCAGGTTGTGTATTAGTGTTTAGCAGACTGTGCGTCAGTCCCTATACCGCTGAAGGACTGCTGCAGTATAGGGCAGCGGTCAGCAGTAGTGCACGGCAACCCTATGTATTGTGGACCGATAGCGGTCCTTACAGAACAGCAGACTGTACCGCACCCAAGCCTATGTACCGTAGCACCCTAGACAGACCAAGTTACCAGTCCTGATAAAGAGCTTTGTGGAACAAGTGAGTTGTGAATGATTAGCAGACTGCAGCAGAAGGGCAGCAGTCAAGTATAATATTCTTTCTATATTTGGAAGAAAGAATATTATACGTGTACAAGCCTATTACCGTACCACTGATACCAGTCCTGAAAAGAACCTTTGTGGAACTAATAGTAACAGCAAGTCTTTAAAATTATCCTCACTGCCTGACACACTGCTTCCTGCCTGTCCCTATACAAATTGGCAAAAAAGAGTAGGCTGGAACGATTAGCTGGAACAGCTCTTTTGTGGACCTGATAGTAACAGCTAATGATGATGATGATGATGATGATGAAGAAAGACTAATCTGGCTGAGCTGTCCCTAAAATAGCAGCATACAGCGCTCTGTCCCTTTATCTAAACTGACAAAAGAAACTCAGGCTGCTGACCTAACACCTATACCAGTCCTGAAAAGAACTTTTGTGTACCAAATAGCTAGCGTTTTCTCTGTCCCTACTCCACACAGGATCCTTTCCCTACAGTGACAGAAGAAAGAATGTAAAATGGCCACCGGATCGGGTGTATTTATAGGTTAGGGGGAATGTCCAAGTGTCCATGAGCTGTCATGTCTCAATTGGTTGTCCTGTAACACATGATAAACGTGTCACGAAAGGTTAAAGTTCTTGTATACATTAAACACGTAAGTCCGCCGGGGCGAACGACGGAAAAAGGCGTTCGAACCCGCGGACGGCGAAAGTCGGAAATTCGCCGCGAAACGACCGCCGGGCGAACCGTTCGGCCATCACTAATTGTGAACCAGGTAGCGATTTCCACGAATATATGCCACTCAATGAGAATACATAGGGAGAAGGAAAAGGCTCTAATGGTGTAGTATTTAAGTAGAACAAATGGTTTAATTTATTAAAATACGAATCAGACTCTCACATTTAAAAAAAAGATAAACAGAACACAAAGAAAATGGTGTCCTGGCATCTTCCACCAGTCTTACGTCACTTCCGGTATTGCGTCATGGCCCCTCCCTGCGCGTTACGTCAATCACAGGACTTCCTCAGGGGATCCTACACGTTGTGTCAATCACGTTGATTGACGTTGAACAATATTCAAAGACTTATTATATGGACTAAATTGTGTGCCTGCTTTCTAAATATTTATTATTGATTATTTATTTATCTATTGTTAAGCACGTAGCACTTTAAATATTTATTATTACACATTGTATTTGCGCAGGATCATTATGAACTTTATTTTTCACTGTTTGGTATTTTGTGAATACTACTAGGTCCAGCTGCAGCTATTAGCATTTTAATTGCAATTTGCACGTGCACATTTATTTAGTAACACTTGTTTGATGTATTTGAATTTCGATTCATTGTATCACTTGTTTACTCATATAATTTTTTCTTCTTGTATGAGGTTCATCACTACCCTTTCCCTATTTGTAGTTTTACACCTTTAAGTAGTAGCGCGAAGGCCTTTTTACTTATATTTAATTTAAGTTACTGTCATTAAAGGGGCACTGATAGGCAGCACTGATAGACACTGATTGGCACTGATGGGGCTGTGCTGATAACATTTGACAATTTTTTACAATAAAATGTGTTGCTAATCAACCTGCGGGACACAGCTCACCATCGATTGCTGTGCTAAGCACCCCCATCATATAACATCCTCCCAGAAAAAAAATCAACAGAAAAAATAACAAAGGGGAAGCCAAGGAAGACGTTAATTAGGCTTGATTTGTGTTACTAAGGGGTTGATTAGCAACACATTTTAATTTAAAAAAAAAAGTCTTTAACTAATGACATATGCAGATTATTTATATGATGTATGTATGAATACTTTGTTACACTTTATTTCTCAAACACACATGCAGACTATCTGCAAGTGTCATTTTACACAGGTTCAGCTGTAGCTGCTTCTGTGTTACCAAGTCCTGAATGTCATTTTGACAAACAAGATTTGCCCGTAATAGTGGCTTGGGAACAAGGAGCAGGGTTTAGAAGTCACGCCCCAGGAATTTGTTAAAGTTTTTTAGGTCACATCTCCTATGCTCAAAACCTCCAAGTGGTTAAAAAAGACTGCCTTTATTTAATGCGATTAGATGAAGATGAAGCTACATTTTCTAATACAGACAGGTTATGAGTAAGGATGAGCCGAACACCCCCAGATTTGGTTCACACTGACGTTTTTGCAGGAGCAGTGATTTTAATAATGCTTAAAGTGAAACAATAAAAGTGTAATATTCCTTTAAACTTCGTACCTGGGGGGTGTGTATAGTATGCCTGTAAAGGGGCGCATGTTTCCTGTGGTTAGAACTGTCCCTGCCCAAAGTGTCATTTCTGCAGGAAAAAAAGGCATTTAAAATCAGTTGCGGCTATAATGAATTGTCCGCTCCCCGTAATACAGAGAACAGTCATTGAAAGTCATTGATAAAAAAAAGCGTGGGGTTCCCCCAAATTCAATTACCAGGTCCTTCAGGTCTGGTATGGATATTAAGGGGAACCCCGCATCAAATAAAAAAAAATGACGTGGGGTTTCCCCCAAATATCCAGATTTTAAGGGGAACTCCACGCCAAATAAAAAAAAAATGGCATGGAGTTCCCTCTAAAAATCCATACCAGACCCTTTAGCCAAGCACGCAACCTTGCAGGCTACAGGAAAAGAGGGGGGACAAAAGAGCACCCCCCCTCCTGAACCGTACCAGGCCACATGCCCTCAACATTGAGGGAACTCCACGCCATTTTTTTTAATTTGGCGTGGAGTTCCCCTTAAAATCCATACCAGACCTGAAGGGTCTGGTATGGATATTTGGGGGGAACCCCACATCATTCAAAAAATAAATTTTGTCAAAGCCCTTTGTAAGGACAAGATGCCTGTTGCATGGACAGGTAAGAACCATGTCCATGGGGCAGGGGGAGGCGCACAGCAACTTGAAACAAAAAACGTTCTGCAACTATTCATTTGTAGAAACAAAACCAGCAGATCATCAACTTGTATACTTGATACAATAAATATGTGGCAAGGGGGAGGGTAGGTGGAGGGGGAGGTAAAGGAAGGTGGTGCAGGTAGGGTAGGGAGGGAGGGAGGGAAATAGAGGGGTAGGGAGATGGTAGGGGATTGGCCTAGGGTTTGGCCAAACTAATGTATTCATCGACCTAACAGAGGGCTTGCCCCCAAAGTTTGACTAGTTAACTTAATTTGAGTTATAACCGGGAAGTTCCAGTGAGGTCCCTAACCTAAAGGGGACCTGACCTGGATTTCCCTTGAGGGTCTAGTCATCCGAGCATACTTTCTCAAGTATAAATCCCATAACATAAAACATTGCAGCAAATAACATTATACAGCCAGCAGAGTGGTGGCTGTTTTGTAGATCTCACCATGTAAGATCAAATGGAGTTCCATGAAGAAACCTTAGGAACCTGAGTTACCACAGAAAGGAAAAACAAACGTATCCATCAGATCCAAGTCCAGGAGAAACCAGGAGTAAGATGTAGACCAGATATAGAAACTGGGCTTGTAGGTGTGGGATACTTCGAGGATCCTTATAGAGGGTTGTAAGTGTCCGTTGCTGGATTTTGCGAGATAAAGTTGAGGTTGAGGAGGATCTGCTCTCCTTCCGGGAAGCTTGAGAAGGTGTGAGATTTACCATTAAAGGAAAACTTCAAAGTAAATGGGGAAAACGCATCTGTACTTGATGTCCCTTTGGGTAAGGATTGCCAGGAGAGGTTTCAGAGATTTTCGCCTTTGAATTGTGGAGGGGGATAAGTCCGCAAAAATTTGGACTGCATGATCTTGAAACATCAATTGTGACTGTTGACGGGTCCTTTTCATTATTTCTTCTTTAATGGTGTAGAAGTGGGGTTTCACCACTACATCTCATGGGGATCCATCTTTCCTTGGTGGACCCAGAGATCTGTGGGTCTTTTCTAGCTCCAAATTATGAGAGGGGATGGATGGGATAAGATTTTTAATAAGGTTCTGCACCGTTGTAGGGATATCTGTAATGGACTTGTCACGTACTGTCACGTACCTTTAAGCAGAGCCCGGAGTGCAGGGAGTGGCCTCTCGTAGACCTCTGACTCGAGAGACCCTGGTAGTGATGACAGGGGCTCAGGAGCACAGAGGGGCACAAGTGCCTGACTGGATAGCAGGTGGTAGAGGCAGAAGACCGTTGAAGGAGGAGGTGTATTGTAGTCCGGTGTCAGAATGCAGGCAAAGGTGAGGTGAGGTTCAGCAGACAGCAGAAGGGTTCCTGTAGTCCAGCAACGGCATACAAGTGATTGCAGGGAGTGACAAACAACGGAGGGGTATTGTAGTCCAACAACGGATGCAGGTGCAATGGATAAGCGGAAGTGGAAGAGTCCAGTAGTCTGCAGCCAGAGGTAGAAGGCTACAAACGCAGAAGGAGTACAGCCAAATATTGCGGAGGACTGGGAGGTGTCCTGTAGTACAACAGCAAGCAACTTACAGTTGACGGATGGTGTAACAGTCCAGGTCAGGCACAGGCGGGCAGATCAGGTACAAAACGGAATCCAGAAGAGTAGTCGGGTACAAGCCAAAGTCGGGGGGGCAGGCAGCAAACAGCAGAGTCGGGAACAAGCCGGGTTCGATACGGATCAGGATACAGGTACAGGTTCAGGTTCAGATACGGATCACCAGGAAGCACAGGAACGCTGTTGATCAGGCAGCAAGGCAGAGAAGCATGGCTCCAGTTTAAATAGCGCTATTGGCGCCAACTTGCGTCAAACGCACGCGCGCACCGCCGATCGCGGTAACGCTCCTGAAACTGGGCAACAGATCTTCTGCGACTTTCGCCGCTCGGACGTCCATGAGGAGGATCTTCCTGACATTGCCCCCCCCAATGGGCAGCCTCCGGATGCCCAACTGGGACATCTTACCTGGGTGAGATCTTTTAAATGCCAGAACCAACCTCTTGGCGTGGATGCCAGTCTCTGGTTCCCAGGAGTTCTCTTCTGGACCATACCCCTTCCACTTCACCAGATACTGGACCTGGTTGCGTCTCTTTCTGCAATCCAAAATTGCTTCTACTTCAAACTCTTCTTCACCATTAATAAGCACAGGTTCAGGAGGGCCCACGTTCCGATCAGTGAAGGGATCCTGGATTGAAGGTCTTAAGAGGGACACATGAAACACTGGGTGAATACGCAGCGATTCTGGTAATTTCAGTTCATAAGCCACATTATTAATTTTTCTGGTGATTGGGAAAGGACCCACAAATTTTGGGCCCAGTTTTCTAGACGGGCATTGTAATTTTAGATTCAGAGTAGACAACCAAACCAAATCTCCGGGTTTTAGATCGAGCTCCCCTCTCCTCTTTCTGTCAAAAACTGCTTTGTTGCGCTCTTGGGTTCTTGCCATCGTTTCTTGAAGCAACTTGTTATTGGTGCAGAAAAAGTTCAAAGTTTCTTGAGCTGCTGGAACCGTGCATTCTGGGATATTGGCTGATAAGAACTGAGGGTGAAAACCATAGTTCGCAAAGAAGGGAGATTGATTAGTTGCAGAATGAACAGAGTTATTGTAGGCAAACTCGGCAATTGGTAAAAGGGATACCCAATCGTCTTGCGAAAAAGAAGAATAACAACGCAAATATTGCTCAAGAGTCTGGTTTGTTCGTTCGGTCTGGCCGTTGGTCTGGGGATGATAGGCAGAAGAGAACGAAAGATCAATTTTCAAGGACTTACATAAAGCTCTCCAAAATCTTGATGTAAATTGTACCCCACGATCGGAAACAATGTTCGCAGGTATACCATGGAGTCTTACAATCTCCTTAATGAAGATCCTTGCGGTCTCAGGGGCAGAAGGTGTACCCTTCATGGGCAGAAAGTGAGCCATCTTGGACAATCTGTCGACCACCACAAGGATAGTGGTAAAGCCTTCTGACGGTGGTAATTCTACAATAAAGTCTATGGAAATCATTTTCCAAGGTCTTTCCGGGATGGGGAGTGGCTTCAGCAACCCCCAGGCTTTGGCCTTGCTACTCTTGTTCTGGGTACAGGTAATGCAAGATTCTACATAAAGTTTACAGTCTCTTAGCAGCTGAGGCCACCAGAAGGTGCGTTGTAGAAGTTCGGCGGTCTTGTGTACTCCAAAATGACCGGCCAGTTTGTGGTCGTGGCAAGACTTAAGAACAGCAACCCGTAGTTGTTGGGGCACGTAGATCTTATCTTCATGCCATAACAAGTCATTGCTAGAGAGTAAGGTGGTGTTTGAGGGACGTGAAGCTGAAGATGAAGCCTGCTTAAGTTGGGATAGAAGATCTTCCTGGAGCATAAGGAAATTTCCGGGCGCAAGGATGGTGTCTGTGGGTTGAAGAACTTCGGGTTCGCTGAACATCCGGGATAGCGCGTCGGGTTTGGTGTTTTTCGATCCGGGCCTATAAGTAATGTGGAAGGAAAATCTTGTAAAGAAAAGTGCCCATCTGGCCTGACGCGGCTTCAGCCTCTTAGCAGTTTTCAAATACTCTAAGTTCTGGTGGTCAGTGTATACCAGAATGGGATGGGCTGCTCCCTCCAGGAGATAGCGCCATTCCTCAAGTGCAGCTTTGATAGCGAGTAGCTCCCTGTCCCCGACATCATAATTCCTTTCCGCATCAGACAATTTACGTGAGAAGAACGCCACCGGATGCAATAAAGCCTTGGGGCCCTGTCTCTGAGAAAGGACTGCTCCCACTGCAACTTCGGATGCATCCACCTCAAGGATGTAGGGTAGCGCAGAATTAGGATGCTTCAGGACAGATGCTGATACAAACTGTTCTTTAAGGGAAGAAAATGCGGCCTGTGCCTCTGGAGTCCACTGGAACTTAATACCTTGTCTCGTTAATCTGGTGATTGGAGCGATGATTGTAGAAAATCCCTTGATGAATTTTCGATAAAAATTCGCAAACCCCACAAAGCGTTGAATTCCTCTCTTATCAGTAGGGGCTGGCCAGTCCAGGATGGCCGAAACCTTTTGCGGGTCCATCTTGATTCCATCCACCGAAATAATCAGCCCCAAAAACTGAATGCTGCGACGTTCAAACTCGCACTTCTCAGGTTTTGCGTACAAGCCGTGTTGGCGAAGCCGAGTGAGAACCTTCTTAACGTGTTCCCTGTGAGCTGGCAGAGAGGGGGAGAAAATTAAGATGTCGTCCAGGTATACTATAACAAACAGGTCGAGAAAATCTCTAAAGATATCATTCACAAAATGCTGGAAAGTCGCAGGAGCGTTGCATAGCCCAAAGGGCATTACGAGATATTCAAAATGTCCGAAGCGGGTGCGGAAGGCAGTCTTCCATTCATCCCCGCTTTGGATACGGACCAAATTATAGGCTCCGCAAAGATCCAGTTTTGTGAAGATACTAGCTGATCCAAGGCGCTGGAATAATTCGGGTACCAAAGGCAATGGGTACCGGTTCTTGACTGTAACTTTATTTAAGTCCCGGTAGTCAACACAAGGGCGGAAAGAATGGTCCTTCTTTTCTACAAAAAAGATTCCTGCCCCAGCTGGGGACGTAGAAGGACGTATGAACCCCTTTTTCAGATTGTCATCTATGTAAGTCCTGAGAGTCTCCAATTCCACTTCTGTTAAGGGAAATATTCTCCCGAAAGAATCTCAATTGGGCAATCGTAGGGTCTATGAGGGGGAAGTGTTTCTGCCCCCTTCTTGCTGAACACGTCCAAGAAGCCATGGTAGGCCTCAGGAACGTGCTGGCGAGTCTCAACATCGGTCTCCATACACATTAAATGGGGTGAGACCTTAATTGATTCTTGGAAGCAGTGTTGACGACAATAGGGAGAGAAGAAGTAAATGTTTCCGGTGGACCAGTCTATTTGCGGGTTGTGTGCCCGGAGCCAGGGCATACCCAGTATGATAGGGAAAAGGGGAGATTCAATAATGTCCAGGCAGAGTTGTTCCTGATGGTTACCGGAAATAGTAGCAGTCAGAGGACATGTCTCCTGTGTCACCGGTCCTGATTTGATAGCTGACCCATCGGCAAGGTGTACAGACAACCCCTTCGCCCTGGGCCGTAAGGGCACTTGGAACTTTTGGGCAAACGATAAGTCCATAAATCCACTGCACGCTCCAGAATCAATTATTGCGGGGACTTGAATGTTCCCTCCGGGTAGTTGAAGAGAGACGGGAACAGCCAGGTGAGTAACATTACTGGGCACAGCAGGTAAAACAGGAGAAAATACAGAAGAATGCTTACGGAATTTGGCAGGACAGGATCTCACGTAATGTCCGGGTTCCCCACAGTAAAGACACAGATTGTTGAGTTGCCGGCGTTGTCGTTCCTCGGTGGTGAGCGTTGGTCTAAGTAAGCCCAGTTGCATGGGTTCAGGCGTGTCAGCAGCAGGATGTGCAGGGGGATTTGGTACACGGGGTAACATCCAGACTGGTCGGGACGGCCCGGCAGTGCGTTCTGCTCTCCGTTCTCTCAAGCGTCTGTCTATCTGGATGGAGAGGTTGATAAGAGCTTCAAGAGTTGCTGGAACACCCACCCGGGCCAATTCATCCTTAAGAGGTTCAGAGAGTCCCATGCGAAACTGGTATCGCAGAGCGGCATCGTTCCAGGTAGTATCGGAACTCCAGCGCCGAAATTCAGACGCATAGTCCTCTGCCGCTCTGCGGCCTTGCTGAAGGGAGTGTAATGCCCCGTACACATGAGCGGACTTTTCAACATCCAAAGTCCGAAGGACCGAGTCCATCAGACTATCCGATCGTGTGTGGGCTGCAACGGACTTTTGATTCGCCAAAGTCTGACGGACTTTAGAAATGAAGCATGCTTCAAATTTTCCCGAAGGAACCCCGCCGGACCCGGTCCCCTTCGAAAACTCCGCTCGTGTGTATGCTACTCCGACGGACTAAAACCGACGCTAGGGCAGCTATTGGCTACTAGCTATGAACTTCCTTATTCGAGTCGGGTCGTACGTCATCACGTTCGAATCCGTCGGAGTTTAGTGTGATCGTGTGTGGCCAAGTCCGTTCGGCCGAAAAGTCTGTCAGAACTCCGTCAGAACTCCGGCGGAACTCCGGCGGAACTCCTTTGGAAGTCTGTTGGACATAAGTCCTCTCGTGTGTACGGGGCATTAGGCTGCTTCCGCAGTGGCCGCCTGTTGAGGGTCCTCATATAGCAAACCCATTGCTTGGAAAAAGGTATTCAGGTTGTTAAGGCATGTATCCTTTTGTTCCAAAAGACGGTGGGCCCATGCCTGGGGCTCGCCCAGTAGGAGGGAGATGACAAAACCCACCTTAGTGGACTCAAGAGAGAAAGTTCTGGGTTGAAGTGCAAAAAATAGTTCACAGGCATTGCGAAAAGCTCTATACTTGCTGCGATTTCCCGAAAACTTCTCCGGAGTTGGGACCTTGGGTTCAGGGGGCATCATAACTACTGAGGGCGCAGAAGAAGTTCCTGGCACGGTAGGGCCTGTGGTAGATAAGACCTGAACACGCTCTTCCAAACGAGAATAGCCTTCTTGCAGAGATTTAACAGCCCGGGTAAGTCCAGCGAGATGACGGCATAAATCATCCACGGCCGAATCTCCATGCGTGGGCTCAGTCATGGCTGCCTGATACTGTCACGTACTGTCACGTACCTTTAAGCAGAGCCCGGAGTGCAGGGAGTGGCCTCTCGTAGACCTCTGACTCGAGAGACCCTGGTAGTGATGACAGGGGCTCAGGAGCACAGAGGGGCACAAGTGCCTGACTGGATAGCAGGTGGTAGAGGCAGAAGACCGTTGAAGGAGGAGGTGTATTGTAGTCCGGTGTCAGAATGCAGGCAAAGGTGAGGTGAGGTTCAGCAGACAGCAGAAGGGTTCCTGTAGTCCAGCAACGGCATACAAGTGATTGCAGGGAGTGACAAACAACGGAGGGGTATTGTAGTCCAACAACGGATGCAGGTGCAATGGATAAGCGGAAGTGGAAGAGTCCAGTAGTCTGCAGCCAGAGGTAGAAGGCTACAAACGCAGAAGGAGTACAGCCAAATATTGCGGAGGACTGGGAGGTGTCCTGTAGTACAACAGCAAGCAACTTACAGTTGACGGATGGTGTAACAGTTCAGGTCAGGCACAGGCGGGCAGATCAGGTAGAAAAAAGGAATCCAGAAGAGTAGTCGGGTACAAGCCAAAGTCGGGGGGCAGGCAGCAAACAGCAGAGTCGGGAACAAGCCGGGTTCGATACGGATCAGGATACAGGTACAGGTACAGGTTCAGGTTCAGATACGGATCACCAGGAAGCACAGGGACGCTGTTGATCAGGCAGCAAGGCAGAGAAGCATGGCTCCAGTTTAAATAGCGCTATTGGCGCCAACTTGCGTCAAACGGCCGCGCGCGCACCCGCAATATCGCGGTAACGCTCCTGAAACTGGGCAACAGATCTTCTGCGACTTTCGCCGCTCGGACGTCCATGAGGAGGATCTTCCTGACAGGACTCTGGAAGGCCTCTGATCCTGAAGTTATCCCTCCTCCATTGATTTTTAAGATCGTTGATCCTGGAGAGGGCTATATCCAGCTGGTCTTGGATAACGTGGATGTTGTCTGTGTTTTGGTTGGCCCTAGGGACCGTGATATCTAATTTATGTTCAATTGCTTCCATTCTTGAGTCAAGTTTTGAAAGTCTGAGCGAATGTCATTTGTGATTTTATGAGCTGTTTGTGCCAGGCCTCTGTCTAGTAGCTCTGACAGTTTAGTGAATAAGTCATTTGTGTTAAGGGGAATAGCCAGGTCTGAACCCCCTGAGGAGGATAGAGGATCCGGGTGTGCAGGGGTAACTTCCAATGGGGACATTCCATAGGTCTCCCTCGTCCGCTCAATGAGCGAAACTGTTGAGGCTGGGGATGGAGTTTGGGTGTGGGGGTTGCCACTATCCATTGAGGGTAAAGGAGAAAGTAGCTGGGCTGTGGCTGCCATCTTGGAGCCTGTTTGATCATCTGTGGGCAAAAACTGGGGTCCGAGGTTGTGGCGGACCATTCCTCCTGGCATGTGCGTGTGCTCGGGGATCTCCCCCATTCGATGCTGTTAGCGGTGGGCATCCTGCCAGTCGTGCTCCGGTGCTGGGAAGGCTGCTGTGCCTGGGCAGCATGGAGCTCCAGGCTTAAGCAGGCATCTTGGAAGCTTCTGTGCATGCGACTCCGTGTATGTTTTCTTTGATATATCACTAATACTAGGTACTAAGTGTTACCTCCAGTGATTTCCTGGGATATTGTATGTTTGTACACTCAATCTGGTGTGTTAGAGAGGCTGAGGTTTTTAGAAAAGGTTGAGGCAAAGAACAGAGTATCTATCCTAATCAGCAGCTCTTATGGGGGTAGCACTACATATGCATTACAGTGATATTTTAAATGAATAGCACCACACTGAGGACCATGCATTACCACATGATACCTAAACGCATAGTTGTGAAGCCAGCCTATTGGAAATCTATCATAAAATATTCAGTTATGCTACTGACTGATAAATGTATGGCCAAATATACAACCACGCACTTGGCAGCAGAAATGAAGCATGCGGGAACGTCAAATACCCTTTTAAAGGAGGCCACATAGTCAGGGTAATTCAAGACAACAGGTTTTTGCATCTCCCTGGATCGCTCCCAAATTGCTGGGGAAGCGGAGCCAAACCAAACATACCTCTTACATACCTCTTACAGAGGTAATACTCGAGGAGGGTGCCTGCACAGAGACTGGTGCAGCAGCAGGGACGGCCTGCAACTCAGGTTGTACCTGAGCAGTCACAGTGGGCGTTTCCAGGTGAGCCATGTGACTCGGGGGCTTTTGTAACACTATGGCAAACTGATCCATGCGGTGATCTAGCACATCCAATCTGGAAAAAATATTACAAACAAGTGGGTTGATTGTATCTTCTGAATTCATGGCCTTCGCCTACTATCAGGGACCATGAATCAGACCGAGACAGAAGAAAAGTTAAATCACACTTGTTTATTATTATTATTATTATTATTATTATTAATAATAATAATAATAATAATAATAATAATAATAATAAGGGAAACAGAGTAAGCGTAGTCAAGACAAGCCAGAGTTCAGTAACCAGAGCGGGTAGTCAGCCAAGCAAATTTCAGAGAGTCAGAGTTAAATGTAGTAGTACAGCAAGCAGGATCAGGAGCCAGAAGGAATGTCAGCTGAGCAAGCCTTTAACAGGAACACAGGAGAAAGTCTTTGCGATGTTGACAAAGGCGAAGGCAGAGATCAAGTGAGCTGGACGGCTTTAAGTAGGCAGGACTGTCGAGCAGAATAAACAGCTGGGTAACTGTGGAGAGAGATGGGAGTTGGCAAGCAGCTGACAGCTGAGCGGCCAGCTCAGAGAAGGAAGGGCTGAGCCCAGCCCTGACAGATTTTAGCCTACTGTTGTCTGAATCTTGGTCATAGGAGAGCAGAACCAAGTGATGAAGTGATCCACAGGAGAAGTAGGACCAAAAGAGCTTTGGGTCTACTTCTCCTTTTATTGCTAGTTCACACCAGACGCAGTTCCTTTCAGTTCTGTGTGCTTTTATTCTGCACTAAATATGCATGCACAGTGTTTTCCATGTATTCCAATGCCTCTAGTTCCAGTGCAGAAACTAACTGGAAAAACTGACCGGAAACTGACTGCATGGTGTGAACTAGAGTCATTGGAATACATGGAAAACTCTGTGCGTGCATTTTGTGCAGCAAAAAAACACACAAAACTGCACGGAACTGCATCTGGTGTGAACTGGCCCTTAAGGAACAGGAAATTCTCTAATTCATTATCATCATCATCATCAATTTTACCAGTACAAGATGCTGACTGTGCTAATGCTGGCTTTTTGACAATAAAATAAGGAATTTAACCTATGCCAAAAAAGCACTTTGCTCAATAATATTTCTAGTACATCTGGATACACGAATAAATGGGTGTTTAGGTTACATTGATGAGTTGTGTACAAAAATCTATGAAGACAGCATTTTTTTTCTGGTTTTCCATAAAAAACAACTTTAATGGCACAAAAACCCACAGAATTAAAACTTGTGAATTGTGGTGGATTTTCAAAGTGAAGTTAATGACAATGGCGAATCCTCCTCTAACTGGAATTTAAGATTTTGCAAAAATGCACCGATTTCCACGCAAACCCATTGTTCCACAAAATAATGGATATGTTTGTAAACACTTATATATGGTCAATGTATCTGTATATTTTATATGAGTAATTTAAAAGGAAGTAGCTAAGTATTTTTCTGCTTTACAGAACAGTGAACTCCCCAGTTAAAATATTTGAGATACATTGTAGCCTGAAGGGGTGAGGAGAAATAGACTTGGCGCTATACCCTTTCCCACTGGGAATCTATACGTTTTAAACTTTATGGGATATATTTTCCAGCGTGCTGGCAATTAAATGAAAGTAATGAATATTATGAAAACAATGAAAACCACTACATGGCAAATGCTTACCATAAATAGTTCTAACAGTATGTAAAAGTGCAAGTACAAATAAATTACATGTGCCACGAATCATATACTGTCATTCTTAGAAAAAATTATTAAAATGCAAGTGAATAAAGAATTAGAACACAAAGTGGTGGCTATTTCTTGCCTTAAAGTGTAGTGACTGTGCTTGGTCTATGAAAAAAGAGTCATGCTGAATATAATCAAGATAAAGTAACGTGATAGCTAGCACACTGTGAATAAAAACAAACGTGTGCAGTGCAAAATCAAAAACAATATTAAAAATTAATATTAAAATTAGAATTAGCATTCACAGTGAGCCATATGTATTTAAATTGTGAATAGTCTCTAGTGAGTGGCAGGATCTTCCGTGCTTAAAGGGAGAGAAGGGGGGTGATGGTTTCCAAATAGTGTTTCCCGTGTTCAGTGGTTACTTCAATAATATGCTCTCACCGGAAAAAATACCCCATCCGGGGTGGATCGACCTTCACAATATCAGCTATTGTGTCGCTCTCTGGCTTGCTTCTGATGCAATACTGGGGGTCTCTCGTTTTTCCGTGAGTGTAGTAAACCACGTTGTGTATGTCAAAAGAGAGGCATATCCATAGCGTGATAACGTTTAAAATACATGTTTATTTAAGAAAATGAATTAAAACTACTTACAAACGTAGATATTGCAATTGCGGTTATGTTACAGCTTTCAGGCAGGTTTAAAAGTCCCGCTCAGCTTCCTGGTTAGTGCTAGAGGTGTACGTCGTCTGGCCACGCCCTACGCGTTTCGTCACTCAGACGTCATCCGGAGCGGCCATCTTCATACACCTTTAGTCTTATATAGGGTGTATTGTTCTCATCGCGCATGTGCGGTCCGCCGCCGCCATCTTTAGTGAGGGAAATGCCCTCGTATCTTATTATTGTGCTGTGTGATATGCTATTTGCGCATGTGCGGTCAATCGCTGCCATTTCCCATGAGGGAATGCCCTCATACGCGATGGACATTACACCGCTACACTTGAAGCTGGCAACTAGCCCACCTCATAGAGTTTTGCCCGAATCAGTTTTATTGTGCAAAAACATTAGAATAAAAATGAAAATAAATACAAATGTAAATAAAGGTTAAAATAGTGTTACTAAACAAAGACAGAAAACGAGTGTGGGGACAGTCTAAATGGAGAGAATGATCGAAAAGAAATGCATATAATTTAATATATATAGATGTATGTAATTCATTATAAACAATGGACCAAATGAATGCTTGCTATTACCTTTATGTATGATGTCTGTGTGCTGAGACTAAAAGTTGATTTTAGGAGCAATAAGTTATTTAGTAATATTTTTTATCGTGCCAAGTTAGAAATATTTAAAATTGCTTAAAAATATTAAATGAAAAAATGAGGAAATATAAGATGTTGTAACTAAGGCCGCGTACACACGCGGGGACTGTTCGCCCAACTTTGTCCGTCAAACAGTTTCAGCAAACAGTCCGCTCAAAATTAGCATGGACGGACATGGCCACACACGACGAACGAACAGTTTGCTGAAACCGTGCGCGATGACGTGAACGGCACGTACGACGGGACGAAAAATACGACGTCCTATACACTGCATTATAACTTTCGGCGTGTAAATCCTTTCTGAGCATGCGCGGAACTTAGTTTGACGAACAAGCCTACACACGAGGGGACTGTTCGCTGAAACAAAGTTTCAGCGGACAGTTTTTCGGAATTTCCGAAAAACCTTGTTCAGCGGACTGTTCGCTGAAACTGTCCGCTGAAAGCCCACACACGAGCGGACTGTCCGCCGAAACACTGTTCAGCGGACAAAGTTGGGCGAACAGTCCCCGCGTGTGTACGCGGCCTTAGAAACCAAAAAGGGACAATAAAAATGAAAAGTAAAAAGATGAGAAGAATATAGGTGGAAGGACTCTATATTATTTTCCAAAATGTGCAAGAAAAATGTCTCCATAAAGATTCATATATGAAAAAGCATATATAAAAAATATATATACATATATAAGAAAATATATATACATATATAAGAAAATATATATACATATATAAAAAGTATGCATATATAAAAGGATACTCAATCCTAATTAAGAGATGTGAACTATATAAATATATACGATGTATGCCCTAAAGAAATAATGTAATCTGAAATATATGTTATAAAAATGCTGTGAGCAGAATATAAAGTAGGGGGGAACCTATAGAATCTAGGGATGCCAAATTATGGAATATATAATGTATAACATATGAAAATATAAAAATTTTAAAAAATGTGAAGAATGAGGAGGACCAAATTAAGAAGTGCTGAGCTTAATGCCCTTGTTTTTGTTTGTAATTTTGAATGGATAACATTCGACCCAATGACATAATCTTAAATTTATTGGTGAGGGTGAAGTTCAACAATTATTTTTACTTTGACTTAATTATATGATTTTATACTCTATGTCAGATTTGTTATTAAGTTAGGACCCAGCATATAAGGGGTATGCAAAAGGGGTATATTAAAGAGGGGATATATGGAAGAAAAAAACTTTTAAATAAGATCAAACACCTCCTTACTTATGTAAGGGCTAAGACTTAGATCAACTTTTGTGGCATTGTCTAGAGCCAATATGCCCGTAGGTACATATAAAAGGTACATATAAAAGGGGGGAGGGGGGAGGAGGGGGTCAAAATGGGAAAAGAGACTACTTAGATAATGTCACCCATCTATAGTGGATGGGGGGGGAATATCTACTACCCTTTTCTAGATTGTTGAATTTATTACATTCGACCTGGGTCTGTACTTAAAAGAATTTAAATACACAGATAACAGACTAAGAACTAGTTAAAAATTGGTTAAAAAACAGTTAAGATCCAGGTCAATGTTCATTCCTGCGGGTTGTAAAGTTTCCAAATCAAAAATCCACTTAGTTTCATTCTGTGAAATTTTAATGGTCATGTCTTCTCCCCTCCAGTGTCCTTTAATCTTGTCGATGGCGTAAAAGGTCATTTGTTTGGGGTCTTGATTATGGAAGTCCCTGAAGTGCCTTGAGACACTATGCTTGTCATATCCTTTTCTGATGTTTTTAATATGTTCCCCGATTCTTATATGTAGTTCCCGTGTGGTTCTTACCACATATTGTTTGTGGCAGGGACACTCTATGACATATGTCACATGTGTGCTACTGCAGGAGATCAGTTCTTTTATGGGGAATTCTCTACCATTAGTGGTTGAAGAGAATTTGATGGTTTTCCTATGGGTTTTCTTACTCCTGCGGCAAGGGAGACATTGTCCGCATTTGAAGAAGCCTTTTAGATGCTTGTTGATCTTTATGTCTCGTGGGGGGTCGATTGAGTTCTTAACCAGTTTGTTCCTCAGATTAGGAGCTTTCTTGTAAATGAAAGGGGGGTTATTGGGCAATATTTGTTTCAGCACTTCATCTGTTTTTAGAATGGGCCAGTATTTCTTTATAATGTTTTCTATTTGTTTGTGTTGTCTATTGAAACCAGTAAGGAAAGCAGTCTCTATATTCTTCTTATTTCTAGGTGCTGCTTTATTTTCTATTAATTGTTTTCTCTCTGTTTTCATTATGGTTTCTTTAAGGGCAGTAGGTAGGGTTCTTTATATCCCTTGTGCATGAACCTTCTGATAATGACTTCTGCTTGTGCATCGAAGTCCTCTCTCTTGGTGCAGTTCCTGTAGATTCTCACAAGTTGCCCCTTAGGTATGTTACCAATCCATCTTGGGTGGTGGCAACTTGAGGTAGGTATGTAGCCATTTCGATCCGTGGCTTTAAAGAAGGTTTTTGTGCCCAGGGTGTCCTCCATTTTGAATATCTGTAAATCTAAATAATCTATGTTGTGATCATCCCATTTGCCTGTAAAGGTGATACCATAAATGTTGTGATTTATTTCGTCTAGAAAAAATTGTAGTTCCTCTTGAGATCCTCCCCAGATGATCAGAATATCATCTATATATCTTCTATACATTTTCAGATTCCTTCTAGGTGTTCCATAAATTTGCTCTTCCTCCCAATGGTCCAGGAAGAGGTTTGCCACACTGGGTGCGTATTTTGCCCCCATAGCAACTCCCTTTGTTTGGACGTAATATTTCCCCTTGTACCAGAAATAGTTATGGCTCATTGCTAAATCCAGTCCTTCCAGTATATAGTCTATTTGTTCCTGTTTCAGATCGGACTTGTTATGGAGGGCCCATTCAACTGCATTGAGACCGTCCTTCTGCCTAATATTTGTGTATAAGGAGTTAACATCTATCGTATTTAGTAGGTCCTTATCCTTCACCTTAATGTTCTGTAATTCCTTCAGTAGTTGCCTACTGTCTTTTAGATAGGATTTCCCTTCGGTTTTTATATGTACCTTTTATATGTACCTACGGGCATATTGGCTCTAGACAATGCCACAAAAGTTGATCTAAGTCTTAGCCCTTACATAAGTAAGGAGGTGTTTGATCTTATTTAAAAGTTTTTTTTTCTTCCATATATCCCCTCTTTAATATACCCCTTTTGCATACCCCTTATATGCTGGGTCCTAACTTAATAACAAATCTGACATAGAGTATAAAATCATATAATTAAGTCAAAGTAAAAATAATTGTTGAACTTCACCCTCACCAATAAATTTAAGATTATGTCATTGGGTCGAATGTTATCCATTCAAAATTACAAACAAAAACAAGGGCATTAAGCTCAGCACTTCTTAATTTGGTCCTCCTCATTCTTCACATTTTTTAAAATTTTTATATTTTCATATTCTATACATTATATATTCCATAATTTGGCACCCCTAGATTCTATAGGTTCCCCCCTACTTTATATTCTGCTCACAGCATTTTTATAACATATATTTCAGATTACATTATTTCTTTAGGGCATACATCGTATATATTTATATAGTTCACATCTCTTAATTAGGATTGAGTATCCTTTTATATATGCATACTTTTTATATATGTATATATATTTTCTTATATATGTATATATATTTTTTTATATATGCTTTTTCATATATGAATCTTTATGGAGACATTTTTCTTGCACATTTTGGAAAATAATATAGAGTCCTTCCACCTATATTCTTCTCATCTTTTTACTTTTCATTTTTATTGTCCCTTTTTAGTTTCTTAGTTACAACATCTTATATTTCCTCATTTTTTCATTTAATATTTTTAAGCAATTTTAAATATTTCTAACTTGGCACGATAAAAAATATTACTAAATAACTTATTGCTCCTAAAATCAACTTTTAGTCTCAGCACACAGACATCATACATAAAGGTAATAGCAAGCATTCATTTGGTCCATTGTTTATAATGAATTACATACATCTATATATATTAAATTATATGCATTTCTTTTCGATCATTCTCTCCATTTAGACTGTCCCCACACTCGTTTTCTGTCTTTGTTTAGTAACACTATTTTAACCTTTATTTACATTTGTATTTATTTTCATTTTTATTCTAATGTTTTTGCACAATAAAACTGATTCGGGCAAAACTCTATGAGGTGGGCTAGTTGCCAGCTTCAAGTGTAGCGGTGTAATGTCCATCGCGTATGAGGGCATTCCCTCATGGGAAATGGCGGCGATTGACCGCACATGCGCAAATAGCATATCACACAGCGCAATAATAAGATATGAGGGCATTTCCCTCACTAAAGATGGCGGCGGCGGCGGACCGCGCATGCGCGATGAGAACAATACACCTTATATAAGACTAAAGGTGTATGAAGATGGCCGCTCCGGATGACGTCTGAGTGACGAAACGCGTAGGGCGTGGCCAGACGACGTACACCTCTAGCACTAACCAGGAAGCTGAGCGGGACTTTTAAACCTGCCTGAAAGCTGTAACATAACCGCAATTGCAATATCTACGTTTGTAAGTAGTTTTAATTCATTTTCTTAAATAAACATGTATTTTAAACGTTATCACGCTATGGATATGCCTCTCTTTTGACATACACAACGTGGTTTACTACACTCACGGAAAAACGAGAGACCCCCAGTATTGCATCAGAAGCAAGCCAGAGAGCGACACAATAGCTGATATTGTGAAGGTCGATCCACCCCGGATGGGGTATTTTTTCCGGTGAGAGCATATTATTGAAGTAACCACTGAACACGGGAAACACTATTTGGAAACCATCACCCCCCTTCTCTCCCTTTAAGCACGGAAGATCCCGCCACTCACTAGAGACTATTCACAATTTAAATACATATGGCTCACTGTGAATGCTAATTCTAATTCTAATTTTAATATTAATTTTTAATATTGTTTTTGATTTTGCACTGCACACGTTTGTTTTTATTCACAGTGTGCTAGCTATCACGTTACTTTATCTTGATTATATTCAGCATGACTCTTTTTTCATAGACCAAGCACAGTCACTACACTTTAAGGCAAGAAATAGCCACCACTTTGTGTTCTAATTCTTTATTCACTTGCATTTTAATAATTTTTTCTAAGAATGACAGTATATGATTCGTGGCACATGTAATTTATTTGTACTTGCACTTTTACATACTGTTAGAACTATTTATGGTAAGCATTTGCCATGTAGTGGTTTTCATTGTTTTCATAATATTCATTACTTTCATTTAATTGCCAGCACGCTGGAAAATATATCCCATAAAGTTTAAAACGTATAGATTCCCAGTGGGAAAGGGTATAGCGCCAAGTCTATTTCTCCTCACCCCTTCTTAGTATCTTTCCACCTGTCAAGGTGGAAACAAATAGAGGCTGCTCTTACCTATTTTTCCACATTACATGTTTTTCATATTTCTTATATATTTTTCATATTTATAATTGTCATAACCTACATACTTTCCACACCATAAATTCAATATCTTTTAAAGTAAGTGGTCCATAGCGCAATCTAACCCCCCTCTCCACATTGTAGCCTGAAACTTTTGTTTTAGATCTGAAAGCTTTTGGCTTTGACTTTTATGTTAGAATGGGTTTTGTCACTTTCCTCTTTTACCTTAGATACTGATGTTCCCTAAAGTGCTCATTACTCATAAGGAAGCCAACAGGGGTAATGTTATCTGTCTGAATGTCCTGCGATTATATTTTAGTTATGCCACAAACCTATTGTTTGCAAAAAATAATTGGTGGATGGAAACAACTATAATAGCCTTAATAAGGGTCCAAGTATTCTTGGAACTATACAGGTATTTTATGGAATTATGACATACAGTATCCAACAAAAGTGAGTACTCCCCTCACATTTATGTAAATATTTATATCTTTTCATGTGACAACACTGAAGAAATTACACGTTGCTACATTGTGTACAGCTTGCATAACAGTGTAAATTTGCTGTCCCCCCTAAATAAGTCAACATACAGCCATTAATGTCTAAACCGCTGGCAACAAAAGTGAGTACACCCCTAAGTGAAAATTTCCAAATTGGGCCCAAAAGTGTCAATATTTTGTGTGGCCACTATTATTTTCCAGGACTGACTTAACCCCCTTGGGCATGGAGTTCACCAGAGCTTCACAGGTTGCCACTCGAGTCCTCTTCCACTCCTTCAAGATGACATCACGGAGCTGGTGGCTGTAAGAGACCTTGCGCTCCTCCACCTTTTGTTGGAGGATGGCCCACAGATGCTCAATAGGGTTTAGGCCTGTAGACATGGTTGGCCAGTCCATCACCTTTACATTCATGGTTCCCTCAATGAACTGTAGCTCTTCAGTGCTGGCAGCACTTATGCAGCCTCAGACCATGACACTCCCACCATCATGCTTGACTGTAGGCAAGACACACTTGTCTTTGTACTCCTCACCTGGTTGCCACCACACATGCTTGACATTAATTTGCCATGTAGTTGCCCACCCCATTAATTTGTTCAAATCTTCTTGCAAGGTTTCCACATCCTGCGGAGAAGTTATAACCCTGTCCTCCAGGTCGCTCATGAACAATTTAAACAGGATTGGTCCCAGCACAGAACCCTTGGGGGCCCCACTTCCCACCTATGACCATTCTGAGTATTCCCCATTTATCACCACCCTATGAACTCACCCGTGTAGCCAGTTTTCAATCCATTTACTCACGCTATGGTCCATGCCAAGGGACCTTACTTTGTACAGTAAACATTTATGGGGATCTGTGTCAAATGCTTTTGCAAAATCCTGATACACCACGTCTACGGGCCTTCCTTTAACTAGATGGCAGCTCACCTTCTCATATAAGGTTAATAGATTGGTTTGGCAAGAATGATTCTTCATGAATCCATGCTGATTACTAATAATGATACCGTTTTCATTGCTAAAATCTTGTATATAGTCCCTTATCATCCCCTCCATGAGCTTGCATACTATTGATGGTGGGCTAACTGGTCTGTAATTCCCAGGGATGTGTTTTGGCCCTTTTTTAAATATTGGTGCTACATTGGCTTTTCTCCAATCAGCTGGTACCATTCCATTAGTGGGTGTTGTGTGCCTCCAGCACAGCACAGTCTACACCTGTATCTACCCTTTATTGCTGGTGTTCTCTCATACAGGCATCTGCAGTAGTTAGTGGGTGTTGTGTGCCTCTAGCAGAGTATACACCTGTATCTACCCTTTATTGCTGGTGTTCTATCATACAGGCATTTTCAGGAGTTAGTGGGTGTTGTGTGCCTCCAGCACAATATACACTACCCAATTGCTGTTTTTTTCCTATCTCCCTGCAGGCCATTACTATGTCTGGAAGGCCAACAAGGAGAGGCAGATAGTCATGAGCCAATAAAAGAGGGTAAGCAGGCTCTGTGTCTACAGACAACAGTGCTGGTCATGGACGTAGTGGATCGTCATCAGCACGTGGCCATGGGACACGCTTGTCCTTATTTTCGGCAGCTGGACGTGTTGAGCCGCATCATGACGAAGACTTGGTAGAATGGATGACCAACCCCTCTTCATCCCCCTCATCCTCTCTCACCCAGGCTCAGGGTACTAGCAAAGCAGCTGCCAATGCATCCTCTTCCCTCGTCTCAATGTCATCATCAGTTATTCCTTCCCTAGACCCATCATGTCCTTCTGAGGAGTCCCCCGAACTGTTTGAGCACAGTGTTGGGTACATGCTCCAGGAGGATGCCCAGTGTTTTGAAGGCTCTGATGATGATACTCAGCTAGAAGAAGGCAGTAGCGTGAGCGCACAGAGAGGGGATGCTCAAGAAGGACAGCAATCTGGCAGTCATTTTCCACCAGCTGCAGCATAATGCCAGGTTTGCTCCAATGATGAAGAGGAGGGGATGATGAGGTCACTGACTCCATGTGGGTGCCTGATAGGAGAGAGGAGGAGGAGGATGAGGAGGCACATCTCCAACAAGGCAGGATGCCATCCGGGGGCCAGCTTAGGGGCAGCACACTGACTGAATCACACCGCAGAGCTCGGCCTGTGCAGGGCACTGCCTCTGCGGGTTATTCCAAAAGTTCTTTGGTGTGGGCCTTTTTTGAGACAAGTGCATCAGATCGCACCGCTGCTGTTTGCAACATATGTCTCAAACGTATCTCACATGGCCAAAACATTAGCCGCTTGGGCACCACATGCTTGACCAGACATATGTTGACCTGCCATGCAGCTCGTTGGCAAGCGTACCTTAAAGACCCACACCAAAGAACAAAGCGGGCCTCTCCTTGCTCCTCATCAGCTGGGATCTCCAACCCCACTAGACCTTCAGTCCTCTCTGAAACCTGCACAGAGAGGAATGTAGGTGTAGAATTAGGTGTGTCACAGCCAATTACTTGCAGGCACTCTGCTAGCAGTACACCCACATCCGATTGTAGCAGGCAAATTTCCCTGCGTCAGCTGCTGGACCGTCGAAAGAAGTTCACTCCCAGCCATCCACATGCCCAGCGGTTGAATGCTAGCTTGGCTAAATTGCTAGCACTTCAACTGCTGCCTTTTCAGTTGGTAGACTCGGCCCCCTTACGTGAGTTTGTGCAATGTGCGGTTCTTCAGTGGCAGGTCCCCAAACGCCACTTTTTCACACGGAAGGCGATTCCGGCTCTCTACCGCCATGTGGAAGGCAATATCCTTGCCTCGCTGGACAGGGCGGTCAGCGGTAAGGTGCATATTACCGCTGACTCATGGTCCAGCAGGCATGCACAGGGACGTTACCTATCTTTCACGGCCCAGTGGGTCACTCTTCTGACAGCTGGGAAGGATGCAGGACAAGGTGCAGTAGTGTTGGAGGTTGTTCCGCCATCACGCCTCTAAAATGCTACTACTGGTTGTGACACACCTCTCTCCTCCACCCCCTCTTCTTCTTCTTCCTCCATGGCCTCTTCCAGTGCTCTTTCCTTGGAACCAGTGGTGCTCCGTAGGCGTTCAAGGGGCTACGCAAGCACGCAGGAAAAAATATGCCATGCCGTGCTTGCACTGGTTTTTTTGTGGGACAGGAGCCACACTGGGGCAGATATTTTGTCAGCTCTGCAGAGGCAGGCCAAGAGGTGGTTGACGCCATGCCAGCTTAAGCCAGGAATGGTGTTTGCGACAATGGCACCAACCTCCTCTCTGCCCTCCGACAGGGACAACTGACCCATGTGCTCTGTGTGGCTCATGTCCTTAACCTGGTGGTGCAGCGGTTCTTGGGCATGTACCTGGGCTTACAAGATGTCCTGAAGCAGGCCAGGAAAGTCTGTGTGCATTTCTGTCAATCATTTAATGACAGTGCTTGGCTGGCTGAGCTTCAAAAGGAGTTGAACCTGCCCAAGAACTGCCTTATATGTGACATGCGCACCAGGTGGAACTCAACGTCGGCCATGTGGCAGCGGCTGCACACGCAGCAGAGTGCCATCAATGAGTACCTGTACGACTACGGCACCAGGACAGGGTCAGGGGAGCTCGGTTTTTTCTCACCACGCCAGTGGGGCATGATCAGGGATGCATGCACTGTCTTGTCACCGTTTGAGGAGGCCACAAGGATGGTGAGTAGTGACAGTGCATGCATCAGTGACACTGTACCTCTTGTCCACCTGTTGGAGCATACGCTGCGTGGAATAATGGACAGGGCACTTGAGGCAGAACAGAGGCAGGAAGAGGAGAACTTCCTTGCCTCTCGAAGCCCCCTTTATCCAGACAGTGTTCCTGCTGTCCCATCACACAGGAAGAGGAGGAGGAGGAGGAGTAGGATTGTGTCAGCATGGAGGTGGAGGCTGGCACTCAGCATCAGCAGCAGCAGTCTTGTAGGGATGATTTACAGTCCCAAGAAACCCGTGGACTTGTACATGGCTGGGAGGAGGTGGCTGTTGTCCTTAGTGACCCAGAGGACTCCAGACCGAATGCCTCAGCTAACCTACGCTGCATGGCCTCCCTGATCCTGTAAAGCCTGCAGAAGGATCCTCGTATTCTTCGGATCAAGGAGAGGGACCATTACTGGCTGGCCACTCTCCTTGATCCATGGTACAAGGGTAAGGTTGCGGACCTTATCTTGCCATCGCAGAGGGAGCAGAGGATGAGACATCTCCGGGAGGCCTTGCAGAAATGTCTGTGCAATGCGTTCCCAGAGACTGGGAGGTTACAAACTCCTGGTCCTGGACAACGTATTGCTGAGCCTTCGGTCAGAAGATGTTGACTGACTATTCTCTTCCTTCTCAATGATCCCGCTGATATCTTGGAAGAACATTTTTGGTTCTGGGTGATGCCACCAGCCCAATTTTTCAGCCCCTGTTTAACAGGGGCGTGTAGTTAAAATTTTTGATGCAATGCTTTGCAGCAGGGCTCATTCCTGCACTCCAAATAGAGTATATGGGAGAGGTTGCAGTGTCGTGGCACCAGCACCAGTGCCTAAGCCCCAATTTTTCAGCCCCTGTTAAACAGGGGCGTGTAATTACAATTTTTGATGCAATGCTTTGCAGCAGGGCTCATTCCTGCACTCCAAATAGAGTATATGGGAGAGGTTGCAGTGTCGTGGCACCAGCACCAGTGCCTAAGGCCCAATTTTTCAGCCCCTGTTTAACAGGGGCATGTAATTACAATTTTTGATGCAATGCTCTGCAGCAGGGCTCATTCCTGCACTTCAACTAGAGTATATGGTAGAGGTTGCAGTGTATAGGCTCAATTTTTCAGCCCCTGTTTAACAGGGGCATGTAATACAATTTTTGATGCAATGCTTTGCAGCAGGGCTCATTCCTGCACTCCAACTAGAGTATCTGTGAGAGTTTGCAGTGTTGTGGCACCAGCAAGCAGTGCTTAAGGCCCAATTTTCAGCCCCTGTTTAACAGGGGCATGTAATTACAATTCTTGATATAATATTTCACAGCAGGGCCCGTTCCTGTGCCTACCGAGAGTAACTGTGAGGACTTATAGTGTTGTGGCACCAGCACCACCACCACAACCACCAAAGGCCCAATTTTTCTACCACTGTTCAACAATGGCATGTAATTACAATTCTTGATATAATCGTTCACAGCAGGGTGCTCCAGCGCCCACCAAGAGTCACTTTGAGGGCTTACAGTGTTGTGGCAATACCAGCACCTTAGGCCCCCATTTCTGCAGAGCATATAGGGCAGGGCCCTACTTTCAAACATCCAACTTACAAACGTCTCCTACTTGCAAAGGGAAGGAAACAACAGGAAGTAAGATGAAAAAAGACGGATGGCAAAAACAATTATACAGGGGTTATAACCCTTCCCTATGTTTTCCAAAAATCTTAAAAATTTATTTTTTGACTGGAGCTACACTTTAAAAATGTACCAGTTCAAAATTACAAACAGATTCTACTTAACACAACAAATCTACACAGTCCCTGTCTTGTTTGCCCCGCCTGTATACTGCTGTTCTGAGTATATAGGGCCTGGGGGCCCCACGCCTTTCCTTTTTTTAATATGGGTACAGGGTTCCCCTTAATATCCGTACAAGACCCAAAGGGGCTGGTAATGGGCAGGGGGGGTTACCCATGCCATTTTTCTCAATGATTTTCATTCATATTGCCGGAACCAGATATTACATTAAAACCGCAAGCAGTTTTAAATGACATTTGTTTTTTCGTTAAATGTCATTTTGTTCAGGGACTGTTCTAAACACGGTAAACACGTGCCACTTCACAGGCATACTATAGACACCCCCAGGCATGATATTTAAAGGAATATTTCACTTTTTTTTTCACTTTAATCGTCATTAAAATCAGTGTTCCTTAAAAAACTGCAGTTTTTTAAAAAAAAATGGCATTGACCCATGTCCCCTGGGGCAGGAGCCAGGTCCCCAAACTCTTTTTAGGACAATATCTTGCATATTAGCCATTAAAATTAGCACTTTTTATTTCAAACGTTCGATTCCCATAGACTTCAATGGGGTTCTAAAGTTCGCACTAATTTTAGGTCCATTCAAAAGTTCTGGTGCGAATCGAACCGGGGGGCTCATCTCTAATGGCAGGGATGGTCAGAGGCAAGCCAGGTAAAGCACAGGAACAGATTTCAGCTATCAAAGAACACACATAATGTTGTAGAACAGACAGCAAAGTCCCTGTGTGTCAGTCTGGTTTAAATCGCTCACCTGGCGTTAGTGGGCATGTGTGCGCTCATGTGTGCATTAGCATCGTGCACCAGCAAATCTAGAATGCCGATTACTGGCAGGATCTTCCTGACAACCCGGTAGACAGCATACAGTTCAGTGCTTCAGGTCTTTGTCACAGATTTCCCTCTCTGTCCTTCTAAGAATTGAGTCCCATACCACCACAATCTGTCTATCCTTTCCCTTTGCTTCTTCCACACTCTCACTGGAGGAGTTCTTCTCCAGCAACTAGGAGAGTCCCTCAGCTCCAGCAGCGCTGGTTCCTGACTGATTTCACCAATATCATTTAATGGAGCATACTTATTGGGATGCTCCAGCCCAGGATCAGCCTCCCTGGCACTTCTTCTTCCCCCTCTATCCTTCCTGACTGTCACCCATGTATTCGTTTCTAGTGCTTTAAATTGCTGAATATATGAACAAAGCACACTATCTAAAATATGATTTTTTTTTAGATCAGGTAAGAAAGTAAAATGTAAATGTAAACCTGGAGCATAAATTAGTACATTAGTATATTACAGAGTTACTTAATCTCTTTGCTTCTTTGCTTTTAGTGTATCACATCTTTCTGCTCTGTTGCAGTGCATTAAACACTTAAAATAAATGGGCTACCAGTGGACCACAACAAACCAAAAAAAATAAATAAATCAGACATGCTCCACTTTTTCCAATGCAGAGGACCACAACACATGGTAATTCATTACTATGTGTTGCAACATTGGTTCGTCCTTATTTGTGTTGAGGTTCTAGTTGCAGAGGGGTAAAGTGCATTGAGGTAATACTTTGCAGTGCTATCATGGGTGTGAATAATCCCTAAAGGAAAGAAAGTTGGACATGTTGTTTGGGGCAGTAAACTTGTTAAGCAAAGAAAATAACATCTGAAATGTGTCTGGTTGGCAATTTGTTGTAGATAGAGCAGGAACTAGGTAACACTTCTGTCAGTGGAGATTTTCCCCACTTCATGCCATTATGACATCTGTACAAGAAGAGGGGGTGCAGTTGTTGGAAAGGAAGGCACAAACAGCAATAAGAGCATTGTCAGATGTTCCAACTCTTCCCTGCTTTACTAAAACATGTGCCTATTAGAGAGATGTCCCATCACTTCCTGTCCTGACAGGAAGTGGCAGAAAATTTCTCCTGCCAGGGATAATAACAGCAAGCAAAACCCATCCCTTTTACACTCAATATAAGCCTGTTTTTGTATTTTTTGTCATGGAAGTGGTTGGGTGTGGTTACTTTCTGCATGGTCACTTATTCCGCGTACACACGATCAGATTATCCGGCGGCCAGACAATCCACCCGTGTGTGCACTCCGGCAGACTTATTGTTCGCAAAAGTCAAACGGACTTAGAAAGAAATGTTGACTCAAAATTGTCCGCCGGGGTATGGGGTGCCATGTGCCCCTACCCATTCACCTGGGAAAAAAGTGTACATAAAAAAAACACAACACAGGTTTTTAAAATACTTTATTAGACAGCTCTGGGGGTCTTCCCTTCTTCCGTCTTCGGGGGGTCTTCTCGCCGGACTCCTCCACTATCTTCTGCTAGCTCTTTTACTAGCGGAGGAGCCCGGCTTTCTACTTCGTCGCCGCCGCTGTCCGGGGGTCTTCTTCTGACTTCTTGTCCCGCTGTACAGTTCTAGTTGCATTGTGCGGCGACTTATATAGGGACCAGGGGCGGGGTAACCGGGTGATGTCACATCCGGGACTGTGACATCATAAGGGACAGGGTTACCATGTGACATCACCCGGTGACCCTGCCCCTTGTCCCTATATAAGTCGCCGCACAACGCATCCCCAGCATTACGGCCGGAGAGAGCGTTGTGTCAACATCGGAAGAAGAAGAAGAGAAGAAGAAGCAGAAGTAGAAGGCAATGGCGACAGCGACAGAAGACTGGGCCAACGCTAGTAAAAGAGCTGGAAGAAGAAAGCGGAAGCCCGGCAAGAAGAACAGAAGAGCGGGACAAGACCCCTGAAGAGCGGGACAAGACCCCCAAAGTTGGAAGAAGACCAGAAGGATAAAGCTGGGCTACTCCGCTAGTAAAAGAGCTAGCAGAAGATAGCAGAGGAGTCCGGTGAGAAGAGCCCCCGAAGACGGAAGAAGTGAAGACCCCCGGAGCTGTCTAATAAAATATTTTTAAAACCTGTGTTGTGTTTTTTTATGTACACTTTTTTCCCCCAGGTGAATGGGTAGGGGTACAACGTACCCTATGCTCATTCACATAGTGTAGGGGGCCGGAATCTGGGGGACCCCTTATTAAAGGGGGCTCCCGCATTCTGATAAGCCTCCCTCCCACAGACCCTGACAACCAGGGTTGTCAGGAAGAGGCCCTTGTCCTCATCAACATGGGGACAAGGTGCTAAGCAACCTCCCATGTTGAGAGCACGCGGCCTGGTACGGCTCAGGAGGGGGGCGCCCGCTCGTCCCCACCCCCTTTCCTGACCAGCCGGGCTGCGTGCTCAGATAAGGGTCTGCTATGGCCTTTGGGGGGACCCCACTCAGTTTTTCGGTGTCCCCTTTAAATCCATACCAAGTGGCGGGGCTAGCGAGGTGTCAATCTCGCCGATGGAGGTGGCAACATTCACTTCCTTCGCTAGTTCCGTCTACCTGGAGCCATGTTCAAAATTAACGGACTTTTCTCCGTGTGGGGGCAAGTCCGTTCATTTCAAAAGTCTGGTGGACTCCCGCCATAGTCCAGCGGATTGTCTGCCAGACCTAGTCCGCTGGAAAAGTCTGGTCGTGTGTGGGCAGGTCCGCTCGGAAAAGCCAGGCGGGTTGACTTAGTCCGATCGTGTGTACGTAGCATTAGAGCTACTCTCTTGTGTCCATACGTCCCAAAATTCTGAGATAGGAAAGAGGGACACATTGTAGCACAAAAAATGTAGGCAAGAGTTTTACCCATGGCATGTCGCCGATTACAGCTACCATGAAGAATTAATATGCTAAAAGATTGGTTAACATAATGAGTGATTCCTTTCACTAAAACTAATTAGTTACTAATGCTGGCTTTTCAATTTATAAATGCAATTATTTAAAGGTTGGATGGCAGGTTTAGTGTAGTATTATATTTTCAGAAGTTTAATATTACATTTTTTTATAGGTCTATACATCTGAGCAAAAAAAAAAATGAGGGACAGGTATAGAGTAAAGAGTCTCTCCAAATGAGGGGCAGATGGGAGCTATGTTTGTATCTGCTATCAATATAATTAAAAGTAAATGCATTGATTAAATGATTATTTTAAAATAGTAATCGGAGGGGGGAAAAAATCTAGACACCATTAAATATGCTCAGCCTTTTATTTATGGACTGGTAATTTCCATAAAACAAATTATGCATGCTGTAGGCAGGAGTTAATGTAAGCATTTGAGCTGTACTAGACATGACCTCAAACATTCCATAATAGATTTTTTCAAGTTCCTGTGTCTTTCATGCTGTTAGGAACTTGTTGAATACTTCATTGCAGGAACACCTTTTATTGTTGAAGTTGCATATAATAGGCACTTTCAGATATTTAGAAAACTTGATTTCTCTTTGAAAGGCACTTTAGCAATCATGTTTCTATGTGAACAGTCAATTCCTGCAAATATAAAAAATAAATACATAACTTAACATCTTAAGTGAAAGAAGCATATGAATTAGATGTAGACCTATTGGAGGAAAAATGATATAAAATACTGTGATAAAATAAGGAAAACACCATTAAATTCGATTTTGAGGTAAATAAGTAAGCAGTTATGTTTTGTGTACAGACTCACAGGCATATCCCTATATCCCACAGCTAAGATCCTAAGCACAACAAGGGTCTTTGGAACTTATGCCGCATACACACGATCAAACAATCCGGTGGAGAAGTCCGGGGGACTCAAGTCCACCGGACAATCCGCCCGTGTGTAGGCTCCGGCTGACTTTTTTTACCCAAAAGTCCGGCGAACTAAGATTGGAGTTTTGCACATCAATCTGTTCGCCGGACTCGCATTTCAGCGGACAGTATGGCCGTGTGTGTGCCAGTCCGCCGTACTTTTGAAATGAATTCATTTTTCCCGCCCGGAGAAAAGTCCGCTCATTTTGAGCGTGGCTCCAGGTACCCGGAACCAGCGAAGGAGGCATCGCTGGCCCTGTTACCTGGTATGGACTTAAAGGGGAATTCCCTACGCCGAAAAAATGGCGTGGGGGTCCACCCTAGGTCCATATCAGACCCTTATACGAGAATGCTACCCTGCCGTCCAGGAAAGGGGGTGGGGACGAGCGAGCGCCCTTACGGAAGGGGGGGCCAAGCGGCTCCCCACCCCAAAGCACCTTGTCCCCATGTTGATGAGGACAAGGGCTTCTTCCCGACAACCCTGGCCGTTGGTTGTCGGGGTCTGCGGGCAGGGGGCTTATCGGAATCCGGATGATGTCCCCGCCCATTATGATGTCACAGTCCCAGAGGATGCTGGGGCTGTGACATCATAATGGGCGGGGACATCATCCGGTGATGTCCCTATATAAGTCGCTGCACGCCGCGTGTCCTGTCATAGTGTCCGGAGAGAGCGACGAGGCAACATCTCCAGAAGACAAGAAGAGAAGAACAGAAGATGGCGGCAGCGGTGACAGAAGACCGGGCCACCGCTTGTAAAAGAGCTAGAAGAAGGCGCGGTGGCCCGGCAAGAAGGACCGAAGAGGGGGACAAGACCCCCGAAGTCGGAAGAAGAGGTTGGCGGCGGTGAAGAAGAAAGCCGGGTTCCTCCGCTAGTAAAAGAGCTAGCAGAAGCTAGCGGTGGAGTCCGGTGAGAAGAACCCCGAAGATGGAAGAAGACCCCCCTTCCCTAAGGCACCCCCCATGTTGAGGGCACGTGGCCTGGTACGGCTCAGGAGGGGGGGTGCTCGCTCGTCCCCACCCCCTTTCCTGGCCGGCCTGGTAGCGTGCTCGGATAAGGGTCTGATATGGACCTAGGGGGGACCCCCACGCTGTTTTTTCGGCATAGGGAATTTCCCTTTAAGTCCATACCAGGTGACGGGGTCAACGACGCCTCCTTTGCTGGTTCCGGGTACCTGGAGCCACGCTCAAAATGAGCGGTCTTTCCTCCGTGTGTGGGCGAGTCCGTTCATTTCAAAAGTACAGTGGATAGTCCGGGGGACTTAATTCGCCGGACCTAGTCCGCCGAAAAAGTGCCATGTGTGGGCAGGTAGCTTGTTCGGAAAGTCCGTCGGTTTGTCCGCCAGACTAAGTCCGCCGGATAGTCTGATACGTGTGTACGCGGCATTACACATACCCAAGTCTATAATGTACAGTAGAATTGGACTCAATGAGGGCAGCTCAGTCCTTATGTGACTCAAGAAAGGGACAGAGCATTTGTACTTTTAAAAGCTGATTTTCAACTCCTCTGGGATGCCATTTAGAAAAAAAAATCAATAACTTTATTTTGATTTATTGGCATTTCACTTTAAAGCTGAACTCAAGGCAAACATATCATGTTGAAATACATGCATGTGAAGTGTCTTATTTGCCAAATGATTTGTAATTTTTTTCAGACACTTTTACCATTTATACATATGTCAGACAACAGAGCCAGGAGAGTGATATCACTTTGGGGTCAATTCACTAAGAGATAAACCCTGCATGATTTTTTGAGGTAAAATAACTCATGTGGTATTTATCTCAAAGGCAGTAAATTCACAAAAAACTGCATTATTTAATGAATGCTTTAAATATTTATGTTTTGAGTTAGTTAGCACTTAAATTTTGCATTATTTTTGGAGTTTTTTCACTTTTTTTTCAAGCTAACACTGCACCAGAAAGCACACAGCAATATTGTGAAACTATCAAAACATTCTAGTGTGCTTTCATTCACAAAATGGTCTCCCTCTGATGAAATGTTACAATTTATTTTCAATCCTAGGTTCAGAGGAGAACATTTTACATTTGAATACTGATACATTGTATACTTTTAATTTGCTGGCCAGTGCAGAGTCCCTCTAATTGTTATTTTGTACTTTTCTAAAATATCGCCAACACACCTGGTGATAAATAATAAATGTGTGTGTTTATTAGTGAATGGACTTGATATGATATATCTCATGTTTTGTTTGCGGTATTTACCTCACTATTTTAACAAATGTGCAGTGTTCTCCTCACATTAGATATTTTACTTTGATGAATTTACTCTTTTATTATCTCATGCAATATTTCCAAAAAATTAGTCACGTGACCTTCATATCGCATGCAATAACCTTTCGTGAATTGACCCCTTTCTCTGTTAAAATGAAAGAGTCAAAAGGATTGATTTACTAAAACTTTTACTGTCCACTTTGCAAGTCCAATTGCAATCTGCAAGGGAGATTACTCTAGTTTTTTTTCCTTTGCATGTGATTATTCTTTGCAAAGTGAAGCTTTGTTAATCACCCTCCCTTTCCCATTCAGGACAAAATGTCAGAATGTCTGCAAATGCCCCCTCCCCCAACACCACTAATACTCACCTTACTGATGCTCCTGTGCTGCTTTGTCTTCTGTCACAGCCTACACTAAAATCCACCAGTGTTTGATGTAGGGGCGGACTGACAACTCATGGGACTCATAGGAGATCATGGAGCCACCTGTGTCCCCACCCACACTCAAGCCACACCCACTCAAAGCCCCAGGTACATATTGCACTGCTCACAAATTCTTTAAAGCAGCAACAGAAGAAAAGCAGTGTGCCACCTTCTAGCAGCAGCTAAACTGTATTCACACACATGGTTCACCCCTATAAATCAGCATATACTAGCAATGTCAGCAGGCAGAGGCGAAACTACAGGGATTGAAGGGGTTGCAATAGTACCTCAGCCTAATGCTCCCCTGTCACATATTGTTTGACTAGATAGGAGGAACAACAGGGGTGGAATATCGAGGAACCGATGCTCTCCACAAAGCATGCCCCACAGCAGCTGCAGGAGGAAAATTGAGGGCATTGGTTCCTTTATATGCCAGCCCCACTGCCCCTCCTATTCTCCTATCTAGGTCCCTTGCCTCCCGTAACACTGCCGGGTTCCCCCCTCCCCTCTCCCATTAGCTGCTGTGGGGCATGCTTTCAGGATAGAAATTGGGGGAAGGGCCCAGTAAATAAGTCATTTATCGTCCCCTTTCTTTTTTTAAATGGACACAGTATGTGATCAGTACTTAGGCTGCGAGGCTTCTAAAAAAAATTGTAAAAAGTAATATAAAATAAAATTGTAAAAAAAAAATAAAAAAAAATGGTAAAACAATAATAAAAATAAAAAACGATTGACCCCATCCACTGCCCTACTGACCCTGTCCATTGCTCTACGGACCCTACCCACTGCCCTACTGACCATGCCATACTGGCACTGTCCACTGCCCTTCTGACACTGTCCACTGCCCTACTGACACTATCCAATGCCCTACTGACCCTGCCCTACTTACACCATCCACTGCCCTACTGACACTGTCCATGGCCCTACTGACACGACCCACTTCCCTACTGACACCATCCACTGCCCTACTTACACCATCCCCTGCCCTACTGACACTGTCCACTGCCCAGCTGACCCTACCCACTGCCATACTGGCACTGTTAACTGCCGTACTGACACTGTACACTGCCTAACTGACACTGTACACTGCCCTACTGACTCTGCCTTACTGACACCGTCCACTGCCCTACTGACACTGTTCACTGCTCTACTGACACTGTCCACTGCCCTACTAACACCGTCCACTGCCCTACTAACACCGTCCACTGCCCTGCTGACCCTACCCACTGCCAAACTGGCACTGTCCACTGCCCTACTGACCCTGCCCACTGCTCTACTGACATCATCCACTGCCCTACTGACACCGTCCACTGCCCTACTGACTGACACTTCCGGGGTTGTGAACATTGCACATGCGACTAGGCTCTGGCGTTCTGCTACCCTGGGGGTGGGGCTCAAAACAGCAGAAAGGTGGCCCACTGCAGAACATGTTAAAGGGTCCTGCTGTGGGATCGTATTAAAGAAACCTGAAATGGAAGTAAAGGGCCCCAGGAATTAGAGGGAAGGGCCCAGGCTGGGGATCAGGGGGACCCTTCATGGTTTCTTGCACTGGTGCCCTGAAGATTTTAGTTATGCCTCTGTCAGCAAGCATATAGCAAGTTAGCTTTTTATGCCCAGTCATTTATCGTCCGCTTTCTTTTTTTAAATGGACACAATGAGTGACCAGTACTTCGGCTGCAGAGATTGAGATTGAGTCCTGTGTCCTCAATCTCCTTTCTCTGGCTCAAAGGTGAAACATCAGAGGTCTGTTTAGACCATTGATATCTCACCAAAGCCTCTCCATAGTTTCTATAGCCAGCTATATAGGGTAGGACAGGGGGAGGGGAATAGAAGAAATAAGGAAAATATTATGGAGTATCTGAGGGTAATAGACCTCCCTCGAGTCTCAGAAGAAGAGCTGGAGATGCTGGAGGCCCCTGTTACCGTAGAAGAGGTAGTAAGGGCAGTAAGGGGGATGGCAATTGGGAATATTTTTGTACTATAAGAAGTTTGAAAAAATACTGGCGCCCAAACTATGCGAGTACAGGAATGCAGTTGCAGAAGGGGAAAAATTGAGGGAAGAAGCATTGATGGCTTATATAACTTTGATACTAAAGGAGGGCAAGGACCCAACGGTGCCGGGGAGTTATAGACCAATCTCCCTTCTGATTATAGACATGAAGATATTCTCAAAAGTGATAGCGGAAAGGTTAAAACCATTGCTACCACAGTGGGTTCATAACGATCAAACGAGGTTTGTTACGGGTAGGGAGGGGAGGGATAATTGCCTCAAAACTCTAATGTTGATTCATGGGACGGAGGACAGTGGAGCCCCGGTCGCCCTGTTATCTGTGGATGCTGAGAAAGGATTTGACAGGGTGGACTGGGGCTTCATGTTTGAGACCTTAGGACATCTGGGGTTAAAAGAGAAAATATTGCGATGGTTAAAGGCATTCTATTCCCATCCGACTGCAAAAATTAAAATTAATGGAAATATTTCTCCGGTAGTGGAGTTACATAATGGAACAAGACAAGGGTGCCCCTTGTCCCCAATGTTGTTTGTTCTGGCCCTGGAACCCTTACTAGTTTCTATTAGGAAAAAAGGATATATAAGAGGGGTGAAAATAGGCGGGGAGGAGTATAAGGTGTCCGCGTACGCAGATGACATATTATTTTATGTATCAGAACCCAGGGTGACTATGCCAAATATAATTAGGGAGATCCACAGCTATGGGAAGTTGACAAATTTTAAGATTAATATGTCAAAAACGGAAATTCTGAACATAACAGTGCCTAAAAAAGAACAAGAGGAACTCCAGACCTCCTTCCCCTTTATTTGGTGTAAGGAGGAGCTGGGGTACCTTGGCATAAGAATCACGCCCACATTGTCATCTGCGTACGCGGCCAACTACTCGCTCATATTGAATAGGGCCAAGGAATGTTTAAGACACATGAGATATAAACCCCTTTCGTTAATAGGGAGGATAAATGTGCTAAAAATGTTTTTACTACCAAAACTGACATACGTGTTCCAAATGATTCCAATAAAAGTACCTCAGGAGTTTTTTACGAAACTGAGAACTCTGATTTTAAAATTTATATGGGGGCGCAAGAACCCCAGGATTTCTTATGCAACTCTCGAAAGGGGGAAAACAGGAGGGGGATTAGCGGCCCCGAATTTTAGGAGATATTATCAGGCAGCAATAATCTCACGAGTGGTGGAATGGGTGTATGATAAGGGGGATAAAGGATGGGTAAATATTGCGAAAGCACAAATTGGAGTTAATCTAGGAAAAAGGGTTTGGATACCACGGGCATATCGCGAATTAGGGGGTGGCACCAATCCACTAACAATCAATCTGTTTAAAATATGGGATAAAGTGGGAAAATTAAATCACTGGCAATATAATTCACCATTAATTTCCTTATTAGACATGAGTTTCTTCAAACCAGGGAAGGAGGAATACGTTTATTTTATGAGGTGGGCAAAAAAGGACGATATTTTGTTCAAAGAAGTGATGAATGGTGATAGACTTTGCACTTCAGAAGAAATAAGACAAAAATGGGGGTGTAGGAATATAGATAGTTGGAGATACGCACAAATTAAGCATTTTGTTCAGAAACTGCCCCGACCACTTCAAGGGGAAGGGGATTTAAGATCTATCGAGAGAATGTTCTCCTCTCCGGGATGCAGGAAACAAAGTATGTCCAAAATTTATAAAATCTTAGGAGAGGAAAAGGAATCAAGGGAACCGCCATTCTTGAAAAAATGGGAGGACGAGCTGGGTACTTTAGGGGATAAGGAGCATAGAAACAGGATCCTAAGAATAGTATGTGCAACATCCAGGGATAATAGGTCAGTGGAGATGTCATATAAACTAATGGCAAGATTGTATATCGTCCCACAAAGAGCGCATAAGAGAAGAGCAGATATTTCAGCATTATGTTGGAGGGGCTGTAGCGAGGTAGGAACCTTTGCACATCTTTGTTGGGAATGTGGAAGGATTCGTATGTATTGGGAGAGAATAATAGATAAAATCTTTCAGATAACAGGTGAACAAGTAAGGAAGGAGCCGTGGACATGTCTGTTTCATGATACTGATAAAACACCAGGGGAATACAAAAGAACATTAATTCCTCATTTACTGAATGCAGCTAAAAGCCTAATCCCAAAGAGATGGCGTGCCCCTGAACCACCATCTATGAGGGAATGGTTAGGAAAAATCGAGTGGTTGAGATCAATGGAGGAATCAATATATAGAATTGAGGATCAATTGGAAATTTATTATAGTATTTGGGGAAAGTGGTTGGAATTTAAGAAGACAAGGGAATATCTTATAATGAGTGAGATTGTGGGGGAGGGTGAGGGGAGGGGGAGAGAGAGAGGGGGAGAGAGAGGGGGGAGGGGGTGAGGGAACGGGAGTGTAACGGGAATTATAAAAAAATAGAATGGGTAAATGGAAAAATATACTTTGTAAAATGTGAATACTTTTTGATATAAGTGATTAATTAAATAAATAAAGAATAACGGAGAAGAAAATGGAAAAAAGGAATGCATGTGATGTGAAGAAAAAAAAGAAAAGAAAAAAAAGAACCAAAGCCTCCCCATGGGGCTCTTAAAACAATTGTAAATAGTAATATAAAATAAAATTGTAAAAAATAAAATGGTAAAACAATAACAAAAATAAAAAACTATTGACCCCATCCACTTCCCTACTGACCCTCCCCATTGCTTTATGGACCCTACCCACTGCCCTACTGACCCTGCCATACTGGCACTGTCCACTGTCCACTGCCCTTCTGACACTGTCCACTGCCCTACTGACACTGTCCACTGCCCTACTGACCCTGCCCTACTGACACCATCCACTGCCCTACTGACACCATCCATTGCCCAACTGACATTGCCCACTGCTCTACTGACACTGTTCACTGCCCCAATGACCCTACCCACTGCCATACTGAAACTGTCCACTGCCCTACTGACACTGTCCACTGCCCTACTGACACTGTTTACTGCTCTACTGACCCTGCCCTACTGACAACATCCACTGCCCTACTGACACTGCTCACTGCTCTACTGATACCGTCCACTTCCCTACTGACACCGTCCACTGCCCTACTGACACCGTATACTGCCCTACTGACCCTACCCACTGCCATACTGGCACTGTCCACTGCACTACTGACCCTGCCCACTGCTCTACTAATGCCATCCACTGCTCTACTGACACTGTCCACTGCCCTACTGACTGACACTACCAGGGTTGTAAACATCGCACATGCAACCAGTCTCCGGCTTTCTTCTACGCTGGGGAAGCCCACTGCAGAACATGTTTAAGGGTCCTGCTGTCGGATCGTTATAAAGAAACCTGAAATGGAAGTAAAGGGCCCCAGGAATCCGTGGGAAGGGCCCAGGCTGGTGAATAAGGGGGCCCCTTCATAGTTTCTTACACTGTGGCCCTGAAGGTTCTAGTTATGCCTCTGTCAGCAAGCATATAACAAGTTAGCTTTTTATGCGCAGTGTAAGTAAATCATGGAGACAGTGAGCAGAGGATAGAATTTCACTTTATATTAGCTTTAAGGCAAGAATAGAGGAAAACAGCGGTGTCCTTGCAGCAGATAAGCAATGGTTAACACTCACAGGTCCTCCACAGATGTCAGCAAGTCAGAGCGGTGATACAAAGAGCAGAGCTAAAGGCTTTACCGACTTGGACTTTCACTTTTACTTCCAGCTTGTTGTTCCATCACATGAAAATACTGTCCTTGTACTCCCTCATCAGATGTTTTTACAATCCATTGCTAAAAGTGTAACACGAGCACAGAGCATGGAGCGGCTGTGTATTCCCCCCCGCTTGCTCCAGCTCACACCTGACAGTCCGCCTGTGTTAGACCAGGCCTCAGTACAATGCTTCCCAGAGTATAGTGAGATGGCGATTGTCATGGTGCCTCCTACTTGCCCCGGGCCCTCGGGCAGTGCCTGAATGTCCATATGGTCAGTCCACCCCTGGTTGGATGCTAAGGGGGCAATGTTGTTACTCCCTCAATCCTGTGACAGTCCTTAGGCCTAGGACTTGGGAGCAGCAAGTATTTTCGACGGCTGAGGAAAGAAGAAGAAGCAGGAGGAACGCTCACAAGATTTCAATGGGTTGGGGGAGAGGGTTTGAATGGGAAAAATAACAGTGGGGTTGATTTACCAAAAACTGCATAGAGCAAAATCTGGTGCAGCTCTGGACTGAAACCACTTGCTTAATTGAACAATCATAAGTTAGAAGCTGTTTGGCTACCATGCACAGCTGCAGGAGGCATATATATCTATTTAAAACGAGCTATGCCTAATAAATATGCTTAGTGTATTCTCAAGTGTATTCTCGCCTAGAGGCGATTCAGTTTGCATTGTGCGCTATACAAGTATTTCATTCATTCATTCATTCATTCAATGAATGAAGAAAGGGGGAAAAGAAACCAATCAAATGAGCTCTCAAAGTCACATGATCAGCCTTTCCTCAGCTCCTGCACAACACTATGCAGGACATAGTAGCACACCGCAGGCTGCACACCATGATCTGCCTTTTGTGAATGAAGCAAGCACAGTGTGGAGTAAATACTGCAATGTCCAAGGGATAGTGATATGTGTTCTTTCTTGTAAATGGACCCCTAAATGAGAAAAATCTGACAATAAAATCACATGATATCTACTAGACCGTGGAGTTGATTTACTAAAGGCAAAAAGACTGTTCACTGTTTGCTATGTGCCTTGCATGTGATTGGGTATTCTTTGCAAAGTGAAACTTCAAACTCACACAGCTCTGGGGAAAATGTCCCTGCAAAGTGTAAATTCCCTTGCAAAGTGACCAGTCTATTTGCCTTTAGTAAATCAGCCCCAGCGCATCAACCAAGCCTCCCAGTACTAAAACATATTTGGCAAGGATTTCCCCAAAAAGATGAAAGGTAATACATCTGTAAATTCCTGCTATTTAACCTTTATCTGTACAGAATTGTGGGAAAGACAGTGAGACAGTTAGCTCAACATGGGGGGAAAAGAACCCGCTGCAGGTGTCTGGGTCACAAAAAATCCTCTCTTCCTCAAATAATGGTACTGGCTCAGTATGCAAAATAGCATATAGAAAATAATTCAATGTAGATGGCCGCACTGCAACAATGATTTATTTATTGGTTAAAAAAAAACATACAGAAAAAGATGAAATCGACAGCTGACATGTTTCACACTGTAACTACCGGTGCTTACCTATGATCAACATGGGAATGAGAAATCAGGAAAGCCTTGTTCACAAAGTACTGTTGCCAAAGCTACAAGAAAGTGAAAATGTTTTAGAAAATAAAAGCTGGCTGTAGATTAGAATTTCATAATGAAATTAAACAAATCACTTGCGCATGTCAGTGTAACATGGTTGGAGCTCAGTTATGGTCAGTTCCACTGCTAGATCACATAAGGAACAAGTTTAGTGTCACTTATGCCTTGTACACACGATCAAACAATCCGGTGGAAAAGTCCCCCCATGTGTGGGCTCTTGCTGACTTTTTTACTCAAAAGTTTGGCAGACTCATGCCGCGTACACACGACTGGACTTTTCGAGGGACTAGGTCTGACAGACTATCGACAGAGTTCTGACGGAGTTCTGACAGAGTTCTGACGGACTTTCCGAATGAACGCACTTGGCCACACACAATCACACCAAAGTCCAACGGATTCGAACGTGATGACGTACGACCGGACTAGAATAAGGAAGTTCATAGCCAGTAGCCAATAGCTGCCCTCGCGTCGGTTTTTGTCCGTCGGACTAGCATACACACGAGTGGATTTCTCGGTAGGAACTGGGTCCGACGGAGTTCCGGCGGAAAAATTTGAAATATGTTCCATTTCTAAAGTCTGTCAGACTTTTGCAAATCAAAAGTCCGCTGCAGCCCACCCACGATCGAATGGTCTGCCGGAATCATTCCTTTGATGTTGAAAAGTCCGGTCGTGTGTACGCGGCATCAGAAAGTATTTTTGCACTCCAATCTGTCCGCCGGACTTGCATTTTGGCGGACAATCCGGCCGTGTGTGCCAGTCCGCCATACTTTTGAAATGGATGGACTTTTCCCGCCCGAGAAAAGTCTGATCATTTTGAGCGCGTCTCCAGGTAGCTGGGGCCAGCGAAGGAGGCGTTGCTGGCCCCGTCCCCTGGTATGGACTTAAAGGGGAACCCCTGCGCCGAAAAATCGGCGTGGGGGTCCCCCCCAGGTCCATATCAGACCCTTATCCGAGCATGCTACCCGGCCAGGCCAGGAAAGGGGGTGGGGACGAGCGAGCACCCCCCCTCCTGAGCCTTACCATGCCGTGTGCCCTCAACATGGGGGGGTGCCTTGGGGAAGGGGATGCTGGGACTGTGACATCATAATGGGCGGGGACATCATCCGGCGATGTCCCTATATAAGTCACTGCGCGCCGCGTCCCCGTCATTGTGAGCAGAGACAGCGACGAGGCAACATCTGAAGAGAAGAAGAGAACAGAAGACAGCGACAGCGGCGACAGAAGACCAGGCCACAGCCTGTAAAAGAGCTAGAAGAAGGCACAGTGGCCCGGCAAGAAGAACGGAAGAGGGGGACAAGACCCCTGAAGTCGGAATAAGAGGGCGGCGGCGAAGAAGAAAGCCGGGCTCCTCCGCTAGTAAAAGAGCTAGCAGAAGATAGCGGAGGATTCCGGCGAGAAGACCCCCGAAGACGGAAGACCCCCGGAGCTGTGCAATAAACTATTTTAACCCTTGTGTGTTGTGTTTTTTTTTTTTTTATTTTACAGGTGAATGGGTAGGGGTACAGTGTACCCCATACTCATTCCCATAGGGTGGGGGGCCGGTATCCGAGGGCCCCCTTATTAAAGGGGGCTCCCGGATTCCGATAAGCCCCCTGCCCGCAGACTCCGACAACCAACGGCCAGGGTTGTCGGGAAGAGGCCCTTGTCCTCATCAACATGGGGACAAGGTGCTTTGGGGTGGGGGGCCGCGCGGTCCCCCCTTCCCCAAGGCACCCCCCATGTTGAGGGTACGCGGCCTGGTACAGCTCAGGAGGGGGTGCGCTCGCTCGACCCCACCCCCTTTCCTGGCCGGCCGGGTAGCGTGCTCGGATAAGGGTCTGATATGGACCTGGGGGGGACCCCCACGCCGATTTTTCAGCGTAGGGGTTCCCCTTTAAGTCCATACCAGGTGACGGGGCCAGCGATGCCTCCTTCGCTGGCCCCGGCTACCTGGAGACGCGCTCAAAATGAGCGGACTTTCCTTCGCATGTGTGGGCGAGTCCGTTCATTTCAAAAGTAAGGCGGATAGTCGGGCGGACTTAGTACGCCGTATTAGTCCACTGAAAAAGTGCCATGTGTGGGCAAGTAGCTCGTTCGGAAAGTCCGGTGGACAGTCCAGCGGGAAGTCCACCAGACTAAGTCCGCCGGATAGTCGGCTACGTGTGTACGCGGCATTAGGCTCTATAAAGAAGAGTGTTTTTAGACCCCTTTCACACTGGAGGTGTTTTTCAGGCGCTACAGCGCTAAAAATAGTGCCTGCATAGCGCTTGAAAAAAGCGGCTCCATTCACTCCAGTGTGAAAGCCTGAGGGCTTTCACATTGGAGCGGTGCACTGGCAGGGCGTCAGAAAAAGTCCTGCCAGCTGCTTCTTTGGAGCGATGAAGAAGCGGTGAACTCACCGCTCCTCCACCGCTCGTCCCCATTAAATTCAATGGGGCAGTGCTGCTATACCACCAGCAAAACGCCGCTGCGGTTGCATTTTGCGGGTGAATTTAACCCCTTTTCGGCTGCTAGCGGGGAGTGAAAAATAGCACCCCTAAAACGAAGGTAAAGCGCCGCTATTATTTGATGCCCTAGGTGGCACAGTGTGAAAGGGCTCTTAATGAATTTGAATAATTTTTGGTAAATGCTGCCTCCAACCTAAAAAGATGCACATTTAAAAGTATCAGAGATTTTTTTTAGTTGGTTAGCTATAGGTTGTATTGAAATCCAGTCTGCCAACATTTCACCCTTTTGCAGTCTGGTGTGAAAATCTGCTGAAATTCACAAATTTTTATTCTCCGGCATAACAATTTTTGTGAAAATAATGAAAAAGGGTCTTTTTTCAGTGTCTATACATATCACATGTTTTTCCATAAAATACCCATGATAAAAGTTGTCCAGTTGTGACTATATTATAAGGGGAAGTGTTCTATTAAGGGCATTGGGATTTTTTTGTTTGTTTTTTTTTTATTTTGATAGTGGTGCTTGAAAACATTAAATACATAAATGAGCTAAGGCAGATTATTTTTTACTGGTTATGCAATAATTGACTGCATGTTGCTAAAATATTCTGGACAAAAAATGTTCATGATGGACATGATGTAATTACATCCTAAAACATCTTACTGGTGGCTTCTGCATACGTTTCTCTTTAATTAATATACAACATGAATCATTTTTACATCAAAAATAAGCAGCAAAATCACTTATTAATAATTATCTGAAGAATATGCAGCCAAATAGAGCTGCTCAGCATATTTCAAAGTTTCCTTTTTTTTTCTTTAGAGATAATCGAATGAATGAAGAGCTGTTTACAGAATTGTTTGTGTGAATGAAGGGAATGTCTGTAGATGTTCTACTGTGGCAGAAACACAAATTAATTATGCACATGTTTGTATTGTTAAACAGCTTTAGCATTTGTAGAAGACTGGCAAAGTGGTTGGATATGGTTCTGCTTAGAAAATGAAACTGATGGCTACAAATCCAGAGAAGGGGGTGTGCATTGTGTTTTCATAATTACAAACAAGACATCAACATTGATTTTTCACTGGAACCATTTTCACCTAAATAAAGAAGATCCAACTGGGATTAGTTTTTTTTTCTGTGTATAGTTGGTAGTAATATAGATAGACAAGGGAAACCGTATTTGTTCAGTATAATTATTATTAATGTGGGGGCGTGGCCGGGATAGTGGACAGAGCAGACGTGCTTTCTGAGCTCTGCTGGGGAAAAATCTGTTTATTGTTCCGCTTTCGGATATAATTGCCCCCTTAGTGGACTGACAGCCCCTGCATGCCTTCTAGATCCTCTGGGGGCCCAAAACAGGGGCAAAAAGCTGAAGTGTCCACCTAATATTGAGACTGCAGAAGCTCCGTCTGTGAATCAACGGTCTACACCTACGCGCCTCAGCAGCATGGCCTCCCAGACTGACCACGTGGAGGCCGCTCCGCCCGGTATACCGAAGGTAATGGCAGCTATTACCTTGTGCCAGACAGCTCTTACGACCAAAATTTAAGCCGCACAACTGGATGTGGGACTGCTGAGGCAAGACCTGGATAAGATCCGCTCCAGAATAGCGACGGTGGAGCAGCGAGTCGGAGCAGTGGAGAACACAGTGACTGACCATGAGGCTTCCATTAGAGCACTCCAAACGAAGGTCAGGGCACTGGAATATCAGGCGGAAGATGCCGACAACCGGAGCCGAAGGAATAACCTCTGTATCGTCGGGCTCCCGGAGGGGGTAGAGGGACGAAATCCCACTGTCTTCACAGAGGATTTGCTAAGATCGGCTGTTCCTGAGGCACAGCTATCACCTTATTTCACGGTGGAAAGAGCTCACGTACACTGATCCTACGCTTGCTAAATTTTCGTGAAAGAGATGAGCTCCTGAGAGCGGCCCGCGTCACGGGTGACATCCCTTAACCGAATACCAAGCTCTTGATGTTCCCTGACTACACGCTGGAGACACAGAGGCAGCGCCAGTCCTTCGACACTGTGAAAGCGGCTCTCCTTGTCAAAGTATCCTGTTCCCGGCCAAGCTTCGTGTGGTTGACAGGGAAACAGTGAGGATCTTCACTAGCCCTAAAGAAGCTGGTGCTTGGCTGGAGACACTGCCTCCATAATGTGCCCTTATGCTCCAAGCTATTCTTTTGTTCTCTATTGATTCTTCCTACGACTGTGACAGTTGCAGCTACAGTTGGGACTTTACACTGTGGAGGTAAGGGTGCTATTTCATTCGGACTAATCCCAGTTTTTTTACTCTGAACCCATTTGGATGACACTGTGACTAGTTCTGTTCATCCTGAATTTTATCTCATGATACGTTTGTCCCTTCTTGTCCTGTGCCTTGCGCTGCAGTCCCGGTGCTATTGTTTGTATACCAGCCCCTCTCTTAATACAGAGGCCTATCTTGGGCATGTTTTGACTGTCTGAGGTTTTTTCCTTTTTGTCTTTTGGATCTCCAGCAACTCAATCCAGGGATTTTTTTTTTCTTCTGGTTCCTGTTTATTACTATTGCAAATGTTGGGAAGGTTTGATCGGGCCCACGCCACCCGATTCATTTTACTTGAACTTGGTTCAATAACTTTTGTGGGATCATGTGCCCTCCGCTGTTTGGGGGTGCATGGGGTGGGGGGTTTGGATGGCCATTGCCATCCACAGGCTGGTTGTTTCACTCATTGTAAGTTCAATGGTATGCATGGTTGGTCTATGTGTGATTCTATTTTATATGTGTCGCAAGTGGTCCCCCGGGGAGGTGCAGTCACCATACCACAAGAGAGTGGCGGGCTCTGTGGAGCAAAGGATGGTGGGGGGCTATGCAACTGCGGGTGAGCACAGAATATCTCAACATACTGGTATCCTCCTTTCATGGCTGAGTGGGGACTATGGCTAACTTTACAGTGCTCTCTTGGAATGTCAGGGGCCTTAACTCCTTAGTGTTTAATCCTTAGTGTTTAAATATATACAGAGGCATAGCCCCAAGATATGTATTTTACAAGAAACTCACTTGATAGGTGCCAGAATTCTGGGGTTGAAGAGGGCCTGGGTTAGGGCTCACTATCATGCTTCCTATTCCAATTATGCCAGAGGAGTGAGCGTGGCTAGTACATAGATCCCTACCTTTCAACTAGTGGCAGTTAAAACTGACCCTGGTGGAAGATATGTGCTTGTACATGCTTTAATAGCGTGATCTCCATTTGTTATCATGGGGATATATTTGCCCCCCCCCCTCTGATGTGACCCTGCTTCATACGCTGATGCAAACCGTTATACAATGTGATGTGAGTAGGGTGCTGATTGTGGGGGACTTCAATCTGGTAATGTCAAACAAGTTGGATAGGCTCCATTCCTCTACTTCTCCCACTTCCAGACTGTCCCAATGGGCTTCCTCCTTTCAATTAACGGATCTCTGGTGCCATTTCCACCCCTCGGATGCCCAGTTTACTTGTCTATTCACTACATATCGGATGATGTCCCGGTTGGACATGGCCTTCACCTCCCCTGACCTGCTGCGTGAGATGATTTCTACTGAGATTCTCTCCTGTGGAATATCAGATCATGCACCGTTGATGGTCACGGTTCTGGTGGGTTCGCCTGGGGGACGGGGGCTGTGGAGACTGTCAAAATACTGGATTATGGATACAGGGATCCAAGAGGAGATGCCCGAGGGATTGTGCAATTTTTAGCTGAATAATGAAGACTCCACTGGCCCATTGATCACATATGATGCGTTTTAGGCCTGGGTAAGGGGTGAATATATCAGGAAAGTTGCCCAAAAAAAGAGGGGATCTGTGCAGTCTCTCCGGCAGTTAGAGGCACAGGCTCAGGACAAAGAAAGACTGTATGTCAGCAACCCGAGCTCTGTTAACTATGACTCCTGAGTCCTGGCAATGCACCATTAGGGAACTATCACTGTTGCGGGTAGAGATAACTAAGAAATCTATGCTGGCCAGTGCCCAGAGGGTGTTCGAATATGGAGACAAAAATGGCAGGCTTTTAGCCTGATTGGCTAAAGGACAGTATGCAGTGACTCATATAGGACGGCTGAGGGACATAGATGGTTCACTATTGACCACCCCTGAGACAATCAGCAATAGATTCTTGCAGTTTTACCAAGAACTATACTCTGCTAGGGTAGAGTATACGTTCTACTGAACTGAGTACCTGGACCTTGTATCGTTCCCTACTCTAGACCCAGACCAGAGTACTGCCGTGGACATAACGCTGGAGGAAGTTCAGGTCAGGCCATGGTTTGTATGCAGGCAGGAAAGGCCCCTGGTCCAGACGGCATACCCATTGAGTTTTACTCGGTCCATCAGGAGCTGTTGGCCCCCAGATTAGTCGCTGATAAATGCGGATGCTAAATTACTAGTGAAAATCCTTGCGCTCAGATTGGCCACTGTAATAGAGGATCTAGTCCATCAGGATCAGATGGGATTCATGCCGGGGAAGGGCACTGATATTAACATTTTTCTTAATCTTGACACTACTCATGACAATGGAGGTACTAGAGCTATAGCTTCTCTAGATGAGGAAAAAGGTTTTGACTCCGTAGAGTGGGTATATTTATGGGAGATATTGAGGATGTTTGGCTTTGGTCCCAAATTTGTGAAATGGCTGGGCCTGTTGTATAAATCCCCTAGGGCCAGGGCCCACACTAACGATACCCTCTCCGTTTTTTTTTCTCCTCCAGGGGGGCGCTAGACAAGGATGCCCCTTGTCACCCAGCCTTTTCGCACTGGCTCTTGAACCACTGGCTATCCTGGTTTGGGAGTCAAGTAGAATTCAGAGACTCAAGATTGGCCCTCTGGAGGAGAACATTTCTCTATACGCGGATGATGCATTGCTCTATTTACATGATGCTAAAGCCTCATTGCAAGCGGTATTGGAGATCTTCAATAAATTTGGGAGTTTTTCAGGGATCAAAATCAATGGGTCGAAATTTATACTTTTCCTGTTAGACCCCCAGGCCCGCTCAGTGCAGTCATTGTCTCCGCTGATCTGGATAGAGGAGTTTAAATATCCTGGAATTGTAGTAACTAGAACCTCCAAGCCTTTTGTCATCTTAATATTCAGCCCATTGTTACTTAACTTAAAGAACACTGCTCCAGATGGAAAGACCTACCACTTAATCTGTTATGACGCATTAATATACCGAAAATGCTATATCTGCCTAAATTCAACTATGTATTCAGAAACTGTCCAGTGTGGCTCCCCGGCTCCTTTTTTAAGGAACTGGAGGGGTATGTAGGCTAATTTCTATGGAAAGGACCCCCTAGGTCGACCCTGCAGCTCTCGGTTCACTGTGGGGGTCTCGCACTGCCAAACCTATTGGTCTATTATTGGGCAGCAATACTAGTTACTGTAAGATGGTGGTTTAAGCAGTCTAGGTCGAATGCAGCTACCTGCCTGGAGGCTACTATTCTAGGTTCCCTAACGGAACTCGGGAATTTGGTGAACAGAGGACCCGCTGCCTACTCCTCACTCCCAGGCCCCACTAAAGTGACCCTTAAAGTATGGGTAGCAGCCAGGAAGAGATTCATGCGTCCACACCACTACTTACCCTTTACTCCACTATGGGGAAACCCCTCCCTCCCTCACTTCAGGACAATACCGGACCGTCGCTTTGGGCCCGATATGGAATTAAGGTTCTCCAAGATATTATTCATGCAGGTACACCGCTTTCCTTCAAGGACTTAGCAGGGAAATATGGTCTTCCTGGTAGGATTCTTTTTAGATATTATCAATTGAGACATGCAGCTGTGGCCCAATTCCCTGGGCCCATAAATTTGAAAATGGACCCCATTGAAGCAATTCTAGCACAGGAAACTCTCAGGAAAACCCTTTCTATTATGTATCTAGCACTACTTGGAGTAGATTTAGCCAAGGGTGACATAAAATCAACATTTAGAATACTTTCTGGGTAGGTAAAATTCTATTGGATTCTCAATCTTTATTGCACTATTTAGATGGCTTTCTTTTTTATGAGACCAGTGGATTCCCCTGTCTGTCATCTGCTACAGTATGTGTTCTGAATTCGATAGTCTTCTTGCTAAACTGGATAGCTAGGTTTACCCAACTACTTGTACTGAATATTTTTAGAATAACAATTGATTCTGTTAACATGGTATTTTGGTTTTAAATGGAGAAAATTCATACCTTTCAATCTTTAACCCTGAAATATATTAAGTGTAAAATGTAACCCTAAAGCAGTGGCTCTCAACTCCTGTCCTCAGAACCTACTAACAGGCCAGGTTTGCAACATATCTGAAATACATCACAGGTGATATCATTTGCTGCTCAGTGATTGCAATATTCTAGTCTGCATCTCCCCATGGTAATACCTAAAATCTGGCCTGTTAGTGGGTCGTAAGGGCAGGAGTTGAGAACAACTGTCCTAAAGAATACACAATCTACAGTGGTGTGAAAAAGTGTTTGCCCCCTTCCTCATTTCCTGTTCCTTTGCATGTTTGTCACACTTAAGTGTTTCGGAACATCAAACCAATTTAAACAATAGTCAAGGACAACACAAGTAAACACAAAATGCAATTTGTAAATGAAGGTGTTTATTATTAAAGGTGAAAAAAAATCCAAACCATCATGGCCCTGTGTGAAAAAGTGATTGCCCCCTAAACCTAATAACTGGTTGGGCCACCCTTAGCAGCAACAACTGCAACCAAGCATTTGCAATAACGTGCAATGAGGCTTTTACAGCGTCCTGGAAGAATTTTGGCCCACTCATCTTTGCAGAATTGTCCTAATTCAGTTACATTAGAGGGTTTTCGAGCATAAACGGCCTTTTTAAGGTCATACCACAACATCTCAATAGGATTCAGGTCAGGACTTTGGCTAGGCCACTCCAAAGTCTTCATTTTGTTTTTCTTCAGCCATTCGGTGGTGGACTTGCTGGTGTGTTTAGGATCATTGTCCTGCTGCAGAACCCAAGTTCGTTTCAGCCTGAGTACACGAACAGATGGTCGGACATTCTCCTTCAGGATCTCTTGGTAGACAGCAGAATTCATAGTTCCTTTTATCACGGCAAGTCTTCCAGGTCCTGAAGCAGCAAAACAGCCCCAGACCATCACACTACCACCACCATATTTTACTGTTGGTATAATGTTCTTTTTATGAAATGCAGTGTTCCTTCTACGCCAGATATACTTGGACACACACCTTCCAAAGAGTTCCACTTTTGTCTCATCGGTCCACAGAATGTTGTCCCAAAAGTCTTGGGGATCATCAAGATGTGTTGTGGAGAAATTGAGACGAGCTTTGATGTTCTTTTTGCTCAGCAGTGGTTTTCTCCTTGGAATTCTGCCATGCAGGCCATTTTTGCCCAGTCTTTTCCTGATGGTGGAGGCATGAACGCTGACCTTAACTGAGGCAAGTGAGGCCTGCAGTTCCTTGGACGTTGTTGTGGGGTCTTTTGTGACCTCTTGGATGAGTCGTCGCTGCGCTCTTGGGGTAATTTTGGGCGGCCGGCCACTCCTGGGAAGGTTCACCACTGTTCCATGTCTTTGCCATTTGTGGATAATGGCTCTCACTGTGGTTCGCTGGATTCCCAAAGCTTTGGAAATGGCTTTATAACCCTTTCCAGACTGATAGATCTCAATTACTTTCTTTCTCAATTGTTCCTGAATTTCTATGATGTGTAGCTTTTAAGGATCTTCTGGTGGACCTTACTGTGTCAAGCAGCTCCTATTTAAGTGATGCCTTGATTGTGAACAGGTGTGGCAATAATCAGGCCTGGGTGTGGCTAGAGAAATTGAACTCAGGTGTGGACAACCACAGTTATAGTATGTTTTAACAAGGGGGGCAATCACTTTTTCACACAGGGCCATGATGGTTTGGATTTTTTTTCACCTTTAATAATAAACACCTTCATTTACAAATTGCATTTTGTGTTTACTTGTGTTGTCCTTGACTATTGTTTAACCACTTGCCGACCGCCGCACGCCGATGTACGTCGGCAGAATGGCACGGGCAGGCATAAGCACATACATGTACGTCCTTTGCCTCCCGCGGGTCGGGGGCCCGATCGGGCCCCCGCCCGGTGCCTGCGGCGGTCGGTTTTCGTTCGGGAGCGATCCCGGACGAGGGGACGGCCATTCATTCATGGCCACCCCCTCGCGATCGCTCCCGACGAATGGAAATCCCCGGTGACATCACTTCCTCTCCTGTAATGTAAACACAGGAGAGGAAGTGATGTATTCTCTCCTCCGTGTCGGTATTTTTCGTTCCGACACGGAGGAGAGCGGATCAGTGAGTTGCACCAACACATCCCACACACAGTAGAACATGCCAGGCACACTCACACCCCCCCTTTACCCCCCGATCACCCCCCCAATTACCCCTGCCCCCCAGTCACAGTGACACCAATGTCATTTTTTTTTTTTTTTTTTTTTTTTTGCATTGGTGTCATTTGTGACTGTAATAACTGTTAGGGCAGTTAGGGTTAGCCCCCTTTAGTTCTAATGTACCCCCCTAACCCCCCCAATAAAGGTTTAACCCCGTGATCACCCCCCGTCGCCAGTGTCACTAAGGCTGGGTTCACATTGCAGCGGTTTATGAGAACGAATGTGATTCGCACCGCACTGCAGTGCAAATCACATCCGATCTCTGTGCGATTCGAGTTCAGCCATTCGCCGCACCCGCCGCACCCGCCACACCCGCCGCACCCGCCGCAAATTCGCACGGGACCCTTTTTTTGGCCCGCAGCAGAATCGGATCGCATGGGTGTTCACACCATGCGATCCGAGTTTGCAGATCGCACTGCGATATGCGAACTGATCTGGGGGTGTCAGTAACATTTCACTGACACTCCCAGCAGTTCGCATAGGGCAGTGTGAACTGCCGCCGGGAGGCATGCGATGCGGGAACCCGCCGCGGATTCGCGGCGTTTCCGCATCGCTCCAGTGTGAACCCAGCCTAATAAGCGATCATTTTTCTGATCGCCGTATTAGTGTCACAGGTGACGCTAGTTAGGCAGGTAGGTATTTAGGTTCGCCGCAGCTTTTTATAGCGCTAGGGACCCCCATATACTACCGCATAAAGCCCCCTGATTGCCCCCTAGTTAACCCTTTCACCAGTGATCACCATATAACTGTTACAGGTGACGCTGGTTGGTTAGTTATTTTTTTATAGTTTCAGGGCACCCGCCATTTATTACCTAATAAAGGTTTAACCCCCTGATCACCCGGCAGGTGTCATTTGTGACTAATAACTGTTAGGGCAGTTAGGGTTAGCCCCCTTTAGTTCTAAGGTACCCCCCTAACCCCCCCAATAAAGGTTTAACCCCGTGATCACCCCCCGTCGCCAGTGTCACTAAGGCTGGGTTCACATTGCAGCGGTTTATGAGAACGGATGTGATTCGCACCGCACTGCAGTGCAAATCACATCCGATCTCTGTGCGATTCGAGTTCAGCTATACAGATAGTATGGCTGAATTCGTGTCGCACCCGCCGCACCCGCCGCAAACTCGCACGGGACCCTTTTTTTGGTCCGCAGCAGAATCGGATCGCATGGGTGTTCACACCATGCGATCCAAGTTTGCAGATCGCACTGCGATATGCGAACTGATCTGGGGGTGTCATTAACATTTCACTGACACTCCCAGCAGTTCGCATAGGGCAGTGTGAACTGCCGCCGGGAGGCATGCGATGCGGGAACCCGCCGCGCATTCGTGGCGTTCCCGCATCGCTCCAGTGTGAACCCAGCCTAATAAGCGATCGTTTTTCTGATCGCTGTATTAGTGTCACAGGTGACGCTAGTTAGGCAGGTAGGTATTTAGGTTCGCCGCAGCTTTTTATAGCGCCAGGGACCCCCATATACTACCGCATAAAGCCCCCTGATTGCCCCCTAGTTAACCCTTTCACCAGTGATCACCATATAACTGTTACAGGTGACGCTGGTTGGTTAGTTATTTTTTTATAGTTTCAGGGCACCCGCCATTTATTACCTAGTCTCACTAGTGTACCCCTAAATTTAGGGGTGTCTACTTTCTAAAATGGGGTCATTTGGGGGGGGGGGGGGTTTGTGCCATCTTGGCATTTTATGGCCTTCAAAACTGTAACGCCCTTAGAAAGCCTGAAGGCGGTGCTTGGTTTTTGGGGCCCCGTACGCGGCTAGGCTCCCAAAAAGTCCCACATATGTGGTATCCCCGTACTCAGGAGAAGCAGCAGAATTTATTTTGGGGTGTCATTTCACATATGCCCATGGCATGCGTGAGCAATATATCATTTAGTGACAACTTTGTGAAAAAAAAAAAAAGTTTGTAATTTTCCCGCAACTTGTGGCAAAATATAAAATATTCCATGGACTCAACATGCCTCTCAGCAAATAGCTTGGGGTGTCTACTTTCTAAAATGGGGTCATTTGTGGGGGTTTTGTGCCATCTTGGCATTTTATGGCCTTCAAAACTGTAATAGGTAGTGAGAAGTGAACTCAAAAAATTACGCCCTTAGAAAGCCTGAAGGCGGTGCTTGGTTTTCGGGGCCCCGTACGCGGCTAGGCTCCCAAAAAGTCCCACATATGTGGTATCCCCGTACTCAGGAGAAGCAGCAGAATTTATTTTGGGGTGTCATTTCACATATGCCCATGGCATGCATGAGCAATATATCATTTAGTGACAACTTTGTGAAAAAAAAAAAAAAAAAAAAAAGTTTGTAATTTTCCCGCAACTTGTGGCAAAATATAAAATATTCCATGGACTCAACATGCCTCTCAGCAAATAGCTTGGGGTGTCTACTTTCTAAAATGGGGTCATTTGTGGGGGTTTTGTGCCATCTTGGCATTTTATGGCCTTCAAAACTGTAATAGGTAGTGAGGCGTGAAATCAAAAATTTACGCCCTTAGAAAGCCTGAAGGCGGTGCTTGGTTTTCGGGGCCCTGTACGCGGCTAGGCTCCCAAAAAGTCCCACATATGTGGTATCCCCGTACTCAGGAGAAGCAGCAGAATTTATTTTGGGGTGTCATTTCACATACGCCCATAGCATGTGTGAGCAATATATCATTTAGTGACAACTTTGTGTAAAAAAAAAAAAAAAATTTTTTTTTTGTCATTATTCAATCGCTTGAGGCAAAAAAATAAAATATTCAATGGGCTCAACATGCCTCTTATCAATTTCCTTAGGGGGTCTACTTTCCAAAATGGGGTCATTTGGGGGGGTTTTGTACTGCCCTGTCATTTTAGCACCTCAAGAAATGAGATAGGCAGTCGTAAACTAAAAGCTGCGTAAATTCCAGAAAACGTACCTTAGTTTGTAGATGTGACAACTTTTGCGCAAACCAATAAATATACAATTATTGACTTTTTTTTTACCAAAGACATGTGGCTGAATACATTTTAGCCTAAATGTATGACTAAAATTGAGTTTATTGGATTTTTCTAATAACAAAAAGTAGAAAATATCATTTTTTTTCAAAATTTGCGGTCTTTTTACGTTTATATCGCAAAAAATAAAAATCGCAGAGGCAATCAAATACCATCAAAAGAAAGCTCTATTTGTGGGAAGAAAAGGACGCAAATTTTGTTTGGGTACAACATTGCATGACCGCGCAATTACCAGTTAAAGCAGCGCAGTGCCAAAGTGTAAAAAGACCTCTGGTCATTTACCAGCAAAATGGTCCGGTCTGAAAGTGGTTAAATTGGTTTGATGTTCCGAAACACTTAAGTGTGACAAACATGCAAAGGAACAGGAAATGAGGAAGGGGGCAAACACTTTTTCACACCACTGTATATTAGATTTATTAGCATTCACTTCTCATATAATCCCAGTGGGGTGCATATTTCCTAGATGGCTCTGTTTATCTATTGCTGATTTAAAATCTCCTTTTAGCCACATTGGGACAAGTTCTTTTTGTTAGTTGTTCTATTATATCCCAGTTTGAGGTTTGATGTCTGAATTAAGTAGTGTTTGATATGGCCTTAATATTTGTGTTTATTATATATGGGCTTAAGATATATTTTGTTTTTTTAATTTCCAATAATAAAAGGCCAGAGCCAATTTATTCTATTGCTTTGAGTTTCTGTGTTTTTTTATTGAATTTTATTTGAATAGGATATATGTGATGCATGCATTCCCATAAGTGTGAGCCTGATATAAACATGACCTCTCACACAGGAATATGTCTTAATATTAATATTTTAGATATTTGTGGTGCCTTCTCTCTCCTTTTGCTTACTGCCATTAGCTTCATCTGTCACTGGATAAAACCTAGGGAGAAAGCACCCCCACCACCACCTTTGTTGCAGCCTTTTAAATATGTGGTTGTGTTCAATACAATAGTACATACTACATACATACATACATACTACGTACAATAGTACATACTCCTGTATGTTTAGGTTATTGAGGTGCACATCTAATAGTTTTTTAAACTATCAACACTCCTTGCTGATACCACTGTTTATGGACGAGAATTCCACATCCTTACAACTCTGACAGTAAACAACCCTCTACGCAGTTTATGGTTAAACAGCTTCTCTTCCAAATTTAGTGAATGGCTGCATGTCTTTTTAAATTCCCTTTCACTAAATATTGTTTTCCCTACGCTAGGATTGCCAGTACAGTATTTGTACATTAGTATCATATCTCCTCTAAAGCATCTCCCCTCCAGAGAGAATACGTTCAATGCTTGTAGTCTTACCACATAGCTGAGGTCCTCTATTGGCTTTGTCGCCCTTCTCTGGACTCTTTCCTGTTCCAGCACATCCTTCCTGAGGACTGGTTCCCAGAACTGGACAGCGTATTTAAGATGCAGCTGGTTTAGAGTCTTGTAGAGTGGGAGAATTATAGTTTTATCTCTGGAGTGAATTCCCTTTTTAATGCATGCCAATATTCTGTTGGCTTTGCTTGCAGCAGCCTGGCATTGTATTCCATTGCTGAGCCTGTCATCTACTAGGACCCCCAGGTCCTTTTCCATCCTAGATTCCCCCAGGGGTTCTCTCCTAGCCAGTACCTTGCATTTGTATTTATGGCACCCAAATTCATTACGTTACATTTTTCCACATTAAACCTAATTTGCTATGTAGTTGCCCATCCCATTATTTTGTTTAGGTCTTCTTGTAAGGTTTCACATCCTGCGTAGAAGTTTTTGCCCTGCTTAGCTTGGTATCATCAATACTGAGATTCAGCTGTTTATTCCATCCTCTAGATCATTTATGAATAAATTAAACAGGATTGGTCCCAGGACAGATCTGTGCGGGACCCCACTTTCCACATCAGACCATTTAGAGTACTCATCATTTATCACCCCCCTTTGGACTCTATGGTCCATTTATATATAGGTTTAAGAATAATGATTTTTGTTGTTTCAATATCATCCACTACTAATGGCTAATTTCATCCATTACTTGGTGTTTGTACATTGTATATTTAACTTTGTTTGGTTAGGATATACAGTTCCTTGAAAAAGTATTCACACCCCTTTTAATTTTCCACATTTTGTCATGTTACGACCAAAAACGTAAATTTACTTTATTGGAATTTTATGTGATAGACCAACATAAATTGGCATATAATTGTTGTAATTGCTGTAATTGCTTCAAAGGGTGGTTCTACAAAGTATTGGGCTGAATACAAATGCACACCACACTTTTCACATTTATGTGTAAACATTTTGAAAACTATTTAGTATTTTCCTTCCACTTCACAATTATGTACCACTTTGTGTTGGCCGCAAGGGGGTTGTGGGAAACACACATGGGCGGGTTTCCTGGCATGCATCGGCATATTTAAATATAAATAATAAAAGGCCAAAACCAATTTCATCCAGTACTTTAAATAGTATATACTGTAAGTGCTCCATACTGTACATTTACATACAAAGCTCCATTATTGGTGTTCTTTATATATCTGCCTTGAGTTCAGCTTAACTCAAAAAATATATAAAAACACCTGAGAGGTGCAATCAGGGAAATTGAAAATTTGATACTTGCCTAACAGTAATTTTCCTTTCCTGATGCAAAATACATGTGCCCAGTCTTTCCTTTCTCAGTCACCAGTGGCCTTCTGTGGAAAAAGGAAGATAAATGTACTGTCAGAGGGAGTACTGTGATTTCATTACTTAGCATGCATGTATGTAGCATAAAATTATATACTGTATCCGACACTAGATTACATGGACTTTTGCTTTTTGTTTCTAACATGTGTTTGTAAAATGGTTTGGAAGGATTTGGAAATCAGCAAGGCCATTCTGAATTGTTTTTTAAAAGGCAATCTTTTCTTGCATGTACTGCAGCATTTGTTTTGCTTTGTCTTTTGGTAACTGCCACATTCCCAAATGTGCTACATCTGTTTTCCTCGCTAGAAGTCGATCAAAATGGAAAAAAGCAAATCAGAAATGAATTACAATCATATCAGAAGCAGGTCAAGCAAAAATAAATTAATAGCAAATCAGAAGCAACTCTAGTATCTAAAATTAATCTCTAACTAATCTCAAATATAAAGCACTTACCTAAACACTGTTATATTGAAGAAATGTAATGAAAATGTGGGCAGGATACTCAGGATCAGTGGAGCCTGTGCAGCACTTGTCTTTGTATTGTGACCTGTCTGCAACAGAACCTTGGGACAACAATGGAAGATTCCAGGTGTGCTGGCGAGTTGTACTTTGTGCAGTATGGAAGTCAATAGAATTTATTCCCACTCTTCCAACTCCTCTAATTCCTACTATGGCTCTTTAGAGCAATCAGCAAATGTTACCAAATCTTGTCCAACAGGAACCATTGTTGTCGATCGGAAAGCAGATTGAGGCAAGAGATGTAACCAAGGCTCAAGATCCAAAATGTCATATGGAGTCATTGAGAACAAGCACTCAAACTATCAGATAAAACAGTTACATTCTCTCTAGATCTAGCTGATGTGTATATGCGCACTTGCTACACCCAGGCGTCTGAGAATTTCACTTCGGGCTCATTCAGCAACCATTGACCTTTCCACATTTTTCCAGGACATTGCTTCCAGTAGTGGCTGTCTTGCAGAAGCAAGGGCTTCAGGTTCCTTATGTGGACAACAGATGCAGGTGGATCAACATCCTCCCAGGTCCTGGCAAACCCTGATTCAGAGGGAAGGCCAATTAATCTCATTACAATAATGACATGTTAGACGTTCAGGAGAATACTGTGGAGTTGCCCACACGGAGGGTGACAGTATTAGGACTTATGTGGAAGCAAGTCCTAGCTCTATCCCATCTGTTTATATCCTGTGTTTCAAATGGTCAAGAAGATTGAGAACATCATAAACTGGCCTTCTAAGGTAATGAAAGATTTAGCTTCCTATTCCAGGGAAGATTACCCCACATATGAGACTAGTCCCATTGATGGTGGCCAAGGATAGTTAATCTTATCAACTTTCATAAACTTCTAGAGGGGTCTATTCCCCTCGTTGACCTCCTAGCTCAAGTAAATGACATAGGCCAGTGGAGGACGAAGTGTCTGACATCAAGGGTACAGTGATTTCCAAATGGGGAAGTCATTTTGGAAACACAGCCTAGGAGGCCTCAGGTATGCCCCAAACAGACAGATATAGGTAATCTCCTATCATCATGGCCAGAGGCATCTCCTATTCAGGTTTGCCAACAGTAAACTTGTCTCATCTCATCGCTCTGTGTTCTGGTGTCTCAGAACTTCCTGTCAGATATGGTAAAATACGAAGCCTTGGATGTCAAGAAGTGGTTCAATGAATCTCAACCGGGTAGTAAACTCAATGGTCAGGAATGGAAGTCATTCCCGCAAGAGGAGCTTCCCAGAAGTGGAATCAGTGGATCTACTAACATCCAGCTGGGTCAGCAGGTTAGCCTCTATAGCCAACAGACTTGTGATCTCTAAGCTCCTCATCAGGATCATAGTGCATGGTTGGGCAGGCTGAAAAAGGACACAAGTCTGTCTAGTTCAACCAGGATCTGTAGTCATACAGCTGGGATAAGGGCAATGATCTGGTGGCCTTACAGGCCATGGTGTCCTCAAAGTACAGTTTTTGGCCCAAGTTCCTCCTATTTAATACTTCCTGAGATCTCAGACCTTACACAGCAGAGCCAAGTGTATCCAAATTCAGCCACGTTACATCTAGCAACTCGGAGACAAAGTTATAAAGGCTCATTGTGGGATCTCACCTTCATTATTTGAAACCTTGTGGAAGCCAGGGGAACCTGCAGAAAACTCCAGGTATACTAGAACATGGAAAATCTTGCAGAATTTCAGGATGAATCCTCTTTTCCCAAATGCAACTAGGGTCATTCTTCTGAACAAGACAACCTCAATAGGTTTAGTGACCCTATAGTAGTATTAAGGATTAGGGATGGCCGAACGGTTCACCCAGCGGTCGTTTCGCTGCGAATTTCGGCTGTTCGCGGTCCGTCCGATCGACGGACTATTGCCGCTGTTCACCCGGCGGACTTCCGTGTTTACTGTGTAAAAGAACTTTGACCTATGATGACACATCCATCATGTGGTACAGGACGGCCAATTGAGACATTACAGCACATGGACACTTGGACATTCCCCCTAACTTATAAATAGACCAAATCCGGCGGGCATTTTACATTCTTTCGTATGTCACTATAGGGAGAGGTTGCTGTGTGGAGCAGGGAGAGACTGCAGTGACCCAAATGGCTAGTTATTAGGTCCACAAAAGTTCTTTTAAGGACTGGTATGGTATAGGTGTTAGGTGTAGTTCAGGATATAGGTTTGAGGCACTGCTATTCAAGTCATTGTTGCAGCAGCCTGTCTTTTGTCAGTGTAGAGAGAGGGACAGGACGCTGTGTGCAGCAGGGACAGTCAGTTTAATCATTAGCTGTTACTATTAGGTCCACAGAAGTCCTTTTCAGGACTAGTATGGTAAAGTAGTACAGGATATAGTTTTGAGTGCTATTCAAGTTCTTGTTGCAGGAGCCTCTGTTTTGTCAGTTTAAATAGGGATAGGCAGGAAGCTGTGTGTGGCAGTGAGGGACAGTCAGTTTAATCAGTAGCTGTTACTATTAGGTCCACAAAGGTTCTTTTCAGGACTGGTATGGTAATAGGCTTGTACACGTATAATATTCTTTCTTCCAAATCTAGAAAGAATATTATACTTGACTGCTGCCCTTCTGCTGAAGTAGTCCTTTATGAGTATAGGGACTGAGGTACAGTCTGCTAATCACAACCTACTAGTTCCACAAAGGTCCTTATAAGGACTGGTAAGGTATAGTGTACTACAGTACATAGGGTTGAGTGAGGTACAGTCTGCTATTCCTTAAGGACTGGTATAGGTCCACAATATATAGGGTTGAGATGCACTACTGCTGACTGCTGCCCAATTCTGCAGCAGTCCTTTATCAGTATAGGGACTGAGGTACAGTCTGCTAATCACAACCTACTAGTTCCACAAAGGTCCTTATAAGGACTGGTAAGGTATAGTGTACTACAGTACATAGGGTTGAGTGAGGTACAGTCTGCTATTCCTTAAGGACTGGTATAGGTCCACAATATATAGGGTTGAGGTGCACTACTGCTGACTGCTGCCCTATTCTGCAGCAGACCTTTATCAGTATAGGGACTGAGGTACAGTCTGCTAATCACAACCTACTAGGTGCACAAAGGTCCTTATAAGGACTGGTAAGGTATAGTGTACTACAGTACATAGGGTTGAGTGAGGTACAGTCTGCTATTTCTTAAGGACTGGTATAGGTCCACAATATATAGGGTTGAGGTGCACTACTGCTGACTGCTGCCCTATTCTGCAGCAGTCCTTTATCAGTATAGGGACTGAGAGTTTTGTCACAGGGTCATTTAAAAAATGACAGGCAGAGGAAGAGGCAGGCCCTTCCGCAGGGGTGGTAGGGGTAGGGCAGGAGCAACAGGCTTGAGCCAAAGTGGGAAGTTGCAGAAGGTGCGTTCAATTACTTTAAAGGACGCACAAGACTTGGTTGAGGTTGGTCCCCGGTGTTGCTGCCTACTCCGAGATCTCTACTTATAGCGGTGAGGAAGGTGACGTCGATGATGACGTGTCTAGTGATGTCACGTGGGTGCCCACAAAAGAGGAAGAGGAGGGGAGTTCAGAGGGAGATATGGACCAGCAGATAGGGAGGAGAAGCAGGAATAACTTACATTGCACAGGAGGGACAAAGCAGACTGCTAATGTATCAGGAGCGAGTCATCGACCATGTACGGTCACATCTGGCGCTCCCAGGACGCTGGCACATGGCTCCGCAGTGTGGGATTTTTTTAACGTGTCCGCTGCTGACAATAGTGTTGCCATCTGCAATCTTTGCAGTCAACGCATTAGTCGCGGTAAGCCCAACACTCACCTAGGGTCGCCTGCCTTAAGAAGGCACATGAGCAGCCATCACCGAGCCCAGCGGGAGCAACGGAACACACAAAGCCACACTCAAGGCTCTCACCGTCCAGCCTCGTCTTCTACTTCTCCTTCTCCTCTCTCCTCACAATTGTCCTCCACTCCACCTTCCATCACACCAAGCTCACGTTTTTCTGCAAAAAGGCAGGCTTCCGTGGGCCTAATGTTCGAGCGTAAAAAAATGATGACGCCGGATAACCCTCTTGCCCAACGGTTGACAGCTGGCTTGTCAGAACTGATAGCCCGCCAACTACTGCCATATAAACTGGTGGACTCGGAGGCCTTTCGAAAATTTGTGGCCATTGGAACACCACAATGGAAGGTCCCAGGAAGGAAGTATTTCTCACAGAAGGGCATCCCAGAGCTATATGGCCATGTTCAGCGGCAAGTGAATGTATCTCTGGCACACACTGTCGGTGCCAAGATACATCTGACCACAGACACGTGGTCTAGCAAACACGGGCAGGGAAGGTATATCACTTTTACTGCCCACTGGGTGAACCTTCTGACGGCCGTCAAGCATGTAACTCGTGGCACCTGTGTAGATTTGGTTTTACCGTCACGGATTGCATGCAGGCCTGGCTCTTCTTCTCCTCCTCCTCCTCCTACTCCATCCTCCTCCCTCTCCTCCTCGGCTGACTCCTCCTTTTCCCCTGCTAGCGTCTCTTCCGCTGCACCGCCCAAGCTACCCAGAACCTGTTCGACATGCCAGGTGAGACATTGCCATGCCGTGCTGCGTCTGTTGTGCCTGGAAGCCAAGAGCCACACTGGCCCGGCACTCCTTTCAGCTTTGCGTTCACAGGCAGATCAGTGGCTAACACCGCTCAATTTGACAGTTGGTAAAGTGGTGCATGACAACGGTGCCAATCCACTTAGCGCATTGAAACAGGGCAAAATTATGCACGTGCCATGCATGGCACACGTCTTAAACTTGGTTGTGCAGCGATTCGTTGTCAAATACCCTGGGGTCCAGGACATCTTGCGGCAGGGAAAGAAAATCTCGGCCCATTTCAGAAGATCTTACACAGCCATGGCTCGCCTTGCTGACATTCAGCGGCGACACAATCTGCCGGTCAGACGTCTAATTTGCGATTGCCCGACGCAATGGAACTCAACCTTCTATATGCTTGATAGGCTGCTCCAGCAGAAATGTGCAGTTAACGTCTACCTGTATGAACTCTGCGGCAGAACAGGTTCTGGGGAGCTGGGTTTTTTTTCACCGTGCCAGTGGCTGCTCATGCGCGACGCATGCAGACTTCTACGGCCATTTGAGGAGATCACCAAACTGGTCAGTCGCAGCCATGGCGCCATCAGTGACATGGTACCTTATGCCTTCTTTATGGAGCGTGCATTGCATCGTGTCATTGATCAAGCTGTGGAGGAGCAGGAGTGGGAAGATGAGGAAGTCGCAATGCTGGATGAATTCCCAGGGGGGCTACTCTATCTGAGACAAGTGAACAACAGGAGTCTGAAGAGGAGTCAGAGGAGGATGGTGTCAGGGCGGATGAGGAGGAGCAAGAAGAGCATGCTTTAAACCTTTCTGGGATCCCTGTTGTTGTGCGTGGATGGGGAGAGGAGAATGAAGAGGACAACATTATCCTGGATGACGAGCAGGAGCCAGGCTACCACACCGTTTCCAGTTTAGTGCAAATGGGGGCCTTCATGCTCCAGTGTTTTAATAGGGACCCCCGTATAAAAAGCATAAGGGTCAAGGACCAGTACTGGGTGGCAACGTACTTAGACCCCCGGTACAAACACAAAATGGCAGAAATGTTACCCGCCGTCACAGAGGGCTGTCAGAATGGAGCACTTCCAGGCCTTGCTTCGAGAAATGCTGCATTCTGCTTTTGCGTGCGCTGGCAGAGGAGCAATTCCCACTCCCAGAGAAGGAGTTGTGGGTACCAATCCAACAGCGCCTGCAAGAAGAGGCCGGTTTGAAGATGTGTTGGTGACTTCTGATATGAGGTCATTCTTTCAGCCGACCCATCGACAGGTGTCATCCGAATCCAGCATCAGGGAACGCCTAGACCGTCAGGTGTCCGACTACATCGGGTTAACGGCCGATGTGGATGCTCTGAGGAGTGATGAACCCCTGGACTACTTGGTGGGCAGGCTTGACCCCTGGCCAGAGCTTGCCCAATTTGCAATCGAACTGTTGGCTTGCCCCTCGTCCAGTGTCCTGTCCGAAAGGACGTTCAGCGCAGCAGGGGGGATCGTGGCCAATAAGCGTACTCGCCTAGCTCACGACAGTGTTAACTACCTCACATTTCTAAAAATGAATGAGGCATGGATCTCAGAGGAATTCAACACATGTGACCAGTAGACCATGTATATGTCTATAAACTATTTTTTTATTCAAGCACACAAACCTTCTTTCTTCATTTGGCTCACTTCCTTGTCCAAAGAAGCACACCGTACTATATGCCCGTACCCTCCTGTTTGAAGAGGTTGAGCGGTGTCATATTTCTACTGGGGCTGCTTATTATGAGGGGCTCCCACCATCCCTGTGCTGTGCTGACTTCCTCCTGGGGCTGCTTATTATGAGGGGCTCCCACCATCCCTGTGCTGTGCTGACTTCCTCCTGGGGCTCTATCTCTGCTGTGTATATTATGAGGGGCTCCCACCATCCCTGTGCTATGCTCATTATGAGGGGCTCCCACCATCCCTGTGCTATGCTCATTATGAGGGGCTCCCACCATCCCTGTGCTGTGCTGACTTCCTCCTGGGGCTGCTTATTATGAGGGGCTCCCACCATCCCTGTGCTATGCTGACATCCTCCTGGGGCTGCTTATTATGAGGGGCTCCCACCATCCCTGTGCTGTGCTGACTTCCTCCTGGGGCTGTACCTCTGCTGTGCATATTATGAGGGGCTCCCACCATCCCTGTGCTATGCTCATTATGAGGGGCTCCCACCATCCCTGTGCTATGCTGACTTCCTCCTGGGGCTGCTTACGGTGCAGGTGTCAGTGCTCTCTATCACGGTGCTGGTGTTAGTGCTGTATATCACAGTGCTGGTGTCAGTGCTTTATGTCACGCTGCTGATGTCAGTGCTCTCTATCACGGTGCTGGTGTCAGATCACTCTATCACGGTGCAGGTGTCATTGCTGTATGTCACGCTGCTGATGTCAGTGCTGTATATCATGGTGCTGGTGTCAGTGCTGTATATCATGGTGCTGGTGTCAGTGCTTTATGTCAGGCTGCTGATGTCAGTGCTCTCTATCACGGTGCTGGTGTCAGATCACTCTATCACGGTGCAGTTGTCATTGCTGTATGTCACGCTGCTGATGTCAGTGCTGTATATCACGGTGCTGGTGTCAGTGCTGTATATCATGGTGCTGGTGTCAGTGCTTTATTACCACGCTGCTGATGTCAGTGCTCTCTATCACGGTGCTGGTGTCATTGCTTTCACGCTGCTGGTGATCATCTCATGCACCCTCTTCTTTGCCTACCCTGACCTTCCTTCTCCTCCATTGCCTTCATGCGCTCCACAGTCCTGAATTGTCACAATTTCACATATGAAAAAAGAATGCTGGTAGTTGTCGATCCCAGATTCACCTCATACATGTGTTATGTCATTGGCCATGTGGTGGGACTATGTTTGCACAGCTAGTAATTATTTTGTGGCTGCAAATTTCAACTGTAGGTTTGCAAAGTTTGCCTCCCATTGAAGTCAATGGGGCCCACCGCGAACGTTACGGTTCGCAAACTATCGGCCGCGTTCGCGGTCCGCGTTCGCTAAACGTCCCGTCGGAAGTTCGTCCATCACGCTTTTGGCTTCATGATATCACGTCTTTGAGATTTCTTTCAGACATCCAAGCATCAAGCATTAAACTACCTTATTGCTACCATAATCAAACAAAATGGCTCTGGTTTCTTCTTCACCAGCACCAGATGAGGATCTGCATCTTTGCTTCTGGGTCAAGACAATACCCTTGTGGCATGTCCAAACTAAAATGTCAGTGTCACCACAAGCTGGAGTAATGGACTCTATGTGGAAGAAATACATGGAAGTGGTCCTTCTCTAGAAGGTCAAACAGTGGCCTCTTCAGGCCTGGCAGTATCAGGAGACTTGCACTATCCACTAAGACAATAGCATTATCTCGGGTCAGAGATAAGGGGCTTGTAGAAGGAAGATAAATTCATCAATCTAGTGCAGCACTCACTTTATCAGCTCATGGGCAAAATTCAGAGGTCCAGAATTTTACAAGATACCAACCAGGTTCATATACTACAAACCATTTTTTTCCCTATTGTAAAGTCAATCAGGCAACATTGGAAGCAGGAGAATTGACTTCAGTTCTAATCTAATGATATGTTGATTGAAACACTTCAGCATGGCCCTCCCTTATAGGTTTTGTGGGTGTGCTACATCCCATTCGTGTATGCTGTCATGCTTTGTGTCAGGAAAATTAAAAATGTGATACTTACTTAACAGTAATTTTCCTTTCCTGATGCAAAACATGACAGCATACAGGTCCCTCCCTTGTGCGTTTCACATTTGAGTATAGTTACGAAAATGCCGCCTAGGGGGAGGCGACTTATTTAAATATAGTAAAACCATTCCTGATTGAGCAAAAGGTAGAGCCTATCCCATTTGTGTATGCTGTCATGCTTTGCATCAGGAAAGGGAAATTACTGTCAGGTAAGTATACATTTTTCCGTTTTGCTGTCTGTGCCCCTGTTCAGAAGATTTCACGTCACTTTCTGTCCCAATGAGAATTGGATTTTGAAAATGTTGGGTTGTTGTAGAAACAAGGATTGGTGCTAAAACATCAGTGGAGACACCTTTTTCCCATATTAACTCTTACAGGAGAGAATTTCCCTTCCTAGGGGTAGATTTCCTTTCACTTCCTGTTGTCTCCCTCCGTTTGTAAGTAGGAGTAATTTGTAAGTCGGATGTTTGAAAATAGAGGACCGCCTGTATATACTATACAGCCTGCCCCATACACTCTCTGTAAAATTGAGCCTTAGGTGTGGGTGGTAACAGAACACTGTAAGCCCTCACAGTTACTCTTGGTGGGCACTGCTTCGAAATATTACATCAAGCATAAAAATTTAAAAATTAGGTCTTAGGCGGTGGTGGTGGTGGCAGAACACTGTAACCCCTCACAGATACTCTTGTTGGGTGCAGGAATGGGCCCTGCGGTGAAATATTAGATCAAAAATTGTAATTACACGCCCCTGTTAAACAGGGGCAGAAAAAAAATTGGGTCTTAGGCAGTGGTGGGGGTGGCACAACACTGTAACCACTCACATATACTCTTGTTGGGCGCAAGAACGGGCCCTGCTGTGAAATATTAGATCAAAAATTGTAATTACACGCCCCTGTTAAACAGGGGCAGAAAAATTGGGTCTTAGGCAGTGGTGGTGTTGGTAGAACACTGTAACCCCTCACAGATACTCTTGTTGGGTGCAGGAATAGGCCCTGCTGTGAAATATTAGATCAACAATTATAATTACACGCCCCTGTTAAATGGGGGCATAAAAATTGGGCCTTAGCTGGTGGTGGTGGTGGCACAACACTGTAACCCCTCACAGATTCTGTTGCTGAGGGCAGAAACAAGCCCTGCTGTGAAATATTAGAGCAAATATTGTAATTACACACCCCTGTTAAACAGGGGCAGAAAAATTGGGCCTTAGGCGGTGGTGGTGGTGATGCCACAACACTGTAAATCCTCAAAGATACTCTTGTTGAGCGCAGGAATGGGCCCTGCTGTGAAATATATAGAAAGGAAAAACACAATAGGGGAGCCCCCAAAAGCTGCATAACCCAAAAGTATACAAAAAACACAGGAAGTTTCCCCAGGGGTTTTTAGCAGCAGAGAATTTGTATAAAAATCATCCATATAGGTAGTGTGACACAAAAACAAACATGGAACATCAATCATAGCAAAAAACACTGTGTGTACAAGCACAGTTTGCCAATTGTATTTGTAACATATGTATCCACATGAAAAAATCCGATGCATTTCGACCCTTGTGATTTCTGGTCTCTTCAGGGGGATTTATATTCTAGGAAAATGTCAAAATATCTAATTAAAGACTTTGGACAATATAAAAAATATATAGGTATAGCATTTCAAATTGAGCAAAATGATATCTCCAGACACATAGAGGTATAGTTACCAATGGGTGGATGAAAATATGAGGATGTATCACACATGTTCCCCCCCCCGCGTCCTCTGGGTGGGTGCATAGTCCACCGAGCTTACAGGGGGCCACATTCTGGGACCCAGAGAGGAGGATGGGGGGGTAAAACACCTGCAGATAGACATGCAAAAACGTTTTGTAAGTCGTCATTAAATAATGTTAATGTTGGGGGGAGTATATAGAAGTGCTTGGCAGCAGTAGGCTTATTGTTACTTGGACATTAATGGATTCATATTATAGAAACCCTAAGTTAGCTATACATAACATGGCGTAGTTTTTTTCGTTGGTTGAATTGATTATAAGAGGGATTAGCTAACAGTGAAAAGAAGGTGGGTGAGGGATGGGGTGTGGCGATGTGATTAGTGAAGTGAAAGTGCATGATGTGGGGTAGACTGAAGATGGGACAATAGAGGTATGAAAGTGAAAACAAAAAAGCTGCTAAAAACTAAAAAACAAATATTAAAAGTGTAAAAGTGAAAAGTGTGGGCAACTAGAGAGTGGGTACGAGTGTGAAGTGCCTACGGACACCGGAAGTGACGTCTGACACGAGCGCGGTGCTCGTTTTTACACTGCGCTGTTTGCTTTAATTAAATGGGAGTAATTTTCTGCTTAATAAATTCAGCAAAATTGGTTTTAAATACTACACCTAGTATGGCTCTCTCTCTTTCTAACTATCTATACTGAGTGCCTCTATGGGGATCAGGGACCCACCCCCCAGAAGGGAATAGAGGGACCATTGCTGACATCCGATACTGCCATACAGGAGGAGCACGTTGGATCCATCTCTGTTCATTTCCTATATGCTGTTTACTATACAGCAGTGAGGTAATTACCCACTATATTTCACGGGTGTTACTGACACCGAATGAATGAATGAATGAATGACTTATATAGCGCTACCTATACGAACTGAATCGCCTCTGGGCGCTTTTTCTTGCCACCGGTGTCCATCTGCAGCTATTTATGTGGTCCTTTAACCTGTAGAGTCCCGACACACTTACAACATTGACATACACATACACATATTATGGCCAATTCTTTTTGGACAGGGTCTAATTAACCTACCAGCATGTCTTTGGAGGATCACTCCTCACATTAGCACCAGATGTGATTTCTTTTTTCACCTGCTGTTCCCATAAGAACTTTCACTTTAGTTGCACTTTTGCACTTTGGACTCTGATTTATGTCCATGCACTCAAATATTGTTTGATCATTATAAGTTTTTTAGTGATTACTGTTTTTGAGATATAAGCTATTATTTTATGAATTAAGAGTTTTATTCACTAGAGTCACTTTATGCCCTTTATATATATATATGAATTTGCACTTAGTATATGTTTTTCACTTTTTTTACTGTCTCAGTCAATGCCAGCAACACACTACACAGGACCGACGTGCAGGCGGCCTTATGTAGTGCGGGGCGTGGACTTAACCTCCTGAGCCATAATTGGCCAAAGGCACCCTGCTCTCTTTGCTGATGGCGCTGTGATTGGCCAAAGCATGCGGGTCATAGTGCATGCTTGGCCAATCATCAGACAGCATTCTGTTCTTATTCATGCAATGTCGCAGTGCATTATGGGGCATGAAGCGCCACTCGAATTTGGCGTGAACGCCCCATAATGTTCGTATTTCAAAGAACACTCAAACAGCCAATGTTACACATAAAGCTCATCCCTAGTTACAAAGAAAAATCAAATTCATTAAATAACTTCTTCAGCTCTGTGTATACAAAGGAACCTGGTGGTGATACACATCCTGGATATTTTTTGAGCACAGAGGAGTGGATTAATTTTGAGTACTTATTATGAAGCACTTACATTGTGGGGACTTTATGGACTAATTTCTTCTATATTAAATTTTTTATTATATGTTTTTATGAACTTTTATTGTTTCACAAACTTTTAAGTGTTTATGCACTGCATGATTACTAGCATTGGTTTCACATATGAAGTGATACTTGTGGTATCATCAGAATACTTATATATTTTCACCATATATGCACTTCAGTATGTTTAGTTTTAAGCGCTACACAGTTGATTGTTTAAAAAAATCCTCAAAGAATGTCTTCAATTTACAAGCCAGCCTCATTCACTATTTAATTGGCAACCCTGTGGCAAATGAGATTTGTAGAGATAGACCTGGGTGTTCTGGTAGATCATAGACTTAAAAAGTGCAGAGAAGTGCAATCAAACTGATAAGAGGCATTGAGCTCCACTATTAGGAAAAATTTGTTGAATTTTATTTATTCTCTCTTGAGAAAAGGCAATCAGGGAGGGTATATGATCACCATGTATAAATACCTAGTATGTCCATATCGTGAACTTGGTGTCGAATCATTTACTTTGAGGTCATAACAGAGGACCAGGGATCAATCTTTACGTCTAGAGGAATAGATTTTTAACCTCCACGTATGAAAAGGCTTCTTCACACTATGAGCAATGAAAATGCAGAAGCAAGTCCCCCAAAGAACTGGTTCTGGCTAGCTCTGTAGATTGATTTAAAAAAGAGGAAAAGCTGTGGGTGCAGCATTTGTGAAAAAATATATCCCCAATACCTTCAAAAAGGAAACAAATAAAATTCAGACAATGGTGAAAAAAGTCAATAAAAATAAAAAACTAAATGCGTGAAAGTGGAAAACTACAACCAACTAAAATGGGAAACACATAAAATGCATGCTCTAATGAGATAACAAATAGTAAATGAATAACATGCTCAAAACGATGAGATATATAATATATAATCAATATAATAGAATACTGAAAAACCTGTATAGAGTATTCATGAGTGTATAAAAAATAACCTAACACAGCAGCCAAACCTCAGACGACGTCCTATCATTACGAAATGTGTAGAAACATCTTTTCCACTTATTTGAGTTTTGTATTTAAGGATTTTGGTGCTGGCAGCTCTTTATTTACATTACTTGTCTTTAGTTTTTCATATCTATTTCTAGCGCAGCATTAACCTTTGGGTTTTTTATGATTTAAAAAAGAGCTGGATGTATTCCTAAAGGCACAAAATATAATTGGACTTTAACATGTATAGGTAACAACACCAAGGAGTGTGTTTACAGGGAGCATCACATTGCCTCCTGGGGAATCAGGAAGCTGTTTTTTTAACCACTGGTGCAAATTTGATCATGCTGCAAATGGATTTTTTGTCTTCCTCTGAATCAACTGTGGGTATTAGATTGTTTATATGATGGTTTTCTATATATTTATGTTATTCTAATTGTTGAAATAGATGGACTTGTGTCTTTTTTTCAGCCTGACTAAATATGTAACTATAAAGGCCTCTTGTAGACAGGCCTTATGTAATTGCATTTGATGTGCTCCTGATACACACATCAAATGCAGATAAACAGAGTCCCATTTACTTCAATGGTGTAGCGTTTGGCCTGCTTTGTGTTGCATGTTTTTGGACACACTAGGTCCTAATAAATTGATGCTTGAGAGCAGCGCTGCAGCATTTAAGAGCAATATCCATTTACATTTATATATAATGAATACATTGTATCCATTCATCCTCCAATAGCTGCAGCTTCCTGTGCTGTATACAGTTCGGCCAGTAAAAATTAGGTTTCAGGTTACCCATGCATGTGTGCTAATGTCCTAAATCTGTAATACAGAAACAATTTCCCACTCAAGACTATGGGACATTAGCACAATCGTAGGCAGCCCCTCACTACAGTTTATTCGGCTAGGTTGAAGACAGAGCAGAAGGCAACAGCTGCCAGAGGAGTTAAGTACAGGTCTGTGTGGGGGATGCAAAATTTGAGTAAATATGGACTTGTACTTTAATTATTAAATAACTGGATTAAATAAAGTCATTATTCCTTGGAGATTAGCATTGAAGGAATATATGAATAGTTTTTCTGTTCTTATTCATGCTGTTAGCGAGTAATCAACAGCCATAAACAGCAATTTTAGCACCTCTCTGGTCAAGAAAACTTTTTACACTGCTCTGTGACACTGTGGACATTGCTCTGTGGGATTGGCCAATCCCCAGAAGATGTCCATTCGTGAAGAAACGTGTAGGGTGATGCCTCTGTCATTATGCTATCCTTTATGTGACGATGGTGAGACGAACAATCTAGGAAATAGGGAGAAGGTAATAGGGATGTCATGGCTCTCATATGATACAACCACCTGTTATACTTCGCTCTTGTTAATGCAAACTATTCTTTTATTAAATTATCTGAATTAATATACTGCACCGTGGGAGTTTTTATCTTTTATCTTTGAGCAATAATACAGCATCAACGGCTGTTCTAGTTACCTATAGGTCTTGGGGAGACTGTTAATTCCCTGTGTTGGGTGAGACTGTTGTCAGCAGTCACGGCTTTTTGGTAAGCAAACTACCTTACACTTGGGTGTTGACCTGAACACACGTTTGATTTTTGGGAAGATTGATGTCACAACCTCTTTTTTCTGAAATTTATCTTCTTTCCTCTGGAGGCTAATTTTGCATGGACTCTTTCATTGATTATTATTTGGATGGGACGTTGCTGTAAGGTGCGCCCCTCCTTGATTAGTTTGAGCTGGACTTTAGTGGTCACTGGAGAGCTCTCTTCAATCGATTGGGTAAATCAGAAAACCATACGCGCTTGATGGTTTAATCATGAATACAAAATCTTTATTTCCTGTTACCACTTTTATGTGCTTCTAACATAGAGACAGAAAAAAGGCCTTTTTGTCAGCCAATCAGGATTATACAAGACATTCAAGACATAATGGCCTTTCAACCAATCATATACATCCACATTTATGTTCGTCATACATTAAGCAGAATTTTTTGGGGGGAATTTTTGATAAAAGGTCCCCAGACATATATATATATATATATATATATATATATATATATATATATATATATATATATATATATATATATATATATATATATATATATATATATATATATATATATATATATATATATATATATGTTTTATGACCTTAAACTGTCTATAATAATTTGAACATAAAACCACAATATTTCATTTCGCCTTACAATGTTCTATGTCTGTAAAATTCGAAATGTTAAGTCAGATTGAAGTAGTACAGGAACCTTTTCTGAAGTCGGAGCGATTTCAGTAGTGTGCATTAAGATGGCTCTCATTCACTTACATTGATTTTATCATGTTGCGCGACTTGAGGCCACTTGGGACGACTTCAAGGTTGGATCCAAAGTTGCCCCTGTGTGAATGGACTCTGACTCTTGTATTTTGTATCATGGGTGTTTCACGTTGTCGGCCTTGTTATGCTTGTTATTATGATTGTGGGTTGCCCCCTTGGGGATTGGGACATTCAATTTATTCATGTTTATTCTATATATCATTATACACAACAACATGCCTCATGTAAAGTGCCAGCCCCACTTCCTTTTGTTCTTGCATAACATTTAGGGATGGGGGCATGCTGATGTTGTTGCTCTAGGCTGAGACAGGTCACATTTGTTTCATGATTCGTACAAAGCGCTTTGCCATCGCTGGAAGCTCTATGCCTGTAGGCCACAGGTGCTATGTTGGATAAAAATCCAGCCTTCATTAAGTGGTTCACAGTTAAATCATCCAAATAATCACAAGCATTTTAAAGCCCTTTATTTTTTATTTTAAAAGAAAACTCCCTTTTGCAAAATTTCTAAATGTTAGCTTTGACCACAAATGCATCCTGTTTTCCGAGCGACCTTGCACTTAAAAAGAATATTTGCAAAAGCTTTGCAGGTGCTTAGCTTTGCTATTTTCCTACGTAACTTCATGTATATATCTTTGCAAGCAGTTTCTAGCATAATAAAAGTATATATTTCTAGTATAAGCTTAAAGGGTGACTCTCCCTACCCTTACAATCCCTCCTCTGATCATGAAGGACGAAGTCCTTTCTTGATCATTCTCAGTACCACTTATGTTCTGAGTAGCCATGGCTGTGTCTGGGTCTGAAGTGGAAGGTTTGATTTTGGTAATTCTACCCATTAGACAAAATACAATCTTAATGGTGGCATAAATTGCAATTCCCAGGATAAGTATGATGATTAGGATCATTCCTACTTTCTTGAAGAAATTCATGATACTATCCCAGAACGAACCAAACCAACCTCCTACTCCAGAGATAGGATTCCTGGAGTCTCCCAGACGTCTCATTCGGTCCTGTAATTTTGCCCTTTCATCATTATGTCCTTTTATATGTTGTTAACAATATGATTGCTGCTATGTTACATGTCCCATCCCTCCTCTGGATGTGATACTCAGTAACTGCTGCAGCTTGTGCTTTTCACATTTTATATCCTGTCTGTATACAGCAGGGATAATTATAACTCATATCCGTAAATGCTGCTCTGCCCTTGACCCCTATACTGTCATTCCTATTCATTCCGCATAAAGATGTAAGCCAGCACCCAAAAACAGTTAATAAGAATACCTTCATGGTTAATGCAATTGACAAAATAAAAATAACTCTAACATTGCACCTTCTGGGCTTTGTGGATCCTAGAAGGAAAGCAGCCTGGCTGTGGGACAAAGGGGGTCTGTGGGGCTGGAGGGCAGAGGGGCAGGGAGTGATGGGATCAGAGTCTCTTCGGATCCGAGGGGGAGGGGGGTGGCAGGGAGTGGTTGGATCAGAGTCTCTTCGGATCCGTTTGGTCCATGTTTTGGGTCCATCTCTGGTTCTTGCTGCTGTGGCACTTTCTTTATCCTTGATGCGTGGATCCATTGCGGGCTTTGGTCGGTCAGAATTGCTGTCCTGGAGACCTTGAGGACTTTAAATGGACCTTGAAAGATGAGACCTGGTTGCTTGCGGACTGCAAGTTGCTTGATCAACACTTTGTCTCCTGGTATGAAGGGATGTGTTGGTTCTGTGGAAAGAGGAGGAAAGGTGACAGCAACCTTGTCGTAGGTTTCAGTAAGGCTACTTACCAAATGTTTCACGTGCTCTTTCTGTAAGGAATATAGGTTAGACTCTTCACCTATTTTAGGGGCTTTCTGTGCTGGCCTACCCATTAGGATTTCAAAAAGGGGGAGAGTCCTGTCCTGTCCAGAACATTCACTAATTCTTGGGTGAGTTTTGCTGTGAAAGCGGGCCCCTGGTCAGAGTATATGGTAGCAGGTAAACCGAACCTACTGATGCAATAATTGATTAGGCATCTAGTGGCTATCCCTGCGGTCTCTCCTGTAACGGGAATAGCTGTTTACTAAGATATTTGATATTACCTTTCTGTTTGGGCATGTGTGTGAAATGAATCTGTATATCCTACAAGGGACCTAAGGGGGGTGGGAGATGACCATGTAGACCATGTTTTGGACCCTGAACATTGTTTTGTGCAAAATCAAAGGAACAACAGCTTCTGGGATACCTATGACTCCCTCCTTGTTTGACCACAAGCCGTCCAGATTGCGTGTCAAACCTGCGAGCACCCTGCAATCTATGTCCTCAGGTTGTGCCTTTTTTTGTAGGAGAGATACTGTGGAGGGGAAGTCAGGAGGGGAGTCAGGGAGGATTGCAATGGGCAGTTTGAGTAAGGAGTGTAGCAATCTGACTGCTGGGGCAGTGTCAGAGCATGATTTGACAGTAAGTCCGTGTGTGTTTAATAACATAATCTCATTACCACTAGATCTTTGGGCTGTCATGTGTTGAGTTGACATATTTTGTAAAGGATGTACTACAGTGTGTGTAGTGTACAAAGTAGTGTCGGTGCTGAGAGTAATTTTACATGCCTCCTTTACAGTCATTGCAAAGCAGCCACAGCTTGTAGACAGGCAGGCATGCCCTAGACTTGAATTGGTAGTTTCTTTGAAATGTAGGCCACGGGTCGGTAGTGAGTGCCATGCATTTGCACTAGAACTGCAGCAAATGCAGGGCCCCTGACTACACAGTATAGCACAAAGGATTTTTTGTAATCTGGCAAGCCCAGTGCTGGGGCACTGGCCAAGGACTGTAACAAAGAGTTAAAAGCTTGTGTCATTTCCTCAGTATATGTGACCTGTTTTAGGGCAGTCAATGCAGTGGCAGGGCGTAGGACTGAGTCATAAAAAGAACAGTTTGGGATCCATTGCCTACAGTAGACGATAGAGCCGAGGAAAGAAAGGAGCGCTGCCTTATCCTTCAGGGGACCGAGACAGGTCAGAGTCTTGACTCGTTCAGGGGACACCTGTCGTGTCCCGCCTGAGATAATACATCCTAGGTATTCCACCCTGTCCCTGCACCACTGGATCTTTTTCCGAGACGCCAAGTGGCCTTTGAGGGCCAGGTGACTCATCAGGCTTCCAGAGTCTTCTGCACACTGTGTCCCACTCTCACTACACAACAGTAGGTCCTATACATATTGTAGTAGGACAGATCCCTGGGCAGCACCCAGTCATCCAATGTGACTTTCACAACCATAGAAAAGGCTGCCGGACTGTCCACATATCCCTGAGGGAGACGTGTCCAGGTCAGCTGTTGGCCAGGGCCCCAGGTAAAAGCGAAGATTTCCTGAAAATCCTCATGTACATCAATGCTAAAGAAAGCATTGGATAAGTCTAGTACCATGTAAGTGGTGGATGTGGCAGGAATTTTTAAGATCCCGGTGATGTCTGAAACTATTTGTTTAATCCCTGTAGGTCCTTCACCATACTCCACTCCCCACTGGCTTTTCTGACAGGATTTATGGGGGTATTCCAGGGACTAATGATGGGTTTAAGGATTCCCCTTTGTAAATACTCTGCAATTTGTGGCTGTATACCCTGTAGCTTTTAGTGTGTATTTTTTTGAAAGAAGGGTGTAATGTTAGGTTTGAAAGTCGGGACATAGGGAGTACATTTGACATGTCCTACATCTGTCTTGGACTTTGCCCATATTGGGTGAGTCTCTAGAGGTGCCGGTATGGTCATAAAGTAAAATGTCAAATCTCTTTCTTTTTTTTTTTTTTATCATTGTTAGGTCACATGTGGCTGATTTAGCAGTCATTCCCCTTGTAGGTCAAATTTAATGGTTATCCTCAATGAGGACATAAGGTCCCGTCCGATTAGACATAAAGGGCAATCAGTGAGGATGGCAAAACTTTGCTTGGTTAAGGGTCTATCCTGCAAGTCTGACACCTGAAGTGGTTCTACGGGGCGTTTGTCATTAGGTTGATTTGGAGGACACCCCGGGAGTTCTACTTTCGTTTTGTGTATAACATCTGTCCCATTTATTCCCATAGAGCAGCCCTCGGTACAGTTCTCAGTAATAAAATGGGGGTCATTACATAAGGGACAGGGGGCATGCATCTAGGGGATGAGGGAACCATTTTCTATATTCCTTCAATGCTTTAGACCATACTTTATAACATTCAATCATGTAATCATTATCATGGGGGAAATGGTGGATAATTGTACTGTTTGTGTTACCCACAAATTTTAGTAACCTCCTCCCAATCTTCTTGGCAACAAGGACCATCAGTAGTTAAACCCGACATTTGGAGAGTATGTGCTCTAGATAGTATGTTTGCCCAAAAGGGTTCAATACAATGTTTCCATAATTTCCCGACGCAAAACCAAATGGGGTGGGCTGTTCCAGCTTACCTCCTGGACCTCCCTTACCCAGCTGATTTCCCATATTCAATTCTTATACTTATAATATGACTTCTATTTATATACATCAGTTTCAGAACACACTCTCAATGATTTTGGACAGACTATAAATTGTTCACTTGTTCTGAATTCAATGATACTCCTGACACCTTTAACAGTTAAACCTTCTTGAAACACAAAATTATTATGTATATTAAACCTTAATGTTTGTATCCGTGGTGCACCTTCAAGGAACAAAGGACACTTTTCCCACCTTGTGATAATAACCAGTTTTCTTTTTTAAATATTTTTAATTTTTTTGGGAAAATCTCTTTTTTTATTATTTATAAATTTTTTCATGTATTTATCACTTATCTATTGAATATTCAAATTTTTATCACATATTGATATTACAATCAATTTCACATCAATATTAGCGCTGCACTCACTTTGTTATTTAAACATTACTACCGCCACCTGTTCCAGCATAAGTAGAATCCAGCAACGTATTTATTTTGTTCCACTCCCCTCAGGTTACTGTGGGCTAAGCACACTATAGTATTCTATTTTGTTGATAATATTGTTTAGAAATACTCTGTATTATCTAATCAGACAAGAAGCATTTGTTATTATTTACCGTATAGGTGTCAATTTGCACATTGAGCATCGTTTTATATTTTTATAGGCTGGTCTACTACTGTTATTGTACCTGGCTTACAAATATATCAGGTGTATTCTCGTTTCTCTCGCTCACACCTACTGGGTAATTTCGATCAGCATGGCCATTTCTCTCACATCAATTAATACTAAAGGTTTGAATTTCCCATGTAAACAAAATCTGTTATGCAAAGAAGCACTGACCCAACATGTTCTTTGCTAACGCACCCAAAAAGAAAAAAGGCGTTATGATCACAATAAGCTCATCTGTCTATTTTAAACGTCATTATTCTGAGGTAGAAAAGGAGGGCAGGTATCTGATATTATCAGCAACAATTGAGAATCACCGTCTCACCATAGTCAATCTTTACACTGCAAATAAAGGTCAAAAACACTTTTATAAGAAGCTACGCTCTAAAATAGCACCATACAGATCGAACCCAGTAATAATATGCGGGGACTTCAAAGACATAATTGACACAACCCTCGACACATCTAACTCAATGAAGTGTGCAACATCTGCTCTAGCCTCTTTGATTAAGAAAGAAGACCTATATGACCCATGGAGTTGCTTACATGATGAGGAATGAGATTACACTTTTTATTCTCACTCTCAGAATTCTTACTCCCAGATTGACTTGTTTTTCACTGACAAATACCTGCTGCAATCAGTCACAGAAGCGCAAATAGGTACGATCACTTGGTCTGACCATGCACCAGTCTCGTTCAAACTTTTCATCAGTAAACAATCTCCTAGACACACTGTATGGCGACTAAACTCCTCTCTGCTTAGCAGCCCCTTATTCAAAAGGCAAATTCGATCTGAGATTGAGATTTATTTTCAACACTATTCCCATTCGATTGACAATCATTCCATAATTTGGAATGTGCATATGGCTTCTCTACGCAGTCTAGTTATAAAAATAGGCGATCAAGCAAAAAAATTGCATTCACTCACTACAGAGACCTTACTAAAAAAGATATGCGACCTTGAACAGACAAACAGACCTTGAACAGACAAACAAACAATGCCAGAGTTACACGATCGCTACAGAATTAAAAACCTCAGACACTAAGTTAATGAACATCTACACAAAAAATCTGATCATAATATAAAGCGACTTAAACTTCAGTTTTATGCCCTGTACACACGGTCGGACATTCCGAAGACAAAATCCGCCCGATTTTTTCTGACGGATTTTGGCCCAAACTTGTCTTGCATACACACAGTCTCACAAAGTTGTCAGAAAATCCAATCATTCAGAACGAGGTGATGTACAACACGTATGAGGGGACTATAGCCAATAGCCAATAGCTTTCGCCTCATAATTTTTTCTGAGCATGCGTGGCACTTTGTGCATCAGAATTGTCTACACAAGATCGGAATTTAAATGATTGGATTTTGTTGTTTTAAAATTTTAGATCCAGATCTCAAACTTGTGTCGGAAATTCTGACAAAAAAAATCAGATGGAGCCCACACACGATCAGAATTTCTAACAAAACAATCCGATCGCACATATTCCGTAGGAAAGTCTGACCGTGTGTGCAGGGCATTATGCTTCTGCCAACAAATCAGGGGCCTTCCTGCCAAACAAACGAAGCACCAATTCTCCAAAATAAGATCCAATTTCTCACAGACCCCCTAGGTAAGTCCACTAGACATAGCAAACAAATTTAGCACATTTTACGCTAAGTTATATACAACCTAAAAGACTCTGATCCTTTAGCCACACAGAGCAGAGAAAATATTACAGCCTTTCTTTCAACAATACACCTTCCCAAAATAACTCCTGGCCAGTTGAAATCCCTATCAACTCCCTTTACCACAGAAGAAATAACTAAAGCCATAAAACAACTCCCTTTACATAAAGCCCCTGGCCCAGACGGATTCCCAAACAAATACTATAAGCACTTCCCTGATCTCCTCACCCCACATCTCTGCAATGCCTACAACTACTTTGCTAACTTAGGCACTATTCCCAAAGAATCACTACAAGCCCTCGTAGTCACATTGCCAAAACCAGGCAAATCTCCTGACAGTCCTGCTAACTACTGACCAATTTCACTCCTAAATTCAGACATCAAGATATATGCAAAAATATTAGCACAATGTCTATCCTCGATAATTCCCCAATTGTTCCATCAAGACCAAGTGGGATTTATACCAACTCATCAACCTCATACAGTGGGTGGAGCATAGTTGAACGATTTCCCTGTTCCTTTAACTGGATTCAGAGAAGACTTTCGACAGGGTCCACTGGACATACGTGGATGAGGTGCTTCACAAATTTGGATTCGCAGAATAATTTCTAGCTGCCATATTAAGCCTTTACTCCTCCCCCACTGCACGAGTTTGGACATCGGTAATAGTATCAGACCCCTCCATAATCACCGACGACACCAGATAAGAATGCCCACTCTCTCCCTTGATCTTTGCTATCATTATGGAACCACTGGCGCAATCCATCCTTTCGGCAACATCAATAACGGGAGTTAAAATTGGGGACATAGAACATAAAATCGGGTTATATGCTGACGACGTCATTATCACCTTAACCAATCCCAAATCAACCCTCCTGGTTGTCCAAAACATTCTTGACAATTTTAGCTCGATCTCCCCATATAAAATCAACCACAGAAAATCCACCATGCTAAACTTAGGGATCGATTCACAAACTATGCAAAATATAACAGCGACAACCCCTTTTACATGATCCACCAACTCCTCTATCCCCTACCTTGGAATCCACCTAACATGCCTGAGCCATAACCTAATAAAAGTAAACTATAACGACCTCATGGAGAAGCTCCGGCACCTATCCTAGGAACTGATGAATTTTCCGGTATCATGGGCCGGTAGAATTGCTCAATCAAAGATGCTTCTGCTCCCTAATATTAATTATTATTATTATTATTATTATTAAGAAAACTACAAGGACTAATCAACACATTTATATGGCAACATAAGCAACCAAGATTGAAAAGAATCTTTCTCCTAACCCCTGTTCAACATAGGGACAATGGAGCGCCCAACATTCAAGCATATTACAGAGTAGTACTCTTGGACCAACTGAGAGAATGGTGGTCAACTAACTCCCAAAAAACCTGGAAACAGATTGAAACCACAGCTCTCAACTCTGACACAAATAGTCTACTCACTGCCATCCTACTTAACCACAAACCAAAACATCAGTTTCTAAGTTCAATAATGGCAGCAATTTGAGTAGGGACAGCTATCACACAAATCAGCAAATGAATACTTCTCTCTATCCTTTCTAGGCTACCCATGAAAGCTATAGAACTTTTATCACCGGATCTAAACCTTGAACAGTGGATAAGCAAAGGAATTACTAACTTGGGTCTATTATATTCCTCCTTGGACCTACATGAATTCTCATACTTGCAGCAGACATACGGAGTCACCCCGGGGATTGGACACCAAGAAAATCTGACGCCACTATGTATTGTTCTAGCTAACAATCTATTAACATGTTACGAAAGTGAGTACTAAGTAATGTTTCAACTGTTTTCAGACAAACTCCCATTGAGTGTATGTATGTTTACCTTGAAAATTAATAAAACTTTAAGTATATATATATATATATATATATATATATATATAAAGATACAAGACTAGTCACCACGCACAAGGAGAGAGAGCTGCAGTGACTAGTCTTAATACAAATTGGTCCTACACAGCGGTAAAGTATCAAACTAGATTACTGCACAGATCTGCAAGAAATACACAAAGCACACTAAGATTTATGTAAGAATACAGATCACCCTCCTGAGTTTGGCTAAGATTGTTAAGTAAATTTAGCTTGTAATCAGTGGAGCAGGTGTTGATTATATTCCATGGACTCAACATACCTCTCAGCAAATAACTTGAAGTGTCTTCTTACCAAAATGGGGTCATTTGAGGGGGGGGGGGGGGGTTGTTCTATCTTGACATTTCAGGGCCTCCGAAACTGTGATAGGTAGTGAGGAAGTGGAATCACTGTTTTACGCCCTCAGAAAGCCTGAAGGCGGTGATTGGTTTTTGGGGTCCTGTACATGGCTAGACTCCCAAAAAGTCTCACACCTGAGAAGCAGCAGAATGTATTTTGGGGTTTAATTCCACATATAACCATGGAATTTGTGAGCAATATATCATTTAGTGACAACTTTGTGTTAATTTTAAATTTTTTTTGTCATTTTTCAATCATTTGTGACAAATAAATGAAATATTCAATGGGCTCAACATGCCACTCAGAAATTTCCTTGGGGTGTCTACTTTCCAAAATGGGTTCACAAAATGAGATAGGCAGTCATAAACTAAAAGCTATGTAAATTCCAGAAAATGTACCCTAGTTTGTAGACGCTGTAACTTTTGTGCAAACTAATAAATATATTTACATTTTTTTTTTTTACCAAAGCCATGTTGCTGAATACATTTTTGCCTAAATATATGTCTACAATTGAGTTTAGTGGATTTTTTTATATCAAAAAGTAGAAAATATCATTTCTTTTCAAAATTTTCGGTCTTTTTCCGCTTATATCACAAAAAAATAAAAATCTAATTAGCAATCAAATTCCATCAAAAGAAAGCTCTATTTGTGGCGAAAAAAAGGACACACATTTTGTTTGGGTATGGTATTGCATGATTGCGTAATTACCGGGTAAAGCAGTGCAGTGCCAAATTGTAAAAGTGCTCTGGTCATTAAGGGAACAATTCTTCCTGGGCTGAAGTGGTTAAGCTTAGACGGGAAAAAAAACGGAAGCTGATTGGTTTCTGTGCAGAGCTGCACCATATTTTGCACACTCCTGTTTTAATAAATCAACCCCATAGTTTGTTTTTTTCAAATTTAACTGCAAAAGTGGATATACACTTAAATTAGGCTAGGACTGGTATGCTGAATTAGACTATAAGTAAAGTTAAAATATTAGTAAATGATGGTGAAATGTTTTATTGTATGTAGAAAAGTATTTTTATTTGTTATAGTTTTTTTTTTTGCATTCTCATTATATAGTACTATAGCCAGGGGTCAATTCCTGGGGAAAAAAGTGTGGGAACTCTCACTCTCCCCACCAAGAAAATAAAAAATAATGATCTGCTCATATGCACGAACGCTTCAAAAGTGGTATTTTTCATCCAGTTTTCGTATTATGCGTATGAAGCTTAACTGTTAGTACATAAAAAAAAACAATCCTCAATAAACATAAATACGGTAATTCTCTGAATAATCAGCATTCATTCAATTGTGCTTCCATGCAAATGTGAACAGCATGTTCTGATCTTTATTTGGGAATGTTATTTTGTAGATAGAGTGTTTATGTGGTGAGTTTACACTTTTCATTGAACAGAGTTTGGATAACACAGGGTTAAACGGAAAGGTCATAAATGAACTGCACATTATCTGGACAGAATGCTTGGGGAGATAGTGATGAGTTCCTGCTTAGGAGATGTATGTTAGTTTGGGGGGCTGCAAACTCTGCAGGGCTCCAACACACACTCGCTGCTATTCCAACCCTTCACATATTTCCACATAAACTTCCCTCCTGGCATTAAACTTTGCCAGGTATTGTGCTTAGCTTAGCACCCCAAACTGATGTTCCTCCCTCAGATCACCTCTCTCCCTGCATGTCCTGTGAGCAGAATAGCTGTGCTCCTCCTCTGGGTTCTCTTATCATATGACACTGAAGATAGAGGAGGGGAGATTCAGTGAGACACACAGAGCAAGTATGCAGGAGACTGGGGGGGGAGATGAGGAGACAGGAAATCAAGAGGGGCCGGTGGGGAGGAGCGCAACATGAGAGGTCTGACTAAATACAATCTCTTAGCAGCAGGGACCTGATCTACCCGTCAGCTAGCTGTGATTGACGGAAGCTGTCATGGGGCCCCCTACTGGCAATGCCTGAATGCTCAGGTGTGCGGCACTAACTATTGCGAGCTGTGTCGGCAGCTGCTGGTGTAGCACATGCCACACAGCTCGCATACTTCAATGTCTTGCAGGACACGGCTGCTAATGGGAACTGAGTTCCTGTTGTGGAAAAAGTACAAGAACTCCGTTCCCATGCGTTCCCACAGGACTTGAGCCCTGACTATAGCATTTCATAATAATGCTTATTTCTGGTTCTTCGTTGAGACCCTTTGCTGACAGTGTATTAATATTACAGGTCCAGTAAGTACCTTGGAAACAATTGTTTTTGAACCCATAATTTTCTCCTAAAGCATATCTAAACCCAAAAACAAAAATGTAAGATGTTCACCAATGCTTAAATGTGGTGGCTGTATTCATTTTTATTTTTTAGGATTTTTTTCCTTTATTCAAACCTGATAATCTGGCCAGTAACACACTTGAATCTAAGGAGGAGCAACAAAGACACGATTGGAAAGCAGCATGGTCAGCCTGGGGTGAGGGTAGGGTTAGATGCACTAGCAAATTTATATGGGCTTGAATAACAAATTAAAGTGTAATTCCAACTAACAGTTTTAGGCAACAGTTTTTTTTAAGGTTTTACGTAAATTAATAAAAGGCAATCATTGTAAACAACCTGTCAGAGTTAAATGGTTTGTCTCAGCCTTCTAACTGACAATTTTTCTGTGCAGCTTGGACTGTTAAGCCTGGTACACACAGGCTGAAAATTGACCAGTTTAGCAGGAACCAGACAATTTTTGCCCCCGTTTACATAATGACCAGCTTCTGTCTAATTGTCATGCTAGAAAAATAGCATATTATCGGCACTTGCAACCAATGGTTGCAAGCACTAATCAATGTATTCTGTTGAAGGGAGTCCCCCTGGCAGAATACAATGTCCAGTGGGGTGGGAGAGTTTCCAGCATCAACATTGCTTGTTTTGATGTGGGCTTCTGTTCATTTTTTTCTGTTCAACCATCTGATTGAACGAAAAAAAAATTACATGTGTGTCTACCTAGTTTTAAAGGAGAATGAAAAAAACAGACTTACTGTCTGGTGAAAAGAAAATGAAAAAAGAAAATACAAGCCTTAAAAAATAAAATGTATGTAGCCACCACATTTAAAGCCTAACTCCTTGTTTAGTTTCAATTTAAATAATTTGCTTTGGCCAGCTTGGCCCAAGCAAACAATTTAAGGTAAAAATTAACCTGGAGTTAGATTTTTCGAATTGGTAAACTGCAATATATTACATGCTTACTTTTGGGTTTAGATATGCTTTAAGGACAGTGTGATTGCTAATTTTCTTCAAACCTTTCATTGTGTTTAAGACAGAAGTGTCTAGGAACACTATGGTCATTGCCCCTTTTTAGAGTTGTTGAATAGCTCTAGGTCAAAAAATATTAATAATTTTGTATTTGGAGCTATTCCATAACTCATAAGGTAGAATTCAATCTAGAACATGTCAGGCCCTCCTCAATAAATTCTTAATTACATTTTCAAAGCTGCCAAAAAGATAAATGCACCCTTCAGCCAATTTTGTTCATTGGCAATAAATTGCTGTAACATGGATGGCTATATGACCCAGGGGAACATCCTGATTACCAAGTTTTCCAAAAAGTGTTTGAACTATCACATACAACCATCCAAAGACAAAAATGAAGAGTAAAATGGAACATAAAATTCATCAAAATAAAGGAAATGTGAGATCACACATGAAGAGAGAAAGACAGTAACACAACACTCATCATTAAACAGGAACAGATTCTGGACAGCCGCACTCTAGAAAAGTAGCCTTTTTTTATGGAGAAAAATTCACATCAAAAATAAAAAGATGGAAATCACAGCAGACAAAATAGCTGACGTTTTGCACTAGCAGTAGTGCTTAGTCATAGCTATGAGCTATGACTAAGCACTACCGTTAGTGCAAAACGTCAACTATTTTGTTATTTGTCACAACACTTATCATACCATATAATGTGGAAGACAAGAAGATCTACAGTATTCCCTTAGTGAACAAACAGCATCATGAAGGCCAAGGAACACACCACACCAGTAAAGTTGTGGAGAAGTTTAAATCAGGGTTTAGTTTAAAAAAAATCCCAACATCTCACAGAGCACTGTTTAATCCATTATCTGAAAATGGAAAGAGCATGGCACAACTGAAAACCTACCAATCAGAGAAGCAGCCAAGAGGCCCTTAGTAACTCTGGAGAAGATGCAGAGATCCACAGCTCAGGTGGGAGAATCTGTCCACAGGACAACTATTTGCCATGCGCTCCACAAATCTGGCCTTTATGGAAGAGTGACAAGAAGAAAGCCATTGTTGAAAGAAAGCCATAATAAGGCCCGTTTGCAATTTGCGAGAAGTCATGTGGGGACACAGCAAATATGTGGAAGAAGGTGCTCTGGTCAGATGAGACCAAAATTTAACTTTTTGTCTTAAAAACAAAACTCTATGTGTGGCGGGAAACAATTACTGCACATCACCCTGAACGCACCATCCCCACCGAGAAACATGGTGGTGGCAGCATCATGTAGTGGGGATGCTTTTCCTCAGCAGGAACAGGGAAGCTGGTAAGAGTTGATGGGAAGATAAATGGAGCCAAATACAGGGCAATCTTAAAAGAAAACCTGCTAGAGTCTGCAAAAGACTGCAGCAGAGGTTCACCTTTCAGCAGGACAATGACCTGAAACATATAGCCTGTGCTACACGAAATGGCAAAAATATGGGATTACCCATATGAGCCAAATATTCAGGGATGGTAAGTTACGCCCCGTCAATGCTCTATAGGTATAATTTAACCTTCCCTCATCCATGCTATTTTACTATTTCCAACTTTATCATGCAATCAAGGCCCAAAGGGAAATTGACGTTTGGACTCAGAGGCTCACACCTATCTTCAATTATATGCAGGAGGTGACCTCTCTTAGGGGTTTATTCCCTGCAGCTATTCTGTGCTGCTCAGTAAGTTCCTTCCTGATAGTACCAGAGGGGTGATATCAAGATGGGAGAGGGATGTTGGAGCTTTCGAGGAGGACCAATGGGTGGAGGCTCTTGTTGCAGTTCCCCAGAGTTCATTAAATGTGGCCCAAAGGCTATCTCAATTATATTTGCTCCTACGTGTCCATTACACTCCAGCTAGACTGGTGAAACTGGGTGTATGTGAGAACCCATCCTGCACACGATGCTTGAGGGACCATGGAGACTTGATCCATATGATGAGGAGGTGCCCAGCTTTTTTTCAGGCCAAAAAAATAATATTGAGGCACTGGAAATTGACAGATCCCCCATGGTGAGAGAGTGGCTGATTCAAATGGGTGACACGATGGACACCATGGCTGTATGTACCTGGCTTGATTCAGGTAGATCTAATCATGGACCGTTTACTAATGTAAATTGGATATGGCAGCTACTAGAGTGGGTTCTGCACATGGGGTCTCAATGCATAATTGTTTTTATATATTCGATTGTTTATTGTTGAATCTGAGTCTTATGGGGATGTAATGTGATTATGTGATGATGGTGCTGAATAAAACATACAAAGTGCTTATGCGTAGTATGTAACTCTCTGGATTTCTGTACCATTTCTTTATTATTGCTTTTTTTAATCAAATTTTTCTTTAAAAATTATGCACCCATGCACTGGCAACAAACAACGTAACTTTTACTATCCATAGGCGACGCTTTAAAAGCCTTTACAGGAGATATGGTGCTAGAATTACTGCCCATGATCTGACGTTTGGGGTGTGCACATGGGACTGACGCGCTTTAAAAAACACTTTTATTGTTATCGCAGGGAATATAAATATCCCCTGTGATAGCAATGGGCAGTGAGAGGTACTCTTCAAGGAGAGATCTGTGGGTCAAGGTTGGTGTGATCAGATGCTTAAATGTTTTAAAATGGAGCTGTTTACATCCAGGTAAACCAGAAGTGATTAGAGGCGAACAGAGCTGTTCCAGTCTATTTTTTCCTCTGTTTCCACTGGCTGGTCGATCAGGTCTCCTGGTGGGATGGGAGAGCCTGAGAAAGCCAACCGTAGAAGGAGGTGGGAGAGAAGCACAGCCCCTCCCACTGCTTGTAAAAGCAATTCAGTGGCTAGTTAGCTGCTAGGATTGCTTTTACAAAAGAGCCGATCGTCAGCTCTTAAAAAACAATATCATATAACCACTTGAAGTTCAGCGATGTGCCGGGACGTCACAAGTCTTCAAGTAGTTAAAAGTATTTTTGACATAGTTAGTAAATACCCGGTTGATTCTGGTCTTGTAACTATGTATATAACATACTTGGTGAATACCCTAGGAAATTGGAAATCACAGAAATAGATTTTCTCCACATCACCCGTGCTGATGCATTCTGAACACAGGAGATCAGCCACTCAGCACGGATGCCATTCAGAGAATGCTTTGCATTTTCTGAATGGCTGCAAAGCATTACCTGATTAGACAAGGTGGAGAGCATGACCTCATCATCCTGTCTCTCCACCCCATCCAATCAGAGAATGGTTTGCATTCATTTAGAAAATGCAACGCTTTCCTTGGGAACTTGTGTCAAGCAGCAGACCTCTTGTATTCAGAATGTATTAGGTCAACCATTCAGCATGGGACCTAAATGCTAGTGGAGATCACTGGAGTAATAGGTGTTGATTTACGAAAACGAGGCGCAACACACATTTTCATATTTACAAAGCGGTGCACATCATCCCCCATTTACTATAGTGATCTTGGTGCACAGGAGAATGCAATCTGTGCGCCACTATGCACAACATCTTCAATTCAAAATGAACAGAAGATGGAGGTGCCAATATTATGGAGTGATGTGGGGTGATGTGAGGAAGTTTAGTAACGATTGCCCAAGTAACAAATATGCCCAAAATAGAATGAGAAAACTTTTTCAGAGAAGGCCTGCTGTACCTGCAAGTACGTTTAGAACTGCATGAAATCAATGTAAGCAGTGCGCATGAGATTTGCACACAGCTCATGTTAGCATATTATGTTGCCAACATGTGACATGCACCAAATTATGTAAAAAGACTCTCGCTCCTCTAGCTCCTCCTTAAAGGGCATTTAACCTCCCCCTAATGCATATGATTATATGATTTTCTTGGGCTAGCTTTTGCTTTTAACCAATTCTGGACTGCCGTACGCTGATATAGGTCGGCTGTTTGAAGATGGATATCTGTTATGACAGCAGCTAGCTGCCATAACCCTGGTAACCTCTTCTTCAGCAGGCGGTTCAGTTTCTGATAATAGTGGTCGCCGCAAGATTACTTCTTTTCCGTGTGTGGTATGGAGATGAGTGAGGAAAAGTGCGCTCATAAGACCATTGCACAAATATGGTGTAACAGAAAGTATTGCAACGACCGCCATTTTATTATATATATATATATATATATATATATATATATATATATATATATATATATACATACAGTGGTGTGAAAAAGTGTTTGCCCCCTTCCTCATTTCCTGTTCCTTTGCATGTTTGTCACACTTAAGTGTTTCGGAACATCAAACCAATTTAAACAATAGTCAAGGACAACACAAGTAAACACAAAATGCAATTTGTAAATGAAGGTGTTTATTATTAAAGGTGAAAAAAAATCCAAACCATCATGGCCCTGTGTGAAAAAGTGATTGCCCCCTAAACCTAATAACTGGTTGGGCCACCCTTAGCAGCAACAACTGCAACCAAGCGTTTGCGATAACGTGCAATGAGGCTTTTACAGCGTCCTGGAGGAATTTTGGCCCACTCATCTTTGCAGAATTGTCCTAATTCAGTTACATTAGAGGGTTTTCGAGCATGAACGGCCTTTTTAAGGTCATACCACAACATCTCAATAGGATTCAGGTCAGGACTTTGGCTAGGCCACTCCAAAGTCTTCATTTTGTTTTTCTTCAGCCATTCGGTGGTGGACTTGCTGGTGTGTTTAGGATCATTGTCCTGCTGCAGAACCCAAGTTCGTTTCAGCTTGAGTACACGAACAGATGGTCGGACATTCTCCTTCAGGATCTCTTGGTAGACAGCAGAATTCATAGTTCCTTTTATCACGGCAAGTCTTCCAGGTCCTGAAGCAGCAAAACAGCCCCAGACCATCACACTACCACCACCATATTTTACTGTTGGTATAATGTTCTTTTTATGAAATGCAGTGTTCCTTCTACACCAGATATACTTGGACACACACCTTCCAAAGAGTTCCACTTTTGTCTCATCGGTCCACAGAATGTTGTCCCAAAAGTCTTGGGGATCATCAAGATGTGTTGTGGAGAAATTGAGACGAGCTTTGATGTTCTTTTTGCTCAGCAGTGGTTTTCTCCTTGGAACTCTGCCATGCAGGCCATTTTTGCCCAGTCTTTTCCTGATGGTGGAGGCATGAACGCTGACCTTAACTGAGGCAAGTGAGGCCTGCAGTTACGTGGACGTTGTTGTGGGGTCTTTTGTGACCTCTTGGATGAGTCGTCGCTGCGCTCTTGGGGTAATTTTGGGCGGCTGGCCACTCCTGGGAAGGTTCACCACTGTTCCATGTCTTCGCCATTTGTGGATAATGGCTCTCACTGTGGTTCGCTGGATTCCCAAAGCTTTGGAAATGGCTTTATAACCCTTTCCAGACTGATAGATCTCAATTACTTTCTTTCTCAATTGTTCCTGAATTTCTTTGGGTCTCGGCATGATGTGTAGCTTTTAAGGATCTTCTGGTGGACCTTACTGTGTCAAGCAGCTCCTATTTAAGTGATGCCTTGATTGTGAACAGGTGTGGCAATAATCAGGCCTGGGTGTGGCTAGAGAAATTGAACTCAGGTGTGGACAACCACAGTTATAGTATGTTTTAACAAGGGGGGCAATCACTTTTTCACACAGGGCCATGATGGTTTGGATTTTTTTTCACCTTTAATAATAAACACCTTCATTTACAAATTGCATTTTGTGTTTACTTGTGTTGTCCTTGACTATTGTTTAAATTGGTTTGATGTTCCGAAACACTTAAGTGTGACAAACATGCAAAGGAACAGGAAATGAGGAAGGGGGGAAACACTTTTTCACACCACTGTATATATAGACAGTCTAGTGTATCCAGTGTAGCGTATATCTACAGTGCAACCGTAGTGCAGTTGCTCCTACTTTTCAGGTGGTGTACACAGCACACAAAACAGTGCAACCATAGTGCAGTTGCTCCTACTTTTCTGGTGGTGTACACAGCATACAAAACAATGCAACCATAGTGCAGTTGCTACTACTTTTCTGGTGGTGTACACAGCACACAAAACAGTGCAACCATAGTGCATTTGCTACAATTTTTCTGGTGGTGTACACAGCACACAAAAAAATGCAACCATAGTGCAGTTGCTACTACTTTTCCGGTGGTGTACACAGCACAAAAAACAGTGCAACCATAGTGCAGTTGCTCCTACTTTTCTGGTGGTGTACACATTACTTAATATGCTGCAGCCATAGTGCAGTAGTTGCTCCTACTTGTCTGGTGGTGTACACAGCACACAAAACAGTGCAACCATAGTGCATTTGCTACAATTTTTCTGGTGGTGTATGCAGCACACAATACAGTGCAGTGAGGTGTTGCTAAAAAAATATACATCATGTCTGGAAGGCCACCAAAGATAGGCAGACGCCCATAGGCCACTAAAAGAGGGCAAGCAGCCTCTGTGTCTACAGTCAACAGTGCTGATGGCGGACATGATGCATCCTCTGCAGGTGGCCGTGGGGCACGCTTGTCCTTTTTTCCTGCTGCTGGCCGTGTTATTGAGCCAAAACATGCAGAACAGTTGGTGGAGTGGATAACAAAGCCGCCCTCATCCTCCTCATCCTCTGTTACCCAGGCTCAGAGTAGTTTGCCTTCCAATGCAGCTGCCAAGAGTGGCCTATTCCACTGGCTCCTGGTCCACAGTCACTCCTGCCGTAGCCCCATCATCATGCACGGAGGAGTCCCCAAAACTATATGACTGTGTCCGGTACATGCTGATAGGGGATGTGCAGTGATTACAAGGCTCCTATGTTCCCAGGTTGAGGAAGAGAGTAACATGAGCCTAGAGAGAGGGGGTGCCCAAAAAGGACTAGAAACTGGCAGTCATGTTCCCCCAGCCGTAGCATACTGCCAAGTTTGCTCCAGTGACGAGGAAGGCTGGGATGATGAGGTTACGGACTATACTTGGGTGCATGATAGAAGAGAGCAGGAGGAGGAAGCACAACTCCAACGAGGCAGGATGTCCTCTAGGGGGCAGCTTAAGGGCAGCCACCCTATTGCATCACACCGCAGAGCTCTGCAGGTGCAGGGCGCTGCTGACCTACCTGCTGATTTTGAAAAGTTCCTTGGTGTGGGCCTTTTTGACATGTGTGCAGCAGATCGCACCATTGCTGTTTGCAACCTATGTCTGAAGCGGATAAAGCGTGTCCAGAACATCAGCCACTTGGGCACCACATGCTTGACCAGGCATATGACAACCTCCCATGCAGTCCGTTGGATACAGCACTTGAAAGACCTACATCAAAGAAAAAGACGGACTTCTCCTTGCTCCTCATCTGGGATCTCCAACCGCACTAAACCTCCAGTCCTCTTAAAAACCTGCACTGAGAGGAATGAAGGTATAGCAATAGGTCTCTCAAGGACTTGCAGCCAATCTGTTATCAGTACACCTCCATCTGATTTTAGCAGGCAAATTTCCCTACCCCAGTTGCTGAACCGGAAAAAGAAATTCTGTCCCAGCCATCTACATACTCGGCGTCTAACTGCTAGCTTGGCCAAATTGCTACCATTGCAATTACTACCTTTTCAGCTGTTAGACTCTGCCCCTTTCTGTGAATTTGTGGAATGTGCTGTACCTCAGTGGCAGGTTCCAAAACACCATTTCTTTTCACGAAAGGCTCTCTACCTCATGTGGAAGGCAATGTCTTGGCCTCGTTGGACAGGGCGGTCAGCGGTAAGGTGCATATTACCACGGACTCATGGTCCAGCAGGCATAGGCAGGGATGTTACCTTTCTTTCACGGTGCACTGGGTAACTCTGCTGGATGCTGGGAAGGATGCAGTACAGGGTTCAATATTGTTGGAACTTGTTCTGCCACCACGCCTCCAAAATGCTAGTGGTCATTCTGCCACAGCTCTCTCCTCCACTCCCTCCTCTTCTTCTTCTATGGCCTCTTCTTCTGATTTCTTCTCTGAACCAGCGGTGCTCTGTAAGCAATCAAGGGCCTACACAAGAACTCAGGCAAAAAGATGCCATGCGGTGCTTGATTTGGTCTACTTAGGGGACAGGAGCCACACTGGCACATAGATTCTGTCAGCTTTGCAGGGGCAGGCTCAGAGGTGGCTGAGACCATGCCAGCTTCAGCCAGGAATGGTTGTATGTGACAATGGCACCAACCTTGTCTCCACCCTCCGACAGGGAGACTTAACCCATGTCCCATGTTTGCACACATCCTGAATTTGCTGGTGCAGCGGTTCTTGAGCAGGTACCTAGGCTTACTCCTGAGGCAGGCCAGAAAAGTCTGTGGTCATTTCCGCCGGTCATACAATGCCAGTCCTCTGCTAGCTGACATTCAAAGGGAATGCAACCTGCCCACCAACCGCATCATTTGTGACTTGCCCACCAGGTGGAACTCAACATTGGCAATGATGCAGCTGCTGCATTCGCAGCAGAGGGCCATAAATGAGTACCTGTAGGAGTATGGCACCAGGACAGGGTCAGGGAGACAGCAGAGGTACCAGAGGGTCAAGCAGAAGAGTAGTCAGGTGCAGGCAGATATCAGGGATGGTAGGTAGACAAGCCGGGTAAGAGATCACAGGAGATCACAGGGTCAGGATACTCACACGCTGTAAATCAGACAGCAAGATCTCAATGTAACAGACAGAATTAAATAGCCCGTCTGGCACCAACAGGTGCACGCACACGTGCCGGCGCACACGTGCACGTGCGGCGGAAGGCCCAGACTGTCTTTCACTGGCAGGATCTTCCTGCCACTGATCAATGATGCATGCACTGTCCTGTCACCATTTGAGGAGGCCATGAGGATGGTGAGCAGTAACAATGCACGCATCAGTGATACCATCCCTCTTGTCTTCCTATTGAAGCACACGCTTCATGGAATAATGGACAGGGCACTTGAGGCAGAACATCGGAAGGAAGAGGAGGACTTCTTTACCTCTCAAGGCCCCTTTATCCAGATAGCATTCCTGTGGGCCTGCCAAACACACAGGAAGAAGAGGAGGAGGAGGAGGATTGTGTCACCATGGATGTAGAGGATAACACTCAGGATAGCAGTAGGCTTCAAGGGATGGTTTTCAGTCCCCAGAAGCCCAAGGAGTTGTACGTGGCTGGGAAGAGGTAGTTTCTGACAATGTCATCCACAGTGACCCAGAGGACTCACAATCGAAAGCATCTGCAAGCTTACGCTGCATGGTGTTGTGATTAAAATGGTATTTCTATATACCTGACAAAGACCAGCTAGAGGTATAACTAACGCAATTACAATACTCATGAAACCCTTTACTTAACACTGCAGTGATAAGGAGACAACAAGAAAAAAGACCAGTTCAGCAGTTGTCTAATGTATTGTGGGAGGGGCTGCATTTTATATGCACCCTTATCAGCCAATCATTGTATAGAACATGGGTGTGGTTAATACAGAGGCATACATTACACATCATCATTACACATCATCATTACATATCATTACATATCATTACTCATGTCATCTGCTTCTGAATCACAGTCATGGGATATGTGGCTCAGACATATTGTGACACAATTTCTTTATCTAGACAGGCATAGAACAAAACTGCCTATGCAAGCTATATTTCCTTATGTGCATGTCCACAGAAAAACTGCCTATGTCTGCAGATACAGAGTCTAAGCCAACTAGCAAAGTTACCCAGGTTAATCCTATATGAACTTACAAATATGGAGTCACTCTGGTTCAGCCATATCACAACAATCCCCTCTAAGTCATGAAATCAAACCATGAACCATGACTTACTTCTTCTCACTGTGACATACTCATCCTGGTGGCCATAGTAAAAGTTAAGATATATCCTATTAGCTGCAGCTGGGTTGGAAGGTCAAGTACCTCGGAAACCATGCACATAATAAACCTGAAGCAGGCATATAAAAGTAATACCATAAGCAAAATCAGTACAACACAGATTGCAATATCCCTAATCCAGGATTAATCCAGGATTCAGCATTGAGACCAAACCCCCCATGTTACCCAGGGGGCTCCCAAGCAATTATTTTGCTTTTTCATCATGTCAAAACCCCCTCAGGCTCCTGAGAGGAACCATGCCCAGGTCATGTTCTTTTCCAGAAACAATGACCCAGCATAACGGTGGTTGAGGGGGCATCCAGGACGAACACTAGCCTTGAGCAAGTGACGTTCCTCACTGTCCCTGAGAATAACCGCTATCTGAACCAATGAGGCCAAGTAACCCCATCCCTTGGAATCATTCAGAATCCATGGATGGCATGCTCTTTCACAACAAATGTATATGCTGTTGTCCAAGGCCAGTGGCTGTCTGCTTAAGGACCTGTTGGGCACCCTCAGAGAATCCTGCAAAAGCAAGCTGTGAAAGTAGCTTGGCCATCTCAGTATGGGGGCCAGAGGCATGCATGAAGTGTGATGTAGGGCACGATCTAAGGTGTCAAGCACTGTGGAGTTCCTGCAGACTATGAATGCACATCCCCTCTATGTCCAATGAGTGTGTTACTAGTGATTTTATCGGGTAGGCCACATATAACCTTAAGGCTCCCCCTAGAACACAGAGGCTGGTAGATGACATGTGAACCAATACATATATAATACAGTGCCTATGCCAGCATCCCTTCAAACAGTATATACACTGAAATGGTCGAGCATGTACTGGGCACACTACGAAAACAATCCCAGTAATACCCCCTGACCCTCACCCGGATCACCTTCTAAGCATGTAAAAATAGGAAACAACAAACATGTAATCTCAGCTGCATAACAATTGTCCATGGAATACAAAAGGAAGGACATTCCTGCGTGACAGTCCATAGAAACAAGTGGGAGGGCATGACAGCCTTTAGGCCAAATGAAAATAGTCCCAAAGAAAAACTCAAAAAGAAAAAAGTCTCTTGGATGGCTTCTGAATGTCCATTAGATTCGCAGAAAAGGAAGGAAAAGGAAATGTCCACATTATAACTCTCATTCTGCTCAACTTTTCCCAAAACCTTTTGGTTCAATTCTGTGATCACTCATATGTACAGACATGAATTCTCTAACCCAAAACACTGCCTCTTTGTAAGGACAGAACTTGATATCCACAGACAGACTGGAACTGATGCGTTGGGCGAGACCAGGGACTTTCGGCTGGCACATCTGGATCTTTTTCATGTGGTGCTCACATGAATTTTGTACCCCAGGTTTCGTCATGTGGCTCTCCCTTGAGGTATCATTCGCAGGAACACTTTCCAGCCGGAGTCCGCCTTTAGTCATCTGAGCACCTCCTATGGTATTTGAACAACAAAGATGAACAACAAAGATTTCCATGTTAAAGCTGTAGTCATCACTTCACTCGGACAGGATATAGGGCAGGGTATGGATGGGGTGTAGGGTATGACTGGGGTGGGCATTTCTTCATTTGAATAGGGCTGTGGGTGAATGCAGGCTGGCTGGGGCAGATACTCCTCATCTGACATGAGTAGTCACAGAATCTACCTGATCAATTCAGGCCTTAACCATTGGAGATATTAAAAATAATATTCTTAATTGACTCAAACATAAGTAAAACATGCAGGAATGAAAATGTTTCTCAGCAAGGGTTTTCATTATATAGCTTCAATATATTTAACCAGTATTATAGCAGAACTTCAACAAAACTTAAACCTCTTTAGTTTCTTCTATTCCCGGGACCCAAGTGGACCCGAGGGACTTAGGACAGAACATTTTACCCAAACACATATTCTGACTCAGAAGTCTCCCAACTTTGCAAATATGTCTGATCATCAGCAACAAACAAAACATTGATGGATAAACAACATTCCATCACCAACACTCTATTACTGACACCCTGGTAATTCAGAAGGTAGATATCCAGGATAGTCATTCTGATTGCTTATTTCAAATAAATCCTTCCCATCACATTTTAGTACCCCATGGACTCAATATATGCAGCAATGTATCTTGATTACAGTCATTTTAATTTCAGTAACGTCTTCAAACATCTTTTCAAATTTTCACTCTTCCTTTACCAAAATCCCTTTATCAATTCTTTTAATTTAATTTAACCTCAAACTTTTAGGGAAAGTATAACATGGGCCTAAACACAATATGAGACACCCTGTTGTGCACATTCCAGAAACACACTTAAAATATTTCTACTAATCAAAATGATACCCTGTGTGTTGTTATACACAACAACTCTTATTCCACATTCATTTGGCCATTCCATTCATCCTTCATTTCATTCATAACACCTTCAAACCTTAATATTTTTCTCTCTAGTGTCCGGAATTACACAACACAGTTACTTCTCTTTTTCTTTACTAACCACAATTCCTCTGGCGTAGCGCCTGGAATATACAACTTCCCTTTTATTTACTTTCGAATTCTGGATTTCTTAATTATAATATTCTCAACCCTGTCAAAATCAATATTTTAAAATCATTGTTAATACAGCCTAAACACTATTAAAACAATTTGCACAAATATAGCACATTTGCTGTTATCAGAAAAAACACACTTTAACTCTAATAATGTAAGAATAGGCAACCACACCCAAAATAGTCTTAAAGTCAGACTCTAAAAATTTGTATCTGATCCTTTAAAAAACATTTGGTACCAGCGCATACATATAATTTTATAGGTGACGTGTCACATTCCCCTTTTAATGTTCCCAATTTACTATGGAGTGAATATGGGCTTAATATATGCCCAACACATTTCATGAATAGATTGACACTAGTTGCAACATTTTAACAATAAACATGTACCTTTTATAGATAACTTTTCTGAATCAGATCCTTCTTTAACATTCATTTTCCACCTCAGCAAGTCCCTGACTTGCTGACTAGGGAATGCAAATATAGAAGTATGCTCCCCACAGAACCCGTGGTGAAAGTATGGTTGATAGTTTGTTCCCCTCTTCCACCCGAAAACAAAAACAGCATATCTCTGCACTGTGCTAAACAGTATTTTGGGCAGGAGAGATCACTCAAATAGTAATCTGTCTTTGTCCAAAACTGCGATTCAATCCTCTTAAAGCACCACACACAGATGAGTGTACCCTACTCTGTCCCTTTCACCTGCCCACTTTAGCAATGCTCTCTGTCTTGGCAGGATCATAGGACATATATCAACTACCCAACAATTTATCTGAATTCAGAAAACAAAAACAATCTTATACTCTAAATTGGAATTCCAAGACAAGACAAAATTCACATACACATAAAATTAAGCATTTCTCTTCATCAACCAGTTTCTCTACCCAGGTGTCCATCTTATGAAACTGCGAACAGGGCGACCCAAGGACTGCCACTGACCACAGTCCACAAACAGTCCATGAAACAGAGACAGTCGTGGGAGAAGTGTTTAAACATGTTCTCCCTCCGATGATCGCTACACCCTGAGAATCCTCACTGATCAACACAGAAACAGTCAGTCCATGAAGCTGCGACTCTAGCGCCTCACCGGAGAATTCACACCCACAAACCCACCAGCTCAGAGGTGGAGAATCGGAGAGCGGTGAGGGAATCTGGGGGAAATCCGAGGGGGAAGCAGGAAGATTCATAATCTCCCTCTACCTAACTCAGACCCCCCAAAACAGTAACCATGTCCCCCTGTCAGTGCATCCAGCAGCAATCTAATCACTGCCCAATAAACCAACATCTTGATGTCTCCATGAATCTCTGGTACCGTAATCCCGCAAAAGTCTCACGAGACCCCAGCACCAGGGCTGCTCATTTCACGAGGTGGGGTGCTTTCAACAAGGTTTCTAGCCTCCCCACCAGCTCTCTCTCTTTTTCCCCTCGGTTGACCTTTTTTCCCGTGCCCGTTGCCAAACAGGGATCTACACATCCCACCAACCCACCTGTACCGACTCATTATAACTTCAGCAAACAACAATAAACAAATAATCAACAAACAGACACACAAACAAACAGACAAACAGGGTAACAGGGTAAGTCTACACTAAAACATCCCTATTTTAACAACACCTTTATCTGATAATCCAAATGAAACTAGGTGTGACACTTTAAAAATCCTTATTTTAAACAAAACTCTCTCTGTGTTCATTTCCTTACCTGCCCAAAACCTCCTATCCCGGCTGTCCTTTAAAATAATTTCCTCAACGCAAATAGAATGTCCCCTTTAAATCTCAAAACCTAACTTCCCGTTTTTAAATGTACTTTCCTTCACTTTTTTTTCTTTCTCCTATGTCAGTTCTAAAATGGCTTTGAAACCCGGCTTGTATAAAAAAAACAATGCATTGAAAAACCTTGCAAAATGAACACCTTCCTTTAATAAATAACTCAAATCTCTCTTTTACTGTACCTTCTTACTTCACTTACTTTACCCTCAACAACGTAAGATATTCTTAATTAACACCCTACTCACTTACTTAAATCTCATCACTCCTGGGCATACCAAATACCCACCTGTCAAATCAACCCCCTTCCACCTAACACATACATTTTAAAACCTGCAAAAAATACCATTCCGATACCCTTCCAAGAGTTACCAAAACACATGTAAAATATGTCCAAACAAATTATGCACTTTTCAAGCAGAATCAAGCACCTATCATTCCAGAGCTCTATAACCAACATACTAGCAAAGGGGAGAAGTCATATTATTCATATACTATACCATTGTCTCTTCAAAGAATACCTTAGCAAACTTATATGAACATGCATATAACAGTACTCACCCTTTCCACGATACCTAAACATAACAAGGGAAATTTACTTCACTCTAATCTAATTTTCCCCTTTTGGGACATCATATAACAGTGAAACCAAGGGCTGCCTTACCTCACAACCATGTTTCACACAACAAATATCTTATAAGGCCGCGTACACACGGGCGGACTGTTCGCCCAACCTTGTCCGCTGAACAGTGTTTGGGCGGACAGTCCGCTCGTGTGTGGGCTTTCAGCGGACAGTTTCAGCGGACAGTTTGACGGACAAAGTCTTTCGTAAATTCCGAAAAACTGTCCGCTGAAACTGTGTTTGAGCGAACAGTCCGCCCGTGTGTAGGCTACTTTCGAAATGAGCAAACTGTTCCCGCTCGGAGGAAAGTCTGCTCATTTCGAGCGCATGTGAAGGTAGGCGGGGCCCGCGACGGAGACGTCGCGGGCTCCGCCGCCTGGAATGGGCTTAAAGGGGAACCCCAACGCCGAAAAAAATCGGCGTGGGGGTTCCCCCAAAGTCCACAACAGACCCTTGTCCGAGCACGCTACCCGGCCGGCCAGGAAAGGGGGGCGAGCGAGCACGCCCCCCCCTCCTGAGCCGTACCAGGCCGCGTGCCCTCAACATGGGGGGGTGCCTTGGGGAAGGGGGGGGCCGCGCGGCCCCCCCACCCCAAAGCACCTTGTCCCCATGTTGATGAGGACAAGGGCCTCTTCCCGACAACCCTGGCCGTTGGTTGTCGGGGTCTGCGGGCGGGGGGCTTATCGGAATCCGGGAGCCCCCTTTAAGAAGGGGGCCCCCGGATACCGGCCCCCCACCCTATGTGAATGAGTATGGGGTACAATGTACCCCTACCCATTCACCTGTGAAATAAAGTACAAAAAAAAACACAACACAGAGAAAAAATATTTTATTGCACAGCTCCGGGGGTCTTCCGTCTTCGGGGGTCTTCTCGCCGGACTCCTCCGCTATCTTCGTGTAGCTCTTTTACTAGCGGAGGAGCCCGGCTTTCTTCCTCCCCGCCGCCGGCCTCTTCTCCCGACTTCGGGGGTCTTGTCCCCCTCTTCGGTTCTTCTGCCGGGCCACCGCGCCTTCTTGTAGCTCTTTTGCAGGCGGTGGCCCGGTCTTCTGTCGCCGCTGCCTTCCGTTCTTCTGTCGCCTCCTTCGGTTCTTCTGCCGGGCCACCGCGCCTTCTTGTAGCTCTTTTACAGGCGGTGGCCCGGTCTTCTGTCGCCGCTGTCGCCGTCGCCGCCTTCTGTTCTTCTTCTTCTTCTTGTTCTTCTTCTTCTTCCCCAGGAGATGTTGACACGTCGCTCTCTCCGGCCGGAATGCCAGAGCCGCGCTGTGCGGTCACTTATATAGTGACAATGGGGCGGTGTCACATGGTATATGTCACATGGGTTGGTCACATGGGTTGATGTCACACGGGGACTATGACATCGTAAGGGGGTGGGGTCACCATGTGACCAACCCATGTGACATATACCATGTGACACCGCCCCATTGTCACTATATAAGTGACCGCACAGCGCGGCTCTGGCATTCCGGCCGGAGAGAGCGACGTGTCAACATCTCCTGGGGAAGAAGAAGAAGAACAAGAAGAAGAAGAAGAACGGAAGGCGGCGACGGCGACAGCGACAGCGGCGACAGAAGACCGGGCCACCGCCTGTAAAAGAGCTACAAGAAGGCGCGGTGGCCCGGCAGAAGAACCGAAGAGGGGGACAAGACCCCCGAAGTCGGGAGAAGAGGCTGGCGGCGGGGAGGAAGAAAGCTGGGCTCCTCCGCTAGTAAAAGAGCTACACGAAGATAGCGGAGGAGTCCGGCGAGAAGACCCCCGAAGACGGAAGACCCCCGGAGCTGTGCAATAAAATATTTTTTCTCTGTGTTGTGTTTTTTTTTGTACTTTATTTCACAGGTGAATGGGTAGGGGTACATTGTACCCCATACTCATTCACATAGGGTGGGGGGCCGGTATCCGGGGGCCCCCTTCTTAAAGGCCCTTGTCCTCATCAACATGGGGACAAGGTGCTTTGGGGTGGGGGGGCCGCGCGGCCCCCCCTTCCCCAAGGCACCCCCCCATGTTGAGGGCACGCGGCCTGGTACGGCTCAGGAGGGGGGGCGCGCTCGCTCGCCCCCTTTCCTGGCCGGCCGGGTAGCGTGCTCGGACAAGGGTCTGTTGTGGACTTTGGGGGAACCCCCACGCCGATTTTTTTCGGCGTTGGGTGTTCCCCTTTAAGTTCATTCCAGGTGGCGGAGCCCGCGACGTCTCCTTCGTGGGCCCCGCCTACCTGTACACGCGCTCGAAATGGGCGGATTTGCCTCCGCCTTACGTGGGCGAGTCCGTTCATTTCAAAAGTTGAGCGAACTGTTTGGCAAACAGTTCGCTGAAACAGTCCGCTCAAAAAGTGCCGTGTGTGGCCATGTCCGTCCATGCTAATTTTGAGCGGACTGTTTGCCGAAACTGTTTGACAAACAAAGTTGGGCGAACAGTCCGCCCGTGTGTACGCGGCCTTACTTTAATGCAAATGCGATAGACAAGAAAAGACAGATAGAGCAAACGTTTTGTGGGTTCCGGTAGTAATTGGTAATTGCCCCATTACCCTTTTTTTCCTTCTCCTTCCCTAAAGGAGCCTAATATTAGGTTTTTAAACAGAGTCCCACCAAGGACACAGGCTTCTCATACGCCACAGGCTTCTCATAAGCCACTTCTTAACAGCCTGGTCCATCTCACAATTCTCTTAACGATAAATAAAATTTATCTGGCCAGGGTTGTGTCTGTCAAAGCTTCAACGTTTGACCACACCCTGCCAAGTCCTAAATTCCTAAATCCCTAAATTCCAAAATCTCAGCAAGTGCCTCCATTCTGTTGTGATTAAAATGGTATTTCTATATACCTGACTAGGGATGAGCTTCGAGTTCGAGTCAAACTCATGTTCTACTCGAACATTGCCTGTTCGCCTGTTCAGCGAACAGTGAACAATTTGGGCTGTTCGCAGCAAATTCGAAAAGCCGGAACACCCTATACAAGTCTATGGGAGAAATCTAAAGTGCTCATTTTAAAGGGTAATATGCAGGTTACTGTCCTAAAAAGTGTTTGGGGACCCGGGTCCTGCCCCAGGGGACATGGATCAATGCAAAAAAAAGTTTTAAAAACGGCCGTTTTTTCAGGAGCAGTGATTTTAATAATGATTAAAGTGAAACAATAAAAGTGTAATATTCCTTTAAATTTCGTAGCTGGGGGGTATCTATAGTATGCCTGTGAAGGGGCGCATGTTTCTGGTGCTTAGAACTGTCGCTGCACAAAGTGTCATTTGTGCAGGAAAAAAAGTCTTTTAAAATCACTTGCGGCTAAATTGTCGGGTCTCCGTAATACAGAGAACACTCAATGAGTGTTCTCTGTATTAGCCGACAATTCATTCATTCATTGATTAAAAAAAAAAAAAAAAAAAAAAGCGTGGGGGTTCCCCTAAATTCAATCAAAAGGCCCTTCAGGTCTGACATGGATATTAAGGGGAACCCGTGTCAAATTTTAAAAACAATTTGACGTGGGGGTCCCCCCAAATATCCATACCAGACCCTTCAGGTCTGATATGGATATTAAGGGGAACCCCGCATCAAATTTAAAAAAAAAATTGACGTGGGGGTCCCCCTAAATATCCATACCAGACCCTTTATCCGAGCACGCAACCTGGCAGGCCGCAGGAAAAGAGGGGGGGACGAGAGAGCGGCCCCCCCTCCCTCCTGAACCGTACCAGGCCACATACCCTCAACATTGGGAGGATGCTTTGGGGGTCTGTGACCCCTCAAAGCACCTTGTCCCCATGTTGATAAGGTCAAGGGCCTCATCCTCACAACCCTGGCCGTTGGTTGTGAGGGTCTGCGGGCGGGGGGCTTATCAGAATCTGGAAGCCCCCTTTAACAAGGGGACCCCCAGATCCCGGCCCCCCCCTGTTTGAAATGGTAAGGGGGTACAAAAGTACCCCTACCATTTCACAAAGAAAGTGTCAAAATGGTTAAATAAGACAAACACACTTTTGAAAAATTCCTTTATTAAAAATAAAAAAAAATAAAAAAAAAATTCCAGCGGTGCTAATCCACTCTTGCTATCCAGCGACGGGTCTCCGGGGTCCAGCGATGGATGATCATATCCAGCGACGGGGGATCTCTCAGTCCAGCGCTGTCCATACCTCCTTCTTCTGTCTCCACTGCGGAGACACTGCAGAGAGCCGAGCGCTGACATTTCTTATATTGGGAGGGCGGGGCCACCCGTCACCTGACCCCGCCCCTCTGACGCAGGAGAGGGAAGCCAGGGGTTCCCCAGTGACGTGTGGGTGACCCCGCCCCCTCTGATGTAACGCAGAGGGGCGGGGTCAGGTGACGGGTGGCCCCGCCCTCCCAATATAAGAAATGTCAGCGCTCGGCTCTCTGCAGTGTCTCCGCAGTGGAGACAGAAGAAGGAGGTATGGACAGCGCTGGACTGAGAGATCCCCCGTCGCTGGATATGATCATCCATCGCTGGACCCCGGAGACCCGTCGCTGGATAGCAAGAGTGGATTAGCACCGCTGGAATTTTTTTTTTATTTTTTTTATTTTTAATAAAGGAATTTTTCAAAAGTGTGTTTGTCTTATTTAACCATTTTGACACTTTCTTTGTGAAATGGTAGGGGTACTTTTGTACCCCCTTACCATTTCAAACAGGGGGGGGGCAGGATCTGGGGGTCCCCTTGTTAAAGGGGGCTTCCAGATTCTGATAAGCCCCCCGCCCGCAGACCCTCACAACCAACGGCCAGGGTTGTGAGGATGAGGCCCTTGTCCTTATCAACATGGGGACAAGGTGCTTTGAGGGGTCACAGACCCCCAAAGCATCCTCCCAATGTTGAGGGTATGTGGCCTGGTATGGTTCAGGAGGGAGGGGGGGCCGCTCTCTCGTCCCCCCCTCTTTTCCTGCGGCCTGCCAGGTTGCGTGCTCGGATAAAGGGTCTGGTATGGATATTTAGGGGGACCCCCACGTCAATTTTTTTTTAAAATTTGATGCGGGGTTCCCCTTAATATCCATATCAGACCTGAAGGGTCTGGTATGGATATTTGGGGGGACCCCCACGTCAATTTTTTTTTTAAATTGGACACGGGGTTCCCCTTAATATCCATGTCAGACCTGAAGGGCCTTTTGATTGAATTTAGGGGAACCCCGACGCTTTTTTTTTTTTTTTTTTTTAATCAATGAATGAATTGTCGGCTAATACAGAGAACACTCATTGAGTGTTCTCTGTATTACGGAGACCCGACAATTTAGCCGCAAGTGATTTTAAAAGACTTTTTTTCCTGCACAAATGACACTTTGTGCAGCGACAGTTCTAAGCACCAGAAACATGCGCCCCTTCACAGGCAGACTATAGATACCCCCCAGCTACGAAATTTAAAGGAATATTACACTTTTATTGTTTCACTTTAATCATTATTAAAATCACTGCTCCTGAAAAAACGGCCGTTTTTAAAACTTTTTTTTGCATTGATCCATGTCTCCTGGGGCAGGACCCAGGTCCCCAAACACTTTTTAGGACAGTAACTTTCATATTACCCTTTAAAATGAGCACTTTAGATTGTGAACGTTCGAGTCCCATAGACTTTAATAGGGTTCTAAAGTTCACACGAAGTTTAGGTCTGTTCGCAGGTTCTGGTGCGAACCGAACAGGGGGGTGTTCGGCTCATCCCTATACCTGACAAAGACCAGCTAGAGGTATAACTAACGCAATTACAATACTCACGAAACCCTTTACTTAATGCTGCAGTGATAAGGAGACAACAAGAAAAAAGACCAGCCAAGATTGTAGTTCAGCTGTTGTCTAATGTATTGTGGGAGGGGCTGCATTTTATATGCACCCTTATCAGCCAATCATTGTATAGAACATGGGTGTGGTTAATACAGAGGCGTACATTACACATCATCATTACATATCATTACATAGCATCTGCTTCTGAATCACAGCCATGGGATATGTGGCTCAGACATATTGTAACACAATTTCTTTATCTAGACAGCATAGAACAAAACTGCCTATGCAAGCTATATTTCCTTATGTGCATGTCCACAGAAAAACTGCCTATGTCTGCAGATACAGAGTCTAAGCCAACTAGCAAAGTTACCCAGGTTAAGACCTTTTTTTCTGACACTTTTTAAACAGCATTTTTTTTCCCCTGTTTCTTCCTGCCAAATTAGGGGAGGGGTTAATTGTTCACAGGTGTATAAAGGTAGTTATACAAACTCCCCCTTGAGCTTGCTCCCTGATTGTGGCTTGCATGTGGATTTTCTGAACACAAGTGGATTTTTTGAACTAAAGTGGAGAGTTAACAACCAGGAGTTGTGCTTTGACTGCTTCTGCTTGACGGCTTCTGCTTGCAAGTGTTGTTTTTGGGGGTGTTTTATTTTCTCCCCTCCTTTATTTGATACATTTGCTAGCAGTTTTTAAAAGACCTTTTTTTCTGACACTTTTTAAACAGCATTTTTTTCCCCCTCTTTCTTCCTGCCAAATTAGGGGAGGGGTTAATTGTTCACAGGTGTATAAAGGTAGTTATACAAACTCCCCCTTGAGCTTGCTCCCTGATTGTGGCTTGCATGTGGATTTTCTGAACACAAGTGGATTTTTTGAACTTAAGTGGAGAGTTAACAACCAGGAGTTGTGCTTTGACTGCTTCTGCTTGACGGCTTCTGCTTGCAAGTGTTGTTTTTGGGGGTGTTTTATTTTCTCCCCTCCTTTATTTGATACATTTGCTAGCAGTTTTTAAAAGACCTTTTTTCTGACACTTTTTAAACAGCATTTTTTTTCCCCTCTTTCTTCCTGCCAAATTAGGGGAGGGGTTAATTGTTCACAGGTGTATAAAGGTAGTTATACAAACTCCCCCTTGAGCTTGCTCCCTGATTGTGGCTTGCATGTGGATTTTCTGAACACAAGTGGATTTTTTGAACTAAAGTGGAGAGTTAACAACCAGGAGTTGAAAACAGGAGTTTAGACAGCAGTCTCTAACCTCCATCCTCCCCTCCATTTTAAAGATCCCACTGCAAGGGGCAACCAGACAGCTTTCCAGAAATGTCAGGCTGACAGCAAGCCAGATTCACCGGAACCAGAGTGTTTAAAGGGGACAACCGCAGCCAGGTAAGCTCGCACCTCCACTCCCCCCCCCCCAGTGATTGTTCCAGGGACTCCGTCCGACCGCCTACGGGGGTCAGGAAGGAATTTTTGCCCCACTGGTGCATTTGGCTGCTACTGTCAGGGGGTTTTTCGCCTTCCTCTGGAACAACCATAGGTTAGCATACCCCTACCTCCGGCCTCCTTTCCATTTTTTACGCTATCCTAGGACGACTATTCCAGATCACAGCCAGACTTCTTTTCTAAGCGGAGACCTCCACCCTAAGTAAAGGCAGCTGGAACAGCCAGCAACCGAATACAACAACTCCTTCCGCATCCATATAGGCATCCCCTGATCAACTTGCGCGCTAATAGCCTCAAGCACGGCGGCAAGTCTGATACCTAGCCCCACCTCAGGATCAATACCCTGATCAGGATCATCATCTTAGGCCCATAGTACCATGAACAGCATCCACAAACCATGTGCTACTTCAAATACTCAGCTGAAGTTCTGCACAGACTAAGGAACATCAACACCACATTGCCATCTTCCATACAAAAAATACTTCAAAGAGAACAACTATTAAAAACCGGACGACAACCAGCTCCCAACCACAGGAAGACATCTACTCGACCACTACAATTAGATTGCGCCTTGATTAACGCCAGGTCTGCAGTCAAACATAGACTGGAAGTACACGACTTCATCATCGAGAACAATGTAGACTGCCTCTTCATCACCGAAAGCTGGTTAACCTCTGACTGCAACACCATCCTCACCGAATTGGTGCCGGAAAACTACAGGATCCTAACCGAACACCGGATAGGGAAAAAAGGAAGAGGCCTAGCAGTGATCTTTAAAGGTCACCTGGATCTCACTAAACCATCATCTCAGAACCCAGTGTCTTTTATGGAAACCCTGACGCTACATTTTCAACCAACACCCCATGACACCACTCATATTCTACTGTGCTACAGACCACCGGGACCAAAGTCCAATCTTCTTTCACCCCTCACGGAATCCTTTGCAATGCACACCCTAAAATTCAAAAATTTCCTGGCACTCTGAGATTTCAACCTTTGGGCAAACGAGCCTAAAGACCCCATCGCGACTGCCTGCATCAATCAACTAGAAGAACTGGGTCTACAGCAACTGATAAAGACTCCCACGCATGGGTCAGGACACACCCTGGACCTCATTTTCAAACAGAACATCGACGTCAACATACTCGACAACATAACTCTGCCATGGACGGATCACCACGCCATCAAATTCAAAATCACTACCAACATCACCAACGCAAAACGGAAACCTGTAACAACGCACTGGACCAGATCGCATAAAAAACTGTACTCCGAAGCCTTCAAAACCACTCTGTCCAAAAAAAATATCTACCATAAATTTAAACCACTCTACGGAGGAAACACTCAACTCCCTGAACAAGGCATTACTGCAATCAGCAGACTCGGTAGCACCAAAATGCAGGGCTCTCATCAGGAAGAAAAATGCTGGATGGTTTAATAGCTCCCTCTCCGTACTAAAGCAAGAACGCAGAAGACCGGAAAGAACATGGAGAAGAAATCCCACCGAGGAAAACCTATTTAACTACAAAGGTCTGACAGAGAATTATCGGAAAGCAATCTTCAAAGCCAAAAAGGACCACTTCTCACATACAATCTCAACGGCCGCAAACCAACCACGGGAACTGTTTAAACTGGTTAATCAATCAATGAATCCGGTGTGCCTAGAACCCCCAGAAAGCGAATCCCAGGATTACTGTGACAAACTGTCGGATTTTTTCATCGATAAAGTCAAAACCATCAGGGAAACAATTTGTCAGAAGAAAACATCCAACCTCAGCCAGCAAATACATAAAGAGGATGTCCGCACCAACATACCGCAACCGCCAAAATTTTCACTATCCCCAATTACAGTAGACACCGCAAAAAACATCATTAATAAACTGCGTGACAGTACCTCACCTATTGACATCATCCCCACAAAACTACAGAAAGAATGCTCCGACATCGTGGCTCCAACCATAACCAGCCTCATAAACCGATCATTCCACGAAGGGATTGTTCCCAGCATCCTCAAACAAGGCATCGTCAAACCTCTACTCAAGAAACCAAACCTGGACCCTCAGGATCCAAACAACCGTAGGCCGATTACAAGCCTCAACACCATTTCTAAGATCATGGAGAAAGCTGTAGTACATCAGCTACAACTTCACCTGGATACTCACAAACTCCTGGACCCGCTGCAATCAGGCTTCCGCCCGGGTCATGGAACAGAAACGGCTCTCCTCAAGATTTGGGATGACGCCCTCGAAGCAGCAGATGACGGAGAGCCGTGTCTCCTCGTACTGCTAGACCTAAGTGCAGCGTTTGATACAGTAGATCACAATACTCTACTCGTCCGCCTCACAGAAGTAGCCGGAGTCCAAGACATAGATCTCCATTGGTTCGCGTCCTTCCTAGGAAATCGGTCACAGACAGTGAAACTAGGAAAATTCCTCTCCGAAACTCGGGCAGTCACCTGCGGAGTCCCTCAAGGCTCTCCGTTGTCACCCGTTCTCTTCAACATTTACATTCGCCCACTCCTTCAAATCATCAGATGCTCAGATCTCTGCTTCCACTCTTACGCTGACGACACGCAACTTTATTTCCGGATCAATGGAAAAAAAGATCACCAACAACAACTTGAAAACTGCCTCAAATCAATAGAGGACTGGATGACCACCAACTCCCTCCAGCTGAACCAATCAAAGACAGAGCTTCTTATCTTACACCCAAATCATAAGCCCGCAACCAAAACCTCCTGGTCCCCACCAACCGTCCTTGGGCAGACTATCTCCCCAAAGACCAAAGCGAAGAGTCTCGGGGTTATTTTAGACGCACAAATGTCAATGGATGCGCAAATAGGATCTGTAGTCAGTCGATCTCACCATCTGCTGCGCATGCTTCGCAGACTCATCCCTTTTATCCCAAAGAATGACAAAGCAGTGGTAGTTGGAACAATCATCAATTCACGACTGGACTACGCAAACTCGCTTTACATAGGATTACCACAATATCAACTTGCGCGATTACAACTGATCCAAAACACGGCGGCAAGGCTGATAACAGGAAAAAAACCCTGGGAATCCATTTCTCCTTCACTGAGGAGCTTACATTGGCTAACCGTAAAAAATCGGATCATGTTCAAGACCTTTTGCCTCACCCACAAATGCGTGCATAGAGAAGCTCCGCAATACCTAATGGAGAAAATAAATCATTACACACCAAACCGCAGTCTTCGATCAGCCAACAAAAACCTCCTCCTCGTGCCCAAAGCACGGTATAAATCCAAGGGGGATCGGAGATTCGCTGTCCAAGGGCCTCGGCTATGGAATGCTCTACCAATCAACATCCGCCTGGAAGAAAATCACCTGGCTTTTAGGAAAAAACTCAAGACCTTCCTCTTTTAGCAGATGATCAAAGCTCGCCACAGCGCCTAGAGGCGATTCAGTTCGCATTGTGCGCTATATAAGTATTTCATTCATTCAATCCTATATGAACTTACAAAGATGGAGTCACTCTGGTTCAGCCATATCATAACACATGGCCTCCTTGATTCTGCAAAGCCTGCGAAAGGACCCTAGGATTTGTGGTATCAAGGAGAGGGATCATTACTGGATGGCAACCCTTCTCGATCCACGTTACAAAGGTAAGGTTGCAGAATTCATTCTGCCTTCGCAGAGGGAGCAGAGGATGAAACATCTTTAGGAGGCCATGAAGAAAGGTTTATGCAATGCATTTCCAGACCCTGGGAGGTTACAATTTCCTGGTGCTGGACAACGTGTTGCTGAGGCTTCGATCAGTCAGAGGAAGAGCGGTGGAGAAGGTGGCTGGCTGACTGATGCCTTTAGACAATTTTTTAGTCCTCAGCGCCAAGGTCTAATCAGTTCAAGCAACCATCGCCAGCATCTGAATTACATGGTGCAGGAATATCTAGTGGAAAGGGCAGACTTGAAGACCTTTGCAACAGACCATCCACTGGGTTATTGGGTCTTGAGGATGGACCACTGGCCAGAACATGCTCAATATGCAATTAAGCTACTGGCTTGTCCTGCATCCAGTATTCTTTCTGAATGCAAATTCAGTGCTGCTGGAGGTTTTGTAACAGATCATAGAGTATGCCTGTCCACAGACTCTGTTGATAGGCTCACATTCATAAAAATGAATCAGTCTTGGATCAGCAGCAGCTATTAAGCACCTGATGCTGATGTAACTGATTGATTTTTCTATGGATGTGGCATCCCTTGAAGACTGCCTATGCTGAGTGACTATCCTATTCCTCCTCAATCTTAATAATGCTAGCTGACCAACAATATTTTTGGTTTAGGGCACCACTACCACTGCCTAAGGCCCAATTTTTCTGCCCCTGTTTAATAGGGGCATGTTATTAAATTTTTTGATCAAATATTTCATAGCAGGGCCCGTTCCTGTGCCCAACAAGCGTAACTGTCAGGGGTTACAGTGTTGTGGCACCACCACCACTGCCTATGGCCCAATTTTTCTGCCCCTGTTTAACAGGGGCATGTAATTACAATTTTTGATCAAATATTTCATAGCAGGGCCCGTTCCTGTGCCGAACAAGTGTAACTGTCAGGGGTTACAGTGTTGTGGCACCACCACCACCACTGCCAAAGGCCCAATTTTTCTGCATCTGTTTAACAGGGGCATGTAATTACAATTTTTGATCAAATATTTCACAGCAGGGCCCGTTCTTGCGCCCACCAAGTGTAACTGTGATGGGTTACAGTGTTCTGGCACCACCAACACCTAAGGCCCAATTTTCTGCAGAGTATTTAGGGCAGGCCGTATGATATATATACTTCTGTTCAGTGTATATAGTGCCTGGGGGTCCCCAGGCCATTTTTTTTATTTGGGTGTGGGGTTCCCCAAAGATCCTTGTAATGGGCTGGGGGGGACCCATGCCATTTTTCTCAATGATTTTCATGTATATTGTTTCAATTTAAGCATTCTTAAAATCACGGCTCCCAAAAAAACATCAGTTTTTAAAACTTTTTTTGCATAGATGGGCTTGAGAGGGGAATAGACCAAGAACTCAAAAGAATTTACAGGTTAGCTGGGACAGCTTGCAAACCTACTTCGGCCCTCGCGGCCACGTCTAAGGCTATGGAGGCTTGGACAGAAAATGTAGACTCTGTGCTCAAAGGTGTTTCAGAAGATCTAGCCAGGAGCTCGACAATCCAGGAATTGAAGCTGGCAGTGGGCTTCCTGAGAGAGGCTTCTATCGATCTGATCTGTTACTGTACTACGTGGACTCACGTGGACGTGGACTCACTGACAGTGCAAGAGGCCGCAGTTCATGTCCTGAAAAGAGATCCAGGGGGTATACTCCCCTCTGTTCCTCATACAGAAGAAAAATGGTTCATAGCACCCCGTGATAGACCTAACTTGTCTAAACAAGTTCATAAAATACGAAAGATTCAAAATGGAAACTTTGTCTACCATCCAACAAGCTGTGTAGCCAGGTGACTGGCTAGTCTCAATTGACTTAAGATGCCCATTTCCATGTGCCTGTGGCAAAGGAATTCCACAAATACCTCCGGTTTAGAGTCAGGCAAGAACATCTACAGTTCACTTGCCTCCCTTTTGGGTTGAAAACCTCACCCTGAGTCTTTTCAAAGGTTCTTCTGGCCATAGTGGCCCTCATCAGAACAAAAGGGATACGCTTGTACCACTATCTCAATGACCTCCTTCTACTGTCCCAAGACAAGGAGCAGGTATTGATCCACCAAGAGCAGGTTATCACCACACTTCTCGAGTTTGGTTGGCTCCTAAACTTAGAGAAAAGCCATCTGGAACCAGTTCAGTGCCTGGTATATCGAGGGGCCCAGTTTGACACGGTGATGTGCACCATCTCTCTCCCAGTGGAAAAGATCCCAGTCATCCGAGGGAGAATCTCACAGGCTTTGAGTTCCTCACGCCTAAAGGCTTCACAGTGCCTAAAAATTATCGGCACAATGGTCTCTATGACCCCCATGGTAAAATGGTCCCTGTGGAGGTTACACCCTTTCCAGACTGGGTTTATCCATCAGTGGAGCTCAGGGTACAACAATCAGTCACTCCTATAAGAAGAGGCAAGGGGGCACTTGGAGCTCCACCCTGCTCCAAGAAGTCTAGCCCATCATGTCCTGGGCTCAGAAAACTTGGCCAATATTTCAGCGATCTTCATCCATGGAGTGCAGAATGCCCAAGCGGACTTCCTGTCTCGTACATGATTGGACAACAATGAATAGTCTCTTCATGTACAGACATTCGAATGTATCCTGTCCTTGGGAGTCAATCCTGAAGTGGATCTGTTTGCATCTCCCTGCAACTTCAAGATCAAGAAGTACTACACATGGGCCGTTGCAGTCAGGCCTTCGGGGTGGATGCCTTGACAGATCAGATGAGATTCAACAGGGCATATGCCTTACCCCCACTCCCAGTCCTCCTTAGTAGTGATGGACGAACTTCCGACGGGACGTTTTCGCGAACGCGGACCGCGAACGCGGCCGATAGTTCGCGAACCGGAACGTTCGCGGCGGGCCCCATTGACTTCAATGGGAGGCGAACTTCGCAAACCTACAGGTCAAATTTGCAGCCACAAAATAATTAATAGCTGTGCAAACATAGCCCCACCACATGGCCAATGACATAACACATGTATGAGGTGAATCTGGGATCGACAACTACAAGCATTCTTTTTTTATATGGGAAATTGTTGTGACAATTCAGGACTGTGGAGCGCATGAAGGCAATGGAGGAGAAGGAAGGTCAGGGACCAGGGTAGGCAAAGAAGAGGGTGCAGGAGATGATCACCAGCAGCGTGACATACAGCAATGACACCTGCACCGTGATAGAGTCATCTGACAGCAGCACAGTGATAGAGAGCACTGACATCAGCAGCGTGACATACAGCAATGACACCTGCACCGTGATAGAGTGATCTGACAACAGCACCGTGATAGAGAGCACTGACATCAGCAGCGTGACATAAAGCACTCACACCAGCACCGTGATATACAGCACTGACAGCAGCACCGTGATAGAGAGCACTGACATCAGCAGCGTGACATAAAGCACTCACACCAGCACCTTGATATACAGCACTGACAGCAGCACTGTGATAGAGGGCACTGACATCAGCAGCGTGACATAAAGCACTCACACCAGCACCGTGATATACAGCACTGACAGCAGCACCGTGATAGAGAGCACTGACATCAGCAACATGACATAAAGCACTCACACCAGCACCGTGATATACAGCACTGACAGCAGCACCGTGACAGAGAGCACTGACATCAGCACCGTGATATACAGCACTGACAGCAGCACTGTGATAGAGGGCACTGACATCAGCAGCGTGACATAAAGCACTCACACCAGCACCGTGATATACAGCACTGACAGCAGCACCGTGATAGAGAGCACTGACATCAGCAACGTGACATAGAGCACTCACACCAGCACCGTGATATACAGCACTGACAGCAGCACCATGACAGAGAGCACTGACATTAGCACCGTGATATACAGCACTGACACCTGCACCGTAAGCAGCCCCAGGAGGAAGTCAGCATAGCACAGGGATGGTGGGAGCACCTCATAATGAGCATAGCACAGGGATGGTGGGAACCCCTCATAATAAGCAGCCCCAGGAGGATGTCAGCATAGCACAGGGATGGTGGGAGCCCCTCATAATAAGCAGCCCCAGGGGGATGTCAGCATAGCACAGGGATGGTGGGAGCCCCTCATAATAAGCAGCCCCAGGAGTAAGTCAGCACAGCACAGGGATGGTGGGAGCCCCTCATAATGAGCATAGCACAGGGATGGTGGGAGCACCTCAAAATATGCACAGCAGAGGTACAGCCCCAGGAGAAAGTCAGCACAGCACAGGGATGGTGGGAGCCCCTCATAATAAGCAGCCCCAGTAGAAATATGACACCGCTCAACCTCTTCAAACAGGAGGGTACAGGCATATAGTACGGTGTGCTTTGTTTGGACAAGGAAGTGAGCCAAATGAAGAAAGAAGGTCTCTGTGCTCGATTAAAAAAATTGTTTATAGACATATACATGGTCTACTGGTCACATGTGTTGAATTCCTCCGAGATCCATGCCTCATTCATTTTTAGAAATGTGAGGTAGTTAACACTGTCGTGAGCTAGGCGAGTACGCTTATCGGTCACGATCCCCCTTGCTGCGCTGAACGTCCTTTCGGACAGGACACAGGACGAGGAGCAAGCCAACAGTTCGATTGCAAATTGGGCAAGCTCTGGCCAGAGGTCAAGCCTGCCCACCCAGTAGTCCAGAGGTTCATTACTCCTCAGAGCATCCACATCGGCCGTTAACCCGATGTAGTCGGACACCTGACAGTCTAGGCGTTCCCTGATGCTGGATCCGGATGACACCTGTCGATGGGTCGGCTGAAAGAATGACCTCATATCCGAAGTCACCAACACATCTTCAAACCGGCCTCTTCTTGCAGGCGCTGTTGGATTGGTACCCGCAACTCCTTCTCTGGGAGTGGGAATTGCTCCTCTGCCAGCGCACGCAAAAGCAGAATGCAGCATTTCTCGAAGCAAGGCCTGGAAATGCTCCATTCTGCCAGCCCTCTGTGACGGCGGTAACATTTCCGCCATTTTGTGTTTGTACCGGGGTCTAAGTATGTTGCCACCCAGTACTGGTCCTTGACCCTTATGCTTTTTATACGGGGGTCCCTATTAAAACACTGGAGCATGAAGGCCCCCATTTGCACTAAAGTGGAAGCAGTGTGGTGGCCTGGCTCCTGCTCATCATCCAGGATAATGTCGTCCTCTTCATTCTCCTCTCCCTATCCACGCACAACAGGGATCCCAGAAAGGTTTAAAGCATGCTCTTCTTGCTCCTCCTCATCCGCCCCGGCACCATCCTCCTCTGACTCCTCTTCAGACTCCTGTTGTTGACTTGTCTCAGATAGAGTAGCCCCCCCTGGGAATTCATCCAGCATTGCGACTTCCTCATCTTCCCGCTCCTGCTCCTCCACAGCTTGATCAATGACACGATGCAATGCATGCTCCATAAAGAAGGCATAAGGTACCATCTCAGTGATGGCGCCATGGCTGCGACTGACCAGTTTGGTGATCTGCTCAAATGGGCGCAGAAGTCTGCATGTGTCGCGCATGAGCAGCCACTGGCGCGGTGAAAAAAAACCAGCTCCCCAGAACCTGTTCTGCCGCAGAGTTCATACAGGTAGACGCTAACTGCACATTTCTGCTGGAGCAGCCTATCAAGCATATAGAAGGTTGAGTTCCATCGCGTCTGGCAATCGCAAATAAGACATCTGACCGGCAGATTGTGTCGCTGCTGAATGTCAGCAAGGCGAGCCATGGCCATGTAAGATCTTCTGAAATGGGCCGAAATTTTCCTTGCCTGCCGCAAGATGTCATGGACCCAGGGTATTTGACAAGGAATCGCTGCACAACCAAATTTAAGACGTGTGCCATGCATGGCACGTGCGTGATTTTGCCCTGTTTCAATGCGCTAAGCAGATTGGCACCGTTGTCACACACCACTTTACCAACTGTCAAATTGAGAGGTGTTAGCCACTGATCTGCCTGTGAACGCAAAACTGAAAGGAGTGTAGGGCCAGTGTGGCTCTTGGCTTCCAGGCACAACAGACGCAGCACGGCATGGCAACGTCTCACCTGGCATGTCGAATAGGTTCTGGGGAGCTTGGGTGGCGCAGCGGAAGAGACGCTAGCAGCGGAAAAGGAGGAGTCAGCTGAGGAGGAGAGGGAGGAGGATGGAGTAGGAGGAGGAGGAGAAGAAGAGTCAGCCCTGCATGCAATCCGTGGCGGTAAAACCAAATCTACACGGGTGCCACGGGTTACATGCTTGACGGCCATCAGAAGGTTCACCCAGTGGGCAGTAAAAGGGATATACCTTCCCTGCCCGTGTTTGCTAGACCACATGTCTGTGGTCAGATGTATCTTGGCACCGACACTGTGTGCCAGAGATACATTCACTTGCCGCTGAACATGGCCATATAGCTCTGGGATGCCCTTCTCTAAGAAATACTTCCTTCCTGGGACCTTCCATTGTGGTGTTCCAATGGCCACAAATTTGCGAAAGGCCTCCGAGTCCACTAGTTTATATGGCAGTAGTTGGCGGGCTATGAGTTCTGACAAGCCAGCCGTCAACCGTTGGGCAAGAGGGTTATCCGGCGTCAACATTTTTTTACGCTCGAACATTAGGCCCACGGAAGCCAGCCTTTTTGCAGAAAAACGTGAGCTTGGCGTGATGGAAGGTGGAGTGGAGGACAATTGTGAGGAGAGAGGAGAAGGAGAAGTAGAAGACGAGACTGGACGGTGAGAGACTGCAGTGTGTCTTTGTGTGTTCCGTTGATCCCACTCGGCTCGGTGATGGCTGCTCATGTGCTTTCTTAAGGCGGTCATCCCTAGGTGAGTGTTGGGCTTACCGCGACTAATGCGTTGACTGCAAAGATTGCAGATGGCAACGCTATTGTCAGCAGCGGACACGTTAAAAAAAGCCCACACTGCGGATCCATGTGCCGGTGTCCTGGGAGCGCCAGATGTGACCGTACATGGTCGATGACTCGCTCCTGATACATTTGCAGTCTGCTTTGTCCCTCCTGTGCAATGTAAGTTATTCCTGCTTCTACTCCCTATCTGCTGGTCCATATCTCCCTCTGAACTCCCCTCCTCTTCCTCTCTTGTGGGCACCCACGTGACATCACTAGACACGTCATCATCAACGTCACCTTCCCCACCGCTATAAGTAGAGATCTCGGAGTAGGCAGCAACACCAACCTCCTCCTTGGGCTCATCTGGGTACTGTCGTCAGACTGCTGAGTAGCGGTTGTTGCTGCCTCCTCTTCCTGATCCAATACCAAGAGTGGCTGCGCATCAGAAATGTCTTGATATGGATCGGAAAATAATTCCTGTGACTCAAGCGGAAGGTATGTGGTGGTGGTGGTGTTGTTGGTGGTAGTGTCTTTGGGGGTGCACATAGCAGAGAGTGAAGAAGAGGGTGCAGATCGAGAGGATGAGGAGGGTGCAGAAGAGTAAGGCTGAGCGAGCCACTCAACCAAGTCTGGTGCGTCCTTTAAAGTAATTGAACGCACCTTCTGCAACTTCCCACTTTGGCTCAAGCCTGTTGCTCCTGCCCTACCCCTACCACCCCTGCGGAAGGGCCTGCCTCTTCCTCTGCCTGTCATTTTTTAAATGACCCTGTGACAAAACTCTCTATACCGATGAAGGACTGCTGCAGTATAGGGCAGCGGTCAGCAGTAGTGCACCTCAACCCTATGTATTGTGGACCGATACCAGTCCTTATAGAATGGCAGACTGTACCTCACTCAACCCTATGTACTGTAGCACCCTAGACAGACCAAGTTACCAGTCCTTATAAGGACTTTTGTGGACCAAGTAGGTTGTGTGTGAGTGATTAGCAGACTGTACGTCAGTCCCTATACCGATGAAGGACTGCTGCAGTATAGGGCAGCGGTCAGCAGTAGTGCACCTCAACCCTATGTATTGTGGACCGATACCAGTCCTTATAGAATGGCAGACTGTACCTCACTCAACCCTATGTACTGTAGTACCCTATACTATACCAGTCCTTATAAGGACCTTTGTGGACCAAGTAGGTTGTGTGTGAGTGATTAGCAGACTGTACGTCAGTCCCTATACCGATGAAGGATTTCTGCAGTATAGGGCAGCGGTCAGCAGTAGTGCACCTCAACCCTATGTATTGTGGACCGATACCAGTCCTTATAGAATGGCAGACTGTACCTCACTCAACCCTATGTACTGTAGTACCCTATACCTTACCAGTCCTTATAAGGACCTTTGTGGACCAAGTAGGTTGTGTGTGAGTGATTAGCAGACTGTACGTCAGTCCCTATACCGATGAAGGACTGCTGCAGTATAGGGCAGCGGTCAGCAGTAGTGCACCTCAACCCTATGTATTGTGGACCGATACCAGTCCTTATAGAATGGCAGACTGTACCTCACTCAACCCTATGTACTGTAGCACCCTAGACAGACCAAGTTACCAGTCCTTATAAGGACTTTTGTGGACCAAGTAGGTTGTGTGTGAGTGATTAGCAGACTGTATGTCAGTCCCTATACCGATGAAGGACTGCTGCAGTATAGGGCAGCGGTCAGCAGTAGTGCACCTCAACCCTATGTATTGTTGACCGATACCAGTCCTTAAAGAATGGCAGACTGTACCTCACTCAACCCTATGTACTGTAGTACTCTATACCTTAACAGTCCTTATAAGGACCTTTGTGGACCAAGTAGGTTGTGTGTGAGTGATTAGCAGACTGTACGTCAGTCCCTATACCGATGAAGGACTGCTGCAGTATAGGGCAGCGGTCAGCAGTAGTGCACCTCAACCCTATGTATTGTGGACATATACCAGTCCTTATAGAATGGCAGACTGTACCTCACTCAACCCTATGTACTGTAGTACCCTATACCTTAACAGTCCTTATAAGGACCTTTGTGGACCAAGTAGGTTGTGTGTGAGTGATTAGCAGACTGTACATTAGTCCCTATACCGATGAAGGACTGCTGCAGTATAGGGCAGCGGTCAGCAGTAATGCACCTCAACCCTATGTACTGTGGACCTATACCAGTCCTTATAGAATGGCAGACTGTACCTCACTCAACCCTATGTACTGTAGCACCCTAGACAGATCAAGTTACCAGTCCTTATAAGGACTTTTGTGGACCAAGTAGGTTGTGTGTGAGTGATTAGCAGACTGTACGTCAGTCCCTATACCGATGAAGGACTGCTGCAGTATAGGGCAGCGGTTAGCAGTAGTGCACCTCAACCCTATGTACTGTGGGCCTATACCAGTCCTTATAGAAAGGCAGACTGTACCTCACTCAACCCTATGTACTGTAGCACCCTAGACAGACCAAGTTACCAGTCCTTATAAGGAGCTTTGTGGAACAAGTGGGTTGTGAATGATTAGCAGACTGAAGCAGAAGGGCAGCAGTCAAGTATAATATTCTTTCTATATTTGGAAGAAAGAATATTATACGTGTACAAGCCTATTACCATACCACTGATACCAGTCCTGAAAAGAACCTTTGTGGAACTAATAGTAACAGCTACTGATTAAACTGACCCTCACTGCCTCACACACTGCTTCCTGCCTGTCCCTATATAAACTGACAAAACAGAGGCTACTGGAGCAATAATTGAAATAGCACTTTTGTGGACCTGATAGTAACAGCTAATGACTAAACTGGCTGTCCCTGCAGCACACACTGTCCTGTCCCTTTCTCTAAACTGACAAAAGACACTCAGGCTGCTGCAACAATCACTAGCACAGCACTGTCTATCCTGAACTACACCTAACACATATACCAGTCCTGAAAATAACTTTTGTGTACCAAATAGCTAGCGATTTGGGTCACTGTAATCTCTCCCTGCTCCACACAGCAACCTCTCCCTATAGTGACAGAAGAAAGAATGTAAAATGGCCGCCGGATCGGGTGTATTTATAAGTTAGGGGGAATGTCCAAGTGTCCATGTGCTGTAATGTTTCAATTGGCTGTCCTGTACCCCATGATGGATGTGTCATCATAGGTCAAAGTTCTTTTACACAGTAAACACGGAAGTCCGCCGGGCGAACGGCGCAAATAGTCCGCTGAACGGGTGGACCTCGAACAGCCGAAATTCGCCGCGAAACTACCGCCGGGCGAACCGTTCGGCCACCACTAATCCTTAGGTTTTTACAAAGACTCCAGGCGGAAGGGATGGGCAAACATCGAACAATATGCTTTGAGGCAATATGTGTTTGGGGCAGATTTGAAAGCCGCCGAAACACCGTTAAAGTCTATGGTTCATTTTAAAGGCTTATATGCAAATTATTGTCATCAAAGGTGTTTTTATAACAGAAGATTTTGAAAAATGATGCAGCACAGACAATTAAATCAAAGTGAAACTAACAAACTACAAACAACTAGGGATGGACCGAACACTGGTTCGCACCAGAACATACCGAACAGGCAAAAAATTTGGCAGAACACACGAACCCTGTTAAAATGTACAATGTACCATTATCATTTCAAATGGGGGGGCGGGATCTGGGAGTCCCATTGTTAAAGGCGGCTTCTAGATTTCGATAAGCTTCTGCCCGCAGACCCCCAAAACCACCCGGCAAATGTTGTGGGGATGAGGCCCTTGTCCCCATCGTCATGGGGATGAGGTGCTTTGGGGGGGTACCCCAAAGCGCCCTCCCCATGTTGAGGGCATGTGGCCTGGTATGGTTCAGGAGGGGGGGCACTCTCTCGTCCCGTCCCTCTTATCCTGTGGCCTGCCAGGTTGTGCCACTTTACGGGCATAATATAGACACCCCCAGGTACAAAATTTAAAGAAATATTTCACTTTTATTCACTTTTATTTTTTCACTTAAGCATTATTAAAATCACTGCTCCCAAAATTTAAAGGAATATTTCACTTTTATTGTTTCACTTTAAGCATTATTAAAATCACTGCTCCCGAATGGCCATTTTAAAAACTTTTTTTGCATTGATACATGTCTCCTGGGGCAGGACCCGGTTCCTTGCATATAAGCCTTTAAAATTAGCACTTTTGATTATCCATGTTCATGTTCCATGTTTGTGTGTTCTGACAAATTTTTTGCCTGTTTGGTATGTTCTGGTGCGAACCAAACTGAGGGGTGTTCGGCCCATCCCTAGTTGTTTGTAGGTTGCTAGTTTCACTTTGATTTAATTGTCTGTGCTGCATTATTTTTCAAAATCTTCCTCAAGCTGTTGTGACTACTAAATGTTTAAATCCTTAAGAGACTGCCCATTTGTGGGTGCAGTCCTTTTAACTCCTGTTAATTTCCTCTGCAAAATGGTCAGACCTCCAAACCATATTATGTTAGTGTCTCAAATTAACATACATGTGTTTTTTGCTTTTCTTGCTCTTTTCCAAGTCCTGTTTTGTTGACCAATAAAATTTGTAGAACAAGAAAGGAAAATTACAGAGAGGTAAGTATTCAATTTTCCATTTTAGCATAGTGGTTCTCAGCCTCAGCCCTTAAGTACTCCCAACAGGACATGTTTTGGTAATTTATCATAGCTAAATAGCTGTCCGAAATAACAAGCCATTGACTGTGATTTAAAGCACCTGTGCAAGATGAATGTAAACCTGCAAACATGGCCTGTTGGGGGTACTTGAGGACGGGGTTGAGAACCATTGATTTAGAGCACTAAAACCTCAAGACAACTCCTATTCTAATTGGGGGCATTTGTGGGAAACCAAGTGAGTGTTAGAACACCTGCTTGTCTTTTTCTAGGTTGGGCTTTGTGTCCCTTTTCTGAAAATTGGCTTCACTTCCTGTCACATAGCCAAACAGGAAGTGAGGGTAAACCCCTATCAATGTCTTTCCTTGGGGACACACAAGTCAATCTAACTAGTGACCCCATTAGGCAAATTGCACTCTAGCACTTTGTTATGTACACACCAAATTATTAGTTTTTTTGGGGTTTATTAAAGGCAAATTCACTCTGCAATACAAGTGTACTTGCTGTAAATCTGAGAGTAAGCACTAGTGATTTTATCATCCAATCGTGTAGAAGAAAAATGCTGTTTTTTTAATTTTCCTTGCATGTCCCCCTCGGATCTCCAGCAACTGCACTTCCAAGTGCACTTGCAGTACAAAGGGGATTTGCCTTTAGTAAATAAGCCCCAAAGTCCAAGATACCTAAGAATTTGGGGTGTACACAGCAAAATGCTAGAGTGCAATTTACCTTATGGGGAAACTATTTAGATTGACCTGTGTGTCCCCAAGGGAAGACATTGGTAGGGTTTTACCCTCACTTCCTGCTTGGATATGTGACAGGAAATGAATATATTTGAAGGAGAATCTGACAAAATTTGGGAGGTGTCTTCACCCTATCAGGGGTGCAGACATCCCCAAAAACCATCAAGACTTCTAATCCCTCTTCACTCTATCCCCAAGCAAAAATAAGAAAGGATTTAATTTAGTTTAACTTTGCAAAGACACATTCCTAAGTTCAACTGTGAAGCATGTCAATGGCCCATTTAGACCTTGTTTAATAGAAAACACCAGTTGCCTTTCACTATAAACATTTATTAGTCTAGTCCTGTAAGTCTGTATCTGCTTTACTATTAATTTCCATAAAAATTGGGTTCCTGCAGCTATATGCGCCAAATGCATCTAGATGCGCGACCACTGTGTATGTGAGATGCGCAACTGCTGTGTGTGCGGAGGTATGTGCCTGTGGCACATATCTGGTACACAGAAGCAGTGGCTAGCCCACCACTTTGCCCCCCTCCCACTCTGAGGAAAAGATGATCCTTATTTGCAAATTAAGATAATTTTTTATTTATTTTTACATGGGGTGGTGTTTGTGTGGGTTATGTGTGTATGTCTAAATGATTTGGCCTCAAAACACACATCTACTTCCTGTGTACAAATTCACTTCCGGGACAATGTATATTGCTTCCTGCTTCAGTGTGTGTATAGATAGATATATCTATAGATGTAGGTTCTTGTGTCCACCAGCAGAGAGAAGTTGCGTAGATGCCACACTCCCAATTCTGGGGGCATAATAATGGTCTAGCACAGGGGTATTCAAACTACGGCCCACCAGTTGTTCAGGAACTACAATTCCCATCATGTCTAGTCATGTCTTTGACTGTCAGAGTTTTACAATGCCTCATGGGATGTGTAGTTCTGCGACAGCTAGAGAGCCATAATTTGAAGATTCCTGATCACTCTAGCATGTCTTGAAAAAATGTGTTTTTTCATGTGCCTTGTATAATGGCCAAAAAATATTGTTTGGAAAATACAAGTGGGTCATGGCACATCAATATTCCAAATTTGGCACTTAAGATGGTCTTGCACTATGCAATCTGATTGGGGAATCTCTGTACAACTCGATATTTAGGCAAAATAGGTAATAGAAAGAGGCACTTGAACAATTAATTCAAATTATAGGAAATCAAACAGCCTCTTGCACTAAATCTAATGTATTTAAGATCTTACTGATTGCAATGTATGGTCACCTTTAAAGATCAAGATCTGAAAATATACATTTATTGCGTTTAGAAACTCTTCTCTGTTCTTTGTAATGTATTGAAAGATTTGGGTAAAAAAAAAAAAAGAATAAGAAAAAAAAAACACATTTCAAAGATATATTAGAAGTGGTAGGAATGAGATTAGCATCAAAAGGGTTAATTAACTGAGAACACCTACTAATTACCTAACAAGACACATCCAATGAGATTAAATTAATTGTATTGGGCGTGCTCTATTATCAATGAGAATACCGCAGTTTCCCTAGCCAAGGTTGCAGTATACATATGCGGGTATTTATTATCGCTATTTGCGCTTCAATGTTCGCTGGTTCGCACATTCAATTAATGACTTTTCTGGCACACCAATTAACCCCCCTAGCAGTAATCCCGAGTCTGGCTCGGGTTAGGATTTTACTAACAGGTGCGGTAACCCCGAGCCAGATCGCATCGCTGGATGCAGGGGAGGACACAGGGAGAGGTACTTACCTTGTCCCCTGGATCCAGCGATGTCCTCCGCGCTGTGTGATCGAGCTGTCCTCCGCTCGATTCACAGTGCCGAATGCCGCCGAGCTCCGTTCCCTGCGACGTTACGGCGCACGGGAGTGGAGAACGGCGGCAAATTCAAAAAGTTAAAAAGAAACAAAACACACACAGTACTGTAATCTTACAGATTACAGTACTGTATTAAAAATTACACACCCCCTTTGTCCCTAGTGGTCTGTGCAGTTCCCTGCATGCACTTTTATATTATAAATACTGTTTTTTCTGCCTGGAATTTGGAGATTGTCCATAGCAACCAAAAAGTGTCCCTTTTTCAGTGTTTTAGGATTTGATTACATTATTGAATAATTTTTATTATTCTTTATTACATTATAAACTTTATTATACCCGGGATGTCTGCTAGACTTTGGTTTGAACAGATTTAAGAGAGTTATTCCTAAGAATTACAGGACTGCAATATAAAACGCCAAATTTCCATGCAAAATAATTGTACCGCTTTCAGCACCTGAAACCAGACTGAATCATACCGCCCGGGAGGTTAAAGTATGAACTGGTGCAGTGCCTTCTTCTTAGTAAATCACCCCCATAGTGTCTACTTCTGTGATTTCCAGCTTCCAGGGGGGATCAGCCAGGTATGGTATATACATAGTTACATGTAACTATGTAAAAATATACTATGCCTGAAATTCATCTTGAAAAATGTTTTAATTGATACTTTTACTACTGGCATTGTATGTGTATTTTTGGTAAATGTAGGAAACATTTTCTTTGCAAAGAATGCTTGATCATAAACAACGATTTTTGCTTGCACATAATTTGATGATGGCAGACCGGAGCTTAACCCCATTTACTAAGCTAAAGGAAAATAGTCTTGCAAAGTAGAAAATTGCCTGTCAAATTGAACAGCCTATTTGCCTTTAGTAAATGAACCCCATTGCTTGAAAGCTCCAGTTTCTCAGGTCCTACATGGTCATAAAGCATTAGTTAGGTCCCTTTCACACTGGGGCGCTTTGCAGGCGCTACAGCTCTAAAAATAGCACCTACAAAAGTGCCCTGAAACAGCCACTGCTGTCTCTCAAGTGTGAAAGCCTGAGGGCTTTCACACTGGAGTGGTGCGCTTGCAGGACGGTCAAAAAAGTCCTGCAAGCCGCATCTTTGGAGCTCTGTAGGAGAGTGGTGTTTTTACCACTCCTAAAGCGTCCCTTCCCATAGAAAACAATGAGGCAGCGCTGAAAACTGACCTGCAAAGCGCCACTGCAGCGGTGCTTTGTGGGTGGTTTTAACCCTTTTTCAGCTGTGAGAGACGCTTTACTGCCAGAGCCCACAACGCCCCCGTGTGAAAGTGGCCTAATGCCGCGCACATACGATCAAACAATCCGGTGGAAAAGTCCGGCAAACTCAAGTCCGCCGGACAATCCGTCCGTGTGTAGCCTCCGGCGCACTTTTTTTACCCAAAAGTACGGCGGACTTAGAAAGTAGTTTTGCACTCCAATCTTACCGCCGGACTCGCATTTCGGCGGACAATCCGGCCGTGTGTGTGCCAGTCCGCCGTACTTTTGAAATGAACGGACTTTTCCTGCCCGGAGAAAAGTCTGCTCATTTTGAGCGGGTCTCCAGGTAGCCGGGGCCAGCGAATGAGGCGTCGCTGGCCCCGTCACCTGGTATGGACTTAAAGGGGAATCCCTACGCCAAAAAATCGGCGTGGGGGTCCCCCCTAGGTCCACATCAGACCCTTGTCCGAGCACGCTACCCGACCGGCCAGGAAAGGGGGGGACGAGCGAACGCCCCCCCCCTCCTGAGCCATACCAGGCCGCGTGCCCTCAACATGGGGGGTGCCTTGGGGAAAGGGGGGCTGTGTGGCCCCCCACCCCAAAGCACCTTGTCCCCATGTTGATGAGGACAAGGGCCTCTTCCCGACAACCCTGGCCGTTGGTTGTCGGGGTCTGCGGGCAGGGGGGCTTATCGGATTCCGGGAGCCCCCTTTAATAAGGGGGCCCCCAGATACCGGCCCCCCACCCTATGTGAATGAGTATGGGGTACAATGTACCCCTACCCATTCACCTGTGGAAAAAAGTAAAAAAAAACACAACACACAAGGGTTAAAATATGGTTTATTGCACAGCTCCGGGGGTCTTCCGTCTTCGGCTTTTTTCTTCGCCGCCGCTGCCCTCTTCTTCCCACTTCGGGGGTCTTGTCCCCCTCTTCGGTTCTTCTTGCCGGGCCACCGTGCCTTCTTCTAGCTCTTTTACAGGCGGTGGCTGTCGCCATCTTCTGTTCTTCTCTTCTTCTCTTCTCTTCAGATGTTGCCTCGTCGCTCTCTCTGCTCACAATGACGGGGACAAGGCACGCAGCGACTTATATAGGGACATCACCGGATGATGTCCCCGCCCAGTATGAAGTCACAGTCCCAGCATCCTCCTGGTACGGCTCAGGAGGGGGGCCGCTCGCTCGTCCCCCCCTTTCCTGGCCGGCCGGGTACCGTGCTCGGACAAGGGTTCTGATTTTTTCGGCATTGGGGTTCCCCTTTAAGTCCATACCACGTGGCGGGACCAGCGACGCCTCCTTCGCTGGCCCCGGCTACCTGGAGACGCGCTCAAAATGAGTGGACTTTCCTCCGCGTGTGTGGGCGAGTCCGTTCATTTCAAAAGTACGGCAGATAGTCCGGCGGACTTAGTACGCCGTATTAGTCCGCTGAAAAAGTGCTGTGTGTGGGCAAGTAGCCCGTTTGGAAAGCCCGGCAGACAGTCCGGCGGGAAGTCCGCCAGACTAAGTCCGCCGGATAGTCCGCTACGTGTGTATGCGGCATAAGAAACACAGTTTCAGTTTGTGTATACATTTTTTCAATCTATTTTAAAAGCAGAAAAAAAACTAAAACTGTTCTTCTATTTAATAAGACACCTAAATGTAGTGATTCCCAGAGCTTTTCCGAAGGCTTAAATTACAGGCATGCTAGAGATTGGAAGTAGAGCTCTATTAAGCACAGGAATCAAAGGCTTGAATGCTAATTCTCCTCCAGACATTTGCTTTCTCTGCAACAGGCACTGAAGATTCCCTTGACAACATGTAAATACTTGAAATGTAAGAAAAGTTGAACTGCTCAGGTCCTATATTTAAAAGAACCCTCACATGTTGCTTCAGCACCTGGTATAGTGTATTTGTTTTTCTTTTAAACCCATTTTTTTTTAAATATTTGTACTTGTAACTAAAAAAAGAAAACCAAACACTTTACTTAGTAACTATAAAATGCAACAATTTATTTAGTAGTTTGCTGTGAAAAACTAATTTTGTAGCAAAAATATGTTGTCAACACTTCACAACAGCGGGAGAAGAGGTGGGACACCGGGAGAAGAGGCCGAACAGAGCGGGGAAGTCAGAAAAAGATCCCCGAAGTCGGAAGAAGACCCCGGAGCTGATTAATAAATAACTTTAAAAACCTGTGTTGTTTTTTTTTTTTTATTGACACTTTTTTCCCCAGGTGAATGGGTAGGGGTACGATGTACCCCATACTCATTCACATAGGGTGGGGGCGGGGATCTGGGGGCCCCCTTGTTAAAGGGGGCTCCCAGATTCTGATAAGCTCCCGCCTGCAGACGGTGACAATCAACGGCCAGGGTTGTAGGGAAGAGGCCCTTGTCCTCATCAACATGGGGACAAGGTGCTTTGGGGTGGGGGGGCACAGGGCGCCCCATTCCCCAAAGAACCAACCCCCCCCATGTTGAGGGCATGCGGCCTGGTACGGTTCAGGGGGGGGGCATTCACTCGTCCTCACCCCCTTTCCTGACCGGCCAGGCTACGTACTCGGATAAAGGTCTGGTATGGATTTTGGGGGGAACCCCACTCTTTTTTTGGTGTAGGAGGGTTCCCCTTAATATCCATACCAGATCTAAGGGCCTGGTATGCTCCTGGAGGGGGAGCCCATGCTGTTTTTTTATTTAAAATTTGGCGTGGAGTTCTCCCCGAGAGCTGATTATTCTGTGAGAGAGGTGACATTGTCGCTTCAATATAGATGGAGATCCGACTTGGAGGTGACTTCCATTGAAATCAATGGGTACAAGTCGCCTAGAAGTCGGATAGAAGTAGTAGAGGAAAAAATTTTGAAGTCGGAGCGACTGCTGTAGTGTACATTAAGATGGCTCGATTAGCTAACATTGATTTTCTCAACAGCGCGACTTGGGGCGATCTGAAGTCGGATCCCGAGTTGCCCCTGTGTGAACGGGCTCTTAGGAAATTAGGATTCCCTATAGCATCAAAAAACTCTAGAACACTGACCTTCATCAAGAAAAATAAGCATTATGCCCCATACACACGATCGGACATTCCGACAGCAAAATCCGTCAGATTTTTTCAGACGGATTTTGGCCCAAACTTGTCTTGCATACACACGGTCGCACAAAGTTGTCGGAAAATGATGTGCCCACTCATGTGCCCATTAGGGCACATGAGTGCAGCCTCATCAGTGCAGCCTATCAATGTCCACCAGTGCCGCCTATCAGTGCCCATCAGTGAAGCCTATCAATGTCCACCAGTGCAGCCTATCAGTGCCCATCAGTGAAGCAGAAAAATTACTTATTTGCTAAATTTTATAACTTTTTTTTGAACATTTTGGTTTGGTTTATTTGTTTAAGTTTAGCAAGGAATAAAACAGTACAGCTTATCAGTGACCATCAGTGCAGCTTAACATTGCCCATCAGTGCTACCTATCAGTGCCCATCAGTGCTGCCTATAAGTGTCCATCAGTGACACCTCATCAGTGCCCATCAGAGCAGCCTCATCAGTGCACATGAGTGCAGCCTATCAGTGCCCATCTTTGCAGCCTATCAATGTCCATCAGTGCAGTAGGATCACTGGGGGGGGGGGGGTGACAATAGGCTCAGACAAGTACCAGTACAGCGGCTCCCTTCTTCCCTTCTGGGATCTCTTCAGCTGCACGCGATGTGCAGGGAGAGTGGAGGAAAAGGGAGTGAGGCAGAGAGAGATGGTGCACAGGATCCGACTGCATGCTACAGTCACATCTCTCCCCGCCGGCTGCACTCACTCCAAACTGGACTAGAGCAGCCTCCTCCTCCTTACAAGTACACAGACTGGGAGGAAGAGCCAAGGAGAAGGAGGAAGGACACCCCTCTACAGCATCCACCCAGGGCTAAGGTACTCTAAGTAACAGCAGGAATATTGCAGGGGAGGGGAATAAAGTGATTGGGGGGGACACTGACAGGTGACATCTATGCTGCTAGGAGTGATTTTAGGGAGGGGGTAGGGGTTAGGGGACATGTGCTAGAGTTAGGGCTTTGATTTGGGTTATAACTAGTGCTAGAAGTAGAAGGAGGGTGGCTGATTTGAAGTTTGACTCCCCAGCACAATTCCTCTTCCTTCCTAAAGCACACCCTAGCACATATCCTCTACTGCCACTCCCAATCAAAGATCTCACCGGAGCTTCATCCATTCTCCCATCATGTCTCAGCTCCATCCACTCCCTCCAATCCCATCCCAGCTCCATCCACCCCCTCCAATCCCATCCCGGCTCCCTCCACCTCCCCCCAATCCTATCCCACCTCCATCCACCCCCTCCAATCCCATCCTGGCTCCATCCACCCCTCCGATCCCATCCCAGCTCCATCCACCCCTCCAATCCCATCCCGGCTCTATCCACCTCCCCCCAATCCTATCCCACCTCTATCCACCCCCTCCAATCCCATCCTGGCTCCATCCACCCTCCAATCCCATCCCGCCTCCATCCACCCCCTCTGATCCCATCCCAGCTCCATCCACCTCTTCCAGTCCCATCCTGGCACCATCCACCCCCTCTGATCCCATCCCCGCTCCATCCGCCCCTCATCCCAGCTCCATCTACCCCTTCAATCTCATCCTGGCCTCATTCACCCCACCTAATACCATCCCGGCTTCATCCACCCTGCCTAATCCCTTCCCGGCTCTATCCACCCTGCCTAATCCGATCCCGACTCCATCCACACCCTCTGATTCCATCTCAGCCCCATCCAATCCGTGCTCCATCCTAGCTCCATCCACCCCCCAATCCCATCCTGGCCCCATCCATCCCCCGATCTCTCACATCCCGACTCCATCCATTGTGGCAGATTAAGGGGAGAGAGACACACCGATGCACTAGCCTGGTTTAATGCCAGGGGGGGGTCACAACATTTTTTACCACACCAGGTGACACCAACCCTAGTGACGCCACTGCATCAGTGAAGCCTCATCAGCACATATCAGTGAAGAAGAAAAAATACAGTATAGTAATAACTAAAAAAAACATTTTTTTTCAAAAATGTTGGTCATTTTTTCATTTGTTTAGCAAGAAATAAAAGAAAAAACAGTGGTGAATAAATAACACCAAAAGTAAGCTCTATCTGTCTCAAAAAATATCATAAAAATGTCATATAGGTACAGTGGTGCATGACCGTGAAATTGTCATTCAAAATGCGAAAGTGCCTGGTGTTGAAGTGGTTAAATAGCTCAGGCTATCAGCATTGTGTTGGAAAATATGCTGTTTTGATTTGAAATGTTGCCTGTACTGATGATTTTGTGATTCCCTTGCACACTATGTAATGTTCCATATCCGCCCAGTACAAGGCAAAGAACAGAAGATGCAGGATTATAAACAAGCCATCAGGACTAAGAGAACGGCAGCTGTAGAAAATTGGGGTTGTTATCTCTGGTTTGCAATTACTGTGTGCCAATAGGTAAAGATCAGACTGAATATTAACGAAGTTACATGAGGCTGGTGCTGGTGGAATACATGTAGTACCCAATTACCAAAAATAAGAGAAAAATCTAGCACATTTTCACACCATTAAACTTTTACATTAAAACACATCATTACAAGGCATAAAATACATTTAATATTGCTTTTAGGGATCTAGCGAACAACATATTAATTTCAAACAGTTTACATAAAGCTACTCTGTGTATATGCTTAAACATTTATTGATTTGGCTGCCATAATCACAGAATAATGGGAGGAATGATTAAATTGGAACTGGTACTATGTTAATTGCATGCATGCAAGGTAAAGCTTTCAGGTGCTTATTACCTTTAAAGCCCAACTCTGGGAACATTTCAAATAATCCCTTGCAGTGGGGCTGCACTGTTAATAGCTCATCGGGGGTTATTTACGAAAGACAAATCCACTTTGCACTGAAAGTGCACTTGGAAGTGCAGTCGCTGTAAATCTGAGGGGTAGATCTGAAATAAGTGGAAGCTCTGCTGATTTTATCATCCAATCATGTGCAAGCTAAAATGCTGTTTTTATTTTCCTCGCATGTCCCCTCGGGTCTATAGCGACTGCACTTCCAAGTGCACTTTCAGTGCAAAGTGGATTTTCCTTTAGTAAATAACCCTCTTTGTGTTTAGGGGAGAGTAAAACAGGTTTAATTACCTGATCCAGTAAATGGAGCTCCCCCACACTCTGGTGATGGACTGTCACTCAGCGTCATCATGTCCAATGCAGGGTTATGGACCCTACTTTGGTCTTAAAGATATCAGCACCCTAGATCGTAAGAGTGTGGAGGAGAAGAAGCTGCAGGGACTGGTCTAGCTGTGGAGAGGAGCAGAGATTCAGATGAGTAGATCTTTTTATTTATCGTACAACACGGAACACAGAGCAGCATAGTAATTACTATGTGGGTCAAAGGCCACCTTTAGGTGATGGACACTGGCACACCCAAGACAGGAAGTTCAATAACTATATAACCCCTCCCATACCGGGAGCACCTCAGTTTTTTCGCCAGTGTCTAAGGTGTTGGTCACGAGTGAAGATGTGCTCTGAAGAGCTCTGCTGGAGGGATCCTTACTGGATTTTAACAGCTTCTACAGACCGGATCCATCCAAAGTGCCACTGAGACCAAAGTGGATGGTAGAAGAACAAGGTTTTGCCTGTAACGCCTCTCCTTGGAGGGCTGGACCGCAGGACCCAGTGTTTTGGTCACGCTCACATTACCATAAAGTTTTCCTGGCAGGGTGCTATACAGGTCCAAGGAAGTGGAACTCCGATAAAAAGGGACCTGGTCCTTGAAGGTTTACTAAATGCAGCCCGCCGTGATGTGTGAAGGTTGAATCTGTCTGATATCAGCAGAATCCTGTGGCAGGGATCAGGTAAGTGAAGAATCCTAGGAACTTTTAAGTCCACCTATGGATTTCTGTAAGTAAATGTTGTCATGCCTAATTTCTCTACTAGAGGGGTAAAATGCACATGCCTTTTTCATGCTCCTCAGATCTCGCACTGTGTCAGCAGCAGACAGCATGCTTAGTCTCAGCCACCAAGAGGATATTACAGGGGGGATTCTTGGGTATTCCATGAAAATTTAGCACCTTACTGCAGTTTCTCCCCCCCCCCGGGGAGCAAGGGTGTTGGAGGCTACAACAGATAGCTTGTGTCCCCCCCCCTCGGGGGCACGGCAGCGTCCCGTGTTTTTTCCTATATGTTTCCCCTTCTAGCCTCTCCCCCCACGCCGGACCTGCCGAATGGCAGATCTGAACGGCACCCACAGGAATTATACATTTTAAAAGTAAGGAGGGGCGTGTTGGGGGACAGAATGGGGTGTGGTTAAGTGCGGAGCCATGTGTCAGACACGGCATCCACATGTATCACACTCTGCAGGCTCAGGGCTGCCGATCCCATAAGACAGCCTTGGAGCATATAGTGCAGCTGGCTGAACGGACACAGGTGCACATTTGCTCAGAACCAGGCTGAGCATTAATAGCAGCTTTTCTTTGCTCGACTATAGCTCAGCAGGTGGTACGCTTTGGTGCTTAGGACTATGCCATCCAAGAAGGGTACAGACACCTCAAAGAAAGGCTCCTAAAGCATCTCCATCAGGCTCTGAGGATTATAGTCATGTCAACACAGTACCTTCCTCCCCAGAGAGACCAAAGGTGGCTAATCAGGGTGAGCTGTTGGGATTGTCAGTTGCAGCTGTTTCCAATCTTCCAGCTTCTGTTTATGTTACTGAAGAAGTTTGTCCTCAGCTTAGGTTGGGTTACAATAGAGGTGAGCTGTTTAATCCCATCCTCTTCCCGGAGTGGAAAGAAATGCAATAGATCTCCCTTTCCCACACCGGGTCCTCAACCAAGGGAGCAGCAGGGATCACATACAAACGTGATAGCATAACATGTTCATATAAATGCATGTTTGGATGGATATGCGTGGTATTTACATAATCACATAAGATGCTTGATTGCACAAGGGTGCGTGGTCACACAAGGGTGCTTGATCACACAACAGCTGGATCAAACAAGATGCTTGATCGCACAAAATGCTTGATCGCACAAGATGCTTGATCACATAAGATGTTGGATCACACAAGATGTTGGATCACACAAGATGTTTGATCGCACAAGATGCTGGATCGCACAAGATGCTTGATCGCACAAGGATATTTGATTGCATAAGATGCTTTATAGCACAAGGGTGTTTGAGTGCACAAGGATGTGTGATCACGCAGAGAGGCTTGATCACCTAAAATTTGCATGATCACCTAAACATGCATGGTTGCATAATGAGGCATGTTAATGCATGTTTGTGACGGATCCTATCCCAAACTCCACTGAGTGCTTCCGTCACAAATACCTCTTCCTCCAGTCTGACCATCAGAGAGATATATTATTATAGCTGCATTGAATACAAGTCTAGTCGAAAATAGCTTGTAGAAGCTTGAATGGTTTATTGGGCAGAATACAGCCATTTTATACACTTTTTAACACAATGGGTTAGATAACAAGGTAGGGCTGGCTCATGGATACTTCCCCCTCCCCTCTAGCAACAACTTAGCAGACAACTATATAATTAACATGTTATTTAAAGTGGTTGTATACTCATTTTTTTAACTTTTAACTACAGGTAAGCCTATAATAAGGCTTACCTGTAGGTAAAAAAAATATCTCCTAAACCTGTACGGTTTAGGAGATATTCCCCTCGGTATGCGCCGCTGACTGCAGCGGCGCAGGCGCACAAGGGGATTCTCGGCTGAAAGTCCGGCAGTGGCCGGCCCGGCCGGGATGAAATCTCCCGCACGCATGCGCGGGAGTGACGATATCGTGGCTCTGGACACTCACAGCGCCGGAGCCGCGATACCCGGAAGAAACGCAGAGGGAGCATGTCAGCTCCCTCGGCGTGGATCGGGCCAGATGTCGGGGCCTTGTTCTAAGGTAAGTATTTCATAATGAGCTAGTATGCGGTGCATACTAGCTCATTATGCCTTTTGCTTTGCAGGTGGTAAAAAAAATAAAAAAAAAATTTTGGGTTTACTACCGCTTTAACACAGCACTTAAGGCAGCCTAGGTGACCAGACAGTCCGTCTCCGGAGGTCAATATGATCAGCTCTTTCAATGATCATGTATTGTTCAGAATTAACAACCAAGAAAAGTCTTTGGGCAAATCCAAGAAAACAGTCTCTCAAAAATGTAACAAAAAAAAGATTAATATAGCAATAACAAATAACAGGGTGAATGTGGACAGAAAAGGTCCCTGCAGCCAGTGTCCCCCGACAGTGCCCCCCCCCTCCCATAATTCCACAGACCCAACTAGATCCACGATGGGTCAGCTTGGGGCTGTCTGGAAGAGTCTTAGGCCGCGTACACACGCGGGGACTGTTCGCCCAACTTTGTCCGTCAAACAGTTTCGGCAAACAGTCCGCTCAAAATTAGCATGGGCGGACATGGCCACACACGACGGACGAACAGTTTGCTGAAACCGTGCGCGATGACGTGAACGGCACGTACGACGGGACGAAAAATACGACGTCCTATACACTGCATTATAACTTTCGGCGTGTAAATCCTTTCTGAGCATGCGCGGAACTTAGTTTGACGAACAAGCCTACACACGAGGGGACAGTTTTTCGGAATTTCCGAAAAACCTTGTTCAGCGGACTGTTCGCTGAAACTGTCCGCTGAAAGCCCACACACGAGCGGACTGTTTGCCGAAACACTGTTCAGCGGGCAAAGTTGGGCGAACAGTCCCCGCGTGTGTACGCGGCCTTATAGTTCAGTTTACCGGAAAAAGTCCATCAGCGTTTCCATTCTGCTTTTCTGGCCGATACGGGATAGTAAAATTGTAAGACTGCAGGACCAAGCTCCATCGTAACAAACATCCATTATCCCCAGAGACCCTGTTAAGCCAGATTAATGGATTGTGATCGGTGAGCACCGTAAAAAATTGTCTGTAGAGATAAGGTTGGAATTTCTTGAGAGCCCACACCAGCGCCAAACACTCCTTCTCCACGGTGACATAACTGACTTCCCTGGGTAGCAGCTTCCGACTGATGTAGGCCACTGGGTGCTCACCGCCATCAGGTCCTACTTGGCTCAGTACTGCCCCCAGCCCGAATGTAGAGGCATCTGTGTTGACACAACAACATTTGGTTGGGTCAGGGGCAGCTAGAACAGGAGCTGAGGTTAGTGCATTCTTTACTCATTGAAAGACAGCTTCACACTCTGGGGACCACAGTACCTGTCGGGGAAGGTGCTTCTTAGTCAGGTCTGTCAGGGGCTTAGTGATGAAATTATATTACGGGACAAACTTCCTATAGTACCCAGCTGTGCTGAGGAACACCAGGACCTGGGATTTAGTACGGGGGGTCGGCCACTTAGCAACTGCCTCAATCTTGGCGGAAGTGTCAGGTAATTCTGGCATAGCGGAAGAGTCTTCCATCCTCTGGCCACATTCAATACTATTGACACTATCCATATCGCTTGAATCAGAGTCACTATCCGACAAGATTCCAAAAAAACTGTCACAAGTGTGGCTCATCCGTAGCTGGCACAACCACCCCCTGGTCAGCCCCTTTCTTTCCCAGAGGGGCATCATCATCCTGTACTCCACCTCTTTCTTCCTCCTTTTTTCCTGTTCCACCGGGGGGGGGACACGATACTCCACAACACCTTCTACACCCGGAAAGACATCAGCAGCATCAGAGCTAGCACCACCACCTGCCACTTCATTCACAGCAGCTTTGGTAGTGTCACCTGCTCCTGCCACATCACCTGCCTGCCCATCGGATGCAGCCTCTCTGGTCGGGTGCTCAGGTGGAATACCAGAAGGGTCTGCTTGCATATTAGTAGAATCCCACCTATTCCCTTTCTTCTGCACCATCTCGCGGCCTCTGCTACCTGGTTTCTCTCTTTTCCTTACCCGTAGGGAAAACACCAGAAAACCATTCTCTCCTGGCGGCATGGTAGGTTCCACATTGCTTTGCCAGATAGCCAGTTTGTTTACAGATGTCACATACCCTTCCTTCTGGGCATTCCCATGCACAACTTGGGGGACCACAGACAAACTTTGGACATCACTCTCTGAAGGGACAGCAAAGCTCTTGTCCCAAGCCATTTGTAGGATCAGTTCAGGTAGGGTCGGAGGGGTAATCTCAAACAGATGATCTCCACAGCATCCACAGACGATCCAAGACCTCAACTGTGTGTTTAGGGCAGAGCATTTTCCACAAACCAATCCCAGACTCATAGCCTCCAGCCGTGTATAAAAAAAGCTGACCATTCAGTATGTATTGCACTCCGGTATTGGTGACAACAGGTTTTCTGGCGCTGGGGTAAATGTAGACTCCCGGAGCGTACCGTCTCCAATCTGCCATTTCACTCACAAACTGCACCATCTCTTTCACTAACCCACATTCAGGTTCACATGGTGACACTTCCTTATCCTTATCCAGAGAGGGAGCTCCTCCACCTGCCAACGGATTGGTGCAAATGTTTCTTTATCCTGTGGCACCCGCCTCATTGCTGCTGCAGCATGCCAAAACTGTAATGGAGTCTATTTTGGGGCCTATTTTAACCCTTACAGTGCTGGCGGGAAGTGTCAAAAGACCAGGCTGATTCTTTCCCATGAGCAATTAGACTTGGTGCTTCTTCCCCACACTGATAGTACACATGACAACACAGTCTATAGGAAGGGTAACTGTTACTTGCTACCTTCCCATGGAGCCAGGCGAAGTCCCGATGGAGGTGAAGCCGGTTGCTAGAGACGATTGCTGCAAAGAAAGCACCTCAAGCCCCACGTTGGGTGCCAAATGCAGCAAGGTCTTTTACCTCTTTGGGTCTAATGAGGACCTCCAAGGCCGAAGATAGCTGACATCCTTCAAAATGTGGTGGGTTGTGAGGCATAGTGGGTGCAAAGATGGTGAAAGTCATTGGGTGCCAGATGTAAAAGAGGTTTTATTTCTTTTGACAGTCCTTTTTATATATTTTGGGGGAAAGAGGGTTAGGGCCAGGACACCCTTAGATAGTTGCAAACTCCATTGGCAGACTCCGAGACTTCAATAGGAGTACAGCTATGCAGGGAAAGGCCCAAGCAAGGTGCCACTTCTGCATGTGCTGGATTGCTGTCTCCTACGTTAACAGTCCTTTAACAGTTCCTAATTCAAATGTAAAGTTCTCTCAGCTTTACTACAACTTCTACTTGTAGTTCTTCAGCCCCTTGAGCTCCTGGTCTCTCACTGGACCCTCTGATTCACTGAAATTGAATTCTGTGAGCTCCTCAAGGCTTTTGCGGTGGTATCTCCCTCAAGCGTCACCCACGCTTCCCTGCTGGGTCCCTAGCTTGGCACACAAGGCTGCTCTGCAAGCGTTAACTCCACTGGTTGGGTCCCTGACTTGATTAACCCCTGAAGTTTCCTGCGTCTCCACCGTGCCCTTCAGTGAGAATATGGTTTCGGTACTTGCTTCAGTTACTCAATGTGGTCACTGGTAAAGGCGATTGGTCCCTTCGTGGTGACAGCTTCCCTTCAACCTCATACCACTGACAGGTTCTCTGGCCGGCAGAACTATCAATTCTGGATGGACTGCAAGCCGCAATCCCAACCCCGCACTGCTCTCTCACTTCTGGATAGGCCCTCACATAGCCTAGCAGCCAGATGCCCGGGATAGGCCCAATCTCCAGCCTAGCAGCCCAGGTGTATGATACACATCTGCCCAGACAGCTGTCCAGGTGTCACAGAACACAGATCACCTGACCTCACCCGAATATATAGGCTCTCCCAGCAAGGGATTAAAGAAAACCCCTGTCCATTGGCTGGGACACCCACATGCCTAAAACCTGGCCTTGGTTTGCCCTTCTTGTATCTAGTAACACCAAATACCCAAACACCTAGTGGTAGAAGATAAAAGTGCAACAAGGCCAAGCTTAGGGAGAAATCAATAGATCCTTATGTCTAATGTCTTCTGTCCATGTGTACACTTTACTCTGCTGAACTATCTGACATTGCTGTATCATTTTTGGTAAATGTGTTCTGCTACCATATCTTTAAACTTCTATATTTAATTCTAGCTCTATAAGAAACACACTGCAATAGCAAACTTACTGGTGATTGATTCTCAACTCCATTTGGCTTGATTGATCAAGATAGGTAATTAGCTTTACGACCCTAGCCTGTGTCTGTAGCTGGTCTGGTACTGGCTATCTCCTCTCCTATATTCAAGTGTCTCAAATCAGACCCTATAATGACCAATTAAGGAATTCATGCCTGCTTACTCTCCCTATAAATTTAAAGCAGCCTATGGGGTGGCGCAGACAGGGGCAAAGCACAGATAACATGGCTCTTTCCTGAGTGGCTCTGTCACGAGTGATGCGCAGTTTCAAAGCTGCAGTTTAACAAAAGCAGGATAATTAAAGGTGGATGAAGATACAACAAGGACTCTGCTCCACTCTCTCTGAAAGACGAGAAGCAAACCAGCATTTGACATTTATTATATATGAAGTCAGATTGCCACTCTCTATCCACTTACATGCTCCTTTTTTCTCATCCTTCTCACATCAGTGTCTTCTATCATCAAATTATCCTTACTCTACCCCTCCTCTCTACCCTGCAGCATGCACACATTACCCTCACTCCTACCCTCTCCCTACTACTGCACCCATCATCCCCTGCATTTGCTGCACCCACATGCTGACATAAACTCCAGAGCCATTAGACATATGCACTCATGCACATCCCACTCCCATCTTGACTTCCTCACCCTTCTCCTTCTCCTAGTCTCAGGTGACATTTCTCCTAATCCTGGTCCAAAATTTTCCAACTGCAGATTACTCCAGTGGCTTACGCATTAAACCTTCCTTTTAATATACATATTTCATATGTATTTTATGTCTCCTTATTAAAACCTTTGGTCTGCAACCACTTTACCACCTCGGTGCTACATGCTCACCCTGTACATGTTGAGAACCATGAGGACTATGAAGTACAGTCCATCATTGACTCCCATGGGTCTCATCCTTGGACGTACATGCCCCTGTCCTCCTCTGTGATTTCCATAGATGTTTTCCCCCTCAAGCCTGGTAGTTCTCTGAGGGGGAGGGGTTGTTGAGGAGGGAGTACTGTCAGGGCTGGGATCAGCCCTTCCTTTTTTTAGCTGGCCGCTCAGCTGTGGGCTAATTGCTAGGTCCCATCTCTCTCTACAGTTACTCAGCTGTTGATGATCCTGCTCATCAGTCCTGCCTACTTAAAGTGGAGGTCCACCCTAAAGTGGACCTTCCGCTCATTGGAACCCTCTCCCCCTCCGGCGCCACAATTGGCACCTTTCAGGGGGGAGGGGGGTGCAGGTACCTGTACAGTACAGGTATCTGCACCCACTTCCGGCGTAGATTCTGCAGAAGGTACGCCCCTTTCCGCAGAATCTACGCCCCTTTCCGAAGGTCCCCTGCTGCCTGCTGGGAAACACACGGATCCCAGAGACAGCGGGGACCATCCTTATTGCGCAGCGCGACTCGCGCATGCGCAGTAGGGAACCGGGAAATGAAGCCGAAAGGCTCCACTTCCTGATTCCCATACCCAAGATCGCGGCGGCAGCACCCGAGAGACGATCGCGAGATCGGCTTCGGGTGCCGACATCGTGGGCGCGCTGGGCGGGTAAGTGTCATTATTTTAAAAGTCAGCTGCTGCAGTATTTGTAGCTGCTGGCTTTTAAAAAGAAACAAAAACGGTGGACTCCCGGCGGACTCCCGCTTTAAGTCGTCCAATCCAGAGGAGCTCTGCCTTCGCCTTGGTCACATCACAAGAAACTATCTCCTGCATTCCTGTTTAAAGACTGGCTTGCTGACATCAGATGCTGGCTGGCTCCAGATCCTGCTTTCTGTTCCACTATATTGATCCCTGACTTCTGGCTTGGCTGACTATCCATTCCGGTTATTGAACTTTGGCTATGTTTTGACTACATTTGTTCTTTTTACTTTTATTATTAAACAAGTGTGATTTAACTGTACTTCTGTCGGTCTGATTTCATGGTTTCTGACACTCATTCACTCCCTTGTTATCTCTCACCTTAACTATTGAAACTCTCTTCTCATTGCCCTGCCTCTCCATAGGATATCCCCTCTTCAGTCTATCATGAATGCTGCTGCCAGACTTATGCACCTAACCAACCGCTCAGTGTCTGCCAACCCTCTCCTCCAATCCCTACGCTGGCTCCCAATCACCCAGCGAATTAAATTCAAAATACTAACCACAACATACAAAGCCATGCACAACACTGACCCGAGCTACATCACCAACCTTGTCTCCAAATATCACCCAAACCATCTTCTGTGCTCTTATCAAGACCTCCTACTCTCAAGCTTCCTCATCTCCTCCTCCCATGCTCATCTGCAGGATTTCTCCAGAGCCTCTCCCATCCTCTGGAACTCACTACATTAATCTGTCCGTTTATCCCCTACTCTTGCTACCTTCAGACGAGCCTTGAAAACTCATCTCTTCAGGGAAGTTTATCACGTCTCTAACTAATCTTTTATCATTTCCATCAGCTCATTTCCCACAGCTACAACCTTTTGTACCACCTGCCCCACCCTATTCGATTGTAAGCACTTCTGAGCATGGCTCTCTTGTATTTTATTGTATTGTAACTGTATTGTCTCCCTTTTATATTGTAAAGTGCTGAGTAAACTGTTGGCGCTATATAAATCCTGAATAATAATAATAATCCCTATCAATCGACCAAGATAACTACACTTGAAAGTGAATTTGTGAGGAGTTCCCTGACTAAAGTCCAGGGTGCTACATACTGACTGTTACAGCAGCTGGAATGGGCATCACAGTAGCTAGATGAATGAATGAATGAAATACTTGTATAGCGCACAATGCGAACTGCATCGCCTCTAGGCCTCTAGATGCAGCAGGGACTGGGAGATGTCAATATTTAGTTCACTATATTATGTTTTTGTGAAACATTGAACTTACTCTTTACAGTATACACCTCTTTTCAAGAAGTTCAGTTATCCTTTAGACATAGCTAAGGTCATCCTTGTCTTTTTTCAGTTAAGTTGCCCTTGTCTGCTCTCAAGTTCCACTAGCAAGCCTATGCTCATCGATAACATTCTGCCTTCACCCAGAGAAAATTGGGTACTCTCCGCGATACAATTTTTCAGGACAAGCTTTCGGGGTATGTCCCCTTTTTCAAGGTCCAAGCAGTACTGATTTACAAATTTTTAAGCAGAATATAAAAAAAAACAAAAAAAAAACACATCTCTGAGGGAAAGGAGAGAAAAGAAACACATACAACTCAATGGCAATAAAGATAACAGCAGAGTTAGTGAGATAAGACAGAGAGACAGAGGGAAAGCTATGGAATGGAGGGGGGGGGGGGGGGGTGCTAGTCACAGAGGGGGTCATAAAACTTTAGTATAATGGGTAAGGCAACCTATATCTAAATTCAGGCCATTGGATCGTTCTGAAATTCCCTTTAAGAACTAAAACATTGAGGTCTTCTATAGTGTGATCCGATTGTGAGAAGTGATGTCCCACAGGTGTACATAAACTGTCTTCTTTATGTTCCTTGATGGTATGTCTGTGTGAATTCATCCACGCTTGCAGCTTCTGTCCTGTTTCACCAACATAAGATCCTTTGCTGCAGCTTTTGCATTGGATGAGGTACACAACATTACTGGAGGTACAGTTGTAAGATCCCATGATATTGAAGGTTCCATTTGTGTGTGTGACACTTTTGGATAGATTGATCTGGTTGCAGCGTTTTCTATTGCAGGGTTTGCTTCCATTATTTGTGACTTCATAATCAGAGTGAAGTTTCCTGCTGATTAGTTTGTGTCTGAGGTTGGGTGGTTGTCTGAAAGCCAATAATGGGGGTTGTTGGAATATTCCTTTCAGAGTTTCATCCTCTGTTATAATGGGTTGTAAATCTTTAATTATCTTTTTGATCCGTTCTAGTGCTGGGTTGTATGTGGTGACTAGAGGTACTCGGTTATTTGTTTTTTTTCTCTGTGTATTGGAGGAGATATTCTCTTCGGGTTTTCAGGGCTGTGTTTATGCTGTTGTTGATGGTTTTGTCTTTGTAACCTTTCTTATGGAAGGAGTCTGCCAGTGCCAGTGGAGTCTGCCTTCACCCAGGGAAGGAGGCCACCATAAACATCTGCTCCAGTGAGAGTGTTTTTGGATCAACCCCAATGGGCACAAACATTGCGGTAATCTAATAATTATTTTGCCCCCATTAGTTTGTGCTCATCTGGTCTTTAACTGTACATAGCCAAGACCAAATATAATGATAAATGGATGTCTCTTTTTTTTACTCAACCTAAAGAAAATAAATGATTTTATGGCAGGAAAGAGCCATTAATCTTGTACTTATAGTTTCAGCTACCCGATGAAACTGTTATTTTATTGTTTTCTATTGAGGAAGAATTTTTTATTTTTTTTTCAGAAAAATATGGGTAAAATATTATGATTGTCAAATTAATAGTTCAGTCTGCCACTTCTGTATGCATTATGGGTCAGAAAAACAGCTTGACCCAGAAAAGCATATTGTCTTCAACAAGTTAAGTAGGTTATGCAACATACATATTTCTCACAGTTATGGTAAATTATAGTGCATCTCTGTAGAGCTAATTGCAATTAGAATGACGTTACACCAGAGCAACTAAGCAACAGTAGTAAAGAGAGAAGATGATTTTATAGTTAGAAAGGCTGCTTCATGAATGACCTTGCAGTATGCAAAGGTATGACTTATAAATCCAGACATGAATTAAAAAAAAATCAAACTATCTTTGGTCCAGCCAGGAAATACTGTTTTAGGGATTTTTTTGGCCCAATTTTATTTAAAGAAGATATAAAAGTTCCAATGTAACAAAAGGTTAACCTCCCAGGGGTTTCCACCATGACTTCAAACACCAAAGTAAAATGAGGTTAAACCTCCTGGCTTCCTTTTACAGCGCCGCTGCCTCAAGCTTAGATCATTTGGCTGGTCCTTCAGACCGTTACACTGCTTGGCTGTGCTCATGCACAAAACTCATTACCGCTCTTTCTCTCACACTCTCACTTTAGCAGCTACCTGCTGGTCTGGCCCATGCCCTGACCTCTGGGAAGGGGACCTCCCATCTCCCGGGTGGAGCCCTATATTACTACTATGCTTTTATAAAGGCTGTGTGTACCTGCACACTCAATCTGCTGGTCTCCAGTAAGACCTGGACACAGAGTTAGAGACTTTGTCTCTCCCAAGAATCTTTGAAGCCTTCGAACTCTAGAACCCAATCTGGGAATAAACAATCCCAGATAAAACGAAAAAAAAAAAACATTTTATCCACTGAAAATTGTCATTATGGAGCCCCTCAAGCAGGGCTGGTGCAAGGATTTTTGGCACCCTAGGCGAAACCTGATTTTGCTGCCCCTTGACTCTACCCCTGACCCCACCCCCTTTTCCCTGCTCCCATCAATGCTGCCTACCAGCGCCCATCATATGCAGTCTACCAGCACCTATCATTGCAGCCTACCAGCACCCATCAATGCAGCCTACCAGCGCCCATGAAATGCAGCCTACCAGCGCCCATGAAATGCAGCCTACCAACACTTATCAATGCAGCCTACTAGCACCCATAAATGCAGCCTCACCAGCGCTCATCACATGTAGCCTCACCAGGACCCATCAAATGCAGCCTACCAGCTCCCATAAAATGCAGCCTACCAGTGCCCATCAATGCAACCTACCAGCACCCATCAATGCAGCCTACCAGCGCCCATCAAATGCAGCCTACCAGGGCCCATCAAATGCAGCCTACCAACGCCCATCAATGCAGCCTACCAGCACCCACCAATGCAGCCTCACCAGCGCCCTTCAAATGCAGCCTACCAGCGCCCATCAATGCAGCCTCACCAGCACCCATCACATGTAGCTTCACCAAGACCCATCAAATGCAGCCTACCAGTGTCCATCAATGAATGTTTGCTTGCTTCCATTAATTCAGGAGTTGGGACACAGACACAGTCCTCTACAGCCGCTGCGCCTCTGACATTATGTGTGAACGGAAGGGTGGCTGCCTGCTGATGCTGAGACTTAGTTGCTTGCTGCAGAGAGAAGAGAGTAGGAACACCAGTGGCTGGGCGCCCTAGTCAGCATGGCGCCCTAGGCGGCTGCCTAGTTTGCCTAGTGGTAGCACCGGCCCTGCCCTCAAGCTGCATCCTTAGGAGCCATGCATGCCAATGACCTCTTTTTACACAGTGGCAGGGCCCAGCACCACCATATGACAAAATGCATGTGAGAAAAAGTGGGTGTACTGGATATCAGGTATGGTCCAAAGGAACATGGCTAAACATCTAAGCCTACTTGAAATACACACTGCACACATGCTGTAGTCCTTGTACCCTCAAAATATTCCTTAACTACTGTACTATAAGTGAGAGTTTTACAGATGCACATAAACCTTTATCTTTAAAATGTAAAACAGGATATCATCTAGGTCAGTGTAACCTTACTATTTTTAATGTGCTGACTTATAGTGGGTTAAGTCCATCGAGGTGTATACCATCTCATGGACTTATCACTTTCATTTATAACTGACAGTTTACTCAGTGCCGGATGTACAGCTATTGCTATACTCCCCACGGTCGGACAGGAGAGGTGTGGCTGTTGTGTGACTGTCTGACCCTCTCCTCCACTGTCCATTCACAGAAGGCTTTTTATTTTGTGGATGAGTTCACATAATACAAAGCATTCCATGACTATGTAAGGGGAAAGGAGGGGCAGGCAGAGCACAAAACTCTGCAGCTTCTGTATTGCAGACCAGAAAATTGCAGCATCAGAGTACGCAAATTATAGCAATATACTGCCAATTGTATAAGCCTTGTTGGACTTAAAGAGATATTAGGCATATTTAAAAAAAAAAAGACAAACATGTTATATTTGCCAACTCTGTGCAAAAGTGTGTGTGGGGGGTGTGTGTGTGTGCGGGGGGGGGGGGGGGGGGGCTGCTGCACACAAAAGTTTTTTTCCTTCATACATAGAATGCATGAAGGTAAAAAAAATAGAGTCTTTACAACCACTTTAACACATTGTAAACCAGCATATTTTAAATAGTAAGGCAATTCCTGGAGTTCTACTTTGACTGCTCTGGGCTTGTTCTTATCTGCTTGGTTCCTTATCCATCTTGTTAACTGCTTTAGCTTTATTCCTGACCTGTACTATTTTCTGCTCTGGCCTTGTTCCTAAATCATCCTGTTTAGTGATCAGGCCTTGTTCCTGACCCATCTTGTTACCCGCTCTGGCCTTGTTCCTATCCATTCTGTCATTTGCTCTGGCCTTTATACTAACCCATTCTGATACCTGCACTGACCTTGTTCCTGACCCATCTCGTGACCTGCTCTGGTCCTTGTTCTCATCAAGATGGGTAACTTCCCATGTTGATGACATGTGCCATGGTGAGGTTTATGGAAGAACACAATCTTTGCCCCTTTCCTGGCCAGTCACACTACATGCCCAGATAGGAATCTGGTATGGATATGAAGAGGAACCCGCACTTTCCATTTTTTTAATTTTTTGAATGGGGTTCCCCCTCCAAATTCAAACAGGCCCAAAGGGGGACAGCCATAAAAGAAGCTAATCAAAGATAAGGGCCTGGTATGTATTTTTAGGGGGAACCCCACGCTATTTTTTGTGAGGTCCCCCATTAACATCTATAACAAACCCTCATCCAGGATAAGGGTCTGATATAGATGGAGTGAAATTCTGGCCATTTCTCTACAAACAGAAGTAAAAGGGGAAAAGCTGTCTTTGGAGCAGTATTTTTTTTTTAATTACGGTTTTTCTGCAGTAGGTTGTACATTGAGGGAAAAAAGTATTTGATCCCCTGCTGATTTTGTACATTTTCTCACCAACATAGAAATGATCAGTGTATAATTTAATGGTAGGTTTATTTTAACAGTGAGAGACAAAATAAAAACAAAATAATCCAGAAAAATGCATTTCAAAAAAATTATAAATTGATTCACATTTTAATGAGTGAAATAAGTATTTGACCCATTCGCAAAACATGACTTAGTGCTTGGTGGCAAACCGTTGTTGGCAATCATAGAGGTCAGATGTTTATTGTAGTTGGACACCAGGTTTCCACACATCACAGGAGGGATTTTGTCCCACTCCTCTTAGCACATCCTCTCCAAGTCATTAAAGGTTTCGAGGCTGAAGTTTGGTAACTCAAACCTTCAGCTCCCTCCACACATTTTCTATGGAATTAAGGTCTGGAGACTAGCAAGGCCACTCCAGACCCTTAATGTGCTTCTTCTTCAGCCACTACTTTATTGCCTGGGCCATCTGTTTTCAGTCATTGTCATGCTGGAATACCCATCCACGACCCATTTTCAATACCCTGGCTTAGGTTCTCACCTAAGATTTGGTGGTATATGGCCCCGCCCATCGTCCCTTCGATGCAGTGAAGTTGTCCTGTCCTCTTAGCAGAAAAACACCCCCAAAGCATAATGTTTCCACCTCCATGTTTGATGGTGGGGATGGTGTTCTTGGGGTCATAGGCAGCATTCCTCCTCCTCAAAACATGGCAAGTTAAGTTGATGCCAAAGATCTCGATTTTGATCTCATCAGACCACAACACTTTCATCCAGTTCTCCTCTGAATCATTCAGATGTTCCTTAGCAATCTTCAGACGGGCCTGTACATGTGATTTCTTGAGCAGGGGGACCTTGCGGGCGCTGAAGGATTTCAGTCTTTCACACCGTAGTGTGTTACCAATTATTTTCCAGGTGACTATGGTTCCAGCTGCCTTGAGATCATTGACAAGATTCTCCTGTGTAGTTCTGAGCTGATTCCTCACCGTTCTCATGATCATTGAAACGTCACAAGGTGAGATCTTGCATGGAGCACCAGACCAAGGGAGATTGGCAGTTAATTTATGTTTCTTCCATTTGTGAATAATCAAACTAACTGTTGTCAACCTATCACCAAGCTGCTTGACAATGGTCTTGTAGCCCATTCCAGCCTTGTGTAGGTCTACAAACTTGTCCCTCACATCCTTGGTCAACTCTTTGGTCTTGGTCATTGTGGAGAGATTGGAATCTGATTGTTTCTGTGGACAGGTGTCTTTTATATAGGTAACAAGATACCTAGGAGCTAGAAATCTTGCTGATTGATAGGGGATCAAATACTTATTTCACTTATTAAAATGAAAATCAATTTATAACTTTTTTGAAATGCATTTTTCTGGATGTTTTTGTTGTCATTCTGTCTCTCACTTTTAAAATAATCCTACCATTAAAATTATAGACTGATCGTTTCTTTGCCAGTGGGCAAACATAAAAAATCAGCATGGGATCAAATACTTTTTTCACTCACTGTATATATCATACAGATGCACCACTTCACAAGCAGAATAAAGGCACCCCTAGGATTATTATCTATAGAAATGTTACACTCTTAATATTATCCTTAACACAATATTAGAATCTCTACTCCCCACTGGGGAAAAACTGTCTTTTTTTAACCACTTGCCGACCAGTTGAATGGCAGCTTGTGCGGGCGGGCGCACGCTGCTGGCATCGCACTCTTGCTCCCGCTGTGGGAGCGTGCCCACGGGTCACCTAGTAGAGAGGCAGAACATGGATCTGCCAGTGTAAACAAGTGGATCCCCATTTTGACAGGAAACTTGACAGAGACCTACTGTTACCACTGATCGGGAACAGTGATCTCTGTCATGTCCCTGGCAGCCATCCCCCCTTCAGTTAGAACACACTGAGGGAACACACTTAACCCCTTGATCTCCCCCAAGTGTTAACCCCTTCCCCGCCAGTGTAATTTTTACATTGATGAGTGCATTTTTATAACATTTATCAATGTAATAATGTCACTGGTCCTCAAAAAGTGTTGCAGTCCCACTAAAAATCGCTGATCACTGCCATTTCTAGTAAAAAATAAAAAATAAATAAAAATTCAGCTCATCCCTATATCTAAACCATCCTGTTGCTTGCTCTAGCCTTGCTCCTGACCCACCTTGGTAATTGCTCTCCCCTTGTTTCTGATCTTTCCTTTTATCTGCTTTAGTTTTGCTCCTAAACTATGCTGTTACCTGCACTGGTCTTGTTCCTAACCCATCCTGTTACCTGTTCTGGTCTTGTGCCTGACCAGTACTATTGCTTGCTCTGGCCTTAAACTATCTTGTTATCTGCTCTGGTCTAAGGCACTCACTAATATATTATAACTCTTAAAGTGTAACTCTTTTATTGAGAAAAAAAAAATCATCCTCTGAGTGATCTATGTACATTGCTAGGATTTTATCAAACTTAGATTCCTACCTTTTGTTATTCTGAAGAAATCCCTGTGTGTTTCTCTGTGGCCATGTGGAAAGTAAATTTAATGGAGGTGGTTTCATAACTATTAATCAGCTGCTGCCATTGCAGGGCACAAATGAGGAAAGTTGCTGGGCCTGCATCCCTTTAGACATGATTTCCTAGTGGTTCCTGGTGATTTCCTAGTGAGAGTATCTCACCAAAAGTGATTTTTTTTTGGTGCAGGAAATGCCTGAAATGTGACTTGTACCTTAGTGCAGACTTCTGGAAAAATCAGTGAGCCAATCACCTGTAGAGGTGCCCCCGTGGGGTTGCTGAGGGTAGTAGTTCCATCTGCCACCCTGCTCAGCCAGGCATGCACTTCCCGACACACACTGCCAGCCAATGAACAGTCTTTTTGTTGTTTTTATTGAGGGGATTTAATTCAATAGATTTTTATTGAGTTTTTCAATACAAAAACTGTAAGGAAACAATTCAGTTGTTACAAAAAAAGACGTTTCACCTGGCTTATATGAGTCTAGTTCAACCTGGTCAGACAACAGATATGATAATATTTGTTAACATATGTAACTGTACATTTGCTTTAATTTTTAATATTTAGTTAACAAAGCAGGCGGAGAGGAAATGGGAGATAGGAGGGGTAGGATGGGGGAAGGGGAAGGTAGGAGGGGGGAGGGGAGGGAGAAAAGGAGAGGGGAGCTGTGGACTGGGGAAGGAGAGGGTGAGGAGTAAGGGGGGGGGGGAGGTCACCAGCACATCAATGAGGAGTTTTCAGATCAGCATAGGACATATGCTATAAAACAGTCTATTTGATAGTATTTCACATGTATACTCTACATTTTGGATGTGTCAGCCATTGGGGCCACTGTACAGAAAATGTATTTATTTGCATATTTTTCCTAGCTATTATCTTTTCCAATTCACATTGTTGGTTGAGATCTGCAATTGTATTAGCTATGGAGGGTGTTTCTGCGGTTTTCCATAACCTAGTCATATTTAGCTCAGCTGCTAACAGAAGGTGTGTTATGACAGTTCTTGTGTTTCAGGGGTATTTTTCTAGCCCCACATGCAGCAATGCTAATGCAGGGGTAGGAGTAGAAGGTAGGCCCGAGATAGTAGAAATTAGTGTGAATATTTGCCTCCAGAACAAGGTAAGGAATTTACAGTACCATAGTATGTGGGCTAGGGAGCCTATGCTGCCCAATTCCTCCAACAGCATGGTGGGCTTCTTGGGTATATTTTCGCTAACTGGTAGGGTGTTAGATACCACCTGTGTAGGGTTTTTTGGTATGTCTCCCAGCGGTTGGAACAGTGAGATGCAGTGGAGGTGAACCTAAAGGCACGTTGCCACATATCAGGGGTAATGTGGACTCTCAGTTCCTCAGCCCATTTGGTTAAGGTGGGGATTTGCGAGTAGGGGCGATCGTCGTTTAGTAAATTGTAGAACCAGTTTATTCCTTTCTTGGGGTATGGGGAACATGTGTAGAATTGGTATATTGGTTCCGGTAGCATGGATGTATATGGAAGTTTTGAGGATTTGAGAAAGTCTGAGATTCTCAAATAGTGTAGTGTTCTGAGTGCAGGAGGTTAAATTCCTGTCGAAGGTTCATAAATGATTTTAACAACTTGTGGTTAGTGGTTAGCAAGGTCGATGATGTTTGTGCCATGCTGAGAGATTAAGGTCATTAAGATGATTGGCTAGGGCTCTAAGGGGGATAGGTTATTGAGCGGGTAGGGTTTGTTTGGATAAGGTTTTTTTCCATGTTGTTATTGTGGCTGTAACTGATTGGGGTGTGTCATGGACGGGAGCAGGGCATCCTGCTGCTGTTAGGAGGAGGGAGTCTAGGGGGTATTTATTCTGGGGGGATAGAGTTTCTACGATTGACCAGATTTTTTCGGGTGTTGGGTGCCACCAGTAGTATATTTGGTCTAAGATGGAGGCATGGTAGTAACTGCTTATGTGGGGGAGGCCAACTCCTCCCTTTTTGTATGGTCTGGTTAAGATGTAATTGGCCCATATAGGAAGTCTTTCTCCCCATATAAATTTAGAGATTAGTCTTTGGATGGAGGTTAGGAAGGATTGAGGGAGGGGTAGTATCAATGTGTGAAATAGGTATAAGAGTTTGGGTAGTATTATCATCTTAAAGGTAGAGATCTTACCAATTTTTGAGATGCCCCTTGAATGTAATGAGCAAAGTAATTCAGGGAGTTTTTGGAGAAAGGTCTGGTAGTTAAGTGTAAATAGTTGTTTTAGAGAGGGTGCTATTTGTATTCCCAGGTAAGGAACAGAGTTGTTTACCTAGGTGAATGGAGTGGTTTTCCGAAGGCGGGATTCCAATTGTGTGGGGAGGCACAGGGGCATTATTACAGATTTTGATACGTTGAGCTTATAAAAGGAAACTTTTCTAAACTGAAGGATAGTTTCTTGTATTTTCTGGAGGGATTGCTTTGGATTGGTAATCATTAGTATCACATCATCTGCAAATAAGCTTATTTTACGATCTGTATTATCACTTTTAATTCCGGGGATTTGTTCAGGGATAGGAGCAGAGAAGGCGTTTGTGTTTGAATAGCATGGTGTATGAGGTTCAATACCCTTCTCGTGGCATCCGGTGCCTGGTGGCCTGGGATAAATCTGACTTGGTCAGGGTGCACTAGAGATGGGAGGTATGTCATTAATCTTTTGACAAGGACTTTGGCTAATATTTTTGGTCTGTAGTTTACAGTTAAGGAACAATCTTTATCTGGTTTCGGTATGGTCACATTAGTAGAGCATGGAAAGTCTATTGGTAAAGAACCAGAGGAACTGATATAGAGGAAGAGGGTCATTAATTGGGGTTCTAGGATGTCATTAAATTGCTTGTAAAATTCATTTGAAAACCCATGCTCTCTGGGTGACTTATGTAGGGGTAATTCTTTGATGGCTTTGGTTATTTCCCCTAGGGTGAAGGGTCGAGACTCAAGTTGGAAGGTTGAGATAGTGGGTAGGGTTATAGAATTTAAGAATTCTTGAATAGAAGGTTCAGATGGTTGGTGTGTCAAATGGCTTTTTTTTAAGTTATACAGAGAGGAGTAATACTCACTAAAGGCATTTGTAATGCCTTGTGGGTCTGTAGTCTAGAGGTGAGGTGGAGAAGAGAAGAGATTTTAGTTTTCAAAAATTGTGCTTTGACTGTTCGAGCCAACAGAGCTCCTGGTTTGTTACCGAGTGCGTAATGGTTGTCCTTAGTGTATTTAAAGCGGACCTCCACCCTAATCCAGGTATCTGCACCCACTTCTGGGACAAGCTAGCCGCAGATGCCCCGCCCCCCTCCCCCCATTGTTTTCTGGGAAACACACACACAAAAATTACAGAACTGCAGATTGAAAGGGAAAGGTAACTTTTAATAACATTCCATTACAATATGACTTGTGTCATATTTTTTTCTTTAATTGCTATTTTTCCCCCCCACAAAAGTAGACTTACCATTTAAGAAATCCAGTGGCATAATCTCATTACCATAATTGCTGTCTCTTTTCTTGCCAAATTTGGGGTATTCTTAATAATATAAAATAAAAATCCAACAGGGAAGGTGGAACCCCCTCATAGTTTATAGAAAGGACAGGTGAGGAAATCTGTGATCTCACTCCGGAATTCCATAAGATATAAAACAGACTAATTCATGGTTTAACTTTCCAGAATCCCTGTAATGCTCATCATGTATGTCACAAATTATATTTTTTAATCATTTTATATTTTATGAATGCAAAAAGAATGGTAGGAACACCCAAAGTAGACAGAAACACTGAAAAATTTCAAGGTGGGCAGGTAAAGAACCAGAATCTATCTAAGGGCATTCAGTAGGAATCCGTATGTGCTCCATCTGTGGTCCAAAGGCCACATGTAGCTCTTGGGTCTGTTAAGTGTGGCCCAAAGGCTCTAGATAATAACCTTAAAAAAAGTTTGGAGTATAATTTAGTTAATATGTAAAGTTTAAAATAAAAGGCAATTTCTTCTTAAATATCTATATGCAGTATTAAAAATAAATAACAGACAGAGATATACTGTATATACTATTAGAGGTTGAATCTGGTAAATATCACCAGACTCAGAGAGCAAAAGAAAAAAAAAAATAAAGACAGTTTTGTTGATTTTTAGACAGAAGTGTAATATATATTATGTATGACAGACTCCCTTGTCATAGGCAGGTGGCTTGATAAAAGCTACCTGTGCCTGCTGTCACTTATGCTGGCCATAAAAGAACAATGTCTTCCTTTTAATAACGTTTGCACAGAGCAGCCCTAATTCTCCTTTTCTGGGGTCCTCCTCCTGCCTTTGGAGTGCACCAATAGCAAGCTGCAAATTATAGTTTAGAGTGGCCCTATAGCAAGGTAAAGAAAAACTTCTGCCTTTAGAAGCGCTCACTTCCTGCCCAGGATGATGTGTCCCATGAGGCATTTCTCCTCACACATTCACAAGTTCTGAGGCACCGGACATGTATGGATGGTGTACTGAGCTGTATGTGTGCTGCACTGTGTCTTCTGACATGTATGGATGATGTACTGAGCTGAATATATGCAGCACTGTATTTCCTGATATGTAAACAAATAATGCATTCTTTATGCAGACCAACTAATCGGCTGGCCGATTAATTGATTATGAAAATAGTTGACAACTATTTCCATAACCGATTAGTTGTCGATTAATCTATTTGTTATTTCAGCCCTAAATGAGAGTATTCATTTTTAAGGAAGCTTTAATTACCAAACAGCCCCATGTAGCATACTGCTAGTTTTTTGACTGTCTCCTACAGCATGACTTTGGTCTCCAATCATTCCTGTACAACAGTCTCTGACCATATCTTCTAATAAGTCTTTAGTCTGTGACAGTCTTTTGTAGTATTCACATAACATAAATATTAAATGTGAACCTTTGGAGACATCAGGTCTACTTTTGAGGCCCATACACCTTGAGAGTTGACAACACTGTGATAAATAGTAAAATGCTAGCAGGAAACTCAGTCAAGCAGACTGCACAGATAACTGAAAGAACAGTCGTGGGTGAAATGAAACTTTAATAGGGAAAGAATGAATATGCAAATTGTGTTACACGGTTAAACACAGAGTTTAAATGTTGTAGGTTAATACAAGATAACTATTTTGCCTGGCAAAGGCTTTGTTCCGTTCGCCTAGTCTTGGGATCCGAGCATCTCTGCCAGACACCACAACCAGCTTTTCAACCCTCATTGCTGCAGCAGTCAAGTGTGGTCTAGAACAGTGGTTCTCAACCTTATTGACTCTAGGGCCAGGTAAGTTCTTCCAAAATCTTCCATGCCCCAACAGTTAAAAAAAGATTTGCTCACACAGCTAAAGTATGGTAATGCAAAATATGTATGGAAATGCATGAGGGCTCTGCATGGGGCTGGGTGTCACTGTGTGGGGATGGTGATTCTGGAGGGTGTTAGGGGACTCTGCAGTAGCCCTTTCTGGGATGAGTATGGAGTATTTCCAGGCTAAGGGCTTTTCAAGGCACTGTAGTAGACAGGAGGGCATTGTTGGAGGTTGGGGTGTGCTGTAGGACACTGGGGAGGGCATTGTGAGAGGTTGGATGCTACTGTAGGAGGTTTTAGGCTGAGGGCTCTGTGGGCAATTATGGGACATTGGAGGCACTATGGGAGCAGAAAGGTCTTGTTGTAGGTTAGGGGATCTGCAGCTGGCTGGAGCTCGGGAAGACAGAAAGGCCCAAAAAGACAGTGGTTGAGAATCACTAGTCTAGAACACTGGTCAAACAAATCCTGTGCATGCTGTTTGGACAACTAAGCAAAAGCAGTCCAATGATGATGCCATTCATCTGCTTTCTCCTCCTGTCAACATGTTTAGTGTCAGTACATTTGGATGCAGCAAAGCCTGATTGGTTTCCAGTGTTGGTCCTAGAGGACCTGCCTAGGGGTGCACATGTATGAATATAGCTCTATGCCTGAAAATGTTGGTCACAGTGCCAAGTGGATAGCACAGTAAAACCTTAGAGTGCATCTGGACACACAACCAAAGTTCAAAGTGACTGTCGGATTCAGCAGCTCACATGTATGACAAACAACCCTCATCTGGCTCTAATTCAGCATGAAGACTTTACTGTCACATTGTATGAAGCACTACCTCTACATTGCAATGATAACCACATACTATTTTCTCCCCATTGTTTGACTGTCTGTGTAAACACATACCCATAATTCTTTCGTTATATAATCATTTAGTATAATGACAATTTTCGAAAATTATTACCACTGTTTTTATATGACAGGCATAAAATCTAGTGCTGTATTGCAGTGATTGTGAACCCTGTTCTGTCATAAGACTGATATTTCTCAGCTAACCTTTATCTTGCTAATATTTTACATCCGCAGAGTGTCTGTAGGGAGTCAATCAGAATGAATCCTAGACATACAGGTACTGACTGCATGTTGATGATACAGTGAATGTGAGACTCCAGAGGAGAGGTGGAAGAGGTGAGTGCAATTCACAAATAGGCTGTGTGTTATGGTGCTCTAGAGAGGGAGATTAAATATGTTTTAGTAGTATAAACTCACTGCATAAGCAAGGTTCAAATGCAGGTTAAGGTTATACGAACTGGAAATTATTAAGATATAAAAGGTGTTGGGGCATAACAAAATATATTTAATTGTATATTACTATGTGGTGAGAAATGTGTAATAATTTACTATGGAGAATAGGTAAATACCCACTAGAATACAATGTTAGAGGTAACACAATGTAGGGTAATATAATAATCATAACAGAAAAAGTATGAAAAACCCAAACATGGTGAAAAAGGTGTAATTTAAACTAAGCTTTCTTGTCTGACTATGGAGAATAGACAATTACCTACTGACATACTGTGTTTTTGTTAGCATGATTACTGGAATATATAAATTCATATTAATTATGTAAAACCCAAAAAGGGTGAAAAAGACATGAGACCTAAACTCAAGTGATCGTCAACTAATAGATAGCTTACTTATGGATAGTTATAATAATAATAACGATAATAATAATAATACAAATGTAAAATAATAATGTAGAAAATATTAATAACAACAACAACAACAACAACAACAACAAATAATCACTATGCAAAACTTCAAAATTGTAAAAAAAAATAAAAAAAAGGTGAGAAAGATACTGTACATTGTAAACTAAGCTTTAATGTCTAAAACATGGGACAACAAAAGTTTCACCCACCCACTCATGTCCAAAACCCAAGTGTGTTTCCCCCACCGTAGGACATGGGGCTGGGTACCGCATCCTCCCACTATCTTCATGCTATTGGAAATATACTCTCGTTTATTTACATATCATTCGGGGTCTGCAATCTTTATTTCATTGTCCTTAATTGCTCCACTTTATGCAGCACAAACCCACTGTGTGCACATTGCCATAAGTCTCATACCAGCAAGGTGGAAATGCATAACTCTAAGCTCTACTATTAATAGTTTTCAATTACTTGGCAATGCAAAGTATGTAAACAAAAAAAGTTATGCTGCAGAAAGTGCACTTGCCATTATACATGAATGTGAAGAAATGTAATGGAGCTAGGTAAAAGATGAAACAGGGATGATGAAGAAGGGAACTGCTTGTCTGGGAATGCATGAAGGGGGCAGGTTCAGCAGTAGCATCATGCCAGTACATGGAGGAGAAAGGTGCCGGGGTTAAGCACCAGTATCATGGTATATATGGAGAAGTGAAAGCATAGAGGAGATGGGTGCAGGAGTTCAGCAACTTTGTGGTATATGGAGTGAATGGGGGCAGGTGCAGGGGTTCAGCAACAGCAGTAGCATGGCAATGTGTGGAGGAGCAATTGCATGAGGGAGACTTGTGCAGGGGTTCAACAGCAGCTTCATGGCACTGCATGGAGGAGACAGGTGTAGGAGTTCAGCAGCACAATGGTATATGAAGTCTAAGCATGGAAGAGGCAATGTATGGAGGAGACAGGTGTAGGGGTTCAGCAGCACAATGGTATATGAAGTCTAAGCATGGAAGGGGCAATGCATGGAGGAGACAGGTGTAGGGGTTCAGCAGCACAATGGTATATGAAGTCCAAGCATGGAGGAGGCAATGCATGGAGGAGACAGGTGTAGGGGTTCAGCAGCACAATGGTATATGAAGTCTAAGCATGGAGGAGGCAATGTATGGAGGAGACAGGTGTAGGGGTTCAGCAGCACAATGGTATATGAAGTCCAAGCATGGAGGAGGCAATGTATGGAGGAGACAGGTGTAGGGGTTCAGCAGCACTATGGTATATGAAGTCCAAGCATGGAGGAGGCAATGCATGGAGGAGACAGGTGTAGGGGTTCAGCAGCACAATGGTATATGAAGTCTAAGCATGGAGGAGGCAATGTATGGAGGAGACAGGTGTAGGGGTTCAGCAGCACAATGGTATATGAAGTACAAGCATGGAGGAGGCAATGCGTGGAGGAGACAGGTGTAGGGGTTCAGCAACACAATGGTATATGAAGTCCAAGCATGGAGGAGGCAATGTATGGAGGAGACAGGTGAAGGGGTTCAGCAGCAGCATGAAATGTATGGAGGAATCAATTCATGGGAGAGAATGCTACAGGGGTTCATCAGATGCATGGCTATGCAGAGAAGATGTGGGTGAAGGAGCTCAGCAGCAGCATTGCAATGTGGAGGAGTCCGGAGCAAGGGTGCAGCATCAGCATCAGCATCATGACAATGTCTGTAATCAGTGCATGGAGGATGCAGAGCAAGTGATCTGCATCAGTGTCAAGGAAATGTCTGCAATGAGTGCATGAAGGGGGCTGGAGCAGAGGGTGATGGCAATGTCTGGAATACATGCATAGAGGAGTCAGGATCTGCATGATGGCAATGTCTGGAAGGAATGCATGGATGAGATGCTGATGGCAGTGTCTGGAGCAGTGACAGTGGTATGCAGGGATGTGTGTAGGGATTTGTATGGGATGTATGTAGGGATGTGTATGGGATGTGCGTAAGGATGTGTATGGGATGTATGTAGGGATGTGTATGGGATGTAAGGATGTGTATGGGATGTAAGGATGTGCATGGGATGTAAGGATGTATATGGGATGTATGTAGGGATATGTGTAAGGATGTATGTAGGGCTATGTGTATGGATGTATGTAGGGATATGTGTATGGGATGTATGTAGGGATTTGTATGGGATGTATGTAAGGATGTATGTAGGGGTATGTGTAGGAATGTATATGGAAGTATGTAGGGATATGTATGGAATGTATGTCGGGATGTGTATGGGATGCATATAGGGATGTGTATGGGATGTATTTAGGGATGTGTGTATGGAATGTATGTAGGGATGCGTTGATGGATATATGTAGGGATGTGTATGGGATGTATTTAGGGATGTGTATGGGATGTATGTAGGGATGTGTATGGAATGGATATGTATGGGATGTATGTAGGGATGTGCATGGGATGTATGTAGGGATGTGTATGGGATGTATGTAGGGATGTGAATGGAATAGATGTGTATGGGATGTATGTAGGGATGTGTATGGGATGCATGTAGGGATGTGTATGGAATGTATGTAGGGATGTGTATGGAATGTATGTAGGGATGTGTATGGAATGTATGTAGGGATGTGTATAGGATGCATGTAGGGATATGTATGGGGGGTATGTAGGCATGTGCATGGAATGTATGTATGGATGTGTATGGAATGTATGTAGGGATGTGTTGATGGATATATATAGGGATGTGTATAGAATGTATGTAGGGAAGTGTTGATGGATATATGTAGAGATGTGTATGGAATGTATGTAGGGATGTGTATGGAATGTATGTAGGGATGTGTATGGGATGGTATGTAGGGATGTGTTGATGGATATATGTAGGGATGTGTATGGAATGTATGTAGGGATGTGTATAGAATGTATGTAGGGATGTGTTGATGGATATATGTAGGGATTTGTATGGAATGTATGTAGGGATGTGTATGGGATGTATGTAGGGATGTGTGTATGGGATGTATATAGGGATGTGTATCGAATGTATGTAGGGATGTGTATGAAATGTATGTAGGGATGTGTATGGGATGTATGTAGGGATGTGTTGATGGATATATGTAGGGATGTGTATGGAATGTATGTAGGAATGTATGTAGGGATGTGTTGATGGATATATGTAGGGATGTGTATGGAATGTATGTAGGGACGTGTTCATGGATATATGTAGGGACTTGTTGATGGATATATGTAGGGATGTGTTGATGGATATATGTAGGGATGTGTATGAAATGTATGTAGGGATGTGTATGGGATGTATGTAAGGATGTGTAAGTGATGTATGTAGGGATGTGTATGGGATGTATTTAGGGACGTGTATGGAATGTATGTAGAGATGTGTATGGAATGTATGTAGGGATGTGTATGGAATGTATGTAGGGATGTGTATGGAATGTATGTAGAGATGTGTATGGGATGTATGTAGAGATGTGTATGGGATGCATGTAGGGATGTGTATGGGATGTATGTAGGGATGTGTGTATGGGATGTATGTAGGGATGTGTATAGAATGTATGTAGGGATGTGTATGGGATGTGTTGATTGATATATGTAGGGATGTGTATAGAATGTATGTAGGGATGTGTATGGGATGTGTTGATGGATATATGTAGGGATGTGTATGGAATGTATGTAGGGATGTGTTGATGGATATATGTAGGGATGTGTATGGAATGTATGTAGGGGTGTGTATGGGATGTATGTAGGGATGTATGTAGGGATGTGTATGGGATGTATGTAGGGATGTGTATAGAATGTATGTAGGGATGTGTATGGGATGTATGTAGGGATGTGTATCGAATGTATGTAGGGATGTATGTAGGGATGTGTATGGAATGTATGTAGGGATGTGTATGGGATGTATGTAGGGATGTGTATAGAATGTATGTAGGGATGTGTATGGGATGTGTATGGGATGTATGTAGGGATGTGTATAGAATGTATGTAGGGATGTGTATGGGATGTATGTAGGGATGTGTATGGAATGTATGTAGGGATGTGTATGGGATGTATGTAGGGATGTATGTATGGAATGTATGTAGGGATGTGTATGGAATTTATGTAGGGATGTGTATGGAATGCATGTAGGGATGTGTACAGAATGTATGTAGGGATGTGTATGGGATGTATGTAGGGATGTATGTAGGGATGTGTATGGAATGTATGTAGGGATGTGTATGGGATGTATGTAGGGATGTATGTATGGAATGTATGTAGGGGTGTGTTTGGGATGTATGTAGGGATGTGTATCGGATGTATGTAGGGATGTATGTATGGAATGTATGTAGGGATGTGTATGGGATGTATGTAGGGATGTATGTATGGAATGTATGTAGGGATGTGTATAGAATGTGTGTAGGGATGTGTATAGAATGTATGTAGGGATGTGTATGGGATGTGTTGATGGATATATGTAGGGATGTGTATGGGATGTATGTATGGATGTGTATGGAATGTATGTAGGGATGTGTATAGAATGCATGTAGGGATGTGTATAGAATGTATGTAGGGATGTGTATGGAATGTATGTAGGGATGTGTATGGAATGTATGTAGGGATGTGTATAGAATGTATGTAGGGATGTGTATGGAATGTATGTAGGGATGTATGTATGTAGGGATGTGTATGGAATGTATGTAGGGATGTGTATGGAATGCATGTAGGGATGTGTACAGAATGTATGTAGGGATGTATATAGAATGTATGTAGGGATGTGTATGGAATGTATGTAGGGATGTATGTATGGAATGTATGTAGGGATGTATGTATGGAATGTATGTAGGGATGTATGTATGGAATGTATGTAGGGATGTGTATAGAATATATGTAGGGATGTGTGTGGAATGTATGTAGGGATGTGTATAGAATGCATGTAGGGATGTGTACAGAATGTATGTAGGGATGTGTATAGAATGTATGTAGGGATGTTTATAGAATGTATGTAGGGATGTGTATGGAATGTATGTAGGGATGTATGTAGGGATGTATGTATGGGATGTATGTAGGGATGTGTATGGAATGTATGTAGGGATGTATGTATGGAATGTATGTAGGGATGTATGTATGGAATGTATGTAGGGATGTGTATAGAATATATGTAGGGGTGTGTATGGAATGTATGTAGGGATGTATGTATGGAATGTATGTAGGGATGTATGTATGGAATGTATGTAGGGATGTATGTATGGAATGTATGTAGGGATGTGTATAGAATATATGTAGGGGTGTGTATGGAATGTATGTAGGGATGTATGTATGGAATGTATGTAGGGATGTGTATAGAATATATGTAGGGGTGTGTATGGAATGTATGTAGGGATGTATGTAGGGATGTATGTATGGAATGTATGTAGGGATGTATGTATGGAATGTATGTAGGGATGTATGTATGGAATGTATGTAGGGATGTATGTATGGAATGTATGTAGGGATGTGTATAGAATATATGTAGGGATGTGTGTGGAATGTATGTAGGGATGTGTATAGAATGCATGTAGGGATGTGTACAGAATGTATGTAGGGATGTGTATAGAATGTATGTAGGGATGTTTATAGAATGTATGTAGGGATGTGTATGGAATGTATGTAGGGATGTATGTAGGGATGTATGTATGGGATGTATGTAGGGATGTGTATGGAATGTATGTAGGGATGTATGTATGGAATGTATGTAGGGATGTATGTATGGAATGTATGTAGGGATGTGTATAGAATATATGTAGGGGTGTGTATGGAATGTATGTAGGGATGTATGTATGGAATGTATGTAGGGATGTATGTATGGAATGTATGTAGGGATGTATGTATGGAATGTATGTAGGGATGTGTATAGAATATATGTAGGGGTGTGTATGGAATGTATGTAGGGATGTATGTATGGAATGTATGTAGGGATGTGTATAGAATATATGTAGGGGTGTGTATGGAATGTATGTAGGGATGTATGTAGGGATGTATGTAGGGATGTATGTATGGAATGTATGTAGGGATGTATGTATGGAATGTATGTAGGGATGTGTATAGAATATATGTAGGGGTGTGTATGGAATGTATGTAGGGATGTATGTATGGAATGTATGTAGGGATGTATGTATGGAATGTATGTAGGGATGTATGTATGGAATGTATGTAGGGATGTGTATAGAATATATGTAGGGGTGTGTATGGAATGTATGTAGGGATGTATGTATGGAATGTATGTAGGGATGTGTATAGAATATATGTAGGGGTGTGTATGGAATGTATGTAGGGATGTATGTAGGGATGTATGTAGGGATGTATGTATGGAATGTATGTAGGGATGTATGTATGGAATGTATGTAGGGATGTGTATAGAATATATGTAGGGGTGTGTATGGAATGTATGTAGGGATGTGTATAGAATGTAGGGACGTGTTGATGGATATATGTAGGGATGTGTATGGAATGTATGTAGGGATGTGTATAGAATATATGTAGGGATGTGTATGGAATGTATGTAGGGATGTGTATAGAATATATGTAGGGATGTGTATGGAATGTATGTAGGGATGTGTATAGAATGTAGGGACGTGTTGATGGATATATGTAGGGATGTGTATGGAATGTATGTAGGGATGTGTATAGAATATATGTAGGGATGTGTATAGAATATATGTAGGGATGTGTATGGAATGTATGTAGGGATGTGTATAGAATATATGTAGGGATGTGTATGGAATGTAGGGACGTGTTGATGGATATATGTAGGGATAGTGCTGCATGTCTGGATGACGGCGCAGGCGCCCCCGCTCTTTGCAGATGTCGGAGGTGTAAGGAGGACTGGGAGCTCCCGGCCAGGCTGGCTCATGTCACAATCACACGCATCCCCGGACGAGCTGTCTCCGGCATCCTAGCATCAGGAGCGCTCCGCCGCCAATTCCTCCTCTCTCTCCTGTATACGGAGAGGGAACTCCCAGAGCCAGGCGCGCCCCCGCTACCACTCCAGCGCGGGCACCAAGCAAACATCAGCTCGCCCCCGGCTGAGAGAGAGAGAGACCCTCCTCCATTCAGAGCAGGCAGGATCTGTTCTCAGCGAGCCTCTGTGTACCGCAGCCGCTCTGCACCTCCAGCATCCTCCGTGCCGGCACCTTCCCCGCATCCCCAACCAGGTACACTCCAATTACCGGGGACCCCCAATGCTGGCACTGCCCGTGCCCAGGACAACTTGTGCTCCAGCCTGGCTTGGCTCTCCTATTGAGCCCAGCGATCTGCTCTACATTTCCATCCTTTGCTACATCCTCAGCTATGTATGCGGTCCCTGTGGTCCCTGGTGATGGTGGAGAGTCCATGTGTAGAGTGTTGACAAGTGGGGTAGTCACTCCAGCACATGGCATTGTGGCAGAGAAGAGTCCAGGTAGAAGAAGCTCTTACTACAGTCCTTATGGACTTTCCACCAGTCCTCCTGGACCATGCATGGTCACCTGGAAGTTCATGGCTCTGCTGTTGCTTGATGATCTTGTCTCTCCTAGGTGCTTCCCAATAATCTGATTTTGTTCTCTCCCTCAGGTTTTTATATAAAGACCCCACTGGAGTCACTATGGAAAGCAGGCTACCCTTCCATAAGAGGAACCTAGGCATGCTGCTCACCCTGTTCATGTGGCTATCAACAAGGTGAGCTCCTTATCTTCTTCACCTTATATCATGCATGGACTTTCTACATTGCGCTTATTTCAGCACTGGGCATTTTTTTGGGGTATTTTAATTAAAGCCTGCCTAACACTGATCCATAGAAACCAAGAGCTAATTGGAGCAAAATGCATTGTAAAGTCACATTAGTTTAAATCATTTGAGCTGCTGATGGCACCCAATGCCCCATAGCTCTTATCTTTAGGAGGCAGCCATGGGTTAATTATGCTCACAAATCAAATCACTTTATCTGACATAAGCACCAGTGGCAGGTGATGTAAAAAAAGTACAGGGAGAGTTGATGAAGCCAATGACAATATCGTATTTAACCCTATAATATCATAATTGAAGGCATTGAAAGAAAGTGCATGGCAAAAGACAAAACTGCTGGTACATCGAGGAGTTGCTGCTGACATGTTGACGCGTTCCCATTTGTTGGACATTGTCTTGTCCCTAGAAAAGTAGTCATGTGGCTTCTCGTATCCTCTAGATGGAGCTAGTATACAATGCCAAGCTCTTTCTCAATAAAACAGTGGGAGCTTTATTAGTCAAGTTTGTGTCTGATTGTTTTCTTGTTTCATAATGGCAACATAAATACATAGCGAGTGTTTTCTACAACTTATATTTATCCTGATGTTCCATTTGTCTGCTCAGCAAAAGGGGTAATAAAACTGCTGCTTTGCAGACGTAAAGTATTGTGCAGCTCCTAATATGACAGAGCTGTCCTTAAGGATGAAAGCATAAAATGCAATTTTCTATTTTTATATATGTTACCATCAGTACCTTTGTGCAGCTTGCTAATATTTGCATTTAGATGTAAATGCACTAGATAAGAACTAGATAATGCGATATGCTGAAACATTTTTTTTTTGTAATGCGTTATTTGTAGAACTATCAGTATACAGGTTTATATACCTCTATGTGTAGGAAAATAAATTGATAGAATTAAAATATAAATGTTAAGAACATCATTTAAAAACCATAGGCAAAGTGTTAATTAATGTAAATTCTAGACGTTGGTGACATAAGACATATTCACACATTCTTAATCACTGTATTGCGCATATAATGAATATCGTCTATGTATTGGCATTTTTACTCGAATTATGTAATTTCAGGATTCCAAGTCTCCTTGTTTCCTTATAAAAATTCTGACATTTAGTAACACAACTCTGGAACTCAGAATTAATATTTGTTGGACATTTATCATTTCCTTTGAATATTTAGAATGCAAAAATTGCAGATTAGTAGTTTTTGTACTTTGAGCTAAAGAAGGACAATGTGGCTTTAGAGGGATAAACATTTGGGTAACAAAAACTTATTTTGTTTTAGGTGTTGCTTTATTTCAAAGTACAGAAGCTACTAAAAACTATTTTTTGAATACTATATTAATCAAAGGACATCATACATTTTCAACAAATATTCGTGAATAACTTATATAGGAAACATTTTCAAGATAGGAATAATAATTTTATTGCATTAATTATAGGAAGTATATTTAAATATAGTATATCAATTTAGATTGTATACTGTTCCATGATATAAAAAGTGTAGCTATGTAATTGGTATCTGTTTTTAAATAGGGGATAATATAGAGAGGGCAAGTCTTGCACCTTGTGAAAAACTTGTTTTAATGTAGGCAGCCAATTAGAGTGTAAGGACCTGAAAAAAAAAAGATCTACTTGGTCTGGTTGGCTGTTTGACTTAATTGACGGTATATGGCTGTTATTAATAATATCTTAAAAACATACCATAATTATATACAGCCATTCCCCACTTTTAAGTACACAATGGGATTTATTTACTAAAGCTGGAAAGTGCAAAATCAGACTCCCGTCTGCATAGAAACCAATCAGCTTCCAGGTTTTATTACCAAAGCTTAATTGAACAATCTGGGGTTAGAAGCTCATTGGTTCCTATGCAGAAGGGAGTCTGATTTTGCACTTTCCAGCTTTAGTAAATAAACCCCATTGTGTACTTAAAAGTGTGGTATGCCTGCATAATATATAATATGTTTGCTAATTAAATTGTGATTGTGTGTTTATTAATAAAGTGCATCTGTCTACTTATAATACAAGTTTATAAAATGTATTTTCCAAATATACATGCCTTAGAAATGTAATATTATTATGGTACCCTTTGCATAATAGTATAATATTGTTATATATAAAATAAAAATAAAAATAAAATAATAATAATATTATGGCAGCCTTTGCATAGTAATCCCCATTTAAAAAGATTTCTGTTATTGTGTACTAGCATTATTAGTTATAGCAAATAAACCAACAAAGTGTGATCCAGTACTTGTCTTCCCCTAATGTTGCTCTGTTCTGTAGCTGTCAAGATAAAAACAAGACAGGGAAAGGCAGGATAAATACATACCACCCCTTTGACAAAGCATGTCCAGTTTGTGTGAAATGGCTGTTGGCTGCGTTTTTTTTTTTTTTGCTATTCTTTCCTATCTTGGTTTAGTTTAAAGTTGCACTTTTAGTGAACATCAAGAGCTGCAACACTCTTGTTTGATGTATCCATTAGCCTACTGCATTGGGTCCAGGTACCGCTAGGGAGCCATTTACTGAAGAAGATTTTGTGTTATTATTGCAGCCATATGTGCAGCCTTTCCTTCCACATCAAGGGGGTCATTTACAAAAAGTAGAACATTTTTTCACTTAGCCCAGCAGAGCTGTGTTCACGTCAAACACCCAGTCATGTGCGGGGGCATTAAATAAATAGTATCCTCCTCTGCACATAATTGGGGGTTTGAAGTGCCTACAGCTAAGTGACTTATTAGTAAGTCAGCCCCTAAGCCTTAGTAACTTACCAAAATGATCAATTGGCAGCAAATTCATCCTCTTTGTTGTGACGGTGTGCTATTCTTGTTATCGACCTATACACAAGTTTTAAATATATTAGTAATGCTTAACTATGAAATTATTTCTGCCTAGGCAAGTCCTTGCAGACAACATGGATGATGATGCAAAAAATAACATAACCATCTTCACAAGAATTCTAGACAGACTTCTGGATGGGTATGATAATCGTCTCAGGCCGGGATTAGGAGGTAATGTTTCTATAATAGAGTTACTTATGAAATCATGGAACTGATGTGAAAATGAAGGAGTACAATTTAAATTGTTGTTCCAGCAATAATTGTACATGGTTGGCTAACACTCGGGGAAATTTAATGTTCGGTTTATGCTTCTCTATGCCAAGAATTTCTGGGAATTGCAGTTCCTTAGTAGTGATGGCTCTTTGCAATGTTTCTTTAAAAAACAAAAACAAAAAACAATGTTTATTTCTAATTCCTTTTTATCCTTTTTGGTCATCACAACTGATGCATTGGGGTTGTTTTACTATAACTGGAGAGTGCAAAATCTGGTGCAGCTCTGCATAGAAACCAATCTGCTTTCAGTTTTTTTGTCAAAGCACTTCAGCCCCGGAAGGATTTACCCCTTTCCTGACCAGGCCATTATTTTGTGATACGGCACTGCATTATTTTAACTGACAATTTCATGGACGTGCGATGCTATACCTAAATAAAATGTATGTCCTTTTTCCCCACAAATAGAGCTTTCTTTTGGTGGTATTTGATCACCTCTGCGGTTCTTATTTTTTTTTTGCTATAAACAAATTAAGACCAACAATTGTGAAAAAAAAAAAACACAATTTTTTTTACTTTCTGCTATAAAACACACCCAATAAAAAAAATTAAAAAATTTAATTTCTTCATCAATTTAGGCCAATATGCATTCTGCTACATATTTTTAGTTAAAAAACCCCCGAAAAAGCATATATTGATTGGTTTGCACAAAAGTTATAGCGTCTGCAAAATAGGGGATAGATTTATGGCATTTTTAATATACGGTATATATATTTTTAATAAAAACATATTTTTTTTTTACTAGTAATGGCAGTGATCATTGATTTTTAGCGGGACTGCGACATTGCGGCAGACAGATCATACACCTAACTGACATTTTTGACACTTTTTTGGGAACTAGTGAAATTATTACAGTGATCGGTGCTAAAAATATACACTGACATTGTACTAATGACACTGGCAGGGAAGGGTCTAACATCAGTGATCAAAGGGTTAAATGTGTTCCCTCAGTGTGTTTACTAACTGTATGGCGGATGGGCTGCTCGGGTCAATACACCGATCCATCTTCCTGCATAACAGAAAGACAGGATCTCTGTGTGATCCCTTGCTCCCCTGTCTGCTGGTTGGCTCCCCTGCTGGCCAATGGGCGTGCCCACAATACGCCGCATACAAGCCCAACGTACACCTTCAGTGATTCGCACAGGCGAGCCAACCTGCCGCAGTATAACTGCGGAGGCTGGCTGGCAAGCGGTTACTGTATGTGTTACTAAATCCACAACTAATATCAGTCTGTTTATGCAGTAAATAATGCTTGTTATACTCTCTGTGGAACCTAAGGGATTAATCCTCTCCGTTGTGTAAAAAGGCTGTTTGATTCTGACTTCTTTGATCCTCCCCTTCTTCCACAGTCCCCAAAACATCTCCTAATAGAACAGAGCCTTAGAGGCAAGCTGCACATGCTCAGTTTGGTGTGTATTGCTAGTGTTTTTTTTTCTTGGGAGAGTGCATGTGATCAGCACAGGGCCAATCAGCACTGTCCAGGCAGAGGACAAGTTTTAAGCAGACATTGATTGTCTATATGAAGTGAGCCAGCAGAGCTTCCACCCATTTATTAACCTCTGGAGCAATTGCTCTTGCAGAGTGCAACAGCAAAGTGCACAGTCTATTTGCTTTTAGTAAATCATCCCCATAGAACCAAGCAAGGTTGTACAGCATAGAATGTATGGCAAGAGGCTGAGATTCTGTGCTATACAAGCTTGGGGCAGTTTTTCAAAAACAAGTTAATGGTAAATTCAGCAAACTATGTGACCCTTAGCACAGCAACTGTGTTTCTTAGTTTGCAGATTGACCATCATTGCCACTTAGTGTTTCATTTTAAATATGTCGCTTTTGAAACTCTTTATATGTGTATCTCTTAGATTACATAATTACATAGTAGGTGAGATTAAAAAAATACATAAGTCCATCAAGTTCAACCCATGTGTGTGATTATATGTCAGTATTACATTGTATATCTCTGTATGTTGCGGTCGTTCAGGTGCTTATCTAATAGTTTCTTGAAACGATCAATGCCCCTCGCTGAGACCACCGCCTGTGAAAGGGAATTCCACATCCTTGCCGCTCTTACAGTAAAGAACCCTCTACGTAGTTCAAGGTAAAGATTAGGGCTGCATATTCTGTAAGTCAGGTTTCCAAATGTGCTTCCGCTATCAGTTTTTCGGTAATTCTGTTTTTTGAATATGATATATATTCTATTATACACTTTTGTAAAACATTTTTTTTAAGCCCTAGGTCAGTCTTTCTTAACCTTTTAACCCCTGAGGAACCCTTGATAAAATGTTCACACCCCAGGAGACCACTGCTAAATGTGAATACATCTTCAGCTCACAGCACATTTGCATCATCAGTTAGATGCTGTATCTATACAGACATACCCCACTTTTAAGTACACAATGGGGTTTATTTACTAAAGCTGGAAAGTGCAAAATCAGGCTCACTTCTGCATAGAAACCAATGAGCTTCCAGGTTTTATTACCAAAGGTTAATTGAAGAAGCCGGGGTTAGAAGCTCATTGGTTTCTATGCAGAAGTGAGCCTGATTTTGCAATTTCCAGCTTTGGTAAATAAACCCCATTGTGTACTTAAAAGTGGGGTATGCCTGTAATTAATTAAACAATAATTTATGTGGCATTTCAACAGTTTTTGACATGCCAAGTGGATCATTTTTGGGCTCCCTTCCATTGGTAGCCAATAGGAGGAAGAATACCCCTTCACATTACAGTAAAACCTTGGATTGCATGCATAATTCGTTCCAGAAACATGCTTGTAATACAAAGCACTTTTTTATCAAAGCAAATTGTAGTGGTCTTTTGGAAGAATTCCACCTTCAGGGACAGCACAAAGTATAAAATGTTTCAGCTGTAACTTATCCAAGAGAAAGGGGCAGAGGATCCATTGGTCTGAGACCACTGGCTCTACCCATTACATTGGACCTGTAACTATACAGGCACTGTCTGATGAGAAGTCAGTCAACCACTATTTATTTGCTCAAAGAATCCTTGGCAATCTCAGGAGGGATCCTAGAGATCCATGGAACCCTGGCTCAGAAAGGCTGTCCTAGGTAATAAATGTTTAGAAGTGTGGGTTGATTTCAAACCACCTACACTGGCGAAGTGCAACCAATAATAAGAGAGCTCTGTAAGTGCCGAGTGTAATCATTAGATCTTTAACCTCTTGCCGTCCGCGCTATAGCCGAATGACGGCCACAGTGTGGACCTGAATTTCCAGGAGGCCATCATATGACAGCCTCCCCTTTGCACATGCCCCGTGTTCCCCCTGCTTGTCCTAGACCCCTTACCACATGCCCAGCTGTCAGCCAATGACAGCTGATCATATGATGTAAACATAAGCTCGGTTTTCCTCATGGTGACAGCGTGAGGAGAAAAAAAAGCCGATCACTGGCTTATCTGCAAGGGACATCAGTCCTGAAGAGGAAGAGGCAATTCTGCCTAATCTGTGCCCATCAGTACCCCCTGCCAGTGCCACCTGCCTGTGCACACAGTGCTCACCAGTGCCACCTATCGATGTCGATGAGTGCCACCTATCAATTCCCACAAGTGCCACCTATCAATGCCCACTGGTGGCGCCAATCAGTGCCACCTAGCAGTGCTGCCTATCAGTGTAACCGATCCGTGCTCATTATTGCCATGCATCAGTGCCCATCACTGCCATCTATTGGTGCCCATCAGTGCCGCCTCATCAGCATACATCAGTGAAGGAGAAAAATGATCTGTTTGCAAAATTATACAAAAAAACAAAACAATTACAATTCTGACATTTTAGATTTTTTTTAAGAAAGAATAAAAATAAAATTTGAGTACAGTGTTGTATGACCGCGCAATTGTCATTCAAAGTGCATCAGCGCTGAAAGCGGAAAATTGGTCTGGGCAGGAGGGGATTTAAGTGCCCAGTAAGCAAGTGGTTAAAGAAGTATGAACCCCCAACCAAAAATCTAATGTATTACAGCTTACCAATCTTTAGATGTGGTGACCACATTCATTTTCTTTTTTTTTAGCTTTTTTTTCCTTCTGTTTTCACCAGTGATCTGGCCAATAACACACCTCCTGTATTAGAATACCCCCACACTTGAAGAATGAGCACAGGGGCCACATTTGTGCAGCAGCATTGGCAATCTGAGGGGAGTGTTAGATGTACTAGCTTATTCAAATACACTAACAAATTGAAGCCAAACTCCAGATCACACTTTATAAGCAGTTATGGTTTCTTGAGGAGCAAGCCACATTCCCCATCATGGGTGGGACCCAGATCTTCTCCTCTCCTGAAGGAAATCAAACATTTTTAGGTTTTGATAGTGAAGGAAATGAAATGATTTCTAATGTATATCTGTTTTTTTTCATGAATAAATAAAAACTGATCATTGTAAGCAATTCAGCCTGTATCAAATTGTTTGTCTCAGCCCTGTAACTGACACATCTGCAGGGGAGGTTGTTTTGTTGAAGAACAACAGAGTTATTGGCCAGATCACCAGATCACCAGATCATCAGGTGAAAATAGCCTAAAAAAGAAAAGTAATGCAGCCATCACATCTAAGAATTGCTAAGCTGCAATATAATAAATATTTGCTTTTGCATTTAAAACCACTTTAATTATGTACTGATTGGCACATCATATCTTTAAAAGGGTAATGTAGTTTTAACCACATTTTGAAAGCATGCATTATGTAGATGATGTCTTGGCAAACAGTAAGCATAATGCTGTTGCTTTCTAACTACTTGGCTTACATAGGTCTAGCTAAGTGCTGCTATCTTTTGACTCTGTAGGGCTGATTTACTAAAGCAATAGAAGCCGTTGATTTGGCAAAGTGGATTTTCTTTATGAGAGTGTATGTTCCCTTTGGAAATTGAATTTTATAGGGTAAAGTGTATTCTTATTTAAATGCCAATCATGTGCAAGGGACCTTCAAGAGCGGAATTTTTGCTAGCATATGACTGGATGATTAAAGTGAGCTTTACTTTATTTACTAAGTTCAGTGAGCATTCACTTTCCAAGTGAATATTCATGTAGCTAGTCACCCCCAATATATACTGTAACTTGGGGGGAAGGTGTCCAATGTAGAGAGGAAGGATGAGGAAGCAGTGTCAGTAGTAGGTTGACCCACAACTTACACACAACACACAACGTCCTACACAGATCCGCCTTCCTGTACTTTATCTCAGAGTAGACACTTTTATCTAAGCTTTTAAAGTGTCTAAAGCTGGCTATACACCAAAAGATTTATATATTTATTTTATTTTATTGTTTTAAAAACCTGTCTGATTTTCTAATTGCTAGTGGGGTCAAATCAATGTTTGTTTTTGATCCCAGTAACAAGAAAATTGGAAGAAGAAGGATGGAAAATCTTTGTTTGGTAAATTACATTCATTCCCAAATCGAATGTTACTTTCATAATTTTCGACTGGCATTTGTTCAGTCATCGAATGTACAAAGAATTTTCATACGAATGTTCATACATACTGTACTGTGTATAGCCAACGTAAAGCTGAAATCCCCTAAAAAAAAAAAATTAAAAGTCAGCAGTTATACTACAGCTGCTGACTTTTAATAATCGGACACTTACCTGTCCCAGGGTCCAACGATGCGGGGGAACGAAGCCCCGCTCCTCTCCCCCTCCTCTCTGTGGCGCCGGCATTGTCACTGTGGGTGCCGGCTGTGGCTTCACAGCCGGGCACGCACTGCACATGCGTGAGCCCCCGCAGCACGCTGTGACTGGCCTAGCAATCATCTGGGACCTGTGACGTGTCCCAGATGATTGCTGAGAGGGAGGGGGGAAGGTGAACTTGCCTCCTGCGCAGCAGGAGGAAGTGGGAGCTGGAACCCTCTAAATAGAGGGTTTCCGCTCCCCCCCCCAAAAAAATGACATGCCAAATGTGGCATGTCAGGGGGTCACCTTCCCATAAAGCAGAAGTTCCATTTTGGGTGGAACTCCGCTTTACTTTAAAAAAAAAAAGGGGTAAAGCTTTATACTTTATACTGCTTACTATGTACGTAGGGGGTGTAGCTAAGATTACACTTATCTTAATTATATAAAAGTTTAGTAAATATATAGGTACTGTAAGGTAAAACATGATTTTAGAGCAAATTCACACCTATACACACACATTAATGGCTGTATATATTTTTGTTGCACTAGTTTAGCTTGCTTTAATATGATGTTTAATGTACAGTAACCTTTAATTTTAACAGCATGAATTTAGCTTATTGGCTTATCTGTTTCTGATTTTCACTATTGAAAATAAGAAAAAATGTGGTATGCTCCTTTGAACCCCTTACCAAACCATTACAACACTGCTTATGTTAAAATATTTTTAAACCCAAGAACACAAATGGAATATATTGGAGCATGCCAGTCCTTAGTTGAGGGGGCTGCATTCGTTTTTATCAGACTATTTTTACTTGGCGATCCTGCTGTTAAAGCAGTATTAACCCCAGAGACAAACATTTATTATATTGCAGCTTAGCAATTCTTAGATGTGATGGCTGTATTCGTTTTTTTTCTAGGCCTTCCTTCCTTTATTTTCGCTTGGCGATCTAGCCAGTTAGTCTGTTGTTTTTCAAAAGAACAAGCTCTCCTGCAGATGTTTAGTTAAGGAGATGCAAGAAACCATTCATCACTGACAGGGATGCTTACAATAATCATCTTTTATTTATTTATGTAAATCCTTTTTCCCAAATGGAAAACAAAAACAGTTTGCTGTAACTGATTATACAGTGTTAGCTGGAGATTGGCTTCAATTTGTTAGTGTGTTTAAATATGCTAGTACATCTATCGCTTGCCTCCCCCCCAGACTGGCAATGCTGCTGTCCGAAAGGTGCCCTTCTGTTTCATCATCAAGAGTGGAGGCACTCTAATACAGGAGGTGTGTTATTGGCCAGATCATCAGATGAAAGCAGAAGAAAAAAAATGCCTAAAAAAGAAAACGAATGCAGCCCCCACATGTAATAATATGGTAAACTGCAGTATATTACATTTTTGGTTTTAATACATTTCTGTCCTAAGGTGACAACGCTCTCTCATTTATGTAATGAATAAATATTCCTGCGCTACCATGTAAAAAGTATAAAAAAATGAACTGCTGTAGACACCGAATGTGGATCAAACCGTATCCACTACAAATAGTATTAGATTAAGAGGGTGGTGTTGCGCTGTTCTACAGAGTAGTAAGATAGGAAAAATAGTGATGAAAATGAGGCAGATACGTTACTATAATCCGCAGTACTGGTAGAGAGCCAGTAAGTGCAGAGTGCAACAGATATAGTTCTTCAGTATAGGGAAACAGGGAATGTATTTTAATAATACTAGAATAAAGTAAAATTAGAGTATAGATTAAAGTGTAGTAAAAGTTCATATAATACGATCCTGTGCACAAAGATGTATCAGTATCTACACCATTCAATTAAGATGCTACATAACATCAGAAAAACATACCACAGTGCAAAACATGCAAAATATCATCTGTGCAAATAATGCAAATGTAATCAATAATATATAAAAATCTGTGCAAAAAATCCATAATAGTGCAAAGTGAATGATATCAAAAAAATCTATGATATATATACAGTACACTACGGAGTTGTAAAGGTAGTGATACCATGCAAGAAAGAACAATATTCATACGTTCTGTGAACCTAACCTGTGCAAAGTAATGCAAACAACAGTGTAACAGCTGTTATATGAATTTCTATCACACAAATAATAGATTACATTTGTGAAAATCCAACAAAAAATAAAATAAAAATAAGCGATAGTCTATTTATCCAAAAAAATCTTCTACTGTATTTATCGGCGTATAACACGCACCCCAAGTTTAGGAGGGAATTTAAAAGATTTTTTTTTTTTTAGGAGGGAAGTTTAAGGAAAAAAACTTACATTTAAGTGCCCATCAATGCAGCCTCATCAGTGTCAATTGTAGCCTTGTCAGTCATTTGCAGCCTTCTATTGCAGTCTTGTCAGTCATTTGCTGTCTTCTATTGCAGCCTTGCCAGTCATTTGCAGCCTCGTTAGTGTGTTTGCCATTTAAAAATGGCACCGCCGAGATACAGAGTGGATGTACTGTGTATCTTGGCGGCGCTCAGTAGGTCTCGGCGGCCTTCGGGTATTTTCAGCCGCAGTCAGCCATTCTCGGCTATTTTCGGCCGTTCTCGCCTATTTTCGGCTGTTCTCGCCTATTTTCGGCCATTCTCGCCTATTTTCTGCTGTTCTCTGCTATTTTTGCCCGTTCTCGCCTATTTTCAGCCATTCTCGGCTATTTTCGGCCACACTTGGCCCTTCTCAGGCGGCTTTTGGCTTTCCGAAAGCCACTGAGAATAGCCGAAGATAGTTGAGAACGGCCGAAGATAGCCGAGAACGGCCAAAGATAGACGAAAATACCCGGAAGCCGCAGAGAGCGTCAGAAGGGGATAGAAACAGCGGGGGATCGGCGTATAACACGCACCCCTGATTTCCCCCTGATTTTAGGGGAAAAAAGTGTGTGTTATACATTCGAAAAATACGGTATATATAAATCGGCATATAAATATATTAACGTTCAGCCATGCATATAGTGCAAATCTTCCAAAGTGCAGGTGCTTCACTGTGCAAGTATTTTAGATGTGCAACAAATCCAAAAAGGTGAAAACATCCAGGTGTTTCTCCACTTCGTGCAAACACACACTGATAGGTGGTGGCCCCTTACCTTGCGGTAAAGAGGTAACCGCATGTTCACAAACACTGGATGTATTAGGTTCTTCTCCCCATATCCCCAGATAGTCATCCCAATGGGTCTTCATTTTTCTTTTACGTCTGTTCTGAACACATGGGGAGAGTTCCCACTGAGAGACAAAGACGTAAAAGAAAAATAAGGAAATTTCACTTTATTATGGATTTTTTGCACAGATTTTTATGTATTATTGTTTACATTTGCATTATTTGCCCAGATGATATTTTGCATGTTTTCCACTGTGGTATGTTTTTCTGATGTTATGTAGCACTTTATTTGAATGTTGTAGATACTGATACATTTTTGTGCACAGAATCGTATTATATGAACTTTTACTACACTTTAATCTATACTCAAATTTTCCTTTTTCTAGTATTATTAAAATACATTCCCTGTTTCCCTATACTGAAGAACTATATCTGTTGCACTTTGCACTTACTGGCTCTCTACCAGTACTGCGGATTATAGTATCGTATCTCCCTCATTTTCATCACTATTTTGCCTATCTTACTACTCTGTAAAACAGCGCAACACCACCCTCTTCATCTAATACTATTTGTAGTGGATACGGTTTGATCCACATTCGGTGTCTGCAGCAATTCATTTTTTTGATACTTTTTACTCTGTAGAACAACGCAACACCACCCTCTTAATCTAACGCTCTCTCATTGTACAGCATCTTTGGAGGAGCAGTGTTGTCACCCAAGAACAGGAGGTGTGTTAGTACTTCGGAACACCTACCCCTCTCTTCATCTCCAAGACATATAGGATGTATTATATTTCGTAGAACTTATCTCTTTTTGCTGGAGATAAGAAACATGCAAGCTCACTGGTTTTATTGCAGGATCAATGATTTTTTATTTATTTTTTTGCTTGCACTTACTGAACAAATATACCAAAACACTTTCATTGATATTTTTAAAAGACCAAAATTGTTAGGGTTTATATGCACTTTAATGGATTATTAGAGGAGCCCCATGGGCACCTTCACCTTATGCTGCTAAAAGCCACAGGGTTTATATTTTGTTCATTTAATAAATCTGATCCATCACAGCTTTTTTTTTAATGTGTTCTGCGCAATACGACCTTCTACCTTTGGAATGCTTTGCTAGTTAATTGTGGCAAAGCCATAGGCCCCAGGGCCCCCCATAGTTGTGGGTTAGCTAAAACAAAAAACAGACAAGTTATATATTGCTGCTGGGCTCGGGTTTAATTTGCTGTGTTTCAGAATTGTAATCCCAAAGTGTACAACCTCCCTCTGTTTATTGTCTGGCCTCTAGCCAGTAAGGGAAAAAGGATTATTGAGGTTTGTTGGTTTATAGTTATAAATGGGCTACCACATGCATTAAGAGGCAGACCCCTGTCACTCATGATTATTGCAGTTACTAATAGAAAATCCTGTACCCGCTATATTTCTAATAAAGAAAATAATCACAAGTAAAGAGGGGGGGTTAATTAACCACTTGCCAACCGCTGCACGCCGATATATGTTGGCGCAATGGCTTCGGTGGGCAAACGGGCGTACCTGTACGTCCTCTTTAATTGGCCACATACAGTGTGACCGTGCCTGCAGGACCCGCAGACTTGATGTCCGCCGGTGTCCCGGTGATAGTGTCGCGGAGCTTCAGAACGGGGAGATGCCTATGTAAACAAGGCATTTCCCCCGTTACATGACAGGGATCTACTTCTCCCTGTCATCAGGAGCAGTGATCGCTGCCATGTCAGTGGTAGCCCATAACCCCTACAGTTAGAATCACTCCCTAGGACACACTTAACCCCTTGATCGCCCCTAATCTATAACCCTTCCCTGCCAGTGTCATTTACGCAGTAATCAGTGCATTTTTATAGCACTGGTCGCTGTATAAATTACATTGGACCCAAAATAGTGTCAAAAGTGTCCGATATGTCCGTCATAATGTCGCAGTCATGATAAAAATCGCAGATTGCCGCCATTACTAACAAAAAATAATAATAATAAAAATGCCATAGAACTATCCCCTATTTTGTAGACGCTATAACTCAGGGCTTGACAAGTTTGCTTGGAATCTAGGAGCCAGCTAAAAAAGTTAGGAGCCAGGTCCATAACGGCAATCCGGACCTGTCCCTGGCCTGACATGGAGACGAGTGAGGGGAAGATAGCGCCAACCCCCCCCCCCCCCCCCCACCTGTCTCCAAGTCATTGCCCATAGCTCTTAGAGGGACATTTTATTTATTTTATTTTTTTCAAATGACAATTGTTTTTTTTTTATTGCATTTTAGTGTAAATATGAGATCTGAGGTCTCTCTGACCCCAGATCTCATATTTAAGAGGACCTGTCATGCTTTTTTCTATTACAAGGGATTTTTACATTCCTTGTAATAGGAATAAAAGTGACAATTTTTTTTTTAAAGAACAGTGAAAAAATAAAAAGTTAAAATAAGAAAAAACATTTTTTTTAAATGCGCCCTGTCCCGCTAAGCTTGCGTGCAGAAGCGAACGCATACGTGAGTAGCGCCCGCATAGGAAAGCGGTGTTCAAACCACATGTGAGGTATCGCCGTGATTGGTAGAGCGAGAGCAATAATTCTAGCCCTAGACCTCCTCTGTAACTCAAAACATGCAACCTGTAGAATTTTTTAAACGTCGCCTATGGAGATTTTAAAGGGTAAATGTTTGTCGCCATTCCATGAGCGGACACAATTTTGAAGCGTGACATGTTGGGTATCAATTTACTCGGCGTAACATTATTTTTCACAATATAAAAAAAATTGGGCTAACTTTACTGTTGTCTTATTTTTTTAATTAAATAAATAATTTTTCCCCAAAAAAGTGCGCTTGTAAGTCCGCTGCACAAATACGGTGTGACAGACAGTATTGCAACGACCACCATTTTATTCTCTAGGTTGTTAGAATAAAACATATATATAATCTTTAGGCGTTCTAAGTAAAGGGGAGGAGATGGGTGGGCAGTGAAAGCTCCATTAGCATTGCTGGCTGTCATACCAACAGCCACCACTAGAGGGCGCCAGATTCCAGAAGGAAACATAGGACCGCAGAAGGCCTCAAAGCCGCGGCCTCAATTACCGGCTGGCGGCGGCACGGCCTGACACGATCACGCCGGAGGGTGCACGGAAACAGGATACCCCCAGCTGTGCTTCCCCAGGCGCCAGGTCGCTAATTCTAGTCGCAAATGCGACCTGGCGCCCGGGGTTTGTCGAGCCCTCCCCTGATATAAACCAATCAATATACGCTTATTGTGATTTATTTTGAATGTAGAATACATATCGTCCTGAACTGAGGAAAATTTTTTTTTTATATATATTTTTGGGGATATTTATTATAGCAAAAAGTAAAAAAAAAAAAATATATATATATATATATATATATATATATTTTTTAATTGTTGCTCTTTTTTTGTTTATAGCGCAAAAAATAAAAACCGCAGAGGTGATCAAATACCACCAAAAGAAAGCGCTATTTTTGGGAAAAAAAGGACATTAATTTTGTTTGGGTGTAATGTCACAGGGCCGCGCAATTGTCAGTTAAAGTGACTCAATGCCGAATCACAAAAAGTGCTCTGGTCAGGAAAGTGGTAAAATCTTCCGGGGCTGAATCGGTTAAACAATTCACACATAAGCATTATTCACTAAAGAAACAGCATGGAGCTTGGTGACTTTTTGTCTTAGTTTACCCATGGTTTGGGGGGTCAGTTGTTTCTAATATGTTGCATGTGGTCTGTGTTCATTCTCTAGTACAGTCTTACCATTTTTTTTTACTTTGAAGGAACCCTTAAAATAATTTTCAGGTCTCAGGGAACCCCTGTTAAATATTATTATATCTGAACCTTATAACACATTAGTGTGATGAGTAACTTGGAAATGTAATCATAAAAACAATGCTTTATATGATTAAATCAAATGTAGCGGTACCCCCATAGGGGCTTCTGAGAGTTGTGGCCCACCTGTCACCCTATCACGTACGGCATTCAATTCTCAGTCATTCTAAGACAAGAACAGTTCATGTGCTTGTTTTTTGCTTGTTTTATTGAGGGGATTTAACTTGGATGAGACAAAGAAAATATGGGATGCCCGATGAATTGTAGAACAATCCATTTATGGGAAAAGGGCAATGAGAATGGGAAGGTAGGGCAGTTTGCTGAGGCTGGCCATAATGCTAATCCGAAACTCAAAGAATTGTGTGTCTGACTATCTCGGTACTAATAACAAACAAATGAATAATATAAAAAACTATTACATAAAACAACAAACAAGGTATATTAAAACAACAATTAAGAAAAAATGATTTTCAAATGGCAGATTCTCAGGGTACTTGAAAATATCTGTTGTTGAAACAGTTCTCAAAATTGACATTAGTTTTACAGATAACTGCTTCTTCAGGAGAACTATTCTGTAAAGTAGATAATAGAATGAGGCATAGATCGAATACATAATATTCAAAAATTCACACAATAAAATTCAGTAAGTTATACAAGAACTAAAAATAAATTATTATCAAAAAATTGCTCACCAGGCTGCAGGAATGGCCTATGTGTGAAACCACTGGCCCGAACTAGAGACTCCTCCCGCGGCAGACAGGGGGGATGTATATGGGTATGAGTCTAAATAAGAAAGGTGACATATAATAATAATGCACAAATCTGATGTAAAGGGTCACCATCCAAGGAGGGAAGAGGGAATACGGGGAGGGAAAGGGGGAGGGGGGGGGAAAAGGGGAGGAAAAGGGGGGGAGGGAAAGGAGGAGGGGGGAAAAAGGGGAGGAAAAAAGGGGGGAGAGGGGAGTTGGGCAACCTGGTGAGCAATTTGTTAATAATAATTTCTTTTTATTTCTTGTATGACTTGCTGAATTTTATTGTATGCATTTTTGATTATTATGTATTCGATCTATGCCTCATTCTATTATTTACTTTACAGAATAATTCTCCTGAAGAAGCGGTTATCCGCGAAACTAGTAGAGAACCCTATCAATTTTGAGAATTGTTTCAACAACAGTTACTTTCTAGGAGTACCCTGAGTATCTGCCATTTGAAAATCATTTTTTCTTAATTGTTGTTTTAATATACCTTGTTTATTGTTTTATGTAATAAATATTTTTTTTATATTATTCATTTGTTTGTTATTAGTACCGAGATAGTCCATCACACAATTTTTTGAGTTTGGGATAAGCATTACGGCCAGCCTCAGTAAACTGCCCTACCTTCCCATTCTCATTGCTCTTTTCCCATATATCAATTTGGATGATGGTACCCTGTTATTTTTTTTGTATTAAAAATCCTTTACATGAGGCTATACTCTCAATTTCATAGAACAATCCATTGGTGAATTGTTGAACAATCAATTCGGACGAACTATGTAAACTCCCTGTACACATCACTACTTCAGTCTCCTCCAGCAATTTCCTTTTCCTACCTCCTGTACAACTCTTGACTCTCAGGTTCAGCTAGCACTAAATGGTTAGGCCTGATTCTGACTCAGCCAGACCTTAGCAACCGCCCTTTGCAGGCAGGTAGTCACCAGCTGAGACTCTAAGCCACTCTCAGCCCCCACAATCCAAAACAAACAGGCCCAGCTACCAGACAGGCCTGTCTAAATTTACCTTACCTATACACAAAAATCTTATTCTAGCACGCACCTAAGCAGAGGGTGCTACATAAAAATAAACAAATAGTAGTGACCAGAAAAAAGCAGTCTGTGAAAAGTGTAGTACTTCCTTTCAGTGGGTGGTTAGAAGAGAAACCCCCCTTACAGTGCTGATCAGGGAAGAAATGGGCCCTGACATTTGTGACCAGGGGCCCTTACACTGGTGGTGAGTGGAGAAGGACTTCTTTAGTTTAATGGTCAATGTAGATGGACCTCTTTACATTGGTGGTCAGCAGAGAAGGGTTTCTTACATTTATGGTCAGTTGAACAAGGGACACCTTACACAGGCAGTTGGGGGAAGAATGCCCTTTACATTAGTAGCCATCGGAAAAGGCCACCCTTACATTGGTGGCCAGTAGAAAATTGCCCCCAACTTCGATGGTCAGTGAAGAAAAGCCTTCCTTACATTGATGGTCAGCATAGAAGGGACCTTTACATCTATAGTGAGTGGGACAAGGGCTCTCACAATAATGGGCAGTTGTAAAAAGAATTCCCCTTTTTTCATTAGTGGTTAAAGAACTCCAAGATCAGCTTTAACCGCTGGTACTCACTCTGCTTCCATTAAAATACATTTAATAGAGTATTAAAGAGTACAGGGTTGCATTCATTTAAAGCTTTTATATTTCTTCCTAGCGTTATATAAAAATTTAGAATCTGCACACTTTGAAAACAATGGAAAGGTTCATTGATCTTCAAATCAAGTTTAGAGTATTTTATTTTTAGGCCCCTTTCACACGGGACGGATCCATAATAATCCACCCCGTGATGATCCGCTTGCTCAGCCGGGATCACTCCGCTTATCCTCGCTGAGCCAGCGGATGACAGGGCGGTCCCTGCACACCGTGCAGGGACCGCCCTGTCAGCTCTCCTCTATGGGTGATCAGATGAACATGGGCCGTCTGTCCGTGTTCATCCGATCTGCTCTGCAGATGGATAGAAAAATAGGATTTTCCTCCGTCTGCAGAATCGGACCATAGCGGAGACAGACAATATCAGGTGTCTGCGGATGTTCATCCGCAGACTCCCACTATCTTATAGGGATGCATGTATGTCTGTATTTCATCCGCAAACAGATGGATGAAATACGGACATGTGTGAAAGGGGCCTTGGGTGTACAGATTCTCTTATATTATTATTATACCTGATATTATTATTTAATTACAATATGTATTGTTCATCAGATGATTTATTATGGATAAATTGACATGCTTACATTTTTACAATTTTATTTATTATCCTAAAGCAACCATTCTCAACCGGGCTTCCGTCAAACCCTAGGGTTCCTTCAGGGAGATTGCAAGGGGTACCTTAAGCTGTGACTGATTTACTTCCCATTCGATTCTGCCTGCATAGTTAAAGGTCCAACACCACTTGGCAGAGCCAGCAGCATGATACCAATGATCATTTTAGCTGTCTGTAAGGGTGACATTCTAGTCACTGTAAGATGGGCATTCTCTTCACTGCCCGCCATTGTAAGATGCATTTTTTTCACCTGACTTCCTATGAATTGTTAAACAGGAGTTCCCTGAGACATGAAAATTAAAAAAAAAAAAGTTGGGAAAGGCTGATCTAGAGAATAACTGGGCAGGTTATGCTTTCTCATTGCTTCCCAAGCTCTGGGATTTGTGATGGAAGTGAGACGTGTAGATACCTTTTGTTTTGAGAAGGTCCTGCTGTGCTTTGCATTTATTATAATTTGAAGGTTTTTGAACTATTCCTATTATAACTTTTTTTAAAAAAAAGTTTTTGTACTGGAAAAAGTATTATAATATATTTTTTTATTTGCTAATCAATCCATGATAATAAGCAGCATACCACAGAATACACGTGCCGTCATTTTGCAGCAAGAGTAATTAAACACTGCCAAGCCTATGCTGGCCCTATGTAAGCTTTGTGTTAGTAAATCTGGTCTTTTGACACATGACTATAATTATAAATAGGCATTTCCTTTAATAAATACCTAATGCATTAACAGTATGTTATATTATTATAAAATTACCTTTTTATTGTATATTAGATCTTTAAATTGGTAATCTGACCTTTTTTTCTATATTTATTTTATATTTGCTGCATCTCTGAATCATCCCTTTATCAATGGGTTACGTTTGCTCTGCTGCACTTTTATTATGACAAGGGCAAATCAGACACATGGGATCATTAAATATCCTGTACACTGAGGGTATCATTATTTCTCAGTTGTGGAGCCTGCGGCACAGGTCTTGCTTTCTATTGTGAAGACAGCTTATTTTCTTTGCTTGGAAAGGAAAGCAATTTCACCTGATTTTTTTTTTTTTTTTTTATGTTACATTGTGTTTATTTAAGTGTAACTATAGATGTAAAGGGGGGGGGGGGGTGTTTTACATCTTTTGGAATATTACTTTTCCTTGTTTTGAGTGACAGAACACCAAATCAGACAAACGTTCTGAACTAGGTGCACTTTTAACCCAAAAGATAATATTCAACCAGTTCTGGGATTTGCAATAAAAAAATGACTAAAGCTCACTAATGTTATATGTAGAAAAAGGTTGCTTGCCTAATAATGATTGGCCCAGTGTTTACTTGCTCAGTTGTCCTCCCCTGACTAGAGGCTCCTATCTGCTGCAAGAGGATTGCATGGAGGTGGAGTCTCTGGTGGACTATCTCATGGCGAATAATTGCAACCTTGCCACAGAAACAAGCACCTTTCTTTAATGCAGAACACGGGTTTATTTACTAAAGGCAAATAGACTGTGCACTTTTCAAGTGCTGGTGTACTCATTTTTTAAAGAGCTTAGTGAAGGTGGAGAAGCTCTGCTAATTTCAATTATCCAATCCCCTGCAAGCAAAAAAATATATATTTTTGTAAATTTTCCTTGCACCTGACTGGGTATTGTTTACATAGTAAAACTTCACTAAGATTTACTAAGCTCTGGGCAAAATGAGTTTAGCTGCACTTGCAAAGTGCACACTCTATTTGCATTTGATAAATCAACCCCATACATGGATCAAAAATTTGGTTGGTTCTACAGGGACCAAACAAGATTTGATCCATCTTTGGATGAGCTGATTGTAGCCAAGTCGATCCATGAAAGAAAAAGAGATGGCAGTAAGTCTTTTTCCATGTACATGTGTTGACAGAGAACATACTGACAGGAGAGAGCAGACAGACTGTTAACTTGTGTTGATGTTGGCTTGTGTTTTTGTGCCTGAGAGGAGATGAAAGCTACTACACTAGTCTCTCTTGGACAAATGTAGCTTCTGGCTTGTGTTGTTCATTTGCATTCCTTTTCAGTTGTTGTCATTCACAACACAAGTCACAAGCTAATACTGTAGTATTCTCTTCTGAACTAGCTGGGAGGTTTTGGGCTCAGTCTCTGATCAGTATGAAGGGAACAGAGGAGGTACAGGGCTGCACAGCAAGCAGATGTTCGGGACTAACTAAATATAAATTTCCTTGCTCCACCATGGTTGGATAGCGGTGGAGGGCATAAAGGGCAAGCTATCCAACCATGCTGTTCAGCAACCACAGCACAAATTTTAACAGAGACAAGTGCTACCCTTTTCCCCCAAAAATAACCCCTACCCTGAAAATAAGCCCTAGTTAAAGTCGTTTTAAAAACATGTAATCCATTTTGTAAAAAGATTATGTAATGTGCAGTGTGTCTACTTTTGTTTATTGTGGAAAATATTTTATTTATAGTGCCGCTGGGCACTCACGTGACCCGCCAGAGAGCTTCTCCTCTCCTCCCAGGCGATGTCAGCAGCCCCTCCCTCTGCATTGCTTAGAGCGAGGAAGAAGAACTCCAGCAGGTCACGTGATTGCCCATCGGTGCTGTAAATAGGGTATTTTCCACAATAAACTTACAAAAGGAAACATACTGCACATTATATAATCTTTTTACAAAACGGATTGCATAATTTTACAGTGACTTTGACCAAGGTTTATTTTTGGAATTACAAAATGTCATAATGCTGACAGGGGGAGAGGGGAATAGAAGACAGGGGGCACAGGAACTTTTTAAAAAATATTTTATTTATTGTTTTATTCAAGGTTTTTTAGAACATAGAGAGGGGTAAATGACACAGCATAATCACTGTGCTGTCCATCATGCTTTAAAGGAACGTGATTTTTTTTAGGGTTACAACCACTTTAAGATCATCACGATTATATGACTGTATTTGAATAAATGTAGATTATCGTACATATTGTAAATAAATAAGATATCCCCTGAAAATAATCCCTAGGGTGTTTTTTGGTAGCCTAAAGGATATTAAGACCTGGCCCTATTTTCAGGAAACACGTTATGTGTATTGGGTCCCCTGGGAAATGTAACAAAACTATTTAAGTTCTGGTGAGTTGTTAATTTATGGGTTGTTATTATTCCCACTGTCATCCTCTGTGGTAGTTGCTGTGATGGACTGATGGCACTGCTCCTGGTGTCTACTCCTTCTTGCGGATGCCCTCTCAGCAAGTTGTGTGCTATGGGGGCATCGGAGCATGTGCACTCCTGACCTGTACTGTGTGTTTCCATAGACACACACATCATGGCATGGCCATGCCCCCACTCCCTCCTCACAGGATTTGCCTATGGCTCCTGCTGCTCTCAATGTCTCATGCAAGACAGAGAAGAGGGAGTGATGGCGGCTGCAAGCAAGACATTGCTAGATCAGTGGAGGAGTCAGGTAAGTGTTTAGGTAGAAGGTAAGGGGACTTTTCTTACCTAAATGCAGGGAATGCATTAATGGAAAAAAATATTTTTACTTTAGAGCCACAAATGTATTATCTTCCCATTCTCAAATTACATTAAAGTGGTTGTTAAAGAGGGATTCCACCAAAAAAAAAAATATTAAAAGCCAGCAGCTATAAATACTACAGCTGCTGACTTTTAATAAATGGACACTCACCTGTCCCGGGTTCCAGCGATGCCGGCAGCCGAGGCCGATCGATCGCTCGGCTCTCGGCTGCTGCAGTCAGCATTCTAGGTGAGGGAATCAGGAAGTGAAGCGAATCGGCTTCACTTCCCGGTTCCCTACTGCGCATGCGTGAGCCGCGCCGCGCAATAGGAAATCTCCCTGCACTGTCACTGGGACCCGTGTGTGTCCCAGCAGACAGCGCGGCAGGGCAGGAAATGGCGTAGACTCCCACGGGAGTCAATGCCCGGAAGTGGGTGAAAATACCTGTCTTTGACAGGTATCTCCACCCCCCTCCCCCCTGAAAGGTGTCAATTGTGACACCGGAGGGGGGGAGGGATCCGATCAGCGGAGGTTCCACTTTAGGGTGGAATCCCGCTTTAAGACACTATAGTGCTATCCCCTCTGTTATATAACAATATGTGTCCCAGTGTCTGATCTATATAAAAAATGCAGATTATACATTATATCAGAGCGTCTTCCAGTGCTCTCATGACTCCTCATCTCTCTCCTCTGCCGGGTAGGAGAGGGGAGTGACATGAGGGCCGGGAGATGCTCTAATATAAGGTGTAATCAACATTTTTTTTATATAGATCAGACACTGGCACAAATATTGTTATATAACAGAGGGGATGGCATGAACTTATTATGAACATATTATAGTTTTTAAAGCATCAGGAGGGGAAGGGGCAGGCACTGTCATGAGCAGACAGGCAGGGAGGGAGGGGGGAGAGGAGGACAGAGAAGGACAGAGCAGAGTCAGGGCTCAGTAGTCATGATAAACTGTGGTCAGTTTATGGGGGGATGGCAGAACCAGGCAGGATCAACCAGGTTTTTTTAGGTGATACAAGGAGTCAAATTACAAAGCACAAGCACTGTGCTGTGTAGCATGCTTTAAGGGAACAGGATCTGTTTTTTTTTTTGTTTTTTTTAGGGTAACAAACACTTTAACTGATGTATTTAAACACCATATTGCACCTTTATTGCAGGCAGTGGCCATCTTCATTATACATGAAAAATACTGTATCAAAAAATCTTCTATTTTTATGTTTGCGCTTTTCTGTAGCGTTACTATATACTAGGGAAAGAAATGTAAACAATAACAGTTTTTTATATTATACCTTTTCAATGTTGTTCTCCTTGCTTGGCCCAAGATGCTGATAGTGCTGTTGATGTTGTGCTGTGGGGCTGCTGCATCCCAGAAGAAGCAACTTACAAAAAAATGAAATCTCTATCTTTACCTTAAGTATCGCCATCATCAGCAGAAACCTCCATGTTCAAGGTGCTGATGGTGCAAATGCAGCTAATTGACAAAACAATAAAGTCAATTACCTCAATTTCCCCCAGCAATACACTTCCCCCCTATAATATGTATATCTGAATAGAGTTATAGATGTGTATATCAAACAGGGGTGAGATGTGTGGGAGCTCAGTAGGGAATATGTTATCTATTTTGCCAGTATTAAAACAAAAATTAACCCTATCAAAGCTTATACTGAGAAAACATAAATTGGAGTAGATTTTCATGGCCCAAACAGGATTCCAGGGGCAAATTAGGGGAAGAGCTATTAGAGCAGATTTTAAAGATTGTGATGATCTCTAACGGCTATGTACTGTTATTTAATTTATTTATATATTTAGAGCTGAAGTATTGGCGCAAAAACTTTTATTTGAATATATTTCTCAGTGGTCACAAAGAATACTGTATAAAACCATGCTGTGTGCACCAAATGCCTCTGCAAAACTAGATATTAGCTTGTAAAATTAGCAGTGATATCATCACTGTGCTTTATATAACCTACACAGAGAGCAGAGCTGTGGGAGGGACCCAGCAGGCAGGGTGCAGTAACCTACAGGAGGGGCGGATATAAGACCAATCTCCCTGCTTAAGGAGAGAATGCATCCATGACCAGTCTTTATTACAGGAAGCTCCTGCACAGAAAAATGTTCACACTTTATTACTGCACAGATCTGAAAGAAATACACAATTCAAGTAAAAGAATAGATGTACCTCTTGTATTTCAGCAATATTTGCTTATACGGAAGCTCAAAAATGGCTTTAGATGCACTTAAGGTCAAATGTAAAGATACATTTGTGAAACTGATTTTCAGATTGTTGTGGTTTTATATCATAAAAGTAATAATTAAAGTGGAAGTAAACCCATTGATTTAAACAGTTAAAAAAAAAAGGCATGCCTGGAATGCTAACTGCACATTGGCTGTGCTCTCAGCCAAACTATCAAACCATCCAATGGCTGGTGTCATAACGAATCACATGTGCAGCACCATAGCAGTTGAGGATTAAACAGAGGCAAAGATGGCAGCTTCCTTGGCTGAAAACGATAGGGGAGTTTACTTCCACTTTAACCACTTGCAGACCGGACCATTTTGCTGGTCAAAGACCAGACCACTTTTTGCGATTCGGCACTGCGTCGCTTTAACTGACAATTGCGCGGTCGTGCGACGTGGCTCCCAAACAAAATTGACGTCCTTTTTTCCCCACAAATAGAGCTTTCTTTTGGTGGTATTTGATCACCCCTGCGGTTTTTTATTTTTTGCGCTATAAACAAAAATAGAGCGACAATTTTGAAAAAAACTCATTATTTTTTACTTTTTGTTATAATAAATATCCCCCAAAAATATATAAAAAAACATTTTTTTCCCTCAGTTTAGGCCGATACGTATTCTTCTACATATTTTTGGTAAAAAAAATCGCAATAAGCGATTATTGATTGGTTTGCGCAAAAGTTATAGCGTTTACAAAATAGGGATAGTTTTATAGCATTTTTATTAATAATTTTTTATTATTTTTTTTTTTTACTAGTAATGGCGGCGATCAGCGATTTTTATTGTGACTGCGACATTGTGGGGGACCCATCGGACATTTTTGACACATTTTTGGGACCATTGTCATTTATACAGTAATCACTGCTATATAAATGCAGTGATTCCTGTGTAAATGACACTGGCACACTGGCAGTGAAAGGGTTAACCAGTGGGTAGCAGTGTAGGGGTTAAGTGTTCCTAGGGGTGTGTTACTAACTGTGGGGGGGTTGGGCTTTCATTTAGTGAACACTGATCTCCGCTCCAATCACATGGAGCAGAGATCAGCGTCACTAGTTGCTAGGCAGAATGGAGAAATGTTGTTTACACAGCATTTCCTCCATTCGGGCGCTCCGTGAGATGATCGCGGGGATGCCCGCTGCGATCGAGTCCGCGGGTCCCGCAACCGGACTTATGGGGGTCCCGACCAGCGCGACTTACGGGGGTCCCGATGGCAGGGCGGCATTGAATATTGGACGTACCTGTACACCAATATGCCTGCCCGTGCCATTCTGTCGACGTACATCGTCGTGCGCTGGTCGGGAAGTGGTTAAGTATAAGTGTAATATAGAGTTTTAGATTTTCTTTAAAGTTTGGTAAAAATCAGAAGATGTTGGTGAATTTCCATCCTCTTTTTGTATTCTTGTCAATGAGAAAATCACAATTAGGGTGGTTAAGGTGCAATTGGACTTTAAAGGCTCCTGGGGGTTAAAAAAATACAAAACCCTAAATCTGTTCCAAAAAATGGTCCTGTATTAGTCTTATTTGTGATATACACACTATCAACCTAATCCTGTGCAGAGATGTTTCAGCTTGCAAGACAACAAACAAAGCCCCAGCAAAATGAGAGTGACCAACACTGGAGCAGGTCAACTGAGCAGTTAAAGTGCTACTAAACCCACAACAGTAAAATCAGTAAAGCATGCTTCTTGTTCTCACTGTGGAATCTAAGGGGTTAATACTCTGCATTGCGTAAAAATGCTGTTTGATCCTGTCTTTTCTGATCCTCCCCTTCTTCCACTGTCCCCAATCCATCTGCCGATAGTACATAGCTTTGGGGGCACTCAGCACATGCTCAGTTTAGTATGTATTGCTAGAGAGTTTTTTTTTTTTTTTGGGAGGGTGCATGTAAACATCACAGGGCCAATCAGCACTGTCCAGACAGAAAGTCAGGGGTCATGCAGCCTCATAGGACAGTCACATCAGAATGAAAACTTCTACTACAAGCTTTAACCATTGCTCTGACGGACACTGAAAGAAGTCACAAGACTGCTACATACTGCTAATGAGAAAAGATATTTAGCGGTTTATATTTACTAAAATAATTGCATCTCCATGTTCTGTGCACAGTGGGATCCCAGATATAGTGAATGTGGGATCCTCGGTTTAGTAACATTTTAACCCTTTACACACACACACACAGGGTAGCTGCACATGCGTTTTAATGGAAACACACACTGTTTAAAGCATCTGCTGTTGAAATTCTGACATTTTATATAAATGTCTGCATTACTCACTGCCACACCCAGACAGAAATGTAACAGAGTTTACACTATGCTAGCTTTTTGAAGAGGAAGTAAACCCTGATGGGTTTTGCTTCCTCTTTATTTCTCTGCAAAGGTAAAGCAAAATGGCTACCTGAAACTGAAGCCTGCGATGTCACCGCTGTCCCCACTAGCAGCGAGCTTCCATCTTCACCCCTCTTCCTTCCAGGGGCTGCAAACTCTGGCTCTGTGACTGGCAGGAGTCGCGTGATATCACAGGAGCCGCCAGTCACGGCATGACACCTTTAGAAGCAGCCCAATCTGCCCTTTCTAAAGTGCACATGTGCCGTAGACATCGGCGCATGGCTTTATTGTAAATATTTCCAGCACCTACAGGTAAGCCTTAATATAGGCTTACCTATAGCTAAAAGTGGTTGTACAGGGTGTACATCCACTTTAAGGGAGGCAGAATTCCTACATTTACAGTTTGAGCATTCAGAGATTCTGCTAAACAAAATTTTAGATATCTTTTAAGGAAGAGAAAAGAAAAACAGCGCAAAAACTATTTAAAAATATATAATACTTGCTTACTGGACTTCACTATTTTATGGCATTTTTGGAAGGATATTCCATATTCATTCTCCAGGCATGGCCATATTGCAGTAAAAATTGTATTCTTTCCTCCATGTGGCAGAGTTCTGCAAATGAAACCCCATAACCATCTTCCACAAATCTCTAAAGAATATTTTTCTGTGCTAATCATATGGCTAATCACATTGCTAATGCATAAATTCAGTGTACATCTGTTAAGAACATGAATTCAACTAATTAAAACAATCTATCAAATTAAATGTGTCACCCATATTCAGATTACACACTCCACACCAACAGATTGCTTAATTGTGTAATATAGTAATGTGTTAATTTAAAATAGTATATAACAAGAAATTGTAATTTGTTCTAAAATGTATTTCTAGTAGGCAGTTAGATCCATTTGTGCGGTCTGCTCTCTTGGTGATTGGATTAAAGAGTTGGAATAACAACATATATGATCTTTGTAAGATCCCGAAGAAAGTTAGAAAGAGATCGCTCCTTCCTGTTCTTCTTCCAGCAGAGGTCTCAGTATGCAGTGATTTTTTCTGTACGTTCTTCCTCATGCTCATGCATTAAAAAAATCTTTGCATACCTCAACCCTCTAAGCAAAATTGCAGGGATCAGAAGCGTTAAGCAGCCGTAGATAGAAAACAATTTGTCAGGAACTGATCACATTTCAATCCATGTGTGGGCATCCCTGTTCGATTGTAGTTGATTGTTAAGCCTCGTACACACGATCTGATTTTCCGAGGGGTGATGTGTGATGACAGGCTGTTTGTTAGAAAATCTGACTGTGTGTATGCTCCATCGGACAATTATTGTCAAATTTTCCATGGACAAATGTTGGATAGCAGGTTTTAAAATTTTCCGTGGACAAATGTCTGTTGTCGGATTTTCCGAGTGTATGTACAGAAGTCTGTCGGACAAAAGGCCAAAGTACAAACAGGCATGATTGGTAGCAAGGATGAGCTAGAAGCACATTTGTGACGTGGCAAATTATGAAATCTCAAAATGCAGCTCACATTCTCTTCTTCTTTAATGGGACAATAATGAAGCTGCTTTGCTGGTGATACTGATGGAGTTATTGAAAATTAATTTTCAAAGGCTTTTTTTTTTGCTAGTGATATCAAGAATAATATTATTATGCTTTTTTAATTTTTTTATTTGGGCAAGTTACCACAACACCATTATCCCGTAGTTTTTAAGATCAAAGATACAACTATGTTGGTGTCCCTTGTGAATTTTACATTGTATTTTTTAAAATGTAACTGCCTACTCCCCAAACTGTCATTTGAAGTAAAACACATAGCCAAGTATTAGTCTCGACAATTTTTTTATTGTGCATTAAAAAAAGAAAACAAATAAAATTAGGCATGCTATCTGCCAATAGAACCTAACTAAAAATGGCATTCTATGCATCCAAAAATCTAGAAAATATACCAAATCTAATCATTATTCAACCAAAAAAATAATGTCAAAGCAATAAGTCCAAGGCCAATAATAAATAACACGTTATCTCCTCCGACTCTGCAACATGTCTGGTTGACGAACGGCCATTCAGAAACGAACTGAAAAGCACAAAATGAAAAGCGCAAACTGAAAAGCACGAAATGAAAAGTGCGAACGGAAAAGCGCTAAATGAAAAGTGTGAAAAGAAAAGCGCGAATCAGAAATCACAAAACTTCTACTAACACGAAATTAGCAGAAGGAGCCCAAATGGTGGTGCTAAAGAGCTGAAAAACCATGCAGTATGTCACTACATTCGTGATTGTTGGCTGACAATTGTGTGCCGTGTGTGTGAAAGACAAGTTTGGGCCAACGCCCTTTGGACAAAAGTCCACAGTTTTGTTGGCCAACAATCTGAGCGTGTGTACGAGGCTTTAGACTGACTTTTGTTAAACAGGAATGTTGGAGAATGTTTGTGTATTCTGACAGGGGAGAGTCAGAAAACATTGTCTCAATGGGGAGGATTTCCTCATTCACCTTGTTTGCGTAGTTGGGGGAAGAGAGAACAAGAATGACCAGGTGGTGAGAATGCTGTTGATTGGTGCACTGTTCATGTGGAATGTCGGAACGTGGGAAAGGCAGGCTGCTTTGTGTGGGAGTTCTAAATGGATCTCCAAATTGCTAGCACACAGTACTTTAACCTTTGTGTAAGCACTTACTAATTCAAGAGTTTCAGGGTTCAGTTGAGCTTTAACTAATTTAAGAGGTTTTGGAGGCATATTGCTCCAGGTTTTAGACTTGTGTACGTCAAGCCAAAAACTTTTTTCTAACCTTGTTTAGAATGTGGAATGTTTAACATTTGTGTTGGGTTTTTACTGCTATCTAGTGCTTGGTTAGGGAAATTTTCCATCACTTTTTCTCTTACTGAGAAAGGTTCACAGGAAGGGGGAACATTTGCAACAGGGACACAGACTGAAATAAAAATCTGAGACCGACTTTAGCTTTCCACTACTATACTAAACACAAGTATTTTAATTTGTGTCTGTGTTGATGTTGGAGAGTTCTCCTTACTTCTTGTCTTCTGGTAAAACTATATCAGCAGGACAGGAAGAGAGGGTAAATGTAAACAGTGCTCTGGGTAGCAATAAAACTCTACAGGAATTCTAAAAATTCCGAAATATATTCAAAAGCAGGAATAAGTTTGAGCTTGACATGCACTTTAAAGTATATCTAAACTCAAGAAATGTTATATATTGTAACTTACCAGTCCATAGATATGGAAGCTGCATTAGCAGGCATCCATACATCATGCAATAGCATTGTGCATTCATGGATATGCACCCATATCTGCATGCCTTTTAAACCTGGATGTGTAAATAACTCTGTAGAGCTACTGTGTCTCTATTCACTAACATAGGCTACCTGCTTGCATCTCCACACTGCTTCACATGCACAGATGGCTCTTGGATGCTGTATGGTTATCAGCTCCCATGTGGAGTCCTACATGCATTTTGTGCAAGTGTAGCGCTTTTCCCCAAAGGGGCCGCTGAGTATAGGCAGGCTCTCCCCCAATAGTACTGAGGTTGCAAGACCCAGACACAGTTCCAAACACACCTACAAAAATAATCTCAGTCTAGGTCAGTGATGGTGAACCTTGGCACCCCAGATGTTTTGGAACTATATTTCACATGCACTCTGCAGTGTAGTGAAACATCATGGGAAATGTAGTTCCAAAACATCTGGGGTGCCAAGGTTCACCATGCCTGGTCTAGGGGATGTATTTTTATGGATTTAATGCAGAAAACTTGAACAGAAGAAAGGAATGGGTGCAGGATTATCCAAAACATCAGGAGAAATTAGCAGGAAGACAAACCTTAGGCAAAAGTGAAAAGTCTCTTATAACAGTCCTTGTTGGCTGTGCTAGCAGTCCCAGTCCTTACAGGCCCAGTCCCAGTCCTCTGGCACTTATATTCTGAGACATGTGCACACTTGGGATCCATAAACAAACTTTTACTCACAAATTCAAAATACAACTGTCTGCCATCCAGCCTCCATGTGACACTCTCCAGCAAGGAATAAAGGATCCTTCTCCAGACCGTTCTCTGCAAGTGATACTCAAAGCAAATATTTCTTCATCAGATCTCCTTTAAGCCCTTAGCCAAGCACAAGCTGAGGCCCAAAGAGCAACACCAGTACAGAAGCTGCATCCCAGGACAAGAACACTCTGAACAAGCCTCAAAACATTTATCTTACTCATCATCTGTGTTCCCCAGGCCCAAGTTGACTAAAAGCAGATAAGTATTCATAACTTTAGTGGCTGACCCTACTACTCTATTCTTTGGAAGCTTCTTCCAGAGGGAGGCAGGAACCTTCAACAACTAAGCTTAGGGAAATCTGACCAAAAAAAAAAAAAAGATCGCCATTCCACTGATTATAGTAAAAGCTGAACTGAGCCTTTCAACTGTCACATGAGACCTATAGCAGTGATTTAGATGCTAGTGAATTGATTGCCTAGTTACTGGGCAGCTCAGAAAATTGTGGCTTCCATTGTGTGCTGGTGACAGGCACTCTTTATACATCTCTATTTGTTTCTCAGTAATTAAATTAAACTCCCTTTATCAGTCTTTTCAGAAATGTATTTGTAAGAGCAGAAACAACAGTGGAAGTTTTACTGCATTGCAGTAGGTTTTTTTTTTTCACCTTCATTGTTACGGTTAACAAAAGTCTTGCTGCTTTTCTAGGTATTTTCTTTTGCCTTGACTGTTGAGATTCACATTTGTTGAATGCTGGCATGCTTTAACAGAGGAACTGAATTGCCAGTAATTGGATTTATTGAATGATCTCTGTCAAGAGAACTAAATGTTGTATTTTAGCAGAGAAGCTTCCTTTGTGGTATTTTAAAGGTGAACAAGCAGTTAGACATAAAAACAGAGGTGAATGCAGTCATGTATGTATGAAAACAATTTAGGTGTATTTTAAATGCAGCTTCCGTACCTTAATCAGTTTTGGTATCAGCCTCTTCAAATTTCTTGTACAGTAAAACTAACAATGGGATAGGTAAAGGGGGGGGGGAAAGTGTGCCGCCCACCCCCCTTCTTTTTTTGTTTTCTCTTCTTCCCCTCCCTGCCCTTCCCTCTTTCCCTTTTCCCTACATCTTATGCCCCTGATTGTCCTATTAGAGGCACCTAGTTACCTCCCTTACTTAGCCATCTAGGAACTCTGGGCAACGACAGAAACAAAGTAGAGGGGGAAACTGAGCCGTATACGCAGACCTTAGTAAAGTTCGGGATTACTGGATAAACCTTATCAGCTGAGGTCAAGATATCCCAACTCTCTTGATAGCCCTGTAAGGGTATCAAACAGACATAATAGCAATATAAAGCCTAAGAGCAGCAACTGCATGGTGCAACTAAAGGGCAGTAAACACATGGGCGATCTTGAAGGAAGGGCACCATCTAGGGTCTACGATGTTTTATATTTGTCTTTTTGCAGACATTTCACACTCTAGTCAATGTTACATAGGAATGCTTTTGTGCAAATGTAAGACACGTTGATTGTTGAATGTACATTTAGAATGCTGTTAATTCAGTATTATTTTGTATGATGCTTTAAAACACAAAATAAAAACTGCTTTGGTAAAAAGTGTGCCACATGTACATAAGGTGAGAAAGAACATACTGACAGGAGGCAAGAGCAAAGGGAGCAGAAGGAACATATCATCAGTTTCTTGTGGGTTATTTACAGTCCAATCACAAGCAGGAGGCTGGTAGGTGACAAAGCTGTACTGTATTTTGCAGTAAAGAAAGTCAGGTCACAAACTTGGCTGTGCTGACTTTCAAAGGCTGTATAAATCTTAGAATTGGTGCAACAGAAATACAAATATTTTGATAGGAAATAGAATTTCCGTATGTGTGTATTTAGCTCTTACCTGAAGGTCAGCTTTTAGGGAATTTTAAAGTACAATCCTATAGTTAAAGTGATTGTAAAGTCATTTTTATAACTAAAAAACATGTTATACTTGCCTGTTCTGTGCAATGGAACTGCACAGAGGATCTCTGAGCCTCCTCTTTGCGGGTCACCCACCGGCTCTTATTCTTCTCAGTCTGCCATCATAGGAAGTCGCTTCCGATCATGGCACACCTGTGGTCTCCATCCCGAGTCATAGACACAGACAATGCGGCTTGGCTCAGTCCCCCCACTCCCTCCTCACAGGATTCGACTGACAGCAGTGGGAGCCAATGGCTCCCGCTGCCTCAGCAAAATCTGTGAGATTGGGGAGAGCTGGAAAGCTAGGCTTTAGAACCACTTAACTTTTTTTTCCCCCAAAATAGATTTTTATTGGTATATTTAGAAATTACAAGTTCAAGGTTATGTACATTCTGTTATCCAAAGTGCAAGGAGCAGCATTAACAAAATATAGCAGTACAACTTTTTAGATCATGAAACGGCTAAAGTGCGGCAAACACATTAAGTCCAGGAATGTAATGAGCAACATGGTAAAACATATAACAAGTACCATAGGTGGTTCGTGCCATTGAGTCACTGCTTAATTGGATGGAGGGAAGGGGTGCCTCCACCTGGACACCCCCGTAGAGTGCTAGACTGTGTCCGTTTGAAGGCAATCCCCACCCTCCTGCAGTTTAACCATCAAAGCAAAATCAGCATTCAGGGTCATACAACAGGGGTGTGGTAGAGAGCGAAAGGGATTACATCAGAGTTAGAGGTAGAATGTCTTAGTTAGTTCATTAGAGTTAATCCATTATTGCCACTTTTGGTGTATACGTGTTTTACTATGGTGTCTGAGTGCCAGGGTTGTTTCATGTATAAAGTGGTCATGTGTGGTGCTGATCACATCGTGAAGAGGGGGGGGGGGGGGTCTGGATTTTTCCATTTCCTAGCTATACTAAGGCAAGCTGCCAAGAGTATGTGAATTATGACAGTTCTTGTCGGATTGGGGACTCAATCTATGTTCAGAGATAACAATGACAGCGATGGTTGTTCTTCCATTGTTATTTTTGTCACGCCAGAAATTTGTTGGACATGAAGTGCCAAAAAAGAGAGAGGGTGGGGCAATTCCAGAATATATGGAGTAGATCCACATAACCTCCAGCAGGAGTTGTCTAATGTTGTGTTAAATTTGAACAGCCTGTCAGGTGTTAGGTACCAACAATATGTCAGTTTTTACGCAAGTTCCCAGAGAGTGGAGCAGCAGGTGGCTTTGTAGGTTGAATGGGCATCTTTTTCCCATTGGGCTAGAGTGACATTTTGTTTTAAGTCTTTCTCCCATCTGGTAAGTACATTGGAGGTAGAGAATGTGGTTTTGGAGTGGAGCAAATTATAAAACATTGTTATGCCTTTCTGGTGGGTAGTAGGGGATTTGAAGTAGATCCAGGCTTTTTAAGGGAGTTTACATGTACATGTTTTGATTGATTTGAGGCAATGTTGAGAACCACTTAACTTTGATGTATCTGTAATTCAAAGGGGTAGTTGTTGAAACTACCCAATTTTCTGCTTCTCAAATTCCAGAGCAGGCTGCTTCAATTCAAGGTTGGTTCCAGTAGTATGGAATTGGATTGCAGTTATAACTGTAGGTAATTAAATGAAAGACTTGAAGAGTTTGCTGCTGACTGAGGTTAAGGCAGGCCATACACGGTGCAAATTTCTTTCCTGCAGCCATCAATTTCAAAAAAGAAATTTGCACGATTTCTCCAATCAACACAGACAGTGCTGATAGGGGAATCCCTCCTGCCAAGCAATTGTCTTCCAGTGCAGGGAATCCGTCCCCACTGGGAGAAGACAGTGATTATGGTTAGCGGCTATGACAGTATCCTGCAGGCTAGTTGTACCCTAGTTGATCAGTAAATTCTGCCTGCCCATTCCCAGTTAAAATCTTGGCTGGTTCCTCCTGAACCCGTCTAAGATGACCCTTGTGCCAAAGGCTTACCAAGGGAGCAATGCCATTGAATGGTGACTAAATTGCCAGAGTGGCAAGACACACTGAACACCATGTAACAATTTCCAGTACATATAATAATAATGACTTAGTTTAACATCAGGAGAATCCAGTAAATTCAGTTTTCGGTCTTTTATATATGCAACATAGAATATGTACCTATCATACATATATATGTTTTTATATTTGTAAGGTATGTATCATTTTCACAGCATCAACTGAATATCTCCAGTTAATTTACCTTTTGAGGTATGATAACTTATCTGAAATCCTTTTCGGTTGGGTTTTTATGGGCTTATTTTATTATTGTTCTTTTCTTGCAAGGTAGGTTCTAGATTTGGATTTGATTGTGCTAAAAGATGTTTGGATATATTCATCCAAATTACTGCAGATGTATGAATATTGACAATCCTTACATTTCTTACAGATTTTTGATGGTGTCTTATGCTGGTCATACACTATACAAAAAATCAGCCAAAATTCAGTCATTTAGATCATTTGTTTTTCGGCCAGTTAATATTCATAAAATCGATAATCGTTGGGACGTCTTTGATCCAAACAATGAAGGACAAGTTTGTAAATTTTCTGCTGAACGAACGATAAATTGAAAGATTAATGTGTTTCCCATCCGAACTGTCTTCACTAGGCATATGTAAAAAAACAAACAAAAAATGTCTGAATTATTCATTTTTTTAACTTAACATTTATTTGGAAATGATAAGAAACTTAAACACAAAAATATAGCAATACATAAAAATTACAGAAAAAAAGGTTACAAAAATAAACTTTGTCCATGCCATTATCCTCAAATTAATCTTGAAATACAGAGTCTGTGTGTATGGCAACTCCTAGAACTTTGTCACACGACAGATAAAAATCTATAGTAACGAGCCAATGTATTTGATCACAGCTCAGTTTCTAGAGTGTATTGAATCTCTAACCATGGCAGAGCCTTATTACTGTGTTCTGTGGAATGATAATTGAAGAATGATCCTCTCCTTATTTGTCAGCATTTCCCTGACAGAATCAATAAGAATGAACACCATTTCACTGCAAATTCATTAAAATTCTGTATTCTTTGCTCTCTGAAAACTAAAGGTCACATTTGGTGATTGTGTGGCAGTAAAAGTCATGGCTAGAATTGTCTATTTGTACAGTATGTCAGTAGGCCATTTCAGTGTTAAAGAAAGGGGCTTAAGAGGCTTATCTACATAGGACAAGAGCATCCAAGTCAACAAAGGTGATGAAATATTTAATATTTAGTGAAGCTAAGTCAGCTAAATACTTATTTGAATACATATATACTAACATTTACCTGCAATATGCATTGAAGTCATGGCAAACCATTTATGGTACCCACTGCCACACTGCATACCCACGATTAAAATGAATGGTTAACAAAAATGGCAAATCATACAGCAGCATATCTATATTTTTTAAATGTGGTTCCTTGTAGTTCTATTTTAAAGTGAACCTGTGACCAGAAATATTATTGAAGCAGAGCTCCACCAAAAAGGGTAAGCTCTGCTTATTTGCTTCCTCTCCCCCTCCGCTGCCACATTTGTCACCTTTTGGGGGGAGCAGGAACCTGGTTTTGACAGGTACCCACTACCACTTCCGGCTGACTTCACAGTGGCAAACTCATCCAGACGTTTGACCCCTCTTCTCCTTCCCCTACTGCCAAGCCATTCACAAAGCACAGCACACATCATGCATGCACAGTAGGGAACCGGCTGTGAAGCTGCAAAGCTTCACTGTTGGTTTACCTTTCCTGAGATGGCAGCGGCAGCACCTGAGAGCTGATTGAAAAATCTGCTCCGGTGAAGACACCGCTGGATTCATGGACAGGTAAGTTTTCTAATATTAAAAGTCAGCAGCTACAGTATTTGTAGCTGCTGACTTTTATTTTTTTCTTGAAGGAGCCTAGAGCTCCAGTTTAAGAAGGAGTAAGGAAGTTTTACCAGAAGCTCTCATTGATCTTTGTAGCCCTTACTGACCACTGTAGCTGTAGTGGTGAAGGACTAGGGAGATAAAGTAAGGGAAAATCTCTAAGGACACAGACTCCAACAATACACATTTTTCTATTATATGCGGATGAATCATAATCGCTGTCTGGGTATTATTGCCATCAGTTTTTTTTCCTGTCCCAGTGACTGTCCTAATGGCTCCTTATTTCTGGTCCTGCTGTCACAGGGACAGAAAGAGAAAGGAAGCCTATTCTGTAGGGACAAAATCTATTCTATATTCCCATTGCACTACTTACAAGAAAGGGCCTGAAGTTGAAGGGTGCTGTACTGTAGTAAGTGGCAACTGGTTAACCAGTGTAAAGCAGAGAAGAAATTTGTCACCAGTGCAATATAGATCTTTAATCGTTAATCGTTAATACAGTCCAAATTTTGTCAAAGAGATCACATCACAGTGCAGATACGCTGTGCATGACCACTTTTGTAATAAACAACCTGTATCTGACCTAAACAACCTGTATCCTGCCTAACCTGTATAAAGATGTGTGTACTTACCAATTTTTAATCTGCTCCGGTCTGGTCACATAATCCCGCAGCTCTGGTCAGGGAGCGCTTAACAACAAATGGAGCTGTGACGTAACCCACCATAGGGTCCAATTGCCCAGCCGTTGTTGGCTCTTCCTCCTCTCCTCTGCAGCAGCTGCTCACTGACACAGGGGAGCTGGAGTTGTGGGATCACATGACCAGACTGTAGCAGATAAAAAATAGTTACGAACGTTGTACGTACACCTTTTTTAATGCAGTTCAGGCAGGATAGGTAGGAGGAAGGGAGAGGGAACATGTTTTAAGAATAGTTAAACTTAGGTTTTTTCCCTTAAGTTAAAATTGTGTATTGCTTATGCCACCGCCCCTTTTAATTCTCTAATAATACATTCACCTCCACTTTTCTTCTAGTTATGCAAAATCACTTTCTGTGATTTCAGCTGCTTTGTGGGGCATGTCATTAGGTACTAAACTAAAAACTTTACTTTCTAGCTCTGACATCAAAAACATTGCTACTACTTCTTAGTAAATTACACCAACACAATGGCATCCTCCAAAAGTCAAGTGCAAAAAGAAGAAATGTTCTTAGATACTCAGGCAGTAATAAGTTACTGGGGCTTATCTTGTGTGCATTAAATTGAGTCTAGAGAGAGCAGTTCTTCTGTGTTTGCTTTTTTCTTAGATACCAGATCTAAGCAGTTTTTGAGGTAACTATATCTCTTAACCTCCATTAATATTGTGCTCCATATGCTCTGTCTTCTTATATAAAATAAGCTTTTTTTATTTGCTGAGGTTGAATAATCTTTTCTACATCCACAATATTATTATTTGAACATGGGTGTAGGTCCATTACTCACAATGATAAAAAGGTAAATAGCAAAAGCAGAACCTAATGATTATTGTTATGTGCTTTGAGCACACGGGAGATTCTTACGAATGGGAGTAAAATGCATAATCCATAATAGTACTCTGCTTGATAAAGGATCAGGGTGGCAAAAGAAAAGCAAACTCTGTGCCATGCCGTCATATTAATCAGAACAAAACTTACAGCAAGATTATCAGCCACCCAGAAATGTACAGTCTATAAAAAAGACAACAAAAAAAAACATGCTAATTAAGGCTACATAAGGCATTTGAGTGTCAGGCCGCGTACACACGTGGGGACTGTTCGCCCAACTTTGTCCGTCAAACAGTTTCGGCAAACAGTCCGCTCAAAATTAGCATGGACAGACATGGCCACACACGACGGACGAACAGTTTGCTGAAACCGTGCGCGATGACGTGAACGGCACGTACGACGGGACGAAAAATACGACGTCCTATACACTGCATTATAACTTTCGGCGTGTAAATCCTTTCTGAGCATGCGCGGAACTTAGTTTGACGAACAAGCCTACACACGAGGGGACTGTTCGCTGAAACAAGGTTTCAGCGGACAGTTTTTCGGAATTTCCGAAAAACCTTGTTCAGCGGACTGTTCGCTGAAACTGTCCGCTGAAAGCCCACACACGAGCGGACTGTTTGCCGAAACACTGTTCAGCGGACAAAGTTGGGCGAACAGTCCCCGCGTGTGTACGCGGCCTCAGACAATCACAGCATGTTACATTTATCAAAATGATCTGACATTGCAAAGATTTTTGTTGTTATAAACATAATAAACAATGAAGTACATATACTCTACCATAATGTAAGTGGTGCAGTGCTTCGTATTCTCACATGAAACTACCCTTATTGATCATTAGAAATAACTTTTGCCGCACAGTTACAAACTTTAAAGTGCATGTACCACGGCCCAATGGTTCCCAAGCTGCCCTATGCAAGTTCTTATTTTTCAGAAAGCCAAGAATAGAAACACCTCCCATCAAATGTCACAATACGGAATGTGTTGTTAAGACAACTCGTTGCATCATGTGAGATTAATTGGGGTTGATTTACTAAAGGGAAAAAGACTGTGCACTTTGCAAAGTGCAGTTGCGCTCTCCAAGTGCAGTTGTTCCAAAGCTTAATAAATAAAGGGAGCTCTGCTGATTTCCATCATCCAATCATGTGCAAGCAAAATGCATCTTTTATTTTCCTTGCATGTGACTTGGTACTCTTTGCAAAATGCCTTACCTAATTTACTAAGGCTAATAAGTTCTGGAGCAACTGCAAAGTGCACAGTCTATTTACCTTTAGTAAAGGAACCCCATTGTATTATGAAAGCTCATTGTAAATATTTAGGGGTTTCTGGAAGCTTTCACATTTTTTACAGTGGTCTGTCGGCACCAAATGGCACCATCTAACAACTCAATAAGTTAGTTTCATGTGTTAGAAATCATGTGTGCTGTTAGTTGTTTTTCCTTTCCTTAAAAATGCACTTAAAAAATAAAATATTTTGTACTCATAAGGTGGTTGAAAGAAGTCTGAACTGAGAGCATTATTTAGGCTATCTAACATCCTTCTGAACATGAGATGGAGGTAATCAATGCCAACCTACAGAATTCTCTAAGTACAATTTTAAAAGTTCCTGTGATTTGTCAAGCTGTAGAGTATTGATCTCATCACATACATTAAAAAGGATAAGGCCACTATCACCCATCTTTATTAACCTCCCTGGCGGTAACCCCGAGCCAGACTCTGGATCGCTTCGCTGGATGCAGGGAGGACACAGGGAGACTTACTTACCTTGTCCCCTGGATCCAGCGATGTCCGCCGCGCTGTGTGATCGAGCTGTCCTCCGCTCGATTCACAGTGCCGAATGCCACCGAGCTCCGTTCCCTGTGGCGTTACGGGAGCGGAGAACGGCGGCAAATTCATAAAAGTAAAAAGACACAAAACACACACAGCACTGTAATCTTACAGATTACAGTGCTGTATTAAAAATTACACACCCCCTTTGTCCCTAGTGGTCTGTGCAGTGCCCTGCATGCACTTTTATATTATAAATACAGTTTTTTCTGCCTGGAATTTTTTCTGCCTGGAATTAGCAACCAAAACGTGTCCCTTTTTCAGTGTTTTAGGATTTGATTACATTATTGAATAATTTTTATTATTCTTTATTATATTATAAACTTTATCATACCCGGGATGTCTGCTAGACTCTGGTTTGAACAGATTTAAGAAAGTTACTCCTAAGAATTACAGGACTACAAAATAAAACGCCAGATTTCCATGAAAAATAATTGTATGGCTTTCAGCACCTAAAACCAGACTGAATCATACCACCAGAGAGGTTAAGGCAAAGAGGCAGTCTCATTTTATTTGGGGTTTGTATTTTGCATATCATTACTGATCTTTGCATTTTTAACAGCCCAAACAGTCGAAATATTAGAAATCCAACCTTTCTTACTTGAAGTCTATATAATATTTGTCATAGTATAGTTTTGTTATTAAATGCTTCCTGGCATCAGGCATTATATGGGTTGGCTATGCAATTAAAATACCCATGTCTAATTCATCCCATTCAGACACCTGCAATTTTAATTTGCTGTTGGGCTGTTTGCGGTGCATCGTTGTCCAAGCCTGATAGTCCCCAAAGTATGGGTACATATATATTCCTATATTAGTAATATTAAACATTTACAGACCTGCAGTCTATTAAAGATAAACCACAGGAAAGAAATTAAAATCAATTAATGCAATTATGTATTCTATTAAAAAAAAGACACAAGTAGTGTACCCAAATATAATTTAGTATCCAAATATTGTATTTCCCTGTATAGCAGCCTGGAAGAGGGACAGTACAGTACTCTAAGAAAATCAGGCTCTGCTACATGCACATATGCTGATAAGGAACATGCTGAGTCAGCAGAATGATGTGCTTACCAGTCTGTTTTTGCTCTTTCACCATCCTGTGACAGGCTGGGGGCAGAAAGGCAACCAAGCTGTATTTTTAATTGCAGTAGAAAAAAGACAGGTCATCACTTCACTGTGCTGTGTACATCGGGTGTTTTACTCCAAGGACTGGATAAATCCATGGACTAGACAAAAGAAAATTCAAATCCCTTGGTAGGTGAAACAAGTCCATATATGGTTTTCCTGGATTTCAGTCTACTTTCATAAAAGAAAAAGAAAATTTTACCTTAAAGCAAACCTTTCCCCTTCCTAATAAATGGTCAGTGCTAATTAAAAGTATTGAGGCAAACAATTTTACTTACTTGTAGCAACGCACTTTTCTTTATTTTATTATAGCACATCGTTCTGTCTAGCCCCTGCTCTGCAATTTGTGCCCCCAATTTTTCAAAGAAAGTCAGTGGCGGTCACCTTTTTGTTCTTTGTTCCCTTGGATGGCCCATGGAAGACCTCTGTACCAGATCCAACGCATATGTTATACGAGATCTGGGATGGTTTGTTATTATCTACATGTTGGCCTGGGGTTAGCAATAAGAGCGCCTTAACTGCACTTAAAATTCACTTTTCTGAATCCAGACAATGTATAAAAAAAGATCCATGAAGATGACCCACACAACCAATATTGCTCTAAAATCTTGCTTTTATTCAGGAAACCACAGTGTACAATACACAGGTACAGTCAGTTGATGCACTTTAACTTACACGGCTTTAAAGGGGTTGTAAAGGTTCGTTTTTTATTTTCTAAGTAGGTTCCTTTAAGCTAGTGCATTGTTGGTTCACTTACCTTTTCCTTCGATTTCCCTTATAAATGTTTTTTTTCTTTGTTTTCTTCTGTCTGAATTTCTCACTTCCTGTTCCTCCTCAGTAAGCTGTTCAGTAAGCTGTTCTGGCTGACTAACCACCAGCTCGGATGATGGTGAGAAGTTTACTGAGGAGAAACAGGAAGTGAGATATTCAGACAAAGAAAAAAAAACATTTAGAAGGGAAATCGAAGGAAAAGGCAAGTGAACCAACAGTGTACTAGCTTAGAGGAACCTATGTAAAAAAATAAAAAATTAACCTTTACAACCCCTTTAATCATAACTACAATAGAACATGAAACTTTAAAATATAATGACTAAAAATAACAAAGGCTCCACCCTCTAAATAAATCAATTGATGAGAATGATTGCAAAAAAAACAAAACAGCTGATACAATTGCAAAGAAGCTGATGTATAAGCCACTATGCTTCACAAACAGACATCATAGAAAACAATATACAAATAAAATGTAAATTAAATAAAATAAAAAATACAAATAACAGTTTGATTAGATGGCTGTATATTGAAAGGAGAGGTGAAGATATAATGGGCGAAAACATAATTTCACACAGAGAGGAGGAATCTGGTAAGAGAGGCAACCTATTGTACATGCAAATCCAGATACCATCTCATGTTTAACCCTATAACCTAGTCTTTTTTGCCTCATCTAAAAAATGCCAACCCACCTGGCTGTCGTGTCTGGGTATCCGTGTAATGCAAAGCCTGTCACCTTAAGATGTCAGGTAAGACTTTCTTCTGTACGGTTACATGGGAAGAATTTTTCATGAAGCAATATATAAATTGTGCTAAAAATTACGTACTCTTCCTAAGTACTTGCACTATGTGCAGCCTGCAATATGTGGGTTGTTCCACACACTCTCTAAGGACCCAAATAGGAGAATACTATCGGACATGCCATTTTAGGGACTGTCACCAAGGTGATCTCTCCTCATTTTGATTTAGGGGAATAGAAAGGCTTTCACGCTTACCGGGAGGAGGAGATAAAGAGAGGATGCTTTTGGGAAGAGAGGCTTGGTGGATTTGTAGATTAAAGACCAGATCTCCCCAGGGGTTATATAAGAGATAAGATCTGGATTTGTATGTACCTTCCTGGATTCCTCCGCTCTGTGTGCAATTATATTTTTGCAAATTATCTCTTCACCTCTCCTTTCAATATACAGCCAATCAATCATACTGTTATTTTTTTTCTTTTTTGTTTTTTATTTACATGTTATTTGTATATTGTTTTCTATGATGTCTGTGTGTAATGCATAGTGGCTTATACATCAGCTTCTTTGCAATTGTATCAGCTGTTTTTTTTTCCATTCCCATCAATTGATTTCTTGTTGGAAAGTAGTTGGAGCCCTGGTCATTGTAGCCACTATATAATTCAAAGTTTCATGTTCTATTGTGGTTATGATTAAAGCAGTTGAAAAGTCAGAAGGCTTTTTATCTTAATGCATTCTATGCATTAAGATTAAAAAGCCTTCTGTGTGCAGCAGCCCCCTTCATACTTATCTGAACCCTTCGTGATACAGCAATGTTGCAGGAGTGTCTTGGCTACCCGGGAAACTCCTTCCTTATTGATTGAGATGGCAGCGTGACGCCTTTGCCCCCCCTGCTGTCAATTACAGTCAGTGAGCCAAGAAAAAGAGAGAGGGGGCGGGGACGGGACCGTGTCTGAATGGACACAGGGAGCTGCAGCTCAGCACAGGTGCCCCATAGACAGCTGCTTGCTGTGGGGGCACTCAACAGGAGGGAGGGGCCAGGAGCACAGAAGAGGGACCTGAGAAGAGGAGGATCTGGGCTGCTCTGTGCAAATTCACTGCTTAGAGCAGGTAAGTATAACATGTTTGTTATTTTTAACAAAAAAATGAGATTTTAATAACACTGTAAAGCCGTGTAGGCTTGAAACATGTCAACTGACTGTACCTGTGTATTGTACACTGTGGCTTCCGGATCATCTTCATGGATCATTACTTTCAGAGGGGGGACTGTGGATCAGGCACCTGTGAGCTCTGTTGATGGTGGATTAAATGGGTAGTAGCACTGAACGTTTTGTTTGCAGTAATGTATAAATAATAACTTAAAGAGGTTGCAAACCTAGAAAAAAAATGAAAAACCCCCAAAAAAACATGTAAGACAAAGACATGGTGAGCTAGTATGCATCGCATACTATCTCATTATGAAATACTTACCTTAGAATGAAGCCTTGCAGTGAGACCCACACATCACTGACATGGCTTACATCTTACCTGGTGTTTCTTCCAGGTTTGCAGGCTCTGTAATTGGCAGGAGCTGCAATGATATCACAGAGCCACAGGTCACGGCACAGACCCCGAAGAAACGTTGCGGGCGGCTGTTCCTTCAGAGCGCCATATACAGTAATATCTCCTAATCTGTGCAAGTTTAGGAGATATTTACAGTACCTATAGATAAGCCTTATTATAGGCTTACCTATAAGTACAAACACACAAGGGGAGTTTACTACCTCTTTAAAGTGTCACTAAACCCCCAACAGTAAAATCAGTTATTATATGCAGTAAAACACGCTTGTTATACTCACTGTGGAACCTAAGGGGTTAATCCTCTGCATTGTGTGAAAAGACTGTTTAAGTTCATATGCACATATCCTACCCTTCTTCCACTGACTCCAAAACAGGTTCAGATAAGGCAGAGCCTTTGGAGACATTTTTTCTTGGGAGAGTGCATGTGATCACTACAGAGTCAATCAGTATTGTCCAGACAGAGGGTCAGGGGTCCTGCATCCTGATAGGACAGCCAGTGCAAGTATGAAAACTCCTCCTACAAGCTTTAACCAGGCACTTATAAAAGTCATAAGACAACATACTGCTGATGAGAAAAGGTATTTTGCAGTTTATATTTACTAAAATAATTGCATTTCCATGTTCTGTGTACTGTGGGAGACCAGATATGGTGAATGAATGGTCCTGGGTTTAGTAACACTTTAAATAAAAGAGATTTCACAAGATCTAGGAATTTAGGAATCAGATCTCCCTGGATGGTACTAGTGATGTAGCTTTCAGATATGTCACCAGTGTCCCAGGGAAGCAAGGTGAGATTATAATTATATCAACTTATGAAAAGTAAATACCACAATACATCTTTAATTAAACACAGGTCCTCAGAATGTTTCATGTGTTGCATACAAAGCTGCGTGCACCAAGGCATTTAGAGTTTAGGGAGGAAAGAGGTCCACTTTATGGAAGGATAGGAATGACACAAAAAAAGTGTTAGTACTTACAATTTTTAAAATGCAAAGGAATAATAAAAAAGTTATACATGGTGTTACTGCTATTAATGGTGTAGGGTTTAAAAGTGTAACACAGAAGGTGAAAAAGCTTTGATAAGTTTATTGTGTAAGTAAGTGACATGGAAGGTGGCATAGCTAACAGTCCATTAGGGAAAAAAAGTAGTGATGTAAAAATAAATTTTCTTAATACAATTCTCTACTTCAACTTTAATATAACTGGAATACTTGAACAGGCTGCACTTAGATAAGTGTCCAGTTGGGAAGGCCTAATGCTGTTAACCTGTCTAGGGCCCTGTTTAGGCCTCGTGTACACTGCTGCTGGTAAACGGACATTTAGGAGCAGTTGGGCATTTTTTTTTCAACTGCCCCTGAACTCTCCTCTATGTTTTCTTATCAGTACATGTACACAGGGCTGTTTATAGTTGTTTCTAGGCAGTTGGGTTTAGAGGCTTTTTTTGGAACGCAAAAAAATGAGTTCAGAAGCTGAGTTTAGAGGCACTTCAAGCGCCATGCGCTCCTAAACACGGTAACTTGCTTTTGTTTACAGGTGTTTTTCATTTTTGGCTATTTTGAATAAATATATATATATGTATTTATTTTTAAATGCTTCTAAATGCAAACACGGCAAAATGCCTTTAAACGTGGCATGTAAACACAGCAAAACAGACTTTTTAAATGTGGGTTACCATCTGTCAAGTTAACTACTTCCCACCGGGCCAATGTACATATACGGCCAGGTGGGAGCCACCTCCTTCTGACTGGATGTTCAGGAACGTCCTTCAGAAGGAGGGGGATCACACGCGCGCGTGCCTGCGCAGCCGCGCTATCCCGATGCGCTCATCACATCTCAGATCGACAGGAGGGCTCTGTGATTGGTCCTCCTGATCACATGACAGCCATGTCCAATCACAGCCATCATGTGATCAAAACAAACAGCCGGTTGCTAGGCAATCAGCTCCTCCTCTCCTCACACAGAAGTCGTCGATGAGGAGAGGAGAGCAGATCACTGCAGCCGGCTGGTGATCAGTGAGTATGAGCTGTTTTTACAGCTTTTTACTCACTGATCACTGGTCTAGAGTGTAAACACACATGTCCCCAAAATACACGTCACCACACATGTCCCCAAAATACACATGTCACCACACATGTCCCCAAATAAAAAAACACATGTCCCACTAAAATCACATGTCCCAATGACTATCTGCACACATATGTACGTGATCACCTGCACACATCTGTACATGATCATTTGTGTACATATGTCCGTGATCACACAAACCAATTATTATACACTTAACGGAATTTTTTTTACCAAAAACATGTAGCAGAATACATTTTGACTTAAATTTATGACAAAATTTGATTTTATTGGATTTCTTTTAAAATAGAAAAAAGAAAATATAGTTTTTTCCCCAAATTTCCGCTTTTTTTGCGCTTATATCACAAAAAAATTAAAAACGGAGTCATGAATAAATACCACCAAAATAAAGCTCTCGAACAAAATGATAAAAATTTCATTTGGGTACAGTGTAGCATGACCACATAATTGTCATTGAAATTGCGAGAGCGATGAAAGCTGAAAATTGGGCTGGGAAGGAAGGGGGCGAAAGTGCCCTGTGTTGTAGTGGTTAAATAGTTCAAGAGAGGTTGTAGAAACATCCTTAAGCCTCGTACACATGATCGGATTTTCCACTGGGAATTGTGTGATGACAGACTGTTGGCCTAAAATTTGACCGTTTGTATGCTCCATCGGACAATTGTGAACAAATGTTGGATGTCAGGCTTATACATTTTCCGCAGACAACAGTCTGTTGTCAGATTTTCCGATCGTGTATACGCCAGTCCTTTACATAAAAGTCCAAAGTACAAACACGCATGCTCGAAAGCAAGGACGAGCCGGAAGCGGTCAGTCTTCTAAACTAGCGTTCATAATGGAGAATTAACATTCGTGAAGCTGCAAATGATGACATTGCGAAATGCAGCACACAATTCTCTTCTCTTCTTTAATGGGATAATAATGAAGCTGCTTTGCTGGTGATATTGATGGAGTTATGGCAAGCAAATTTTCAAAGGCTTTTTTTTATAGTGATATCAAGAATAATATTCTTATGCTTGTTATTATTTTTTTGTTACCACAGCACCATTATCCCTTCATTTTTAAGATCAAAGATACAAGTATGTTGGTGTCCCTTGTCAATTTTAATTTTATTTTTTAAAATGTAACTGCCTACTCCCAAACTGTCGTTTGAAGTAAAACACCTAGTCAAGTATTATTCTCTACAATTTTTTTATTGTTCATTAAAAAAAGAAAACAAATAAAATTAAACATGCTATTTGCCAAGAGAACTTAACCAACAAGTGCATTTTCTACATCCAAAAATATAGAAAATATATCAAATCATTATTCAACCAAAAAATAAAATAAAAGGCTCATGCATGTGTCTAGCTTCTTAATAGGGGTACGTCATCCGGAGATAATTCCGAAAATCATCCGGATTTTTCTCCTGGAGCTTCCGCAGCAAAGGCATATGACATAATTGGTCACGATTAATAAAGCAACCATTTTGGCCCAAAAAATCCTCCTCCTCCTGTCCCTGGATTGGACTTGGGTCAAAGCAATAACTCCAAGGCCAATAATACATAACACGTTATCTCCTCCGATTCCGCAACATGGCTGGTTGATAAACGGCTGTTCACAAACTAACTGAAAAGCACGAAATGTAAATCGTGAAATGAAAAGCTCAAATCAAACTTCTTTTAACACAAAATTAGCAGAAGGAGCCCAAAAGGTGGCGCATGACAATTGAACTTCCTCTTTGTAGTCTCGTAGTACATCTAACACATCACTATGTTTGTGTTTGTATTCAAGACAAGTTCCTGGCCAATGCCCTTCGTACAAAAGTCTGACGTTTTGTCTGTGGAATATCTGATCATGTATTTAGTCTTTAGTCTTAATTCTGCTCTGACCACAATGCGTCAATGTTTGCAGCCTTGGTGCAGCACAATTACTGTATCAAATGTGCAAGTAGCATTTGTAGAAATAAACATGAGGTTAGATGTTGTCAGTGGTTGCCTTGGAAACAAAATTCATTCCAATCACAGATGGTAACATTCTAATAAAGAGCTTTATTTGCTTGTTTCTTCTACATCCATTTTTAGATATGAACTGAAGATACATAGGCAATTAACAATTTAACTTCACATAAGTTGTTATTTAAAGCTTTCTTGGCCATGGGCAGTCTTCTCTTTCTCATTAGGTGATGTTCCAATAGTTAAATTGGGGTCATGGCTCTTATCAGAGCATGTCAATTATACGCACAGATGTGCCCCTGTGTAGGAGAACAGATCACACTTTCTGCCTTTTGCTTGTTTAGTGATAAATATTCCTCTCTGTATTCATGTGCTTGGTAAATTATAATTGTAAGATCTGCGGGTATTTTAATGAGAAATTCTTAAAAATAGAATGATTTTATTTACTTTACACTAGCAACTTATACACACATCGATATAGCCTATGTTGGTGATGTAGGCTGGTTAAAACATATTTTTTTCTGTTTACCCACTGTTTGCGATTCAAATTAAAGAAAAAAGGAGTTTCCAATCAGTGCCTGGATTTGATGCCTATTATAATTTATTCCAGGTGTTTATGCAATTTATGCAGCACTTTACATGTGGAAGATTCACATCAGTCCCTGCCCTCAGGGAACTTACAAACTAAGGTCCCTACTTCATATGCATACAAGGGCCAATTGTCAGACAAGAAACAACCAGCATATCTTTGGAGCATGGGATGAAACCCTCATACAAATGCCATACAAGTAGCATCCTGATTGGAATCCAAACCCAAGACCCTAGTGCTGCAAGGCAAAAGTACTAAAAACTAAGTCAATGTTCTGCTGATTGCAGAATAGCCAGTATAGGCAGTTCTTCTTTTAGGTCTGGTTCACACTTTTGCAGGTTAAAGTTGATGCATAATTCAGGTGCATTTTGCATTTTTCAATACACATTTTTGATCCATTAAAGTCTCTGGAACCAAAAACACAACCTGCCGGTCCCTGGTCCTTTCCATAAAATGCACAGATGTGAACGTGACCCATAGAAAATCATGTTAAATGGACTGTAGTGTGTTTCTGCAAAACTGAAAACACACTAAAAATTACAAAGGTGTGAACCAGATCTCAGAAACATTAAAGTGTTTGTAACCTTAAATGTTATCACTCTGCCAGCCCCTCTCTTGTATCCATCAATAACATGCAGTGTAAGTGTATGTGGAAAACAAAGCTTCTATATACCTTTTTTGCAGATATCTTCAGGTCGGTCATGTGACTCCCAGCCGTTCTTCTACTCTGATCCAGGGCTACAGCGGGAGGAGCCGCGGTCACCTGCTGACATCAGCCGGGAGTCATGTGACTGGCCTGAATCGATCTGCAAGAAAAGGGATTTAGACGATTAGTTTTCCACATACACATACACTGCCTGTTATACCTGGATACAAGACAGGGCCTGGTAGTACTTTTTTTTAAGTTTAAATGCCTACTAATAGTGGCAGGAGAGGAGGGGAGGGGCAGCTCACACACACATACAGAACTGACAGGCGGAGAGGGGGGAGGAGGACACAGGAGAGCAAAGAGGATAGCTGCGGATAACGGGGGCACGTAAACTGACCACAGTGTCAGGGCTCAGCAGCCCTGATAAACCGTGGTCAGTTTACAGGGGGAGGGCAGCCAGGTCTTTCAGGTGATAAAAAGGGCCAAATAACATAGCACAAGCACTGTGTAAAAAATACTTTAACCACTTCAATACAGGGCACTTAAACACCTTCCTGCCCAGACCAATTTTGAGCTTTCAGCGCTGTCGCACTTTGAATGACAATTGCGCGGTCATGCTACACTGTACCCAAATGAAATTTTTATCATTTTTTCCCACAAATAGAGCTTTCTTTTGGTGGTATTTGATCACCTCTACGGTTTTTATTTTTTGCGCTACAATTAAAAAAATACCGAAAATTTTGAAAAAAAAAATGTTTTTTTGTTTCAGTTTCAAAACTTTGTAAATAAGTAAGTTTTCTCCTTCACTGATGGGCACTGATGGGGCTACACTGATGGGCACTGATAAGGCGGCACTGATGGGCACCAATGTGGCACCAATGAAGTGGCACTGATAGGCGGCACTGATGGGCGACACGGATGGGCGACACGGATGGGCGACACGGATGGGCGACATGGACGGACACTGATAGGTGGCACAAATTGGCACTGATAGCTGGCACGGATGAGCGGCACGGATGGGCGGCATGGATGGGCACGGATGGGCATGGATAGGCGGCACAGGTGGGCATGGATAGGCGGCACAGGTGGGCATGGATAGGCGGCACAGGTGGGCACTCATAGGCGGCACAGGTGGGCACTCAGGTGGCACAGGTGGGCACTCATAAGCGGCACAGGTGGGCACTCATAGGCGGCATCGGTGTTATACTATAGTAATGGATGCCAATCAGTGCCAAACAATAATGCATGCCAATCAGTGATGCCCATTGTGGGCACTGATTGGCATCCATTATGGGCACTGATTGGCACCCATTGTGCTGACTGGCATCCCTGGTGGTCTAGGGAGGATTATGACCTTTATTACCTTTTCCCTGGTGGTCTGGTGGCGTCTCTGGTGGTCCAGTGTGGGCATCCTCGGGGGGGCTGTGCTGATAATCGATCAGCACAGACCCCCCCTGTCAGAGGAGCAGCCGATCGGCTCTCCTCTACTCGCGTCTGACAGACGCGAGTGAGGGAAAGCCGATCACCGGCTCTTCCCATTTACACTGTGATCAGCCGTGATTGGACACGGCTGATCACATGGTAAAGAGTCTCCGTCGGAGACTCTTTACCGAGATCGTAGTTGCCGGGTGTCAGACTGACACCCCGCAACAACGATCACCGCGATGCGCGCCCCCGGGGGCGCGCCGCGGCTCATAATCCTGATCACGTCATATGACGTCCGGTCAGGATTATGAAACCACTTTGCCGCCGTCAATTGCCTATAGGGCGGGCGGCAAGTGGTTAAAGGAACAGGATACATTTTTTTAGGGTAACAAACACTTTAATAAATATATTTGAAAGTGAGGATATATTGGAATGAGGCTGTTACATAATTGGTGGTGGAGAACTAGTAAATCTAAAGGGCTGATGAGCTCCTGTGGGCAATTTAGATTTAGTTAGCCTTGCAACAGTGACAAATTGAAAATCCATATTATGATTACTCTGTAGTCAATCCCCAGTACTGTACTCAGTCAGTAGTTGTGCCAGTTCTGGAAAAGGAAATGTTTGTACTTTTAGTGAAAAGAACATAATAACTTAGCTTAAGGTTATTTTATTTTTATTTTTTTAATAAGCACAAAGGCCAGTACTTACATTGGACACTTACATTAAAAGAGAAGTATGGGCTTGTTTTTTTTTTTTTTTGTTATCATACTTACCTAGCTGGATGCAACATTGGTCCAATGCTGCATCTGTCCCCTGCCAACTCTAATACTGAGAACCTAGCGATCAACCACCGCCGGACGCTTGGTTCTCAAAGCTCTGTGAGCCGAGAGCTGGTAACTGTCAGTCACCACCCCTGTGTTCTGCCCCCCCCCCCACACTCACTGGAGCACTGGGCTGTGGAGGGGGTGGGAGCGGCCAGTTCAGGCTCTCACCAGCTTCCTGAGAGGCTGAGCTGGATGCCGGTCCATGCATGTCAATGCATGTGGGCATGACCATATGACCGCGATCCTTCCCGAGCCTGGACCAGCTTTGTGAAATCAGCCGACAGCTGGGTTCAGCCCGTTGTCTGCTGAAAATGGGAGACAGAAGTTCAAAACAAACCACTCCTGTGATTCACGGGAGAAGTACAACCAAACAAGCTTTAAGTGCCCCTTTTGCTGTTGGCAGTAGTCCTAATTGAAATCTGAAGGCCTTTGCTCCTTTCCCCCTGAACCTGAACACCCCTGCAGCCAAATTCTCCAAGTGCTGCAAGGGTTAATACAAGTGCTAAAGCTGTCACAGGCATTCATTAAGAGTGCTGACTCTGACCCCCTCACGTCTCCATTCACTGAATCTATACTATAGTGTTCATGAATTAATAGCACTTTAGGAATAGGGGAAGCATAACTTTAATTTATCTGCCCCTCTTCCATTTTCATTCATGGAAGCTATAGCATGGTTTGCATCAATGGAGGAGTAGGGAGGAAAGAATGGACTTAGTCGACACCCTTGATGAGTGCCTGGAACACAGGTCTAGCATGCATAATTACCCACATAGCAACAGAAGTTTACAGCTATGGGGGCAAAGGAATATGTATTTCATGTTTGGCACCAACACAAAGGACACTTCCCATTAAATGTAAGTAACATCCTTTGTGCTGGTAAAAAAAAAGACCTAAGCCTGGGATTTAATCCTGTGGTCTTGCAGCACTTGAGTCAATTGGATGTCATCTGATTAAGCTTATTCTCCATGTGTTTGTGGTGGATATTCCAATTTTGTGCACTCAGTTACACCCTCTGAGGAAGATGCATGTGGCTAAATATGGTACCTCCTATAGAATTGCAGGTTCAGCATTTGGGGTTCCCAAGATTACAGGGTATGAAGCATTAGTGGGGTAGCCTACTCTATGCATGGCAAGGACAAATCCTTGGATTGGTGAGCTGTGTTCCCTCATACATAGGTCCCAACTAATGGATTATTTTTGATTTTGAGGGTTTCTTGTTATGCATAAAATGATTCATGATTTTAAAAACTAAACAACTTAACAATAAAATTCTTAACTATTTTAAACAGCAATGTCTTACCATTTTTCTGATTATTTTGGTGTTTTAAAATAAGCACTACACAGTTTTGTAAATGGGTTTGGAAAGGATCTTTGGAAATTATGTTTACAAGTATGTTTCTTTGCGCAGGGTACAGTTTCACATTTTACAGCTATACTACCTTGTTTCATTGTGCTCCATTATACCAGCAATAAGTGCTTGTGGCCTTATTCATTACAAGTATTTTTCTTATTCTGAAATACAGTAAGCTGTAGCGATCAATCAGTGTCCATCTTTGTGGATCACTGGTCTGAATTTAGAGTGAATATCGATTGGTTGCAATGGGTTATTGAACATCCACATTTGCACTTGTGTAGACCTGGCTGGGAACACCGCTCCCCCTCTGTTGAAGGCATCTCATGATGGCTGCTCCTATTCTATACAAACCTTACCGCTTTCAAGGAGAGGTGTGATGTGTTTGTTAGAACTAATGATCCCTGCAGTGTAGGATGATATGGGCTCAGTTTATACAGATTCTAGAGACAGTGGGGTTAATTTAATAAATTAAGAGAAACTGTAAACCAACACAATGGGGTTAATTTACTAAAACTGGAGAGTACAAAATCAGGCACAGCTCTGCATAGAAATCAATCAGCTTCCAGGATTTTTTTTTGGTCAAAGCTTAAAGCAGATCTCCACCCAAAAGGGGAAGCTTCACTTGTCTGCCTCCCCCCCCCCCCCTCTGCTGCCACATTTGGCACCTTTTGGGGGGTGGATACCTGGTTTTGACAGGTACCCCCTACTATTTCTGGCTCACTCCTCCTTCCCCTGCAGGCCACCCATTCACAAAGCTCAGCGTGCTTCGCTCATGCGCAGTAGGAAACTGGCTGTAAAGCCGCAAGGTTTCACTGCCGGTTTCCCTTAGTCAAGATGGCAGCATGAGCACCCAATAGCCGATTGAAAAATTGGCTCGGGTAAGGACACCATTGGATTCCTGGACAGGTGTGTGCCCTAATATTAAAAGTCAGTCAAAAGCATTTATAACTGCTGACTTTAATTTTTTTCTGAAGGAGCCTGGAAGTCCTCCTTAATTGAACAACAAGCTAAAGTTAAATGCTACCACGCACAGGTGCACCAGATTTTGCACTTTCCAGTTTTAGAAAATCAACCCCAATTCCCTAAGTCCAGTTTCACTGCATATAAATCTAATAGAATGATTTAGAAAATTACATTAGAGTTGGGGGAACGGTTCAAGCTGAGCAAAAGTTTGGTCCGAACATCGCCTGTTTGTCTGTCCAGCGAACACCCAAGTTAGTGTTCGGCCGGTGGATTGCCCATCAATGCACTGTGCATTCTAAGCTCTGATTGGGCGGCGTCGTGGTTGATGATGGAGATACATTGGGGGATTTTTTTTTATTTTTAATAAAGGAATTGTCAAAAACGACTTCCTGTCTATATTTATTTTTAGACTTTTTTGGTCAATAGGTAGGGGTACCCCATACTCATTCACATGGGGGGATCTGGGGCCCCCCTTTGTTTAGGGGGCTTCCAGATTCCGATAAGCCTCCTGCCCACAGACCCCCACAACCACTGCCAAGAGTTGTCGGGGAAGAGGTCTTTGTCCTTGTGCTTTGGGGGGGGGGGGGGCTGTTGAGGACATGTAGTCCTGTATGGTTCAGAAGGAAGGAGATGGCTCATTCGCCCCCCCCCATTTCCTGACCTGCCAGGCTGTATGCTTGGATAAGGGTCTGGTATGGATTTTGGGGGGCCCCATGCCATTTAAAAAAAAAAGTTACATTTAAAGTTACAGTAGGTAAGGTTGAAAAAAAGACACAAGTCCATCAAGTCCAACCTATGTGTGTGATTATATGTCAGTATTACATTTTATATCCCTGTATGTTGTGGTCATTCAGGTGGTTATCTAATAGTTTCTTGAAACTATCAATGCCCCCCGCTGATACCACCGCCTGTGGAAGGGAATTCCACATCCTTGCCGCTCTTACAGTAAAGAACTCTCTAAGTAGTTTAGGGTTAAACCTATTTTCTTCTATTTTTAATGAGTGCCCATGAGTCTTGTTAAACTCCCTTTTGCAAAAAAGTTTTATCCCTATTGTGGGGTCACCAGTATAGTATTTGTATATTGAAATCATATCCCCTCTCAAGCGTCTCTTCTCCAGAGAGAATAAGTTCAGTGCTCGCAACCTTTCCTCATAACTAATATCCTCCAGACCCTTTATTAGCTTTGTTGCCCTTCTTTGTACTCGCTCCATTTCCAGTACATCCTTCCTGAGGACTAGTGCCCAGAACTGGACAGCATACTCCAGGTGCGGCCGGACCAGAGTCTTGTAGAGCGGGAGAATTATAATTTTATCTCTGGAGATGATCCCCTTTTTAATGCATGCCAATATCCTGTTGGCTTTGTTAGCAGCAGCTTGGCATTGCATGCCATTACTGAGCCTATCATCTACTAGGACCCCAAGGTCCTTTTCCATCCTGGATTCCCCCAGAGCCCCCCCCCCCCAGCGTATAGATTGCATTCATATTTTTGCCACCCAAATGCATTATTTTACATTTTTCTACATTGAACATGTTGGTGTGGAGTTCCCCTTTAAAATCCATACGAGACCCGAAGGGAAAAATATTTTTCTTTTGCCAGCGATGGTATTGTATTACTGGCAATTTAAAAGTCATTTCATAATTTTTTTTTCCTTTAGAAATGTCAGTTTTGCTGCAGTAGGTTATATCCAATAAATCAGATTCGCCACTTAACAGGCAGACTAAAAGGACCCCCCAGGCACTATATTTAAAGGACTTTTTTTAAATCAATGCTCCTGAACAAACAATCTTTTTGATAAAAAGTTTTGCATTGATACATGTCACCCAGGGCAGTACCTGGACCCCATACCCTTTTTATGGCCAGTAACTTGCATATAAGCCTTCAAAATGGGGGCTTTTGATTTTTCAAGTTTGGGTTCCATAAACTTTAATTGGGTTCACCATTTGGGTCAGAACTTTTTTTCTGTTCAGAAGTTCTAGTGTGAATCGAACAGGGGGGGTGTTTGGCTCATCTATAAATTATAGTGTCTAAATTGTTTGGTTGTTGGATCTTACTGTGCTTGCATCTCCCCTATATATATCCCCTATATATACGTCCACTTTCTTTGCTCCCTATGATTGTCCATATCCTTAAAGGGGATCTTTTATATGAGAACAATGTAGGCTGCCATTTCCGAACTCCCCTTTTTTAAACTCTAGTTCCTGGCTGTCATACATATGTTTTTGCTCCAATAACATGTGAGTATCTGACCCAGAACATTTTTAAAGATGAAAAATCCTTTTCTGACCCACATTTACAGCATGATGTTGGATATAAAAGTGGCAGCCTTCTGTTGGGTTCACATACTTTACATATTATTTCTATCCATTAAGTGCTGAGATTTTCACAGCTCTGCCACACAGCACATTCCTGACTGGCAGGAACGTGGACCTGATTTATCTTTGCTGCAGGTTCTAATTCATATACAGGTCTCCGGACCCTGTTAATGACTAGTAAGATGAGAACCAGCACACGTATGAGTTTATCTTTCTAGTTCTCTGATCTCCCCTCCTATCAGCACGCTCCTTGTACTTCAATAGACCTAATTGGCACCTTGTGCTGCTTCTTCCATCCTCTCAGCTCTACTGTATGGTAAACTACAAAAGGCTGATACCAAGTCAAATTCTGGTACTTACGCTGTTTGCACTTGAAAAAAAATGTAATGATGTATTAATGATCAGAGAGCTGCAATAATGTGTACATTTTATATATGCCTGGAGTGTATCATTCAATTATAAGGCTATAAAGCAATCATAAATTAAGTTAGAAGAACATTTTTTGAAAAATTTGAATTTGGTACATTCCATTTGTATAGATGCGGTATTCGTTATTTCGGTAATTTGTGAATTTGGAAAAATCCTAATTCGGCACGTTCCATTCGTATAGATGCGAAATTCGCTATTTTGAAAATTCGGAAATTCAGACGAATTCATATTCGTTAAGTTTTCACTAACAGGCAGACACATTTGGAAGGAAATTCCAAATAGTAATAATAATAATAATAATAAAAACTATAATAATGGATGGTTAATAATTTGTTACCTTCACTAACAGCCAAATTTGAAAGGAGATTCCAATACCAAAAAATTGATATCTATTATTATAGTTTTTAATATTATTATTAATATTAAATAATAATTAAAAAAATATATAATAATGGTTAATAAACATGATGATGTAATTATAATAGAAATTATCCAAATGTTTTTTGTTCTTTCGGATTTCCGGATTTTCGCTCTTATTTTCGGATTTTAGTTTTTATTTTTGGATTTTCATTCTCTTAAATTTTGGATTTTCGTTCTTATTCTTATTCTCAGATTTCCGTTCTTATTTTCGGATATTTGTTCTTTCTAATTTTTGTTTTTTGCTACTATTGCATGTTATAATTTAGCTGATGAGCCAGCGTTGTTGTTTTGTAGCTTAGTAGAGTCATTTTCCTGCAGGATCATAGCACTCTAATGCAGCTCCTTAATTTTTCCAGCACACAGCGTAATTTTTACTACCTTCTCGCTCATAAATGATTCCCTAAGTTGGAAATACCTGCATGTGAATTATTAAAAGAGCCAATAAACCATGTTAATGCATATCCACATCTATCTTAATAAGCTATTTCTAAACAGCCCATTTAAAAGACATTATCTTGTCATTAATACCATACTTTTTTTAACAGTAGCCATGATTATAATAAAAGATGTGCATTTACTTAATATTGTAGTCTTGCCGAGTTATATGTGGATTTTATTTAAAAACTTGAATAGTTGTGGAGAACAAAGCACAGTTTATAAAAAAATGAAAGCTGACATACTGTGTATGATGTTGTCCGTCACTAGCATTAACAAATCTTTATTTTCTGCATCTCTAACCTAGTTTTTCTTTACTTGTTCTTGCTGTAAATTTTCAACTTCATTTAGCAGACCAAGCTGTCCAGCAATTGTGGCAGTTGAGAAAAGCCATTTAACAATGGTCAGCTTTTTTCCATTTATGTGAAACCGTTATCCCAAACAGATAAAAAAAAAAAAAAAGCTGCAGTAAATGCTTAAAATGAGTTAATGATTTAGTGGATTTGGGTTTTAATTTGTTAGTCACTTACGTAAAGGCCGTCTCTACTAATCCATCTAACACTACCCTCTCCAGATAATTCCGCTGTTCATGGTTGTCTTCAATCTCCACCAAAGATCAAGGAGCCACCCTAAGACAAAAAGTGTATTTTTGGATTGATCAATAGTTTAAAATAAAGGGGAAAAAAAGAACTGAAAAGAAAAGAAAAACGAATACAGCCACATCTCAGAATTGGTACGCTGCAATATATAAAATTTTTGCAGGACATCTTGTTCTATGCAAATGTCTTTGGGAAATGAAAATATAGAAATTCCTGCATAACCACAACAGCTAAATCCCAGGCCATTTGGCCATTTTAACAGAAAAACCTCCATCACTTAATACTGCTACATTTTGCCCGCTCGGATTTGTTTCCTGCACATTCCTATTTGCCAGTAATGCAGCTCATCTTAATGATAAGCTAATAAGAATGTGATGGGCAGTGCCGGGACAAGGCCATCTATCGCCCAGGGCAAAGATGACATACTGCATACCCACCACTCCCCAACCCCCGAAAGGAAAGAGCATAAATTCCCTTTACAAGATAAAATTCCGCCCCCCCCCCCCCCGAAAAAAGGCTGCCCTTCTCCCAGTATGGACCCTCCCAACTCAAGTCCTCTCAATTCCAAAACACACCCCCTCCTAGCGCATCATGAGTATTAACAACCTCCCATCCCCCTTCGTAACACAAATCTCCCTCATAATTTCCCCTCCTAGCATAAATCCCCTCCCCTCTCCCAAATCACCCCTACTAGAATCCCCCATGCTAGCATGGATCCTCTTCACCCCATCCCCCGGTACAAATCTCCCCCCGGATCACCCATCCTGGCACACACCCCACAATGCTCCCTCTTAAAACAATTCTTACCCCCTTCTGCCCCCCAAATTCACCCTACCAGCTCAAATCATCTCTCCCCAATTCCCCCAGCACAAATCCCCCCTCCCCCTCTTCCAGCACAAATCCCCCCTGAATTTCCCCTCCTAAAACAAATCTTACCCCGTCACCCCCCCATTTCTCTTCCCAGCATAAATCGCCTCCCCCCAGAACAAATCCCCCCTTGCAACACAAATTCCCCAAAATCGCTGCTCCTAGAACAACACCTACTCGTCTCACCCCATTATTTCCCATCCCAGCATGAATTTTCACTTCCCCACTTCTAGCACAATTCCCCTCCAATTCCCCCCACCTAGCACTAACCCTCTTCTCAATTACCCTCTTAGTACACTCTCATCTCCAGCAAAAATCTCTCTTACCCCATGCACCTAGTACAGTTCTTCCCTCCTTGCAAGTCACAGAGCTCAGATGCAGCTTGGAAGAAGGCTGTGATAGGTCCTTCCTCCCAGGCTGCTCCTCATCTTGACAGCCTAATAGCGAAGGAGGACAGGACTGAAGCAGACTTCATTTGACAAGCTGGAGGAGAGAGATGCCACTACTGCAGGAGTAAAGGATCATGGCTTGGTGACCCAACTGGCTGTCAGATCGGGAATTTACAGTGTTTGTTTACTCACACCCTACCCACATTGTTTGCTGGGAGGAGATGGGGAGTTTAAACAAACTGCACAATCCCGATCTGACAGTTCCGATAAAGAAGCTCTGCAGTGGCAGAATGAGGAGCTGAATGGGACAGAGAGAACATCCTGCTCCTCCTCCCAGCTCTCTCTTCCTCCGAGGATTTGGCTTGTCATCTCCCGCAAAAGGCTGGCAGGAGTAGTGATGCTGCTGTCACTACTCCTGTCAGCTAGTAGCATCAGGAACCCTCCGCATGGTGCCCCCCCCCCACATGATAGCAGCGTTGAGGACAGCCATCCCTCCTACCCACCCCTTGTCCTGGCCCTAGTGAGGGGGGCTTAGCGGCAAGTTCTGACATTACCTGAAAATAGATCCAATTGCAATTCAGACATTTAGAGGCAACTGCAGCTATGGGCAGATGTGGCACATGCAACAGTTCCATGCTACTGAAAGAGTATATTCAAAGAAAGGAATGTCAGTCTTAGGTTTTATTAAATTGCTTAATGGAGGCTCCATGCACACTGGCTTAAAAAAACGTTGCTTCTACGTTGTTCTGCCCGTAGAAGCAACACAGTATTATCCATGAACATTAGGACGTTAAGAGGCATATTTTGAGATTAACATTTAGAGGCAGAAAAAAAAAAACCCTTCTGGTTTGCATTTCTGATTGAAGCTTGGAGGCAGAAAAAAAAAATAAAACTCTCCTAACCTCGTCTAAACTTTGTACAAAAAATTCTCTATATAAGCCTTTTTTTACTCCCGAGAGAACAGACGTTTTTTTCAGCCCAGTTTGCATGGAGCCTTAAAGTGTAAAACATTTCCACTTAGCATGTCTTTTTTTACTATCCCTAGCACCTGAAAAATGTATCTGAATGAACCCAGCTGTACCATAAGGGTTAATTTACTAAAACTGGAGAGTGCAAAATCTGGTGCAGCTGTGCATGGTAGCCAATCAGCTTCTAACTTCAGCTTGTTCAATTAAGTTTTAACAAAACACCTGGAAGGCGATTGATTTCTGTACAGAGCTGCACCAGGTTTTGCACGCTTTGATTTTAGCAAATCAACTTGATATTTAATATGCTAATTGAACATTCACCTTGTAAAGTAAACATTCTGTACACATTTAGAAAATCCTGACCAGTAAATATGAAGTTGCTATTCTTTGGCAAATTAAAACACTACTGGGTGGATTAAATAAAGCAGTTTCAACATATTTTTGGTAGCATGACACATTTAAAATGGCCTTCTCCTAGTTCAGAAAACCTTCCAAACAGTCTCACCAAGCTTTTTTTTTAACAGGTGCAGGTAGTTGTCATTACCACTGCTTTTAGAATCTTCCACTATGGCTGCAATAGATACTGAAAGAATTCACCAATTCCCCCCCCCCCCCCCCCGATGGGGCGCTTCCCTGTGATTTTACACAACTGGAGCCCAGCGGTGGGTACTATGGACTCGACGTCTGCCGGTGATGATTAGACAGGACACAGGCATATTGGCAATCTGCCTATATAAACAAGACAGATTGTCGTTCTGTCAGAGGGGAAAGGTTTCTGCAAAGCAAGAACACAGATCTTTGCCTTTCCCTAGTCAAAGCATGTCCCCCTGATATTAACCCCTTCCCTGCCAGTGTCATTGGTACAGAGACAGTGCATAGTTTTTAGCACTGATCAGTGTATTGGTGTCACTGGTCCCCAAAAAGTGTTACATGTCACTTAGTGTCTGATTTGTCTGCCCCAATATTGCAGTTCTGCTATAAGTCGCTGTTCACTGCCATTACAAGTAAATAATAAAAATAATAAAAAAAGAAATAAAAATATCCCATAGTTTGTAGACGCTTTAACTTTTGCGCAAACCAATCAATATACACATATTGGGATTTTTTTTTACCAAAAATATGTAGCAGAATGGGGAAATTAGATTTTCTAAATGTTTTAATTGGGTATGTTTTAAAAGAGAAAGGAAAAAAAAAATTCCAGTATTTTTGTTTATAGCACAAAAAACAAAAACTGCAGAGGTGATCAGATACCACCTAAAGAAAGCTCTATTTGTGGGAAAAAAAGGACAATATTTATTTGGGGACAGTGTCGCACGACCGCACAATTGTCATTTAGATTGCCATATCTGAAAAAATGGCCTGGTCAGGAAGGGGTGTAAACCTTCCAGAGCTGAAGTGGTTAAACTTTTATTTTTGGTTGGCATTTTTTTTTTTTATCAGAAAATCTGAACCAGGTTAAAGTTTCTTTCCCATGCTGCACTGTAAACCGTTGTTCAAAATAACTGCTTCTGAACTACAAGGAAGGTAGATAAAAGTGTTAATTAGGTGTATTAAGTAGTTTCAACAACTCCTCATTATAATACAGTATCATGCCTTAATTAGCCTGTAATACATACAGTAAAATCTTGGTTTGAGACTAACTTGGCTTGAGAGCTTTTGCAAGAAAAGCTATTTTTTTTATCAATTTTGACTTGGTATACAAGCGATGTCTTGATATACAAGTAGTGTCATTTCACAACTGAGTATAAAAGAGACGAGAGGCGCCGTAGCAATATGGTTACATTTAATGAAGGTACAACATTTAGCAACTTACATGGTTGATGACTAAAAGAGGCTCATCTAAGTATGCAGGCATCCGGGGACAAGCTGTCCACATAAACCATCCTCTGTACTGCCACCGACATCATCTATTCCATGCGGTCACTCTATTGCAGGGTAGTCTTCCCGATCATGATTGCAGACTTATAGCGGCGAGAGACGGCTTTGCGAGGTTGGTCTATGTGGACAGCTTTACCGCAGATGCCTGCATACTTAGATTTATCTCTTTTAACCATCAACCATGTGAGTTGCTAAATGTTGAACCTTCATTAAATGGAACCATTGCTAAATATAGAGGCGCCCCTCTTCTCTTTTATACTTTGTAGCTCCTTCTGGATTTTGCATCTAATCCCCTATATGGAGGCTGCCATTTGTGGATGGACATTTTATGGTTAGACAACCTATCACATTGCTATAATATTTTTATATGGATTATAAACTGAAACATCCATGAATAAATGGTTGTGGAACACATCATCTGAGTTTCCATTATCTCTTGTGAGGAAATTTGCTTTGATATACAAGTGCTTTGGATTGCAAGTATGTTTCCAGAATATGCTCGCAATCCAAGGTTTTACTGTACTTTTTTTCATACAAGAATAACGATCTTGATACTTCTGTGCAAAAGTTGTGCAGTTTAATTCCCTTTTATATCTCCACAGGCTTATGCACGTTCTCTTTTGCCTATTTAAATTGAAAAGTAGAATTAGACTTGAGTTCCATTTATTCTAAAGGAGAAACAGGTAATTATCTTGCTACACTGCTTGGATAAGAATATCTAAGCCCAAAAGATTTGTTTTTGTCTTCTTGAATAGACTATGAAAAACAAACCTACCACACATGGTGACACATAACAGCATCCGACACAGGGTAGCTCTTAGGATTGTGTCCTCGCTAACACATCCTGTCACCTTTTTAGCTTTCAATTGTCCTTTCTTTGTAGGGGGTGTCATGAAAACTATTATTAATAATAAATTGTCTTTGCAAACATAAGATATTGAAGCTCCTCTTATGCAAATAAACCTTTAGGTTATCTTGGATTCAAGTTGTGCTTCTGCTGTAAAGTGCTGTGCTTTTCTTTTCAGCAGTATCAACATCTACAATTTAAGTTGTAGTCTAAAAGTCAGCTTAAACTTGAATAGTGTGTTTAATAATTAAGCACAAGCAAGATAAGTAGGACGTTCTTATAATATAGACATTACATTAAGCCATCTGGTCTAGAGTACATCCATTAGGGAAGATTTTATCAAGCTTTTTTTTTTTTAAATGATTAAAATTCAGTTTAACCTGTGTTTTAATTGATTAGAATTCGACTATGAGAAAAATAAAACAATTGTACTAATTAATGCAGCCTTTCTCAACCTTTTCAACAAAGAGGAACCCTTGAAATAGTTCTCCAGTCTCGGGGAACCCCTGCTAAAAATGATAAATCTACAACTCATGATACATTAGTGTGATGGTCAGTGAGAAGAATGGTCCTTACACCTGTGGTCATTGGGAAGAATTACCTCCTTATAGATAGCTAAAAAAATCAATGGTATCGGTGGGAACTTATCCAAGAGGCAGAAATGGCCCGATGCTGAAGGAACCCTTAGCAACCTCTAGAGGAACCCTAGGGTTCCACGGAACCCAGGTCGAGAATCACTGAATTAATGCATTCTATCAATAATGTTAACACAGCAGATTTGTTTTTGCGATAGAGTATATAGGCGAAGGTCCTGCACTTAGGTTATCTAAAGCAGCTAGCATAAATTGCTGGTAACAATTGGCAGAAATATAGGAAAGAAATGCAGTGCTTAAAAGTTCAGTCATGAAACAGTCCACAATCACAAGGATCTCCCGGAGTATATAACGGTAAATAAACGTTCCTAAATGTAAAAGTCCATAAGTCCTAGGGGACACTCAAGGTGTATAAAGAAATATTGTAGGTGAAACTATACTCCTCCACCAACACCATAGCACACCAGGCCTCTTACCCTAAGGTATGGACCATTTGATTATTGGAGGCCATACAAGCATTCCAAAACTCCTTGGCTTGTCTTTAATCATCAATAATGACATCCAAATTGGTCCTGTTAGCCCCTCTGGGACAATCTCTGGACAGGTCACATATGTCAAAATGAAAACAGACATCACCTCATCATGTAGTATATCAAAGATTGCTCAAAGGTTTATTTAAAATAAATCAAGAATACTCACATTTAAATGGATAAAACAAGTGTGTCAAAAAGCATAAACCTTGAATAGTAGTTGTGGGCTATTGGCGCTATCTCAAACCCTATATTACCTTTTATCTTCCCTACAGACTCTGTGCAAACCAAATATGTGTTTGCTATAATGTCCCAATTTTTGTGTTTGTGTCCAACAGATTGCACAACTACTATTCAATTTTTAAACATAACCTGGTTAGCAGATTGTGTTCTTAGGGATGCAGCAACCTCATAGCGATTAATTTAAATAGGTCCAACTTTCATATATGTATTTTGTATATTGTTATATTTCATAAGAACTGAAATTAATAATACATTATTAACAGAGCCTGGGGGAGGCACAAGCATTCACATATATCGCTGTTTGACTGTGACCTACTCCATAAGCGCGGCCGTCCTTGTACAAAAAGCATAAACCTGAATGGTTTCCAACCAACAAGATGGCTGCAGTCGGCATGTTTTGCGACGTGATGTCTAAAAGCCAAGCTCCATCCTACGCATTTTGTCCAATAAGAATGTCATTAGGGGCACTGTGCTAATTTTGTTTTTCCAGCATGGGCATTGCATCTGTCATACAGGTCCCTGTAATGGGCCATTTGCTGTTTGGAAGTTTAAAGGGTCAGTTACAACTTTAGCAATTCACCCCCTTTTTCTATCCCTCGTTCATTGGGAGATGTGGCCGCACCTACTCAACAGGCACACATCTGAACAAGTTCAGGCACTGTGCTATTCCTTTGCATAGTGTAAAATAAATAAGTGGTATAGACATGGTTGGGTCTAAGTCAGGGCTTGACAAAACCCGGGCGCCAGGTCGCATTTGCGACTAGAATTTGCGACCTGGCGCCTGGGGCAGCACAGCTGGGGGTATGCTGTCTTTGCGGCCCCCCCGGCGCGATCGCGTCGGGCCGCGCCGCCGGCGGCCGGTAATTGAGCCCCCGACTTTGAGGCCTTCTACGATCCTATGGTTCCTTCTGGAATCTGGTGCCCTCTTGTGGTGGCCGTTGGAATTACAACCAGCAATGCTAATGGATACAATGCTAATTCCCCTGCCTGCCAGCCTATCTTCCTTCCCTTTACTCAGAACCCCTAAACATTATATATATATTTTATTCTAACACCCTAGAGAATAAAATGGTGGTCGTTGCAATACTGTCTGTCACACCGTATTTGCACAGCGGACTTACAAGCGCACGTTTTTGGGGAAAATGTATTTAATAAAAAAAAAAATAAGACAACAGTAAAGTTAGCCCAATTTTTTTTTATATTGTGAAAGATAATGTTACGTCGAGTAAATCGATACCCAACATGTCATGCTTCAAAATTGCGCCCGCTCATGGAATGGAGACAAACTTTTACCCTTTAAAATCTCCATAGGCGACGTTTAAAAAATTCTACAGGTTGCACTTTTTAAGTTACAGAGGAGGTCTGGGGCTAGAATTATTGCTCTCACTCTACCGATCGCAGCGATACCGCACATGTGTGGTTTGAACACCGCTTTCATATATGCGTTCGCTTCTGCACGCAAGCTTGGCGGGACAGGGCGCGTTTAAAAAATGTTTATTTTATTATTTTAACTTTTATTTTTATTTTTTTCACTGTTCTTTAAAAAAAAAAAAAATTGTGTCACTTTTATTCCTATTACAAGGAATGTAAAAATCCCTTGTAATAGAAAAAAGCATGACAGGTCCTCTTGTATATGAGATCTGGGGTCAGAGAGACCTCACATCTCATATTTACACTAAAATGCAATTAAAAAAAAAAATTGTCATTTGAAAAAAAAAATAATAATAAAAAATGTCCCTCTAAGAGCTATGGGCAATGACTTGGAGACAGGTGAGGGGCTTTGGGCTATCTTCCCCTCACTCGACTCCATGTCAGGCCAGGGACAGGTCCAGATCGCCGTCACGGACCTGGCTCCTAACTTTTTTAGCTGGCTCCTAGATTCCAAGCAAATTTGTCAACCCCTGGTCTAAGTGTTGGTGTTCGGGGGGGCTGTGCCCCCTCTCCCCCCCTTTTTTACCTCTGACTCCCCTTCATCAATGGAAGCTGTTCCCATTGGGCTTCTTCTTGCATTCCTGTATTGCACACAGCCTTAGCACAGGCACTACAGCTCATGTCCGCCTCTTCCCCTCCTCTCACACAGAACACACCTCAGACTGATTCTTTTACAGACAGTCTATATCTGCAAACTGCTATGCTACACAGCCATTTTTATTTGTGCACTTCACAGGTCAGATCAGAACTGCAGCAAAGCAGGCAGCTGCACAGTGTGCAGATAGAGGTTGTCTGAATGAGAGTCGATGTGGGGTGTGGAGATGGAGGGAGGAGGAGGAGGGGGATAGCAGACAGCACAGAGACAATATCAATCAGGAGAGGAACGGAGGTGGATCCCAACAAGATTGTAGATATAAAAATCCACAGGAGATTGTAGCCCCTCCCACAGGTATTTACCATGATTTTAACAGAAAATGTACACTTCTCAAAGTGCTGGAAATATCTTATGTACTGTATTAGGAGGGAATAGGATGAAGCTAACCATACTTCTCTTGTAGCACACCTGCCAGATTATATTTTTTCATTTTTGCTATTTATGTACAATTGAGGAAAAGGCCCTTACTTTCTGCACCTGAGATGCAACACAAAGTTTACGGAAATCACTCAAAGTGAAGGCAATTTCTAAATAGCTGTCTCTAGAACAATTTCCCCTATTTGAAGATTCCCTCCTGCCTGTTATAGGACAGCGCTATCATTTTGGATTTTCCCTCACTTTTTTTTAGTGACAATGGTCACAAAGTAGATCCTTATTTTTTCCACTTCTTTTAACATGTCAAACTGTCCAGCAAATGTGGCAGTTACAGAGATTGAGAAAAACCATATAACACTGATAGGGGTACTTTGAATGGTCAAAATGTATTCAGTGGTTTAAAGTACCCCTTTTTCAAAACATAGAATATGTTGCTATAACTGTGTAAAAAGTGTTAGCTGGAGTTGTCCTCTAAATATTTTGTTTCCTTCTTAGGCCCCTTTCACACTGGGGTGTTTTCAGGCGCTACAGCGCTAAAAATAGTACCTGTATAGCTCCTGAAAGAATCTGGCCCCTTTCACTCCAATGTGAAAGCCGGAGGGCTTTCACACTGGAGCAGTGCGCTAGCAGGACGGTGAAAAAAGTCCTGCTAGCCACATCTTTGAAGCGGTGAAGGAGCTCCTAAACCGCTCCTACCCATTGAAATCAATGGGGCAGCGCGGCTATACCGCCAGCAAAGCGCCGCTGCAGCGGCGCTTTGCGGGCAGTTTTAACCCTTTTTTAAACCGCTCCGCTAGTGGCCGCATACCGGCGCTAAAATGACGGTAAAGCGGCGCTAAAAATAGCGCCGCTTTACTACTGACGCTGCTCCCACCCCAGTGTAAAAGGGGCCTTAAAGTCCTTTTAAAAAGCCCCAACAGACTACCCTGTCCACATGGCGCCAATGGTCCAAATTTTCAGAACAATTCAAATCCATCAAAACTCTATCAATCATCCCGAATTCCTTGTGAAGAATAGCTGGTTATTAAGGAGTGGGCTGGAAAGCTGGCCGCCGTGTCCTTAGCAACCAATTACTTTTTTAAAATTTATTTTTCATTGCTGACATTCTTTTGTTTACATTTAGCTGTCAGTGAAGAAACCCTCTGACAGCTGATGAGTCATTGGTTGTTAAGGACATGGTGGCTGGCTTCCCTGCCTGCTCCTTAACAACCATATATCCTCACACAGAATGTGGATAGTTTGATACATTTTCAACTGATTCACATTCAAATCATTCTTAAAATTTGGAATTCATTTGAAAATGAATAAACAAAATGAAACCAAATGAATAAACAAAACAAAATGTGTTACTATTATCATTTGGAAATTTGGATACTTCCGAACCTCCAACTAAAAATTTGTCCGAATTTAGAATTGGGCTGAAACAAATTGCACATGTCTAATGGCAGGCTCATTGCCAAGAAAAAAAATGCATACAGGTCCGCAACTGATGTCTTTCAGCAGATGCTGAAGGCAGTCACTTCTGTAAGCTACATGCATTCCCCACCTAGGGTTTATTAAAACTTTTGATTGGCACTAGATCAGATCTATTCACATTGTGCCCACCAGAGATGCAAGCAAAATAAAAAATAAAAAGCAATTAACAGAGCTATACTATAATTAAATTAATCTTGTGTATATTTTTAACAGTTGTCCACCCACATTTAATGCAACAGTTTTTGGCAGTCTAGTTCTTGGGTAATAAGCCAGATTTTGAATAGAGTCATTTACAGGTTATGTTTTTTTTTCTCAGGAAGGCTAACATAGGCCCACATAGCAGATAACAAAAAGTGTGTGAAGGCTTTTGAAATGCTTTTTTTCTTTCTTTAAAGGGGTTCTAAAGTCTCCAGATTTTTCACCTTAATGCGCTCTTAGCATTAAGGTGAAAAACTTTCTGTGCTGCAGCTTCCCCAGAGTCCCCCTTTTTCCTACCTCAGCCCGTTGGTTCCAGTGATGTGCACGGGCCCAGCAACTCCAGTCACTGTCTCTGGTTCTCATTGGATAGATTTATAGCAGCAGGAGCCATTGGCTCCCGCTGCTGTCAATCAAATCCAGTGACATGGAAGTGGGGGCCGATTCCTTCTGTCTGTGTCAATTAACGCCTCGGACTCGTGAGTGCACCCGCACGGGTGCCCCCAGGGAAAGCATATGTCCTTGGGGGGTACCCCATGAAGAGGAAGAACTAGGAATGCCACCGGGGCTCCCCAGAAGAGGAGGACAGGGGCTGTTCTGCTGTGGTTAGTTTACCTTTACCAAAACTGCTTATGCAAATAAGGGGCAATTGTAGATAAAAATAAACAAACTGTGCAGCTTTGACCAACGTTAAATGATATCCTTGATATAGGTGTAGGCCAGTTACATACCTCCCGAAGCCTGGTTAGAAAACTGCTAGTGATGGCATCATTCCATCCTGCCTTGTTGCTGTGAAGTTGCTGAGACTCTCATGATTAAAACCCCTTCACATGCTCTCTCTCTCTGCCCTGTCATGCCACGTACACACAATCAGAATTTTGGCCAGCAAAAGACTGATGAGAGCTTTTCATCGGAAAATACAACCGTTTGTAGACTCCATCGGAATTTAGCTGGACAAATTCCCGCCAGCAAAAATTTTAGAGCATGTTCTCATTTTTTCCAATGGAAAAAGTTTCTATTGGGAATTCCGACACGCAAAATTCCTACACATGCTCAGAAACAATTTGATGCATGCTCGGAAGCATTGAACTTTTTTCTTGGCTCATCGTGGTGTTGTATGTCACCGCATTCTTGACGGTTGGAATTTGGTGTGACCGTGTGTAGGCAAGACAGCTTGAGTGGAATTCCATTGGGAAAACCATCAGAGCTTTTTCCGACCATAATTCTGTGTGGTACGCAACATCACAGTAGCTCTGAGCTCAACAATGCTGCGACAAAGGTGATAGTAGACCACACATGGTGTTGGCAGGATGGGATGACGCCATCTCTAGAAGTTTTCCAACCAGGCTTCAGGAAGTATGTAAATGATGACTTTTTGGCCAATCTATGTGAGGTATGTGGATGGCCTAGACCTATAGTAAGAGCATTATCCAACTTTAGTCAAAACTGCACCTTAAATGCTAAGCTAGCTAACTTTTGATAAGGTACAAATAGCAAGCAACAGAGTAATTATACAGCTTGTCACGCAAGTATACCGTCTGTAAATAAGCAAAGTAGCAGTTGTGCTTAGGCTACCTGTTGTGCCTCGTTACAGTTTTACCATCTGAACCGCCTGCAGTCACTCATTAGCTTCAAACTGGCCTATCCTTTACCAAGAATGACATTGCTGTTTTTGTTTATCCCTAGAAATAAATCAGATTTTGCTGGTGCTGTTAATTGATGACTGATTATGCTGACACCTTGCATCACAATTAACGCTGTAACTGTCACGTTGACTTTACTGTTGATGTGTGTTAATAAAATGAGACTCTTTTCTGGTACTTTCGGTTTGCTGTCCACTAGCGATTCAAGTCACAAGCGAGATAATGATCTTATCCGGGTTCTCCTTTATACTGTAATCCATTAAAAGCAGAGCTAAATCATTATGTCACCAGTTCACTTGACATGCCTATATTCCACACATAAGCTCTACCGGGGATTAATTACAATAGAAAGAGTCTAGTAGGGAATAGAAATCTGTATTTTAAGCCATTCCTACACTAGATGACATAGCTGCTAACTGAAAAACAACTTGTTTACTAATATTTAAGATGAACTCCAGGAAAACAGCTAATTACTCATATTAAATAAATATAAGGGCCTATGTCAATGGGCATTTGCAATAATTCCTATCTCCACTATTGTTGAGAAAAAAACATTCCCCTCTGGGTGATCTATATACATTACAAGGATTTTAACAAACTTTGTTTCAAATTCATACTTTTTGTTATTCTTAAGAAATCACTGTTTGTTCCTCTGTGACCCTGTGCTCCATGAGTCCAATGGGAGTGATTTCATAATTATCAACCAGCTGCTGCACCTGCAGGGCTCCAATGAGGAAAACCGCTGGGTTTGCATCTGTTTAGATGTGATTTCTTATTGTGAGTACCCTACCAAAATATATTTGTTGCAGGGGATGCCAAAAATCTGACTTGTAACTTAGTGTAGACTTCTGGGAAAATTAGTGTGCCAATCACACAATCAGGAAATTATGTTTCTGGGGGGGCGGTGTTCTGTACACATTCTGAACGACCACAACATACAGGGATATACAATGTAATAATGACATATAATCACACACATAGGTTGGACTTGATGGACTTGTGTCTTTTTTGTGCCAATCAGTGCCCATTAGGATGGTACTCTGCGTCCATCAATGATGCCTGCCAGTGCCTCCTGATCAGTGCTGCCTATCAGTGCCATCTATCAGTGCCACCTTTCAGTGGCTGCTATAAGTGGCCATGAGTGCCACCTATCAGTGCCACCTATGATTGCCCATCAGTGCCGTTTATGAGTGCCCATCAGTTCCACCTATCAGTGCCCATCTGTGCTGCATATAAGTGCCTCGTTAACAGTGCCCATCAGTGCCATCTCATCATTGAAATCAGTATTGCCTCATCAGTGCCCGTCAGTGCAGCCTCATCAATGCTCATCAGTGAAGGAGAAAACGTACTTATTTACAACGTTTTGTAACAGAAACTATAAGAAAAACTTTTTTTATTTTCAAAATGTTCAGCCTTTTTTTATTTGTAGTGCAAAAAAATAAAATCCCCAGTTGTGATAAAATACCACCAAAAGAAAGCTCTATTTGTGGGGAAGATAAATGATAAAAAAAAAAAAAAAAGACAAACATTTTGTTTGGGTACAGCGTTACATGACTGTGCAATTTTCATTCAAATTGTGACAGCGCTGACAGCTGAACATTGGCCTGGGCATAAAGGGGGAAAGTAGCCTGTATTGAAGTGGTTAAAGGAGTTGTATGAAGATAAAAAAAAACTTCTGTGGGCAGCAGCCCCCCCCCCAATACTTACCTGAACCCCATCTCTATCCAGCGATGTCCATGACTGCCTCGGCCTTCCTCATTGCAGGGAAACACAGGAGCAGTACCATTGGCTCTCACTGCTATCAATCAAAGTCAGTCATCCAATCAGGAGAGAGAGGGGGCCCGAACCACAGCTTTGTGTCTGAATGGACACACAGAGCTGCAGCTTGCCTCGGGTGCCATCATAGCAGGCTTCTTTCTGTGGGGGCACTTAAAGGGAGGGAGGGGCCAGGAGAGCCAAAAGAGGGACCCTAGAAGAGGAGGATCTGGGCTCCTCTGTGCAAAACAAACTGCACAGGGCAGGTAAGCATAAGACCCCTTTCACACTGGGGCGCTTTCAGGTGCTACAGAGCTAAAAACAGTGCCTGCAAAGAGCCCTGAATGAGCCACTCCTCACACTCCAGCGTGAAAGCCCAGAGGACTTTCACACTGGAGCGGTGCTCTGGCAGGATGGTAAAAAAAGCCCTGTTAGCGGCATCTTTGGAGCGGTGAAGGAGCAGTGTGTATACCACTCCTTCAACGTTCCTGCCCTTTGAAATGAATGGGGAAGCGTGGCTATACCGCCGGAAAAGTGCCACTACAGCAGAACTTTGCAGTGGTTTTAACCCTTTCTCGGCCGCTAGCAGGGGGTAAAACCGCCCCGCTAGCGGCCGAATATCTCTGCCGTTAGGGTCTGAGGGCCGTACAGCATATACCAACGGGTCGCATGTGGCCCTCAGGTTGCAGGTTGGGCATCAGGGGCATAAATCATTCCAAACTACAATTTTATTTGAGTTTAGAAAAATGTGTTGCTTTACAATGCCGGTGCACTGCATGCTTCTTTTGTTTCATTTCACAAAAGAGAATGTGGAACTGCTTGCCTTTTCAGGAACACTATTTAAGCCCTTTTCATTATTCTTTATCATAAGAAGACTGATAACCTGACTTTATGTTGATGTTAACGTAAAGGTCTGCTTTTAGCTAAACATATATATAAAAAAAAAACAAGTCTCTAGACAATTGTTTCCTTTTAAGTGTGTCAGCGTGTGCATGTGCTGGTCTGATGCTGAAATAAGCTAAGTGACAATACAGACCTGGAGGTATTGCTTTCCTGTGTGATCGGTCACAGAATTTCCCAGGAGGGCTTATTTTTCTGCTTCGTGAAGACAGCTTCTCAGAGAGAAAAACTTAGTAATGGGATTATTGGTTAAGTCTACTATACAGTGAATTGAAATCATGCTAGATTGAGGGCCAACAAAATACAGAAAATCTGACATAATATACATCAGGTTTCAACAGTGTTTTTTCATTTTATTTACCTAAAATATAACAAATCTAAGCCCTTGTACACGGTCGGAGAATCCGTCAGAATGTGTCCTATCGGACTGTGTCGTCGGATAATCCGACTGTGTGTGGTATGCATCGGACTGATTCCGTCGGAATATCCGTCGGACCCAATTTTCCAACTTGTTGGAAATATTTCCCGACCAACTGGTTCGATCGGACATACTCCGATCATGTGTAGAGAATTTTGATCGGACCAAGTGCCACGCATGCTCAGATCAAATTCCTACATCAAAGCTATTGGCTACTAGCGTGAACGTAGTCCCGTCGTAACGAAATATCGTCATCACGTTCTGAATGATCGTTTTTTTCGACAACTTAGTCCGACCGTGTGTATGCAACAGTTTCGGACAAGATCCGACGGACATATTTTTCCCTGGTTTTCGATTAACTATTTATAAAATTGTCGCCTTTTAGCAATATTAGTGAAAATTACAGCCATTGGTAAATATATATAGCGCAGATGTCTATTTTTCAGGCTAATATCAGTTTCGGTGATGGTGTTTGCAGGTACTGAAAATGACTTAAAAATACTTAAAATGTACTTTATATGCATATATCCCTATTGATTAGCTTCTCGTTGTACAAGTCGCTGCATGGGTTATATATACAGCAGGCTGATTACGGGCACAGTGTGAAGTCATGCAAATAATTAATTTCTCCAAATCCCTTTAAATTTACATAACATTCATTTGAAATTGTATCAGCCTGAGGCCTGAATACTAACTATCAAAGCCAAGTCTTGGGTGTTTTTAAAAAAAAAAAAAACAAGTGATGTACAGGTTATTAATCAACCTATGCTTATATATTATTTATTTATTTCAACCATTCTTGATTGTAATAAATAAATAATATAGAGCTGACAGTTTATCTACAGTACTTTCAAGAGAGTATTGAACATGAAGTAGCTGACAATGTAAAGTCCCTACCACACTTATACACATGCACTGTAGGACCAGAACCTACATATACTGTAGATAGGAAACCATATAAACACCATGAAATTTGTTACACTGTTAGGGTGAAAAACAAAATACAGGTCATATAGAGCTGCACAATTCTGGCTAAAATGAGAATCACTATTTTTTTTTTTTAGCTTAGAATAAAGATCACGATTCTCTGACGATTCTCGTAGCGTAACATCATCTTTCACATTATACAAAAAAATTGGGATAACTTTACTGTTTAGTTTTTTTTTTTTAATTCATCCAAGTGTATTTTTTCCCAAAAAATAGCATTTGAAAGACTGCTGCGCAAATACAGTGTGACTTAAAACATTGCAACAACTGCCATTTTATTCTCTAGGGTCTCTGCTAAAAATAATATTTATAATGTTTGGGGGGTCCTAAGTTATTTTCTAGCAGAAAATACAAATTTTTACTTCTAAGCAACATGTGTCATAAAACCACTTGTCTACAGGGCACTTACACCCCCTTCCTGCCCTTTCAGCGCTGTCGCATTTTGAATGACAATTGCGTGGTCGTGTTACATTGTACCCAAACAAATGTATTTATTATTTTCTTCACACAAATAGAGCTTTTTTTTTGGTGGCATTTCATCACTGCTGGGTTTGTTATTTTTTACCAAAAAAAAGACCAAAAATGTTGAAAAAAAAATGTTTTTTACTTTTCTTCCGTCAGTAAATTGTGTAAGTAAGTCATTTTTCGCCTTCACTGATGTGCACTGATGAGGCGGCACTGATAGGCTGAACTGGTGATGAGGTGGCACTTATGGGCACTGATGAGGCAGCACTTATGGGCACTGATTAGGTGGCACTAATATACCGCAATTATGGGCACTAATAGGTGGCACTGATATGCGGCACTGATGAGCACTGATAGGCGGTACTGATGGAGACTGTTAGGTGGCACTGGTGGGCACTGACAGGTGGCATGGACAGGCGGTACTGATGGGCACTAATGGTCATTGATGGGTGGCATTGTTGGGTGACACTGATGGGCATTACTGATGGGCATTGATTGACAGAAGTGATGGGCATTGATGGGCAGCACTGAAAGGTGGCACTGATTGCCAGCACTGACTGACATCGCTAATGGACACTGATTGGTGGCACTTGTGGGCAGTGGTGAGCACTGATTGCTGCCACTGGTGGGCACTGATTGCTGGCATTGGTGGGCAATGGTAGGCACTGATTTGTGACTCTATATTGCTATATTGTATGATATATTGATGATCAGTGCCCGGATAACATTCTTATATGTCCCCTCTGTCAGTGTGAGGCGAGGAGAGCCGATTACTGGCATCTCCGTGTTTACATGTGGCTCACAAACAAATGGTGCTTTTTATCCTTGGGTTCAGTTGGACGTGGAATGCCAAAGTAGTATGGCACATTGGCACTGTTTCTGAGGCAGTGGGTGCCTGGTGGGGGGAGCTGGCGTTGGCCCTGTGATCATCTTGAAGGGACCCATAAGCCAGTTGGGGACATGCAAGGGTTTGAAATTCAGGAAATTGAAGAGATCATCCAACTTTGTCCCATGATGTCACTGCCCAACCTTTCTACGTTGTCCAATCAGAAAATGTTTTGCATTTACTGAAAAAATGCAAAGCATTCTCTGAATGTCACCAGTGCTGATCGGCCGACCTCCTGTGTTCAGAATGGTATATGCATGGTTACATTGGTCCAAGCTGGACCAATGTGACTATATTAAAATGCCATACCTGGAATTAATCTATATAATATATAAAACATTTGGAGTTTTATATTGTAGGCCTGTAATTCTTAGGAATAACTCACCTAAATCTGCCCAAATAAGAGTCTAGTAGACATCCCGGGTATGATAAAGTTGAAACACAAAACCTTAAATTATAATATAAATAAATAATACATAATTATAACAAATAATAATATAATAAAAAAATGTATTCAATAATGTGATGAAATCAAAAACACTGACATTTTTTCAATTGCAGAATTGTCGCTGTCATCACTTTCAGTGTTTGATGACGGATTTAAAAAACACTATCTCTCAATTCTGCTAGTAATTCTAATTTACTATCGCTGTTTTCTAGCTGGTCTAAAACCGCTTTTAACTTCTGGGCAGAAAGAACAGTATATAATATAAAACTGCATGCAGGACACTGGAAAAAGCACTAGGGACAAAAGGGATGTGAAATAATGTGATACAGTAATGTAGTCTGTAAGATTACAATGTACTGTATGTGCAATGTGTTTTTCACTTTCTGAATTTGGCTCCGGGCTCCATCCCTGTGCGTCGCAGGGAAAGGAGCCCGGCACTGTGATAGATTGAGCGGAGGACGACCTGCACACACAGTGGGGAGACATCGCAGGATCCTGGGGACAAGGTAAGTAACTTTGCCTGGATCCTGCAATGCAATCCCGAGTGAGGCTCAGGGTTACTGCTTTTGGTAGTGAAAACACTCGGGATTATCGCTAGGGAGGTTAAAGAGTTAGTCCAATTTTGTTGCTAAAAGATCCCCTCTGGGTGATTAATGTACATTGCAAGGTTTTTAACCACTTGACCTCTGGAAGAGTTACCCCCCCCCCCCCTCATGACCAGGCCATATTTTATATGATATGGCACTGTGGTTCCTTAACTGACAATTGCGTGATCATGCAACGCTGTACCGAAATAAAATTGGTGTCATTTCTTTTTCCACTGCGTTTTTTTATTTTTTGTGCTTTAGGCTGGGTTCACACTGCTGCGGGGGGAGATCCGGATGTGATTTGTGGTGCGATAGATAGTATGATAGTATAGATAGTATGGCTGAATTCGCATCGCTCCCGCAGCAAACTCGCACGGGACCCTTTTTTTGGTCCGCAACAGAATCGGATCGCATGGGGGTTCACACCATGCGATCCGATTCCTGTGCGAGTCGGCAGATCGCACTGCGATATGCGGACGGATCTGGGGGTGTCATTAACATATCATTGACACTCCCAGCCGTCCGCATAGGGCAGTGTGAACTGCCGACGGGAGTAATGCGATGCGGGAAAACGCCGCGGATTTGCGGGGTTCCCGCATCGCAGCGGTGTGAACCCGGCCTTAAACAAAAAAGACCCACAATTTTGAAAAATAAAAACAAAAACAAAAAAACTATATTTTTTGCTTTCTGTTGTAAAACATCCAATAAAAAAAATAAAAAAATGTAAATTTGTTGAAAAACATTTAGGCAAATATGTATTCTGCTACATGTTTTTGGTAAACAAAATCCCTATAAACATATATTGATTGGTTTATGTGAATGTTATAGCGCAGGGATCACCAAACTACGGTCCTCCAGCTGTTGCAGAACTACATATCCTGTGAGGCATTGTAAAACTCTGACATTCACATACATTCCCGGCATCCGCAGATCAGCTTCTGCTGTGAAGAGTCACCCAAGAAGCAGCCTGCCAGCGGCGCGCATGCCCCCTCCAGGCAGAAGTGTAGAATCCTGTATATATATATATATGATCCTGCGTAGAGCTACCATCCTGTAGCAGTAAAACTGCAAAACTGCTACAGGGTGGTCAGCAAGTGGTTAAACTTTGTTGCATCGTCTTCCTTGTTTGTGCTCTAATGGAATGGCTATTTTTGACATCATTTCTTTTGCATGACTGATTCTGAATGGGAGTAACTTTTTCATTTTGGATCAGTTGATATGATTTCAGGGTTCTAATGAGGAGAGTGGCAGGGTCTGCATTCCTTTATAAGTGATTAACACTTTTGGAGAATCTCATCAAAAATGAAAATCTGACTTGAATCTTAGGGCTTGACTTACTAAAGGCAAATAATCTGTGCACTGCACGTGCAGTTGCTCTAGAGCTGAGGGGAACATGCAAGGAAAAAAAAAAAGAATTTTTGCTTATACGTGATTGGATGATAGAAATCAGCAGAGCTTCCCCTCATATCTAGTGCAACTGCACTTGCAGTTCACAGTAAAGTTGTCTTCAGTAAATCAACCTCAACGTGTAGACTTCTGGGAAAATCAGTGAGCAAATCACACAAGCAGGAAATTACATCTCTGGGGGCTTTCCATACACAAACCATGTACAGAATGCCTCTAGGTTGCCATATTGCATTGGATTTTACAGAAAGTTTCAATGTTGCTGTTTGAAAAGGAAAGGGTTTTTGTTATAGCAAAAAATTACAATAAAGGCTTTTGTCGCAATTGTATATGCTATATTATTATTTGTCATATTTTTTCCCACAAAAGTGGGGTTACCCTTTAGATTTCCTTTAGAAACATGTCAATCATTCTGAATTTTCACCCGTTTTCCATTTTGCAGTACCTGTTGTATTCTTTCTTCTCTCCAACAATGAAAGCTTTCCTTTGCTTCTAAATGTTTAATTTCCCTTTTCTTTATTATGTTTTTTTTTTTTACCAGTATTTTTATCAGTTTTGATCAGTAAGCCACATGGGTTCTGTTTTTATATTTTTAAACTTATTGGACTTGTGAATGCATTTTATAATGTTTACATAAAGTCAGTTTGAAACACTCCTTGTAATGTTATATGCTTTTTTTTTTCTTGTCAAACATATTTCCTCCCATTTTATGTTTAAAAGAACAGCTGTTGGGATTGAGAGATTGTATTTTGCCTTTACAGTATATGTTTTATTTTTTTTAATTGTACAGTAGAGCCCAATGTGCAACGTATCACAGCACACCACAACACACATACCATGCATTTTGCATAGTCACAAAAGGGTCATGCATATGTTTTTCATTTGATATGTTTAGATTTTTAGAATGAAGGTACTAAAAGTAGAAAAATGCATATATCACAGGTCCTCAGGTTCAGATTCTGCTTTTGCAAGCAGTACAGCAGTGACATCACCAGGTCTCACTCCAAATCTGGTGAGGATAGCAGTCAGACACTGCAACACATGCAATTATGAGGCTGTGGGCACAGAAGTGCCAAGGCACACTCCGATATCAGAAAGTGTACTGACACTTTTTTTTTGAGGAATTCAAGACAAAAAGTAAAATTTTTAGGGGACTGCTTAGGCATAGTTAACATCTCTTGATGTAACCTATTAGATAGGAAATCTTCCCTTTTTGAGGTCCACTTAAATAACAGAAATGATACATTACTTTCCATCCTCTTTTTAAAAATCTTTTTTAAGCTGTAATTTGTGTGGTTGTAAGAACTACATTTACTATAATAGCGAGGACAAGTATTATATCTAAATCTTTAGAAAAAACTGCTACAGGCATTCCCCACTTTTAAGTACACAATGGGGTTTATTTACTAAAGCTGGGAAGTGTAAAATCAAGCTCACTTCTGCATAGGAATAAATGAGCACCCAGGTTTTATTACCAAAGCTTAATTGAACAAGCTGGGGTTAGAAGCTCATTGGTGCCGGCCCTGAAGGCTCTACCTACCTAGTTGGGAAATACATAATATCACTGGAAGGTTAATACAATTGCAAAACGCAGGGAACAGTACGAACGGGATAACAACCTGGGAAACCCCCTAGTAGTGGGTAAACGGATTGTTATAGCTGAAGCGCGCAGGTGGTCTTTAAATATAGGCCCCCGCCTCGCAAAAGAAGCTGCGAAGATATAACAAGACAAAGGGGTTATAAGAAGACTATCAAACTGGGGAGACGACCACGGGAGATAAAAAAAAAAAAAAAACACCATGAGCAGAACCGCAAAACAAACCGTTAAGGGAGGCGGCTCTAAGACCCCAAAAAATAAACGTACTGAAAGCACTATAAAACAATATATGAACCAAGGAGCTAGCCCGAAGGGCGAAGGGAAGGATAAGCAGACCTCTAACCCGGAGGAGAGCAGCGGGATGGATAAAAAAACAGAGGGAACTTCAGATCAATCTAGAGAGGAATTGACAACCGAGAGCGAACTAGAATTAAGTAAATGGGAAGATCAAAGACCGGATGACAACGGGTTAACAAAAGAAGTGATGAGGGAGATGCTCTCAAAAGTGGAGAATGCCATAAAATCAGAGATAAGTATGTTACGAAGCGACCTGGGACATTTATTGATAAGAGTCGAGGCCGTAGAAGAAAAAATCAATATACAAGCCCAGGAGCTCAACAAAGCGCAGGAACAAGCCAAAGTTACACGTCGAAACCAGAGGAGAATTCTTTATCGACTCGAAGACCAAGAGAATAGAATCAGAAGACAAAATTTGAGAGTAAGATCTGTCCCAGAAAATAAGAGAGAAGAGCTAAAGGAGATCATAGAAGATATATTCCGACCAATAATAGATAGAGGACAAGAAGCATTCCCCAAGATTGAGAGGGCGCACCGGGTTGGGAAGAAAAGGCCAGACGAGATAGGAAGGTCGCGGGACATTATTGTTAGATTTGAACACTATGAAGACAAGGCAGAGATCTGGAGAAAATTAAGGGGGAAAACCCCACTAAAATACGCTGAAAAAGAAATACAAATTTTCCCAGACCTAGCGCCTGAGACTTTGGCTAGAAAGCGCCTTTTAAAACCACTGCTGGAACAGTTGAGAGCACAGAACATCAGATACAGCTGGGGGTTCCCAGCATGTCTGTTAGCATTTAAAGATGGAAGAACTGCTAAACTGAGTTTCCCAGAGGAATTAGGGGATTTTTGTGAAAAAATGGAAATTCAAACTCCAACCCTTCCAGGTTGGCTGGATGAGATGGATGTAATACTATGAGAGCACAGTCGTAATACAAGGAGGGGTGGGGGGGGGGGGGGAGATTGTTTGGGTGTAATGGCTCGATGGAGGACGGGTCCAATATCCCCCCTCTTTCTTTGGGAATACACCTAAGGAGGGCGGATGTTGAGGCCATAGGTAGAATCCCACCTTAGAACACCAAAGACTTGGAAATGGCCAAAGAACGTAGGCCTATTGACAAGTCAAGGGGCGATCAGTGGCTAAAAGGAGGGGGGTGGGTGGGTTGGGGGGGAGGGGGGGGGGTGGTGGGGCGGGATTAAGGGGGATGAGGGGGGTAAGGGGACATGTCAGTAGTAAAATCCTCCAGGAAAAAGAAAGTAATCCAGTCAAAAAGATAAGATATGGATAACAAAAAAAAGGATTTAAATTTTATGTCTTACAACGTTAAGGGGCTCAACACTGCAAAAAAGAGGCACAAAATTTTGGCGGAACTGACACACTATCAGGCGGATGTGATCTTTTTGCAAGAGACACACATTCCACATACGTCTAAGATCAGGCTCCATTCTAAAGACTATCCAAGCTGGTATTATGGGGATACGATTACTAACAGAGCGAGGGGAGTTGCAATAGGGTTCGGGAAAAATACCAGTTTTTTAGTTGAGGGAAGAGAAACAGACCCAGAAGGAAGATATCTATTTTTGAAAGGAAAACTGGGCAATACAACCTATACATTGGCCAATATTTACTCCCCAAATAAAAACCCCATAACATATTTGAGAAGAACTTTAGCTAAATTACAGGAATTCAAATGTGGATATGTGGTGTTGATGGGAGACCTGAATTTCTGTTTGAACCCTGAAATGGACAGTACATCCCATGCACGGGGAGGGAGCAAGGTCCAATTGAAAAAGATTATTCAAGATTTGAATAAGAATCAACTAGTTGATGTTTGGAGAGCACAACATCCTAAAAAATTGGATTATACGTTCTTTTCTCCTGTGCATGGGACGTACTCCAGGATTGATTATATCCTGGTGGAACATCGAGTCCTTGAAACAGTTTTGGAAACAAGCATAGAAATAATAACACAATCAGACCACGCTCCAATAAAAATGAAGATACAGATCCCTGGGTATAGTAAACCAGCCACCAGGTGGCGGTTAAATGACGAATTAATCCGAGATAAAGAAGGTGGTGAAGTAGTAGGAAGAGAATTAGTAAAGTATTTTTCCATAAACGATACCGAGGGCATCTCGGGGCAAGTCCTCTGGGATGCCCACAAGGCTTATATCCGTGGGATCCTGATCGCTAGAGGCACACAGAAAAAAAAAGAACGGGCTGAAAGAACCAATAAACTAAGTGAGGAAATTCGCAAGATAGAACAACAACACAAACTCGGGATCGCGGATAAGAAGGTATACCAAAAATTACTAACTAAAAGGGAAGAACTACAAGGGCTAAGAGAACAAGAAACAAAAAAATACTTTAATCAACTAAGGAAAATAAGTTACCAAGATGGGAACAAACCCACAAAATACCTGGCTAATAGACTCCAAAAGAAAAAAGCTATTAACTATATAGAGAAAATTCAAACAGAGCATGGGGACTTGGTGCATACGTCAAAGGAGGTCGGAGAAACATTCAAAAAATACTATGCGAGATTATACGCTATAAAAAATAAGAAGCCCGAAAAAGGGGGGGATATAAACAAAATAGACAGATACCTTAATAACGCGAGACTCCCCCAGATAGGGGAAATAGATCAAGAGAAGTTAGAAAGCCCCATAACGGTTTCTGAAATAAATAACGCACTGGCAGAGTCAGCATTAGGGAAGAGCCCAGGACCTGACGGATTAACAATCTACTATTATAAAAGGTTCAAGGAAATTCTGGTACCGGAACTTTGTCGGTATATGAATGGAATTGGAGAAAAATATGATATAAGTAGAGAGGCAGTGTTTGCTTCTATTACTGTCATATTAAAGGAAGGGAAAGACAAGACCAAGTGTGCCAGTTATAGACCAATCTCACTCTTAAATGTAGATACTAAACTATTTGCAAAGGTACTAGCAAATAGAATGAAGACAGTAATGAACTTCCTGGTACACCCTGACCAGGTGGGGTTTGTGCCCGGCCGCGAGGGAAAAGATAATGGGGTTAGAACCTTATTATTGCTATCTCAAAGGGAGAAGACGGAACCCCCGGCTTTACTATTGTCAACAGATGCCCAAAAAGCTTTCGATAGGGTGGACTGGGGATTTATGTTTCAGACAATAGGAAAAATGGGTATTGGCCCAAGGATGGTCAAGTGGATTAAAACCTTGTATCAACATCCCACTGCGACTGTAAACATCAATGGGTTGCCCTCCCCTCCCTTTGAGATGGAAAATGGAACTAGACAGGGCTGTCCGCTCTCGCCCCTTCTTTTCGTGCTCTCATTGGAACCTCTACTCTCGACGATCAGAAATAACCCAGAAATAACGGGAATTATGGCGGGACAGGAGGAGCACAAACTTGCTGCATATGCAGATGATGTGCTATTTTACATCAGCAACCCCCAAAGTTCATTAATAAAAGTTATAGAGGCCCTTGACGAATATGGTAAAATATCAAATTTTAAGATAAATCAAACAAAATCGGAAATCCTTAATATAAACGTTAGCAAACAGGAAGAACAAATAATTCAGGGAAAATGTAGATTTAAGTGGGCAAAAGAACTGAAATACTTAGGAATAAAACTAGCACGAACGCTGGATAAGATGTTCCACTTGAATTACATCCCATTATTAAATGAAATTAAAGCGGAACTTAGGAAGGTAGCTAATGGATCCATTTCCTGGCTTGGCCGAATAAATGTATTTAAAATGTTCATCCTCCCCAAAATATTATATAAATTTCAGATGTTGCCAATCAATATACCCTCCAGTTATTTTTTAAGATTAAATTCGCTAATGAGCAAATATATATGGAATAATAAAAAACCTAGGATCTCCCACAGGGTATTAAAACAGGAGAAAAGGAAAGGGGGGCTGGCAGTTCCGGATTTGTACCACTATTACCAAGCAATCTTATTGTCTAGAATAGTCGAATGGGTAAGGGGGAAAAGGTATGAAAAAAGGTGGGTGAATCTTGAATGTATATATAGCAAGGCACGACTCGGGGAGATAGTGTGGAGTCCCCCAAAATATAGGGCACTGGATATAGCTACAAATGAGTTGACACGGATGGCACTTAAGACGTGGGATGGGGCATATAAAAGATTAAATGGACACTATAACTCACCGATGATAGTTTTAAGGGAGAATGAGTATTTTCCCCCAGGTAAAAGAGAGATAGCGGGGAACTGGATAAAAAAAGAAGGGGCACTATTAAATGATATAATCAGAAATGGGAAATTAATTTCACTTGAAGAATTAGTACGCACCGGATTTATGGTGAATGATAGATGGCGATATCTCCAACTGGCTCACTTTATACAAAGATTGCCCCAGCCACCTAGAGTGGATAATGAATTTACGGGGTTAGAGAAACTCTGTAAGGCAGTTCAGAGTAAAGGTATAATATCAAGGCTATACAAACTGTTGATATTGGCCAGCCAGAGGGAGATACCGCCTTACATAAAAAAATGGGAGCACGAATTAGGGTCACAAATAAATCAAGAGATGATAAATAAAATACTGAAAATAACACATAGCTCGGCAATAGACAACAAGACCGCCGAGATGAATTACAAACTCATCTCGCGGTGGTACAACACACCAGATAAAATGGTGAAATACCAACAAGGAAGAACGGCGGAGTGCTGGCGGGGGTGTAAAGCCATAGGAACAATGACACACATATGGTGGGGTTGCGCAAAAATTAAGACATATTGGGAGGAGATCCTTCAAAGGATAAAGGAAATAACCCAAACAACTATAAAACTGGACCCCTGGATAGTGCTTTTTCACGGGACTGAGGGGGGAGTTAAACAATATCAGGATACAATTATTCCACATCTTCTAAATGCCGCAAAAAAACTGATTCCCAGGAAATGGTATGAGGTCGAATGCCCAACGATATGGGAATGGGTAGACGCGGTGGAGGGAATATTTAATTGTGAAAGTATAGGCATGAATGATGAAGATGAAAGAATTGCATTTGCAAAAAAATGGAAAGGATGGAAAAAGTTTAAACAGAACTGGAGCTACGCAGTACAGCTAAGACCAAAAAGATAGGATTTAGAGGAGGATGCTTAGAAGAGGAATACTACTGACATCACGGGGTGGGAGGGGGAGGGGCGAGTTGGGTAGAGGGTAGATTATTAGAAAATAGGAGGGGTGACGTAATATATGTTATATTTTAAACGATAAAGAAATAAAGTTATAAAAGAGATTTATCCCAACTTACAAAAAAAAAAAAAAAGTGGGAGTAAAGAAACCTGCTACAATGATGTGAAAATAAATAAGAGACAGCGATGAACGTAAAGTTGATTCTAGTCTCCTTGAGGATTCGCTGATGTGGCAAAAAAAAAAAAAAAAAAAAAAAAAAGAAGCTCATTGGTTTCTATGCAGACTTGAGCCTGATTTTGCACTTCCCAGCTTTAGTAAATATACCCCATATTGTACTTAAAAGTGGGGTATGCCTGTATCGGCTTTTACTGAATGAATTGAACATTCTGGGTCTTGTGTATGACTTGAAATGATATCTTATAATTGTGACCTTCAAAAGATTAAATGCATTTTTTTGTAACAATTTTATCCTAGACCGAGTAACAGAAGTACACACAGATATCTATGTGACCAGCTTTGGACCAGTTTCTGATACAGATATGGTAAGTTTCCTGTACAGTTATACAAGCTTTAAATATATGTACAATAACCAAATAATGCTTTGAAAAAGGGGCCCAGAGGAAGACCGAATTTCCAAAGTCACTTCTGAATATTTGAATCCTCTCCTGACCTACACCACTGGCAAGAAACTTCCCAATGGTTGGCCAAAGAGGCTTAAATATTCATAGCTCTGATTAGTGGTAGCCTCACACATTATTGCCAGGAACAATCAGGAGAAAACAATAACCAGAGCTTGGGCGAGACTAAAAAAAGCTCAATTATCAGTCATTTTTAGGCTGGCTACAGCCCAGCAAATATAAACATAGACACTCTTGCTTAGGGCAAGGTGGCTACATGTGTGACTTGTCTAGTACCATGGGCACTGGAACCATCATGTGATAATGTTGACCCTTCAGTACCTCATTTATTAATGCGATAAGTCTGGGATTCTAGACTTTCTGGCATCATCATTTTGTAACCTCATTGGTAACACTTGGTGCCACGTCAATCCAGTAATACTTCTGGTAATGTGGCTCTCTTCAAAGCAGAGGCTCCTAGTAAAGTGGTATTAATCCTGTTGTAAACGCAATCCCTACTAATGTAGAGCCTATCTTCTTTGGTTCTATAACACCTCTGGTGATGTAATGCCTCTGGTAACAAGATGAAAAAGCCCAAAACTGCTCTGTCATTCAGTCAGGACTAGACTGAGATTTTAATAACTTTTCTAGAAATACCACTTTGAGGCTGGGCTCCCACATATGCAAATTGGATGTGGGTTTCCCTCATCCAACTCACATAACAGGAGAATGTGCCTGGCTCTCAATGGAGCCGGTTCACATAGTGCTGGGATGGCTGCGGTTCAATTTGGAAAAGGTCCTGTGCGTCTTTGGTTCCGATTTAGGTGTGAATTCAGGCAAAAATTCTGACCTGATTCGCGTGTACAGGGACGTACTGGACCCCCTGCTGTGCGCATGTGTGAAACCAGCCTTACAAAAGGAGAGCTCTGAAAATAACTGAAGGTGGCAAAAGACAGGGTTTAGATGAAATGGTTTAGAAATTTGGGTGGGCCCTGTGACTGGCACATTTCTTAACAGCTATAGGACGTTGTTTTTACCTTGTTTAGCTTTTGGCTAGGGTAGGTATAGAGTGAAAACCCACCAGTTAATTTTTTTGCTCTTAATGTGGCATTGAAGGGATTTACTTTTAATTCCTGTCCTAGAGACGCAACCGGATGTGAGAAAAAATCTTTGCAAAATGAAGGGAATTCCTCTTTTAGACAGTTTGTTATGGGAAGTGTTCTGATTAGGAAATTTCCCCTCTTCCTCTTCTGGTGACAACTCAAAAATGTTGGATTTGCTGTCATTCGTTTCTCAGTGGCAATGGTCTTCAAGACAAATAGAGAGGGTTAATCTATCCAGCGGGGACACAAATAGAAATTACCACCTAACAGCGAATATAAAGCTATCCAAAAAAAATATATTTTTGCTGTATGTACTGTACATTTTAGAAAAAAAATTGTTGGTATAAATATTAGCAGCAGAACACATGGCATTAGGTTATATAAGTTTGGCGTTGCTTTTATGTTTACAATGTTTTATTTCCCTTGAGCCTGATTGGGTATTTCAAGTGAATAAAGGGTGTAAATCAGTTTTTTTTAGCAAATCAGCCTGTTAGCATGCACAAGCACAATATAGACTGGTTATATAAGAGTTGAAAAATCAGGTATTTGCAGGAATGTTGGTATTTATATAAAGCTTTATGGATTTTCAGTGAAAAATGATCTTTTTCTCCGACTGACTGGCTTAAAGATTGCACAGCTTGACTCCTGTAAAACCAGAGAGCAAGATAAATAGGGGTCATTCACCATCGGCCAAGGTTTATTGCTACAGTACACTTTAGTGTATCTGTATTATCTGCTTCTGATGTTTGATTGGATCTGTGATTCCTTTCCCAATCGGCCAGCTTGCTTCTGTGTTTTTGTAACTGGGTCACATTTTCAAATAGTAAATTGAGGGAAGATATTGATCAGCGTTGTTGCATTTTTTTTATATAATTTTCAGTTAAGCCGTTTTAGTTTGAGAGAAAATGTCAAACTAAAAAATTCCAATAACATCTTGGTCTTTCCCCTGTGTCTCCCTCCAGAACACACACATTGGTCTTTCCACTGTATCCCTCCTCCACACACATACATGGATTGTTCCCCTGTATCCCTCCTCCACACACATACATGGATTGTTCCCCTGTATCCCTCCTCCACACACATACATGGATTGTTCCCCTGTATCCCTCCTCCACACACATACATGGATTGTTCCCCTGTATCCCTCCTCCACACACATACATGGATTGTTCCCCTGTATCCCTCCTCCACACATATACATTGGTCTTTGCCCATGTTCCTCCTCAAGTGCATATATAGTCTTTCCTCTTTATGCCTTCTCCAGCACACACTCATTGGTGTTTCCCCTGTATCCTTCCTCCACACACATATTGGTTCTACCCCTATACCCCTCCTCCAGCACACATACAGTATATTAGTCTTTCCCCTGTATCCCTCCTCCAGCACACACACATTGGTCGTTCCCTTGTATCCCGGACTGAAGTCACACGTTCCCACCATAGAAACTGTAAATTGAATGCTGTCCATGTCCTCTCCATAGTCATTGCACCCGCATTCCAGAGACAGTCTGGAGGTTCAACACTCAACGTTACTCTCAGCTTAATCTCTATGCTACACTATGTCTATGCTCTCCCTCCTCTCTGCAGAAATAAGGTTTATCTTTACTTCCCATTGTGTAGTCCTGGATCGTGTGTGCATATGTGTGTTAGGGATACACATTGGTCTCTCCCCTACATCCTACCCTCAGCACACACTTATCACTTAGTATTCATACCAACAGTAAATCTGGCTACATGGCTCATTCTCTTTTTCTTTTAGTCAGGGGCTTAACGAAAAAATAATAGCAGATCTCCCCTTCCCCAAAAGCAAGGGGGGTGAAAAAATCCATCCCCACTGAAGAAGCATGAACCCCGCATTCTTCCAGCTTATAAGTGTTAACCCCTCAGTGACTTGTATGTTATTTGGTTTAGGAGCATTAGCATCATCTGCTTCATGATAAATATCCAATGTGTGTACCTTAAAGAGGAACAACAGTCAACTCACATAATTTGTAATAAAAACATATTTGCCATTCTGAAGCTTCCCTCCAACCACTTTGCATATTATTTTATATATACTGTGATTCTGTACTTGCCAAATATGCTGCAGAAATCTCCCTCCACTGATTCTGGCTACAACCGTTTTAACTGTGAGCAGCTGAATCTGCAGCCCTGCAGCAGCCCTGCAGCTTTCATTGGCCCTCTCATGACACATTCCCCTCCCTTCCTGGCAAACTCTCACAAGAGTGAGAGAGAGAGAGAGCTGTGCATGATGTCAAAGCCTAGGCTAATGACCAGACAAGAAACAGGACGTGGGCTGTATACTGGCAGAAAAAAAATGGAAAATTTATATCAAATACTTACCGTAATTTTCCTTTCCTGATGGGCTCCATGGCAGCATACGTGTGGGTTAGCCCCGCCTCCATAATTACCCAATAGGACCTCTACTCCCATAAATCTTTGCTCCAAGCTGCTATCCGTGTTCCGTAACTAGCCTACTCCAACATTTGGGAGGGAACTCCTGCTGCCATGGAGCCCATCAGGAAAGGAAAATTACGGTAAGTATTTGATATAAATTTTCCATTTTCCTGACAGGCTCCATGGCAGCATACGTGTGGGAAATAACTCGCCAAACACACCCGGGTGGGCTAAAAATGTTGAGCAAAGAAACTAGAATTTTATTTTTCATTGTCCACTGACAATACTTGTAAACCAAAATTAACAGAAGAAAGCGCAGCTGGCTCTACACAATAATGGGAAACAAAGGTATTAATTGAAGACCAGGAAGCTGCTCTACAGATAACTTCTGGTGCGACATGTCGAACTGCTGCCCAAGAGGTCGAGATGCCCCGAGTTGAATGAGCCGTCACTGCCTCAGGAGGAACCATGCCCTTTGCCTTGTATGCCCTTTGAATCGTTTGGACCACCCAAGATGAGATTGATCTTACTGATGCTCGCATCCCTTTATTTTTGCCATGAAGAAGGACAAAAAGAAAGTCTGTTCGTCTGAACGAGGCTGTAGCGTCCAGATATTGTTTCAAGGTGCGACCAACATCCAGGGGATGAATCTCTTGGTTGTCTGACATTCTAAACGTAGGTAGCACGATCTCCTGATTTTCGTGAAATACTGATGTGACTTTTGGATTTGATCCAAGCATAGGGATCAGGACCACTCTGTCCGGAAAGAAAGTTAGAAATGGTTCAACTGACCCAAGATTCCTAATTTCCGACACTCTTTTGGCTGAAGTTATTGCCACCAGAAACACCGTCTTGATAGTGAGATCTCCTAAAGACAGGGGAGCATCCAAACCTTTCCCAAGATCAGAAAGAAAGTCCAATACTAACGGAAGGTCCCATTTGGGAAACCTGGGCCTCTTTTGAGGCCTAAGCCTGATGGCTCCTTTAAAGAATTGTTGAATTAAGGTGTGATTCGCCCACGAAACTCCTGTAAAGGCTGAAATGGCTGAAACTTGTACTCTAAGAGAGCTAACTGCCAGAGACAAGTCTAACCCTGACTGAAGGAAAGACAAGATATCTTGAACTGCCGGAGAATTATATGAATTTGACCTAGAAGACATGTGGCCCATAAACCTGGCCCATATACGTTCGTACACTTTATTGGTACTCTTCCGTCTGGCACTAAGAAGGGTTGGAATCGCTTCTTCTGGGCAACCTAGAGCTTCTAGCCTTCCCCTCTCAAGAACCATGCCCTGAGGTGTAGATAGGATGGGCACGGGTGTAACAGCGTGCCTTGAGACAGTAGATCTGGCCTGAGAGGCAGGGGAACTGGGTCCTGATAGCTGAGGAGCAACAGCAGAGGAAACCAAGGCCTGTTGGGCCAGAATGGTATTATCGCAATGATTTCCACCTTCTCCCCTCTGAGCCTCCGAAGGAACTGTAGGATTACAGGAACTGGAGGGAAGGCATAGGCTCTCTGGAACTTCCAACAATCCGTGAGAGCATCTATCCCGAACGCCTGAGGATCCCTGAACCTCGAGTAGTATCTGTGCATCTTGCGATTGTACGGCGAACCGAACAGATCGACCTCTGGAGATACTCCCAGAGTCAGAAGCCACTCGAAGACATCCCTGTGAAGGGACCACTCGTTGTTGTCTATTTTGACCCTTGACAGAAAATCTGCTTGAACATTCTGGACTCCTGGGATGTATACAGCAGAAATGTTGACCACATTCTTCTGAGCCCAGTTCATTATCGGTTCTACTTCTCGTAATAGAGACCAACTGCGAGTCCCTCCTTGTTTCTTTATATAGGCCACTGCAGTTGTGTTGTCCAGTCTTAACATTACTGACGACCCTGCCACCAGATGGCGAAATGCTATGAGTGCTCGAAAGGCTGCTCTCAACTCCAGGATGTTGGAGACCACATACCGCGACGGGAACGACCACCTTCCTTGAGCTACTTCCGTAAGGCAATGGGCGCCCCAACCTTTGTTGCTGGCATCTGAGGTTACTATTATCCAGGAAATGGGGACTATCGAATGATGGTTGCGTAGATTCTTCCCTTGAAGCCACCAGAGGAGAGACATCCTCATCGCTGGTGTAAGGCGTATGCGCTGTGTTTGATTGGACGAGTCCCACTGTTGCAGAAACCCTTTCTGGAAGGGACGAGTGTGCCACTGGGCCCACTTCACCATAGGGATGGTGGCCGTCATTGTGCCGATCACTTTCAAGCATTGTAGAGCCGAAAGATGAGATGATTCCCAAGCCTTGTGAATCCTGTCCCGGATCACACTGATTTTTTCCTCCGGCAGGGAGATAGTGCCTTTTAATGTGTCGAACTGAGCCCCTAGAAACACGATCACTTGCGTTGGAACCAGATGGCTCTTCTCTAGGTTCAGGAGCCAACCAAACGTCTGCAGAGTGGAGATGACTAAACTCTTGTGTTCCAGAATTTGATCTCTGTCCTGAGATAATAGGAGCAAATCGTCCAGATAATGATGGAGACGAACTCCTTTGACTCGTAAAAGAGCTACTATCGCTAGGAGTACCTTGGAGAAGACCCAAGGAGATGTTGTCAACCCGAATGGGAGACAGGTAAACTGGAGGTGTTGATCGCCAACTGCGAAACTGAGAAATTGCTGGAAATCCCTTGCTACTGGCACATGAAAGTATGCGTCCTTCAAATCGATTGAGATTAACCAATCCCCTAGCTGCACTGACTGTTGGATTGTAAGAAGAGACTCCATCTTGAACTTTTCCTTGCGAATGAAGGAATTGAGGTGGGTCAAATCTATCACCGGCCTCCATGCGCCATTTCTTTTCTGAACCATAAACAGAGGAGAATACATGCCTTCGCCACGTTCGTCTTCTGGCACGGGCACGGCTGCACCTTGATCCAGCAAACAACTTACGTAGGTCAATAGGACCTGTTTCTTTTCCTCTGAGCCTGGAATTGTTGTGGGAATGAACCTTAACCTCGGAGTGCTGATGAAAGTCCACTTGTGACCCGAGGAAACCGTCTTGATGGTCCAATAATCTTGAATTGAGGCCGCCCAAACATGTCGGTAGTGAAGAAGGCGAGCCCCCACCTGACATGTTTGAGCGGGCCCAATTTCAAAAAGATTTGGTAGAATCTTGATTACCTGCGGAAGCCCCCTTTGAGGTTTTCTTAAGGGAGGATTGTCTGGACCTCCAAGATCTAGAGAACTCCCTGCCGGGCCTATAACTGCACGCTTCTCTAGCGCGATCCGAGGTCTGCCTTCTTGAGAAAATAAGTTTTTGGTTTTGAAGACGTCTGTCTTGAGGGAGGAACCCAGACCTCCCACCCGTGGCCCGGGATATGGCGCTATCTAGTTTATTACCAAACAAGGAGGTACCCTCAAATGGTATACGACACCATGCCTGCTTAGATGTTGGATCCGCCAACCAGGGACGGAGCCACAAAGCACGGCGTGCCGAGACTGCTGCCAACATAGCCCGAGACAGAAGGCGGAATATGTCAATAGATGCCTCCCCCAAAAAAGCTGATGCCATTCTGATCTCCTGAATAGGAGAGTCTTTAGCCGTATTCACTGAGATACCTCTCAAGAACTCTTCAACATTGTCGGCCCATGTTTCAATAGCCTTTGAGACTGCGGCTAAAGCCAAAGTTGGTTTACAAGCCATCCCTGAAGTTAGATAAATTCTTTTCAGATCTGAGTCAATTCTTCTCTCTAACGGATCTTTGAAAGATACCGTGTCTTCCAAAGGGAGAGTCACGTATTTAACTAAACGCATAAGTGCTGCGTCTACCAGAGGAGCTGATTCAAGGTGCTTCACATCATCCTCCTTAAAGGGGTACAATTTAGACACCTTTGATTGCATGGAGCTCTTCCTATCAATCTTGCTCCACTCTTCAGTAATGATTTCTCCCAATTCAGATAGGAAAGGAAAATGTTGCCGTTCCTTTTTGAGTTGTTTGAAAAACTTTCTTTGTTTGGGGAGGGGGGAAGAAGTGGGTTCTTCCCATTTTAAAGCTTCTTTCACTGCCTTGACAAGAGCAGGTACTAAAGCATAATCAAATCCTACTCCTGGATCCTCTGGATCCGATTCGCTGTCAGACAAGAGCACAGAGTGGTGGCTTGGTTGAGAAGATTCCCCAGTCTCTTGTAAGAGCCCTTCACCTCCTGAAGGACATAATGGGTCTGAGGGGGATTCCATAGCGTGATGAGCTTCCCTCTGCTGCAGTGATTCCTTTACCACTCTTCTCACCATAGATTCCAAGCGTTGATCCGCACCATCTCTTTCATCTGCGACGTTAGAGAAGCAATGATCACAGAGCGATTTGTCTGATGAAATGGGCATCTTACAGCCCCAACATGAATTATCTGGTCCTCTGCTTGAGTGCGAGTGACTGCGTTGTCCAGATCTGGAAGACCTGCGGTAACCAGACTTTGACGATGATTTGCGGTGGTGCGATTTTGACGATCCACTGCGACTATGCGCACTGTAATGCGGTTCAGACCTAGAAGGGCTATAAGGAAATATACAAGAAAGAGAGAGAGATACAGACCAGGCTGGTATCAAATGCTAAGGAATACTCCACATATACACAGCAATCCAGCCATGCACATACCTGTTACAAGTGGGCAGGTCACTAGTAGGCAGTGAGGCATCCATGACTAAGAACGCTGACTGTAACAACAATAGACCCTCATAAGCAGCCATACAAAACACAGGAGCAATAATACATCAGAGCAGATCATAACCTACCTTACACCAACCAGAGAATGGCCCCGGGAAGTCGCTGAATTTCCTGCAATCATTCCCAAATTCTGACATCTCTCACTGTGTTTTAAATATGGCGCCCATGACGTCATCAGCGGCGTCAGACGCGAGATGCCCGCGCGCATGCGCGGGAACCAAGCCTCGCTTTGGATTTGGGTCCGCGCATGCGCAGAACGCAGCGCTGGATCCGGAAACAGGGGGAGAAAGGCTGCTGGAACGCGGAAGCGTCAGCGCCTATGCACAAGAACCAGATGGCATATGAAAGACACAGATAGAAAAAAGAAAAACACATAAACACTGCTGCCATGAAAAACGGAATTTTTACAGCTCACCACTCCACCAACGATCGTCTGGCCGAACAGGTTCAAGCACACACCACCGATCAACCGGGCAGATAATGGCCACCTTACATAGCAGGTAATAAGCCGTGCGCACTTATCTTCGGACAAACCAAGCCTTCAGCGCTACTCTGCCATACACTCCATACCCATGCTTAACAGACAGGGCCTATCGGAGGAACAAAAGCTTGATAGTCGGCCGACTTGATCGTAGTGAAGATCTCTTCAAAAGGAACACGGATAGCAGCTTGGAGCAAAGATTTATGGGAGTAGAGGTCCTATTGGGTAATTATGGAGGCGGGGCTAACCCACACGTATGCTGCCATGGAGCCTGTCAGGAAAAATGTTTTACTATCCAAATTTAAAATAACAAGGGCAGAAGATAGGAAAGTTGAAAAAAAGACTGAAGGTCCAATTTAACCTCTCACTAACTTGTCCCGAGCATATAGACAATAATCCCTCAGTGCTCATTCCTCTGAGCATATTTGATACCTCACTCCCACACTTCTTTCCTGCACATTTTGCCTCCCATCCTGCATTCAGAAATGCTCTTTTATACATACTGCAAACTGTTGTATCCACTGTACTTCTCTGCATACTGTCTGCTGCCATACCTTCTGCACTCTACCTCCACATGCTGCCCCTTATCATACCCTCCACACCCTTTTTCTGCACACACTGCCTTCGGTCATACCCCCTTCACTCTTCTTCTACACATACTGCCCGCTTGCATACTTTCCACACTCCTGTCCTGCCAATGCTAAATGCCAAGCAGTAGACAAGCAGTAGCATTGTGTGTTATTTCCCTAACCTTTCCTGTTCTGAAACAGGCATGCTTTTGATAGGTCCATAAACATTCTAAACCCTACTGAAAACAATAAGAAAATCTCTGCCTTGTCTGACTTTCTTTTTTTTTTTTTATTCAATCTAAAAAAAAAAATCAGTTAAAGAGCTTATTATATGCCTACTGCACTTGTATGAGAAAGTATTCTGTTCTCTTTGTATTGCTTCCTTTATGTGAAATCCCCGGTTTTTCTGCTAGTCCCCTTGCCTTCCTAAAAAAAACTGAGCACAATAAGCAGGAGAGTACAACCTGGTCAGTTTTGTTGCTTTCTTCCAATGATCAGACTTGTCCTGACATGCCCCCACTGCACAGCTATTCACTGGGAAGCTCAGTGTACTGCTGCTTCTCCTCCCCTCAGCTCTCATGCAGCTGAGAACAGAGGGAATGCTAAAAAAAAAGGGAAAAAGGGTATTTCTAATGTTTATAAGAAAGGACAAAAAGGTATTTCTATATTTTTTTTTTTTATATCTATACAAACATGTTGAAAAAAAAAAAAAAAGTTCTGCTAGATGACTTTAGGCTGGCCCCTTTTGCATGTATAGCTATGTAAAACATTAAAAATAAGTGCCTATTACTGTTTAAAATCCAGCAATACACTGGGGGTTATTTAGTAAAGGATAATTCACTTTGCACTGCAAGTGCACTTGAAAGTGCTCTGAAAGTGCACTTGGAAGTGCAGTCGCTTTAGATCCAAGGGGGATATGCAAGGAAAATAAAAAACAGCATTTTAGCTTGCACATGATTTGATGATAAAATCAGCAGAGCTTCCACTCATTTCAGATCTACCCCTTAGATTTAGAGCGACTGCACTTTCAAGTGCACTCACAGTACAAAGTGGATTTACCTTTCGTAAATAACCCCCACTGTCTCACTCTGCTGTGCACATGCTCAGTTGCTCACCATTTTTAGACACTTCCTTTTTGGTCTGGTAAACCATTTATTTTTCAGACAGGATAAAACCATAGAAAGATTTCCCATCAATAGTTTTTTTCTGTGGTCTATAAACTATATCCATACTCTATCATTCCCTTCCCGTACAATATAAATGTCAGGGAAAGTGTGCACACTATTGTGATATATTTAGCAGCCCCTTTATTTTCAGGTTGCTTTGTGGTTTTAAATTGCTGTAGCTTCTAGGTTGTTCTCCATCTTGTGTTCATATGTCAGAAGTTTAATCTGTGTTCTTCTGTAAAGTCTTTGATAAAAGCATTACTTCCATCCATGTTCTATTTCTGTCTTAAATTGCCATAATTGACATCTCTAGTTGCACCCCTCCTGACAAGTCTCTAAAGAGGTACCACAAACAGTGTGTGTTACAGTACAACATATGATCTTACAAAATAGTCTCAGTACTTTACAATTATGACAAAAGTAATTTTCAACCAGACAATTGCATTATACATAAAGCAAGAAGAGTATATCCCTTAAAAATCCACGCACATAGAAAGGGAATTTTTCTTTATTGTACATCCCAGGAATCAGGGGTACCTTCATCTCCATTAAAATGGAGTTTTGCTGTCACCTTCAGGTGACTGGACACAGGCAACAACAGACAGAAAATACCCTCCCAGGTATGCCCCATCAGGCAAAGCTTCAGTTTTTTTTGCTAGTGTCTTGAGTCATGTCTGTGCAGTTTCTGCATGAAAACAGTGCTTGCTTCTCAACAGTCCCACCTGGGATTAGGAGACTAGTTCTTTCTGGATCAGTTTTCCTATGGCTTTTCTATACTTAAACGAATGGTACCCAGACTTACACTGCACACGTGGGAATGTCCTCTAATGTTGCCGGTGGGCACTGGACCCTGCAGAACGAGCCCAGTGCAATGATATATTGCCTTGCTGACTGGTAAGGTGCTATACAGGTCCAGGGCAGTGATCACCAGCTAGGAAGACTAGTGCTTGAAGATTGGACCTCCTAGGGGGCCCTGCAGCATGGACTGGTGAGTGCCCTGGTTTAGTCCTTGCTGGTATCCACCCCTCCTCTCGTAACCCAAAAAGACTTTGTGATTTTTTTTGCATAGGTTGTTCAGACTAATTTAAAGTTACCTCTTCCCAATTCCTGTAGTCCAAAGGGTACAGGATTTGGATCATGGCATCCACCACAGTATCCCTAATCCTTTCATGTACATCCTCATTTAAAGGATGATTTGTACATGGACAAGGTCATCATTTCACAAAACAAGGTTTGCTCAGTACGACCCCGTAGAAAGTGAGTTCCAGGAATTAAAAAATTCCTCAGAAAACATCTGGAGTCCTTGTTTAAAGCTTAATTTGCTCTGATGGTGACAGCTTTACAGCGGACATGTGCAGCTCTTGGTGTGTGCCATAGAAACATAGAAAAGTGACGGTAGAAAAAAGAATGAGTAGTCCATCGAGTCTGATCCTTTTTTTTGTTCATTTTTTTGTATAGTAGTAGAGTATAGAGCAGGGGTCTCAAACTGGTGGCCCTCCAACTGTTGCGAAACTACAAGTCCATGAGGCATTGCAAGGCTGATAGCATGACTACCACAGGCAGAGGCATGATGTGACTTGTTGTTTTGCAACAGCTGGAGGGCCACCAGTTTGAGACCCCTGGTATAGAGCTACATTTGTCCCTAGCATGTTCAAAGCTATTTACTGTTAACTGTCTCACTTAACCTTTCAGTAAAATAATACTTTCTAAAATTAGCTAATGGCAGCTCTGATGTGAGACTGAGGTCTTATTTGTTTTTGCTGTGGTAATATAGGACTTGAATGTAAGGAAATGGTCAGCCTACCCTCACAGGAGCAAAATGACCTTCTGAGGAAAATTGTACATTCCTGAAAAGATCGGGCTGGCATGTCCTTATAGGTAGTTTACAATCACATTCCTCTCACATGAATCATCCAGGATACTAGAGGCTTTCTTATGTCTTGTATGGTCCATTAACCAGGTTTAGAATTCAATATTAGGAATAGGAAATATGAAATATGCAATTTCCCAATCAACCCCCTTGATGAATTTAAAGGTTTAAATCATGTCTCCCCTTTTCCTTCTTTCCTCCAGACTGTACATATTAAGTTCCTGAAGTCACTCCCGATATGTTTTATCCCCCAGACCTTTGTTACCCGTCTCTGGACTATTCTATCTTATCACTATCTTTTTTTAGGTGAGGTCTCCAGAACTGGACACAGTATTATAAATTAGGTCTCACTAAAGATCTATATAGGGGAATCAGAACTACTGATGGTGATCCTTCTAGTGATGCATCCTTTATTACATTATATACTCACTCTTCGCATGAAAACTTCATGCTTCCTCATCCTTTGGACTTTCATACAGTATGTATAACATACATTTGTATGTTCCTGCCAGGTTCCTTCATCCTGCCCCACTTCCTGTTTTCTCCTGGCAATGCTAATTAAAGCTTCACAATCGCAGTAACATTGTCAAGTTGCATGCTCTCTCTAATGAAAACATCAGGACACTGGGCGTGCTCACTGGACTTCTTGCAGTCATGTACCACTAGAAAATGTAATTTTTTTAAAGTTATTTAAAATACTTTTTTTTAATATCAAGCTAGTGTTCTACATTTCCTATCAGATAACTAAACTGCTTGCCTGATCCAGCAACCTTAATGTCGCATATATTATGGAAGGCATCCACTGATCATTTGACATGCAGTATTTTACTTAAAAGGTAGGTTCAGTCAAATTGGTGTTTATTAAAAGTCAGTAACTACAAAAACTGTAGCTGCTGACCTTTAATAAACGGACACTCACCTGTCCCAGGATCTAGTGGTGTGCTCACCGCTTTCCATTGGTGTCCTGTCCCTAGTGCCAGCATCTCAACTGTGGGCACCCGGCTGTGATAGCTTGTGGCTTCACAGCCGGGTGCCCACTGAACATGCGTAAGATGCGCTGCACTGTGTGAATGGTCCTAGAAGCCTGCAGCGAGGGGGGGAGAGAACATCTGCTCAGATCATCTAGGTGCAGGAGTGGGAGCGGATACCTGTCAAAATCAGGTACCCGCCCCCCACCCAAAAAAAGTGCCAAGATGAGGGGGGAGGTCTTGAAGCTGAACTTCCCCATTTGGGTGGAGCTGCACTTTAAGGTACTCTCTGTGCATCCTTTGTTGAAATTGACCAACTTTGGGACAGGTTTGCTGGATAGGTTGTAGTTATGTTTAACTTAGACACTTGAGCAGAGTCTAGCATTTTACAAACTTTATGCACTGTCTGCTCCTGTGAAATGTGCACGAGGTTATAACAGTCATATTCTTGTGCTAAGCTGATTTCTAAAGACTGTACCAGACAGTAAGTAGTAAAGATTAAATGAAAAAAGCAGACATACTTTTTTTTATAACATACAGTATGTGCATTTTACACCTGCCTAAAAAAGCATGTGTTGAAGTACACCGCAAACTAAAAACTGAATTGATGACATAAAAGTGCCTAGAACAAAAATGTGTTTAAATTGTTTAAAAGTTGTTTACTGAATGCAAACTAAAGAGACAGTGAACCAAATCTATTACAAACCTTAAATAGATAGAGCTTAGTATTCCTTGTTGTTTGGGTGAGTGCAATAGAGTCTGCTCAGGAGGGGGAAGTAATACCAGTAATAGAGAGGGAAGTGTGTAAGGTCTGATCCATGTGAGACCTAGAGAGGGGGTCATATGTGGTATATGCAAAGTAGTCTTTGGGGTATAACTTAGTGAGCGGGAGTAAGCAAATGGGTATATAGGGGGAGAAAAAAGGTGGGAGAGAGGAGTGTTGCGGGGGGGGGGGGTGAAGACCGTTTCTTACCTCCTTCCTCAATGGCTAATGGTATGAAAGGAACTCTTTTAGAAGTTCACGTGGGTTTTGGAGCGGAACGGCCCTTGGAGGGGTAGCGTATACTGGTCATAAGTCTAGGTATTGTGGAGAGTGGACTGGGGGTTTAAAAGGTCTGATTATATAATAGGGTCATAATTTGTCGGTACAGAAATCAATTGTTTAGGCGAAAAAATTCTGGAGTTGACTGGAAATGTGTCCAGCACGTCCATTTGGTTCCAAATTTTTTAGGAGTATAACCTACAATGTGAATTAGCTCCTTCATTTCAGCCACTCTTTTAATTCTTTTAAACCATTCCTTGATTGAGGGGGTGTGGGGAGAACCCCAATGGAGGGGAATACATTGTTTCCCTGCATTAATCAAGTGCATTGCTATAGATTTGTGATAGGATTTGTGTGGTAGAGGTGAGGGATGTAGAAGGAACAGCGCTGGGGATAGTTCTAAATCGTAAGATGTGACATGGGAAGTAATACTTTGTACTTCTTTCCAAAAAGTTTGTAGGAGAAGACAGGACCACCATATATGTAATAGTGCAGCCCTCAAAAATTCCACTCCCCCGCTCGCATTTTGCGAATGGATTTTGAGGGCTGGTGAGAAGGGCTGCATGGGAGCGGGGGGGGGGAGAGCCCCGCCGATCACAGAGGGGGAGAGAGGAAAGTGTCTCCCCATGCGCCATCACATAAGCCCCTTCTTAAAATGGGTGAAGTGTATCAAAGTGACAAGGGCAGGGGCTTATGTGATGCTGCACTGCGGGAGAACGACACACAGCTTTTGAAATAAAAGCTGTGATGTTCCCTGCTCTGATCATCCAGCTGATGGCTCTCTTCTCTTCCCCTCCATAGGTAGGCTGCATGGTGGGCACAAACTCCATGGGACACGGGATGCATGGTGGGCACAAACTGCATGGGACACAGGCTGCATGGTGGGCACAAACTTCATGGGACACAGGCTGCATTGAACACAGGCTGTATGGGACACAGTCTGCATGGTGGGCACAAACTGCATGGGACACAGGCTGCAGGGTGGGCACAAACTTCATGGGATACAGGCTGAATGGGGCACAGAGTGCATGGTGGGCACAGACTGCATTGGACACAGGCTACATGGTGGGCACAGGTTGCATTGGTGGGCACAGGCTGCATTGGCGGACACAGGTTGCATTGGTGAACACTGATTAAAGTTGTTAATATTTTTAGAACTTAGTTCTGCATAAAACTTTTAAGTGTCATTTCATGAGATAATTTATGAGGGCGGGTTTAGGGGTGGGGCAGAGTAGTGGTTGGGTGGGGCAACTGGTGGCGAGTAACCCTTGAGGCCTGGCTAGTAGCTTAAGGCCGCGTACACACACGCGGACTGTTGGCCCAACTTTGTCCGTCCAACAGTTTGAGCGAACAGTCCGCTCAAACTTAGCATGGACGGACATGGCCACACACGACGAACGAACAGTTTGCTGAAACCGTGCGCGATGACGTGAACGGCACGTACGACGGGACGCAAAATACGACGTCCTATACACTGCATTATAACTTTCGGCTTGAAAATCCTTTCTGAGCATGCGCGGAACTTAGTTTGACGAACAAGCCTACACACGGGCGGACTGTTCGTTGAAACAAGGTTTCAGCGGACAGTTTTTCGGAATTTCCGTAAAACCTTGTCCGTCCAACTGTCCGCTGAAACTGTCCGCTGAAAGCCCACACACGAGCGGACTGTCCGCCCAAACACTGTTCAGCGGACAAGGTTGGGCCAACAGTCCGCGCGTGTGTACGCGGCCTAAGACTTGAATTTTTGAGCTCTGTAATAGTGTACCACTGTCTTTTTTAGCATCATGTTTCTGATATTGTGTGTTTGAATTTGTGTAAAAGAGCTGGGGTGTGATACCATTGATTGATCCTTTATATATATTTAGGAAAATTTATTCCCAATCTCCCGCTGTCAGAGTCAGGGAGAGATCAATTTCCCATGCCTTGTAGGCTTTGCTATCATTGGGACTTGGGATTAGGTCTGCAAAAAGGAGGGGATGCATGGGGGGGGCATGGCTAGCCGCAGAACAGGATGGCCACTTGATTCCCAAGCTCCACTTCAAGGCAATGATATCAAACAGCACACAGTGACAAGCTTCTCCCCTCTCCCCGGACATTAAGGAGGAAGTAGCGGCACATGATCGAGGATGCAAAATCCACCACCACAACTGCCCTGCCTGACCCAGTACTTCTGCCCCATGGAGCCGAGCTTCAGGCAAGATGGCGCCAGCAACACTTCACCCGCAGAAGCTCTGCATGGCCAGATGAGCACTGCACAGCCACAAAACCCTGTATGAGCAGATCTTCCAGAGATGAGAGAAACAGAGGACATGGAAAGTCTCCCTCCCCCTGCGTTGGAACCTGCAGATGCACAGAATGACAGAGGTTAAGAGGCTCGCCTCATCCCCATTCAACTCTCCTAACAAAACCCCTCAAGCTAAAAAACACTATTGGGTTGCCTCAGGCACCACCTCTCAAAGCTCCTCTCATGTATCTGCACTGGAAAATATACCAGTAACAGATAACCCAGTTTCAGAAAGCATGTTAAAATCTGTGCTTCTCACACTACAAAAAAGACTTGCATAGGGAATAACAATTGTCTTTTTTCCCAGGTAAATGACAGGCTTGAATGCCTTGAAGACAGAGCAGACACAGTAGAAGAACACATGTCTGACATGGGCAAAGCTCATGAGCTTCTTGACTCAGATGAGATCCAGAGAATTAAGTTGAAATTAGCAGACCTCAAAGATAGGTCCAGATGGGATAACATAAAATTCAGAGGGATCCCTGGGTCAGTGTCGGAGCTTAAAAAATACCTACAGCAGCTTTTTACCACCCTGCTTCCTAATCGCTCTACTCACAACATGCTCATCGATCATGTGCATAGAATCACAAAACCAGACCACCTGCCCGCAGAGACACCTAGGGATATCCTTGCCAGAATCCACTTTTCTCACATAAAGGAGCAAATTCTACACAGAAATCTCAGACGCCTATCAGCACCTTATTCCAAAATATCTCTCTTCATGGATCTGTCACCAGAGTTACTAAGAACATACACCCCAGTTACTTGTTGTACTTAATTCTACATGAAAATAAAATCACTTACAATTGGGGATATCCCACCAAACTTTAGGTTGCTTACGAACAAAAAATCATTCCAATCTCATCCCCTAAAGATGGCTACAAAAAACTGACTAATTGGGGCCTTTACCCATTTTTTTGGCTTCCCTCCTGTCACGCAATGAGGAGACCTCCCCATCTCCTCCTCAACACCAACTAAAAATGGAGGATAAAAACAGGCACCTCAAGGTTACTTGTCCCCAGTGCAGAAATATCCTGCTTGGCCAACTATTTGATTACCACCTTCTCACCAGTTAATAGTGTGCCGAGCACACTCAGTTAAACATTCCTTTACAATACCTCACATGTTTCGCAGTCTATGATTATTTTCTCCTGTTTTCTCGTTAGTAGTGTAAAGTGTTTTTACCAAACGTTCATAATTTGTATTACCTACATTTAGAATTACAACAGTTGTTTTTTTCTGATGGTCAGACCTACTAGCTTATTTGTTATAGTTCTTAATATATCCAACTGTCAAATAGTTCTACTGCACTCAGCTGTACACAGTATTATAGTCTCGCTCAACTCCCGCAATCCAGCCTCAAAAACCTAAAAATGTGTCACTCATTAATATATCTATTAATGCCAAAGGGCTTAACTCTCCTTATAAGAGAAACCTCCTCTAGAAAGAAGAAAGAAGCATGTTCACAATATACAGACATACAATGCGTCCAAGAGACACACTTTTCCAACATCAAACCCTCCTCTTGTATGCATAAAAAATACGCTCACTACTTCTTTTCCAATAAAAAAAAAATGAGGGGTGAACAGGCCAAGAAGAATGCTGTATTCCAACATACTTAGAACTCTGGCAGACTTTGAATGGGCCATTCCAGATCACCCGGACCTTCTGTCCACTCTCCTGCTTCTCTGTTGCCGACTTAGTCCAGGTGCAAAGGGATAGAATCCTATTAAATTAGGTCATCTCTACCTTCTTGAAGGCTAGGATGTAGACTTCTCACAAAGTCTATCAGGGTGCCTGGAAAACCTATTTAGCCTGGTGTAAGACCAGGAAATTTCATCCCAGGATATGTTCTGTGGGGCTCATCCTATCCTTCCATCAGTCTGGTCTAAATTAATATGGCAATATAGTACCATCAAAGGGAAAATCTTGAAAAAACCTTGTGTTTGGTTTCAGATACTTTTGGACTCTAATTCTTGGATTAAGGGCTTTGTGCAGGGTGTTGGACGCATTTCTCTCTCTGTAACTTACCCTGTGACTCCATGGGACCTTAACCTGGTTCTTTTTGCCTTTGAAGGCTGCCATTTGAATATATTGAGGCTATATCCTTATTAGAATTCACTTGCAAGGTGGTATTTTGCATTGCTATCACCTCTGCAAGGAGGGACTCTGAATTAGCAACCATATCCTGTAAAGACCTTTTCCTAATAAAACATGAGAATAAGGTTGCCCTGAAGTCAAAAACCTCTTTTCTTCTTATGGTGGTATCTTCATTCCACCTCAAGAAGGACATTGTTTTTCCCTCCATTTGCCCTGTTCTAAAAAATCCTAGGGAAATGTTTCCACTTCCTTGCCATGGTATGCACTGTAGAGTCAACCTCTCAGCTACAGCCTCTTTTAGTCAAACAGCTTCCTACTTTGTGTTTCCTGAGGGTTCCTGCAAGGGACTATCTTCTCTCTCCATCATTTTTCTCTCTCATCATTATTCAAGCTTATGGTTTCCCTGTTAAAGTGCACTCAACTAGATACATTTAAACTTCATGGGCTTTTCAGCATTAGGCATTGGCTTCTCAAATTTGCGAGCCTGCTACCTGGTCTTCAATTCACACTTTAGTTTTACCAGGTAAATGTTCAGGCCTCCTCTAATGCCAGTTTGGTGCATAAGGCAATACAAGCTGCTTTTTTGAGTCTGTTCAGTTCTTTTTGATCCATTTTGTTACATGGACCTGTTGGCATTTGTTGGATTGGCTTTAGATATACCATGGTTAAGACTAAACATCCTGTGTATTGCACTGTATGTCTAAGACTATAGAATTTATGGTTAACAAGTTCAGTTCTTAGAGTACTGTATAGGACACTGGTCCAAACAGCATGTTTGTCCTAGCAATGTCCTTCATATAAGGGAGGACTCAGACTATAAAGTATAGCAAACTGTGTCTGCTATACCAGAGGTTGTATAAAGTTTACTACCCATTAGTGAGGAAATACTAGGGATTTAGGTCTTTGAGATCTAAGGAAATTTGTTATTGAGTGGCCACAAATGTTTCCCATACGTAATAAACAATGATTATTTCTCAACAGGTGGTATTTCGCTTTGTATAGGGGAGTCCTAAAACTTTCTCTTAGGTTAACTAACTCTGATTCAATTTTTTTGGAGGTAGTTGTGTCAGATTAGATAAGATAGGTAAGATAAATACTTTATTGTCATTGCAGTGCAAATTACATTGAAATTCTATAAAAGCTCCAAACATATGTAAACATCCTCAACATACACACAGTAAACATATAAAAAGCCTAAAAAAAGAACCCCTGCCACCGCAGCAAAGCCAGGTCACCTGCAGTTAAGTATTATTATTCAAAATTACCATTTAGGGTGTTGACAACCCTTGGAAAGAAAGTTTCCTTAAATCGGTTTGTCCTCACCATTATATTTCTGAAGTTCAAAAAGAACCCGTTTCCAGGGTGGGATGGGTCACTCACTATTTTGCCTGCCCTGCTGATACAAGGGGACTTGTACATTTTGTTTATAGAAATAGATATTAGAGATTGTTAGTAATTTCTAGGGATGCACCGATACCGATACTAGTATCGGTGCCGATAGTAGGCATTTAAGCAAATATCGATACTCGATCAAATGCTCCTGATACCAAAACTGATACTATGCAGTGCGATTTTACATTAATACAGAATGAATGGGTGAAAATCGCACTACAATGTGATTTGATTTGAACAGGGATGCAGTTTCAATCATGCGATTTCCCCCACCAGTCCTGTGTTTTTGTTTGTATACAAAGGGATTAAAGCACCATCTAGTCAGGTTAAATAATATTAGAACGCACAGTACATATCTGGTAGCAAATCAGGGGCACTGGAGGAGATGTAGAGGCGGTCCGCCCCCAAGCTGACATCACTTTCACCCTATACCCATGGGGTCCTGGAACTTCTCCAACCCTTTGAGCACCATCGGGCCTGATTTGCTACCAGAAATGTACTGTTAGTTCTAACATTGTTTAACCTGACTAGATAGCACTTTAATCCCGTTGTACACATACACACGAGCAGTGGGGGAAACCAAATGTGATTAGGACAGGAATCACACTGAATTCCTGTTGAAATCACATGCGATTCTCTGCAGTGTGATTTGCGGCTTTTTTTTTGTATTGATGCAAAACGCATCGCAAAGTATCAGTACTCGGTATCAGCGAGTACTTGACCGAAAGTGTCGATAGTCGTTCTCTCTTTAAAAAAATGGTATTGGTGCAACCCTAGTAATTTACTAGTGTTTTTCGCTCTGCAGCTATGTTTTATATGTATTCCATGAATATAACATGAATGGGAGGCCCACAAAGTATGAAGGTTGTCTATTGAACCTTAGTTCAAGTCAATAATAGCATCAAGCTCATTGATCAAATCTTCTTTTATTTCAGAGTTTTGTTGTAGGCAGTCTTTTCGCTTAAAGTTAGTCTGTACTGAAAGTTGGGAAAGCTACACAACCAGAGAAATAGGGGCATGATCTGAGAAGGCAATCTGGCCAATTTCAGTGTTGGAGAGCATAGGTAGGGACATGTGTTTATTAGGGATGCACCGAATGGGTTTTTGGTGCCGAAACCAATACTGAAAATTAAAAATTAACTAGGCCGAAACCGATACCGAAACAACACCGATACCGAAATTGACTGTTTTTAAAAATATTTTTATACAGGAGATGGTCAGAGGCTGGGGACATGGTACAGGAGATGGTCAGAGACTGGGGACATGGTACAGGAGATTGTCAGAGACTGGGGACATGGTTCAGGAGATTGTCAGTGACCTGCAGACACATTACAGGAGATGGTCAGAGACTGGGGACATGGTACAAGAGATGATCAGAGACTGGGGACATGGTACAGGAGATGGTCAAAGACTGGGGACATGGTACAGGAGATGGTCAGAGACTGGGGACATGGTACAGGAGATGGTCAGAGACTGGAGACATGGAACAGGAGATTGTCAGAGACTGCAGACACATTACAGGAGATGGTCAGAGACTGGGGACATGGTACAGGAGATCAATGCAGCCTCACCAGTGTCCATCAAATGCAGCTTCACCAGTGCTTGTGAGGTGCAGCCTACCAGTCAGTTGTAGCAGCCTGTCTGTGCCATTCATGCAGCCTCTCCAGTGTATGTGCCCATATGTAGCAGCCTGCCAGTGCCCATGCCATGCAGCCTCACCAATGCCCATGCCCATCAGATGTAGCAGCCTGCCAGTGCCCATGCCATGCAACCTTACCAATGCCAGTGCCCGTGGCATGCAGCCCGCCAGTGCCCATGGCATGCAGCCCACCAGTGCCCATGTTATGCAGTCTGCCAATGCCCATGTTATGCAGCCTGCCAGTGCCCATCATGTTCAGCCTGCCAGTGCCCATCACATGCAGCCTGTCAGTGTCCATGAGGTACAACCTACCAGTGCCTGCTAATGTATGTCACGCTGTGTGTCAGAGCTGGATCTGAATCGCCGTCCAGCCAGTTTCATCCCGGTACGCCCCTCAGAGTCTCCCCTCCCTCCTCATCCTCTTCTCACTCCTGTCCTACACAGCCTCCCCAGTACCTGGTAATGCATGTCACGCTGTGTGTCAGAGCTGGATCTGAATCGCCATGCAGCTCATGTAACGATGTCCGGCCTCCTATCCAGTGGGATGGTCTTACCCCTTTTTTCAGCACCATTATCAGCAATATTTCCCTTTCGGCAAATTGCGAAAAATGGCATTTTCGCCCGATATGTTTCGGCGGGCGAAAATTTCGTTGCATCCCCAGTGTTTATCAGGGAAAAAGTCAATTCTGGTGTAAAACTCTTTGGCTGGTGAATAATAGATGAAGTCTTTCATCTGAGGGATCTGAAAGATTTTGTTATTAAAATGCCTGTTCCCCTTAGCATAGAGTCTGGGGAGGGGTTGTGGTACATTGTTGCAAATTATTTTATTTTTTTCATAATTGAGGATTTTTTTTTTACACCCTAGAATACTTTTCTTGCATGAATGCCATATGCCTCCACAGGTCTGTGAGAAACATGATATTTTGGGGGGAAATTGAGACTCCCAGAGTTTCCATTTGAAGTTTAAAGGATAAGTCCATGTTTGGGAACAGGTTACATGTTCCACCTGTTTTTAGGGTGGAACATGTAAAATGTTTCCACTTCCTAAGGCTGCAGCCGTTGCCCTCACTCCCTGTGACAGCAGTACAGGAGAAGTTACTGTTACCCCTACATCCTTTGTGGCTGTTGGCTTGTAGTTCTCAATGAACTACCACGGTGCTATGGAGTGGCGTGGTAGTTCATTGATTCCTCCTGTAGGATTGAATCTGTTTGCCCATACCGAATATACGGGCACACAGATACACTGACAGATAAGAAGAATACCTGAATGACACCAGCGATCTGCTGCCAGGCCCTGCACTCCTTTTTTCAGCTTAGCTGGCCAGGCCATTTTTGCAATTTTTCCATTGCTTTATAATTTTTCCTTACAGCTTTTAGAGTTTGTTAAAGGCCCCCCAAACCATATTTTTTCTGAAAGCACATGACCAGTAGAATACAAATAGGGTGCTGCTGATTTTTAGGGCACAATGATATTTGTGCATATGTTTATCAAAACAATATTTTTGGAAAACAATGCTAAAATCAATATTAGCAGATAAAAACAGCATATTTTACAAGATTCCTACTAAATATAAAAGCTTACCTATATTGAGTTTATAAATAACCACTATTTGAAAATTTTAGATTGTGCATTTTTGCAAAATGGTGAAAATCGAACATATGTAATATATGTAATTGAACAAATGTAAATATCCGCATCTCTAAAAATCTAAAGGTTTTAATTTTTCCCTTACAGCTTTCAGAGTTTTTTTAAAGACCCCCCCCCCCCCAAACCATATATTTTCTGAAAGCACATGACCTGTAAAATAAAAAGAAGGTGCTACTGATTTTAACACCCTACGATATTTGCACAAATGATTATCAAAACAATATATTCGGTAAAAATTCTCTAAAATAATTTTTAGCAGATATAAACATAGCAAATTTTTCAAAATTCCAACTAAATATAAAAGTGTAACCTGTATTGAGTTAATAAATAACAAGTATTTGTAATTTTTAAATTACGCCTTTTTGCAAAATGGTGAAAACAAAATGTAAGCAAAAATGTAAATAACCACGTTTCATTGTTCCCTTACAGCTTTCACAGTTTGTTAAAGACCCCCCAAACCATATATTTTCTGAAAGAATAGGACCAGTAGAATAAAAAGAAGGTGATACTGATTTTTAAGGCCCCACGATATTTGTGCAAATGTTTATGGAAATAATATATTCACTAAAAATTCTCTAAAATAATTTTTAGCAGATATAAACACAGCACATTTTACAAAATTCCTGCTAAATGTCTACTAAATATAAAAGCTTAACCTGTATTGAGTTAAAATATAATAAATATTTGTAATTTTAAAATTATTCCTTTTTGCAAAATGTTTAAAACTAAACGTACACAATAATGTAAATAACCACATTTCTCTAAAAATCTGAAGGTTTTTATTGTTCCCTTACAGCTTTCAGAGTTTGTTAAATACCCCCAAACCATATAGTTTCTGAAAGCATAGGACCAGTAGAATAAAAAGAAGGTGCTATTGATTTTTAATGCCCCGTGATATTTGCCCAAATGTTTACCAAACAATATTTTCACTAAAAATACACTAAAATCAATATTAGCAGATACAAACACAGGACATTTTACAAAATTCCTGCTAAGTTCCTTCTAAATATAAAAGCTAAACCTGTATTGAGTTAATAATACCAAATAATTGTGCCTTTTTAAGAAATAGTGAAAATCGGACGTACGCAAACATTTCTCAAAAAATGTGATAGGTTTTTCTTTTTCACTTACAGCTTTCAGAGATTGTAAAAGACCCCCAAACCATATATTTTCTGAAAGCACATGGCCAGTAGAATAAAAAGAAGGTGTACTGATATTTAAGGCTCCACAATATTTTAGCAAATGTTTATCAAAACAATATTTTACAAAAAATACACTAAAATCAATAATAGTGATTCATACATGACAAAATGTACAAAATTCCTGCTACATTCCTAGAAAATATAAACGTTAAAACTGTATTGAGCTAATAAATAAAAAATATTTGTACATTTTAAATTGCACTTTTTTGTGAAATAGTGAAAACTGAAGGTACACAAAACTGTAAATAAAAACAATTTAGGGGGGCGTGGCCAAGCGCATGGAGGAGTAGGACGCGTGAGAGCTCAGCTCCCGCTCCACCGTTCCCATCGGCACACAGCGCCGCTACCTCGGGCTTCCCCGGACATCCCCATGAGCAGGAGAGGAGCCCCACACACCCCCCGCACCTCGGGGACCCAAAAACCGGGGGACATCGACAGCTTTTTCCCCGCGAGGGGACCGAACAACAAGGCCGCGCCGGAATCCAAGATGGCGGCGACCCGCTCGGCGGCAGCGCAGGCAGCACACACTGCCTCTAAGGTACAGGCCTCCCGGCCCCCTTCACCTCCGTCCTCCCCAGGGTGCCCCGAGCCGCGGGATGGGAGCCCAGAGAGCCCTACACCTTCCAGAAGCCCTTCTCCAGCCACAGGCAAGCAGAGCAGTGGATGGGACATGGAGAGCTATATTAAAGCTCTCCCCACAAAAGGTGACATTGAAGCCTATATAACCAGACTAGAGAGATCCTATAGAAGGGAACTTAAGGATCTGCGCCAAGACATTGGCCAGCGTTTTGAGGACATTGAGCTCCATGCTGAGGAGTCTGCGAATAGACTCAAGGAACATGATCATATTTTACAGCAACACACTAACCAGATTCAGCACTTATTCTATGGCGTTGATGACCAGGAAAACAGAAGCCGCCGAAACAATATCCGCATTCGCGGTATACCTGAAAAGATTGAAAACAAGGATCTGTTATCAGCTGCCACCACCATGTTTAACCAATTGCTGAATAAACCTAAGGAGTCGCCGATTGAAATCGATAGGATTCATAGATCTCTTGGTCCTCGCAATCCTAGCCCTGATCACCCCAGAGACGTTATTTGCCGCGTCCATTTCTTTAATATTAAAGCTGAAATAATGCAAGCCGCGCGTGCACAGGACTCCATCTTGTTCAACGGCGCACCGGTTATGCTCCTGACGGATCTCTCTAAGCAGACACTGCTGATGCGGAAGGCCCTGAGGCCAGTCACCGACGCTTTGCATGCCAAACAGATCAAGTATCGATGGGGATTCCCTTTTCACCTTTTCGCCTCCCATGAGGGTAAATCTGCTACATTCCGCACGCTAGGGGACTTGCCCAACTTCCTTGGCACTTTTGAACTGCCCCAAACCAGGATCCCGGACTGGCCCCTTACTGCCTTTACCCCTGGCCTGCCCAGCACCTCTGCATGGGAGAAGCAGACCAAGAAGAAGAGGTCCCGCTCCCGTACCACCAGATCTCCTCCAGGATGAACGTTCTCAGCCCCACTTGACAGTGGGTAACTACCTCTCCGTTCTCTACGGCGGCCTTATTGGACTCCTGGTACCCGGGTCGTCCCTTTACAACCTCTGACCTGAAAGTCAAACATCTGTTCCCTTGTTTTTCTTTTTTTTCCTCTCCTTTTTATCTTTCTTCAGGTTGACTGTTCGGTTCATATGTTTTTTATACTAAGCCTACTAACTTTGCTCCCCTGACTTGATGTCATGTGCCCTTCAAACGTTAGTGGACGGTTGCCCGTCCTGTAGTTTTACTATCTGATTTCGGTAACGCACACCATCTATCCTTTATATTTTCAGGCGCTGTGTGCTGTTTGTCTGTTTAGCATTTAGTACAGTTTATTGTAGGTGGGGCGGAGCCCCTGAGTTAACCTCACCCACGTTCCCCCACGATAGGGTGTACAGAGTCTTTAGTGACTTTGTTTCTGTTTTATTCTTTAGTCTCTTTTGTTGTAGTGTCTATCACTTTTACCCTCATATAGACACTAGAGGGAGCAATCTCCCTACATTTTTACATCTTTTGCTATTAAGTGACCTTCAACTCATGCTGTTCCTGGACCATTGTTCACACTTTTGCCTGCACTACATGTCCCTAGCCTTCCTAGGGCCTCACATTTCCTCTGTCCCTCTTCAGTGCTCTGACCTTCTTCACCTCTCTCCTTCCTGGCTCTTCTTCGTTTTTCCTCTTTTCCTTACCCTTGCTGCACAGCTCTTTTCCACACTCTTCTGCTTAGCCGCACTTGCTGAACCCAATTATCATGCCGTCTACATCTGTACGATATGTCTGCTGGGATAGATCTTAAGTTCTCCTCTCTCAATTGTAGAGGATTTAACACTCCTGAAAAGCGTAGACAGATTTTACGTCACTTTCATAAAGCTGGTTCGAAAGTTCTATTATTACAGGAGACTCACTTTAGGTCTGATAAAGTACCCTCTATCCCAGATAGACATTACACCACCTGGTTTCACAGCACGAACCCTCTTGCTTGCTCCAAGGGGGTCTCGATTGCATTTCATAGTTGAAAATGTATTGACTATTGCCAATGTTTATCTCCCCAATCAGAATCAACTCCAGTTCCTGTGCTCCGTGACCGCTCGCCTCAAATCTTTCGGAACCACTAATCTGATCCTAGGGGGCGATCTGAATGTTCCTCTTGTACCGAGACTCGACTCTTCCACTGGTAAGTCCCACCTGTCACCCACCTCGTTGACCAAGCTCAGAGCCACATTAGCAGACATGACACTAGTAGGCACCTGGAGGCTATTACACCCATCTGACAGGGACTACACTTATTACTCCCCGGCACATAACTCTTATAGTAGGATTGATTACATTCTCCTCAGCCAAAACCTTTTAGACTTTTCCCCTCAATGTGAGATCGGGTTGCGGCTGTGGTCGGATCACGCTCCGGTACACTTGACCCTCGGGAACCTTCCTCGCTGCCTCCGTCGAGGCGCATGGAGGCTGAACGACAATTTGCTGACAGATACCTTATGTATCTCTGAAGTATCCCAAGTCATCACGGACTTTACTACTGATCATGCCCATGATGAGACTAGCAACATGACCAAATGGGAGGCCCTGAAATGCGCCATCCGTGGTGTTTTTATAAAGCACGGCTCCAGGTTGAAGCGAGCGCGCACTGACGATATACGCCGACTTTTCTCCCTGATAGCTTCCCTGGAAGCCTCGCATAAACGCACTCTAGAACCGCGCACTCTCACGGAACTCTCGAATGCTCGTCGGGATCTACTTCAGATTTTCTCAGCCAAGTCATTGAACGCGTTCCACAAGGGCCGTCACATTCACTACTCGCAGGCGAACAAGTGCGGAAGGCATCTCGCGCGCATTCTCAGTCCCAGACTGCGGAGGAAACGCATCCCCTACCTCTCTTCCTCTGCCCAACAGAAGAGGTTCCGGAACTCTGAGATTGTTTCGGAGTTCCGAGACTTCTACTCCTCACTTTACAATCTCCCCTCCCCGAGTACTCCCTCCCCCTCCGTTTCTCCACCCGATTTATCGCAATATATTCGGGACACGGCCTTACCTGCCATTTCCTCTACTGATAGTTCTAATCTAGAACTGCCCCTGACTACGAATGACTTCCTTATAGCAATAAAAGGTCTGAAGAATGGTAAAAGCCCCGGGCCCGACGGATACTCTCCGCTCTTTTATAAGAAATTTGCCCCCCAACTCGCCCCGCTTATGGCCAAGACGTTCGAGGAAATAGATGACACGCATCCCCTTTCCCCGCAGATTCTCCAAGCCCAAATAGTGGTCATACCCAAACCAGGGAAGGATCACACACAATGTGGAAATTATAGGCCTATATCCCTATTAAACGTGGACCTCAAACTCTATTCCAAAATCCTGGCGACACGCCTAGCCCCCCTGCTCCCCTCGATCATTCATGGAGACCAAGTGGGATTTGTCCCAGGCCGTGAAGCCAGGGACAACACCACTAAAACCCTACACCTTATCTCGTACGCCAAATCACACAATATCCCCACTTGTCTCTTAGCTTGTGATGCCGAAAAGGCGTTCGATAGGGTGAACTGGAAGTTTCTCCAGGCCTCCCTATTGCAAATAGGTTTGGGGCCACGCATGCTCTCCAAAATTATGGCTCTATACGAGAATCCATCTGCCAGGGTCCTAGCTAATGGGGAAACGTCGGAAGCCTTTGGAATCCGGAACGGTACCAGGCAGGGGTGCCCCTTATCGCCTCTTTTGTTTGCGATAACGGTCGAACATCTGGCTCAAGCCATCAGGAATAATAGTTCTATTCATGGGATTGACACCCCTTCGGCTCCCTGTAAGCTATCTCTCTATGCAGATGATTTACTATTGTATGTCACTCGACCCCGCATTAGCCTTCCTGCCATACTCGAGGAGCTTGATCGGTTTGGTGCTCATAGTAATTTTAAACTGAATCTACACAAAACGGAAGCTCTAAATGTATCTCTATCCCAGACCGACCTAAAATTTGTCCAGCAACGCTTCTCCTTCAAATGGCAATCTCGTTCGATCAAATATCTCGGTACGGAGATCCCTGCTAACCTTAACGACGTGTACACGCTAAACTTTAGCCCTTTGTTGACTTCCATTAAGCGCTCTCTTGAAAAATGGCACACTCTCAAGCTCTCCTGGTGGGGGAGAATGAGTGTTATTAAAATGGATATCCTCCCGAAGGCGTTATATTTGTTCCAGGCCCTTCCCATCCTTCTACCGACATCCTTTTTTCTGGCCTTGCGAGCAATGGTGGGTAGGTTTGTGTGGCAACACCACCCCTCTAGACTCAAACATAAAGTTTTAAATGCCCCCAAACTCAGAGGGGGAGCAGGCCTCCCTGACTTCCGACTGTACCACACATCCGCGATACTATCCTGACTCTTGGACTGGTTCCCGAGACCTCGCCTTAAAGCTTCCACCTTTATTGAACAAGATATGGCCCCAGTGGACCTACGGGCCCTTATGTGGGGACATCACGCCAGGTTCCGGGTGATGCAGGGGATTTCCCCTCTAACGAGGGCAGCTCTCACAATATGGTATGCTAAAGCTGTCCCTTATGCACTATCCACAGACCCTGGCCCGTTGACCCCCCTGTTCGACAACCCGGCCCTTGCGGCTAAGCAACACTGCGGGCACTATACCCGTGAGCACTGGCCCACAGCCAATCAATTTGTTCATCCTACTACCGGTCATTTCCGTCCTCCTCCACATCCCCAGTCCATTGTAAAGACGGACTGGCTCACAACTATCTCGCTGACTCAGATTTGCAGAGATCTCCATCTTTCCGGAAAAACGCATAGACCGCTCACACCATTTGAGGATCTCTGCAACCTGACTCAAACCCCAAGACATACTCTGTCGTACATCTATAAAGACATCCAAACCCGATTGTATGCTACTCTCCCTGCATTCACGGACCACTGGTCTAGGGACCTGCACTTAGAGATTTCCCCCGCACAGTGGTCCACCTCCTTTACTCATACGCATCAAGCCTCCAGGTCAGGGTTTACACAGGAGAAAAATTATAAATTACTCTCGAGGTGGTACAGGGCCCCGGTCTCGGTACACAAGATGTTTCCGTCCACCTCTGATGTGTGTTGGCGCTGTCACGGAGCACAGGGATCATATGTTCATATCTGGTGGGAATGTGATGGAATACGCCCTTTTTGGGGTAAGATTTTTACGATTTACAATGACATGTATCAGACCTCTTTGCCTCCATCGCCTTTGTCTGCACTTTTATCCATTCTCCCTGGGTCGGTACGGTCGCAGAAACGCAATCTCCTGAACTTTTTTCTCTCCGCGGCTCGTCACGCCATCTCTCTCTACTGGAAAAAAGATTCCACCCCCCCTGTTTCGGCGTGGGTGACTATCCTTAATGACACAATGCTCATGGAGGAATTGCAGGCGAAGGCGGATGACGCTTATGAAAGGTTTACCATGTTATGGTCCATTTGGCGACACCACTCGCAGACGGAATCATTCCTTAACAACCTTACGATCTCATGAGCAGGCTGTTTGCCGGGTTTGGTTGGTGGAAGGTATCATTCTTATGACCATCTGTGGCCTAGCGGCCAAACCTTAACAACTTGATTACTGCCATCTTTTGTACTGAACATTTTTGTTGTAAAGTGAGTGCATAACAATAAGGTGTATTTTGCACAGGTTTGCTTCTATTAATACGAATGCTGTGCTTCTCCTTGTTCTTCCCCATCCTACTCTTCTCCCTTTCAGCTCTTACTGTCTATCTCTACCTCCCCCCCTGCCCCTTCTCTTCTTCTCCCTGGTATACCCGCTTCCTCTACTTCCCCCCCCCCCCTTTTTTTTTCTTTTCTCTCTTCATTCTGTTTATATTGCAATGCCTTATTCTGTGACCAGGCTACGTATATGATGCAATTGCCTGTTTGTAACTGTGTTATTTTTCTATGTTTGGTACGCAATAAAAATATATTCAACCATAAAAACAATTTACCCTAAAAATCCAGAGGTTACCATTTTTCACTTACAGCTTTCAGAATTTGAAAAGACCCCTCAAACTAGACATTTTCTGAAAGCACATGACCTGTAGAATAAAAAAAAAGTGCCACAGATTTTTTGGGCCCCGCAATAATTGCACAAATGTTCATCATTGCTATTTTTCACAAAAAATACACAAAAATCATTAATAGTGCACATAAACACAACATAACTTACAAATATCCTTCTAAACATCATTCACATGTGGCATACTAAAGTGTGCACCATGTTTACCCACATAGGAATGCACAGGTATTCCATGCACCCCCGTACAGGCAGTCCCATTTATGTCAATTGGGATGCAGCGATTTCACAGGCATAGCTGCTATTCCCAATCTGACATGGGTGCACGACCGTGAGCGCAGACAGTTTGAGCTCAGGGACATGCACGTGGGCCTACATGGATGTTAAATTGGGAGCAATGGCTCTGTTTGTGCAGTTGCTATATGCCAAATTACATCAATGGGACTGCCTGCACAGAGATGCACGGAACACCTGTGCATCCCGGTAAAGGTACACTGTGTGTGCCCTGTGTGAACAAGACCTTAGACCCCTTTCATACAAGCAGACCCATCTGGTCTGCCTGTCCATTTTTAAGGTGGGCCCAATCGGACCACCCATTGTTCTCTATGGGGAGGCTGATGTAAATGGGCATGTGTCCGTTTACACCTGTCTGCATCCAATCTGGTCTGCTAAAAACAGACAGATTCCTTTCCCCATCCATCTAACAGATTGGATCAGATGGTATCCAACCCACTTGTGACAATAGCAAATTGATATTTGCTATTGTCTTCCGACTTCTCCTCCCGGCCAATCAAGACAGGAGGCAGGTCGGGTTGGCTTGGAGGAGAAGCCAAGGAAGCCGTGGAGCGGTGCGTGTGGGGGTAGACCATCACCATAGAGGGGTGAGTGCGGGGGGCTATCACCGAGAAGAGGCTGAGTGTGAGCAGACCTGGGGGGGTTGTTTTCTGCCCCACAAAAAAAAAGTTTAGCACCAGCCACCACTGGGTCTTACTATGCTTTTTTATGTATTACTTTTTACATTTTTCTTCCGTTATGTTTTCTAAAAAAAAAGTTAGTATTTTTTTTTTGGGGGGGGGGGGGGTCGGTCTTTGGTGAGATATCAGAGGTCTAAACAGACCCCCATATATAATTTTATTTTTATGCTGTTATTTTCTCCTAACATGGCGTTCCCTCATTTAAAGTCCCACAAACTCTTCCTTTTTACCTACCAAATCAGGGATGGAGATGGCCACGTGCTTCATATAGTGTGTGTGTCAGGTCACGCTCATTTACTGTATACCAAATTTTTGGGTGGAAGACACCCGTTTACAGTGACCTGTCACACCTAATACACTTCATCTACTTCTGTTTATTGCCCTTATACTGGGCCATAACACTTTTCAGCAATTTATTACTAAATTCATTCCCTATTTCCAATAGATCCCCATGTTGTTATTTTCCCTATGTATTATCTTCGACCCATTATCCTTTCCAGACCACTTCCCAACCCCATGTCCGGTTCAGCTTGGGTTTGGGGGTTGGGTGTTTTCTCTGTCTCTGGGGTTGCGATGTGCAGCAGCCCAGGCTTGGCCTCCTGCTCATCTGTGTCATGCTTTGATGCCGCAATCAGCGGTGTCATTGTTGTTGATTTAACGTCCTTTTCCATCCTTGGTCATGCACAAGATGAGTGGAGACCCACTGCTGATGGTTGCTCCACATGCAGCTGGGAATCCCCTCCCCACCTCTCTTATGTGGATTGGCCAATCAAGCATGACGTCGATGGGCCCCTCCCTGGGAATGTGAGTATATAGTGGCCTTGGAGCAGGTGGTGGCTCATTTGCTTGATTCAATCACAGGGAAGCACATACTGATCCCACAGACAGGTTATCCTCTTCGCTGGGAGATCAGCCATCCTCTTTTGTGGTTTTTTATGGTGTTTTTTTTCCGCTTTATTTCACTTACACCCCCTCATGTAGTCCCTTTATGGGAACACATAGACAGTTTTGCCACATTATCTTTACACCCTGCACACTTAATTAATCCCTCTTTGACACATTTTTTATAGGAACATTATGCACTTTCTGTGTACACATAGTCTATTGGATCATGCTGTGACCACTTTGTTGGGCTCCGGGCACTGTCCTCCATCTGTGGAGGGTTCCCTCCTCTCAGCCCCGGGGGAGACATCATGCCTCTTGCCCCCGTATTCCTTGGTGGATACCGGACCTGGTCTTGAGGTTTTGTAGTAAGTATCCCAATTTATCTCCACCTTGTTGGGATATAATCCCTCTGTCTTCCCTTATTCCAAGGACATTAACAATAACCCTTGTTAATTTCCTTCCTAGTATCTACTTTATAACACTCATGATGAATGGCTGTAATGGCAGGAAACGTGTAGAGTGCCACTAGATGCCAACAGTTACTTGGTTCTATTATATATGTTTTTCAATTGATTTATTTTACCATGTATATTTGCCATGTCTATTTTTTATCTGTATTGCATGCTATGAGCAGCATAGTTAGTTTAAGTCTGGTGACTACCTATCTGTTTGATAAAAAATATATAATATGTATTCTAGATTGTAATAAATAAATCATGTATTGTAATTTAATTTTTATGCTGTTATTTTCTCCTAACATGGTGTTCCCTCATTTAAAGTCCCACAAACTCTTCCTTTTTACAGACCCCCATATATCTTTTTTGAGACAGAGAAAGGGACTGAAGTTAGTCCCTTTCTCTGCAACACATTACATAAATGAAATAATGAGTCTGTATAGAGACTCCTCATTCATTCATAAACTGACAGTCTGACACATAGTAAACCCTCGGTTTACTATGATCAGCTGTCAGTGGACATAGGAGCGATCGGTAGTGATCGCTGCCTATGTCCACTTTAGTACAGGGAGGAGGCTGGTAAACACGTTTACCAAGCCCCATCTTCACCCACACCCACATCACTTCCTCAATCTACCATGCTTTCCCGCCTGCCAGGTCACTGGAGCTTAGTGCGGCCAGCAACTGCAGGTGGTGGGAGGGGAAGGAGGGATGCTGCCGGAACAGACATAGATCGGAGGTGCAGGGGCCAGTACGGGGGGATGACAAAGTGATGGGGGATGCATCTGGATCCCCTCTAAGCCCTTACAGCACCTGAAGCTGGCAGGAGAAGCAGAGGAGGGATCCCGGCTTCTGAGGGTATCTGCAGGGGATCGGGTTTGCATGGGGGGGAGGGATCAGGTGTAGGGGGTGTAAATCGGTGGTTGGGGGAAGAAAGGGATGAAGGAGATAGGAAAGGAGAGTGGGGGGAGCAGTTCTAGATGAAAGAGAGTGGCGGGAGGTGGAGAGGCTGGGAACAGGGAAGCGGCAGCATGGAGGGGGGGGTCACATTTGAAATTTGTAATCTGCTGTATTTCGGGGTAGTAATCTGCTGATCAGAGTTGTACAATTGTTCAGCAGTGTTTGTTGAACAATTCTGCTATAAGTTTATGGTCATTGAGGTGACCATGAGCCTTATAGGAGAAATTAGGTCCGTACGGACCTGGCCAGCTGCAAGCAGTGCTGTAGGTCTGTACGGTGTACGGACCTGACAGTGAAAGAGTTAAGGATGATATAAGGTCCTTGATAGATCCTGCTGTCCTTCACTTGCACACCCACTGTAGGTGTTTAGAATAATTATTATTTTATTGAATTTATGATTAATTGTAGCATCAATGGCATATGGTAGCTATACTTGTTTATTTTATGTCTTGTTGAAAATATGTTTTGTTTAGCTTTTCAAATATTACCTTGTGTGTGGAAACCAGAAATATACTTTGAGCAAGTACTTCACTTTTTCATTTAGTCTGTTTTACTCAAGCCTTAAATCTAAGCATGTATTATTAAAACATAATTCTGAAGAATACTCTACTCTGCGGGTCAGAGTCAGCGTTTTCTGAGCAGTGTTGGCTGCCAAATGCGATCATATATTTCTTAGCAGAATGTCAGATTTGAGTTTATTATTCAGTAAGTTCTGCTTCGGTCCGTGTTACAGGTATTTACACATCTCCTATAAAGGCTAATATGTACATCTACATTTTGTGTTGATATCTTTGTTCTGTAAAATGTTTGACATAAATGAAATAAAAAAAAGTGATGAATGAAATTTGAAAAAACATGTCAATGGACATTTCCAGTATCAGGCTTTCAAAGGGCTTGAGCGATTTTTTCCTGATAGCGTTCACACTTATAATTTTTTATTTGCTAAAGCACACATTTGTGAAGATGAATCAAGTTAGAATGAACAGTGCAATATACTTTGGGTTTTACTACGTTATTATTTATTTAATTATGTATTTTGGAGTAGTATCAGGGTACCATCAGCAGCGTTATCAGTCAGCTATTGATAATACAACTGCTGTCTGTTCACCTGAACCACTCGCTATGGTCATGTAATGAATAAGTAACTACAACTAATTTATACATGTAATTCAATTAATCTTCAACTATATCACTAGATAACATCCAGCATTTTTCTAGTGCCCAGTGGCTCTATTATGTTGTAATAACAGTACATTAATCCTTTAATTTAGATTAATTACAATGTATTTACAATTGTTATAGACTCGCCCATTATTGTAAAGAATTGCCTAGACTACTTCCAATTTTACACAATGCAGGGTTATGAGTGAGGTCTGCAGGGTAAGGTGGTTTTACATTTTAATTGGGACAGGAAATGTCGATGAATTTCTATTTTTGTATTATTGATACTTTTTCCCATAAAGCAGTGGTGTGGTAAACCAAAATTGACCTGTTAACTAATCTTTTTTTGGGTTTGTCTATTGAGCCCCCTTTATTGTTACAAAGTATCCCCACCATTCAAAAATCAGATGTCTGTTGCCGACATCCCAGGTGATTATAGAGAAAAACAACAACCCTCATTGGTAGGCCAGACTTTAAAGGCAACCAGTACACCCAAATCCATTTGTTAAAAGAGCATATATTTATTAATTCACATTAAAAAAAGTTCAAATGTTATACATACAGATTAAAATTCATAACTCAATTTAGAACCATCTTTTTGAATTGTATACATATAAACACATGGATACATATAAAGTCCTGATGGCTCCACTGTACCTGACACGTTTCAGGCAAAGCCTTTCTTCAGGGGTATTGTAAATGGAGATATATGTATTCAAACTTTCTAGCAATAGAAAACATAACATTGTAATAATGATGCAACTATATTTAATGCAAGGCCTTTACTATAATCTAAGAGAATAACCTACCACCTAAAATGATCAAGGTAGTATATGGCCATGTCAATAATAAAAAGGAATGTTAAATGCTGTCTCAGCCAGGCTGAAGGAGTCAGTACCATTACAGTCAATATGTTTTCCATTGATAGGAAGTTTTAATACATATAGGAAATGGGGAGTGGGGGGGTTGCACAATTCTGGCTAAAATGAGAATCACGATTTTTTTTGCTTAAAATAAAGATCACAATTCTCTCACGATTCTCACAACGTAACATCATCTTTCACAATATACAAAAAAATTGGGCTAACTTTGCTGTTTATTTTAATTTTTTAAATTCATGCCCTCAACATTCGTGCCCTCAACATCGGAGGGTGGGTGCTTTGGGGAAGGGCGGCGCCCTGCAGCCCCCCACCCCAAAGCACCTTGTACCCATGTTGATGAGGACATGATTCTCACGACGTAACATCATCTTTCACAATATACAAAAAAATTGGGATAACTTTGCTGATTATTTTCATTTTTTTTCTGTTCAAATTTTTTATTGAATAGAAACATAAGAATAAAGGTTACAGCCAGACACATTCAAGACTGAAGATACAGCGCATGACATTAGTTTAACAGGGATATAAGTCAAGAACATAAACAAAGAAAGCATAACTTATTAGACACAGAGCATACATAGCAAAGAGTATTACGCTAGCTCTCTTCAAGTTAGAACAAGGAGAATAATGAATATCATTGAGTAGGAACTGGTATAGGGGGAAGAACCCCCCACCAAATTACAACATAACCAACAAAACTACTATGTCGGGATATAAGAAAACATAAGAACAGTAAATTCGTCAGCACACAGACCTTGTTCATGGCACAAAAAGAACTCAAATATATTGTATGAAGCCATGGGCTAAGAAAAAGGAGAAGAAAAGGAAAAAGAAAAAGAGAATAGAAAAAAGGGAAGGGGGGGACAGAGTGGGGAGAAAAAGATAGCAAGTAAAGGGGGGACCGAATGGAAGTGGAGGTGGGGGGGGAGGGGAGTGGTCGGCGTCGGTAGGAGCGCCCGGGGCCCCAGGCAGCCATCAGATCAAACAGTCAGAGTGTGAACTCATTTCATGGTACAAGAAGGGTTTGGTCAAAATCTTGGGGGAGAAAGTTATCCACCCATGGGGCCCAAATTCGCGAGTGGCGAGGGACATGGTCCAGCAACGTCGTATTTTCATTTTTTTTAATTCATGCCCTCAACATTCGTGCCCTCAACATGGGGACAAGGTGCTTTGGGGTGCAGGGCGCCGCTCTTCCCCAAAGCACCTTGTCCCCATGTTGATGAGGACAAGGGCGTGGGGCTTATCGGAATCCGACCCTTCCACTGTAAGGCCGTGTGAGCGCTGCCCGATCACTTATATAGGCATGAGGTGTGGTGGGATGATGTCACACGGTGGCCCCACCCCTAATGACGTCAGGCCAGTGGGCATGCTGGGACTGTGACATCATAAGGGGTGGTGCCACCGTGTGACATCACCCGGTGACCACGCCCCATGACTATATAAGCGATCGCGCAGCGCACACACGGCATTACAGTGTCAACATCGGAAGAAGAAAGAAGAGGGAAGAAGGATGGAGGAGACTGGGCTCCTCCACTAGTAAAAGAGCTGAAAGAAGATAGCGGAGGAGCCCAGAAGAACACACCGGAGAGCGGGGGAAGACACCGGAGAGCAGGAGAAGATGCCAGAGAGCAGGCGAAGATGCTGGAGAGCAGGAGAAGACGTCGGAGAGCGTGGAGAAGAACCCAGAGAGCGCAAAGGAGTCGGAAGAAGACCCCAGGACGGTGACTATGACGAAGGAGAAAGCCAGTCTCCTCCACTAGCAAAAGAGCAGAAGATAGTGGAGGAGCCCTGTGAGAAGACCCCCGAAGCCAGAAGAAGACCCCCGGAGCTGCCTAATAAACTACTGGGGTACCACTATATATATAGTGGTACGATGTACCCCATACTCATTCACATAGGGTGGGGGGCCGGGATCTGGGGGCCTCCTTATTAAAGGGGCGCCCTGATTCCGATAAGCCCCCTGCCCGCAGACTCCGACAATCAACAGCCAGGGTTGTCGGGAAGAGGCCCTTGTCCTCATCAACATGGGGACAAGGTGCTTTGGGGTGGGGGGGCCACAGGGCACTCTCTTTCCCAAAGCACCCACCCCCCATGTTGAGGGCACGTGGCCTGGTACGGTTCAGGAGGGGGGGCGCTCACTTGTCTCCACCCCCTTTTCTGACCGGCCGGGCTGCGTACTCGGATAGAGGTCTGGTATGGATTTTGGGGGGACCCCCACACCATTTTTTGCCATAGGGGGGTTCCCCTTAAAATCCCTTCCAGGCCTAAGGGCCTGTTATGCCTCTGGAGGGGGAACCCAAGCCGTTTTTTTTATTTAAAATTTGGCGTGGAGTTCTCCCTTAAGATTCATACCAAATACAGTGCCTGGTATTGGCAGGAATCCAGTTTGGATCCCCGCACCAGTGTGAACCCAGCCTCAATGTCAGCGATGCTTGTCGCTTCTCGGGAAAGGAAAAGAAAAAAATGTTCCTTTCCCAATGTGAGCCAGCTCGGCGCTGGCTCCCGCGACAGGGCTTGCAGGGTGTCAATCTCACCAATAAAAGCAGCGAGATTGACACAATATATAATGTTTGGGGGTTCCAAGTAATTTCCTAGCAAAAAATATCTTAATATCTTAACTTTGTAAGAAAAAAGTGTCAGAAAAAGGTTTAGTTTCTAAATGGTTAAACTGCCCTCATCTACACACTGAAGTTCATTCCTTTGATCTAAGAACAAAAAGTTGCAATGTTTATAGTTATTTACTAGCACAGACAATGTTGTGAAAATCTTGGCAGGCTGACCATTTTTTTTCTTTTGACAGCTGAGTGAGCAGAGAACTCTACATTTGTTACATAGTTACATATTTAGTAAGGTTGAATAAAGACACCAGTCCATCCAGTTCAACCTGAGTGAGTGTCTACAATTGTCCCTATCCCTGTACATTGCATAGTCACATATACTAGGGCCAATTTTGGACAGAAGCCAATTAACCTACCTGCATGTCTTTGTTACATGAATAAATCGGGTAATTCTGCATAGAAATCGTTAGTGGGGTTGAATCGAGATCACAATTTTTTAATTAATCATGCAGCTCTGAAGTTTGGGCTTCCTCGTTATGGGTCCTCCCCAACCAACCCCTGTGGTAGGGGATGGAAACAATCCACGACTAAGGTTTTTTAATCCTTTTTGAGCCACTTTCTGCTAATGCTTCAGCAGCCTCCGCATTTCATTGCTCAGGGTGGGTTTTCTGATTGAGACAAAGGCGGAACATGCTGAGTTGTCACAGCTGTTTATAGTTTCCAATGGAAAAACGTGACAGAGTGATAATACAGCTAAGTAATTGGGAGACAATAACAGATTATTTATAGCAAGAAGTGTTTTTAAGGACTTTCATGGGAGGATTGACAGTTATTTTTGAAATTACATTATTATGTTAAAAATTGTATGAGATTTGAGTATTTTTGGTTTAGGTCTACATAGTTACATAGCCTGGTTGAAAAAAGTCCACATAGTTCAACCAATAAAAGGGAAAATAGTCTAGAGCATTTTGAAATGTGTTTCCACTTTTGTGGTCAAATTTCAGAAAACCCTACTACATGTTTGTTATGTGTTCCCTTTCACACCGCATACCTTAACATATTTTTTTTAAATATTTCTTACCTGTCATTGCTGATTGCAAATATTTCTTAGTTCAGCTGGATCTGCCCGAATACCTGGTCTGGGGACTGGATGAGTACATGATTACCATACAATGGAGAAGCCAAGCTCCTAATCCTTTAACTTTTTTTATTGTTGTTAAGACAGACAGGGGTTGATTTAATAAAACTGAGTACAACATTTAGTACAGCTGTTCATGGTAGCCTTTAACCACTTTCCGACTGCATTATTGTAACGTTACTGCTACAGGGCGGCGGCTGTGTGCAGGATCACGTAATCGGAGCAATCATGCGTGCCACCAGGGGCTCACTTCCATTGTGATTCGATGTCTGCCGGTTGTAAACAAGCCAGATTGCTGTTCTGTCAGTAGGGAAGGCATTGATGCTGTGTTCCTGCAAAGCAGGAACATGGATCGATGCCTTTCCCTAGTAAAAGCACCTCCCCACAGTAAAAAAAAACACTGGCTAGGCACACAGTTAAACCTTTGATCACCCTGATGTTAACACCTTCCCAGCCGGTGTCATTAGTATAGTGACAGTGCATATTTTCTTAGCACTGATCACTGTATTGATGTCACTGGTTCCCAAAAAAGTGTCAATGTCCAATTTGTCCGCCACAATATCGCAGTCTCACTATGAGTCACTAATCACTGCCATTACTGGTAAAAATGAATCTAAATTTCATAAATATATCCCATCATTTGTAAATGCTATAACTTTTTGCAAACCAATCAATATACAAATAATTACAACAAAGGGGAAATGGTGCTGCTAAAAAAAGACGTATATATATTGTAACGAAAAGTCTCACACTCCACTTGAGTGCATTCATCATATACCGCTTCCTCCCAGCCTGAATATAGATATCAGATATTCCAACCACTCACAAGCACAAAACACAACACTACTAATAATGTTTAGTTGCTGAACACGGTCTCCTTTATTAGAACTAAACTGCAAGTCTTATATACAGTTAAAGAGGAGGAGGTTCCTACCTCCTGCTCATATTACTCTGACAATACAACTGTAACCAGAAACAGAATTAATATGAGCTAATTAACTAATCCCTTAAAGCAGTGACTCTGTGCCCTCCTGAGCATTGTTATGATCAATCAGGATTTCACTACAGGTCAGACTTGTTGTCACTGAGCTTCACACAGTTAATTATACATTATAATAAAAATCAACACAGAACTCTTTCATACAATAGCAGGGGTAATTAGCACAACCAAAAATGGATGAAATATTCTTAAAAGCTATGGGAAGCCAGACTAGACTCATATACATTATAGAAGACAACAGACTGGCTGGAGTTGATGACATTAGCATCTAACAGTATGTGTCCCAGTCACACATACTGAATCAGTCACTACTTCTAATATGGCATATACAGGGTTCCCAGAGTCTGCGTGTCTTGAGGGGACATGGACCTAAATCCAAAGTAACACCACCTCAAGGGTCCCCAGGCATACAGCTCACAAAGAGCACTTTTCCCCCAAATGCCAGGGCCAATGATCGGAGACTAGCATTCAGTCCCCTCCAAAAGCCCCTGCCCTTGCTAGGTCTGTCACATATATCACCTAACCTTAAAATTGGGTGTGTGACAATCTGAGATCTAAATATGACAATAAAACTAATATATGAAAAAGATAAATAAATTTTGAGTAATAAATATATTGTATGGATCTTACCATTGTGTTAAAAAATGCAAATAACCATCTGAGCTATATACAAATCCCATACATCTTATAGAAAAATACATAGGTGTGGAGGCATTGCATGCACATATATGCATGCGATGTGTTCACACAGGGTGGGAGAACATATAGAGCATCACATTAAAATTTACAATTGAAAAATATATACACCCAAAGGCTTAATTAATTAGTAATGATAAAAAAGAGAATATATGAAAAAACACACGTATCAATTACTGGTCTAAAAATAGAATGTTGACCCACTACCACAGTGGACAAAAAAAAAAAAAAAAAAAAAAAATATATATATATATATATATATATATATATATATATATATATACCTGTAGAATAGAGCATGATATGCATAGATATGTAAAATTGTAGAAAGATCCAGTTTAGACATAAAAAATCAATCAACTTCAGGGAAGAGCTATGTATGTATAAAAACATATATAGGAAGTGGTTAAAAATTTGATAAAAAACAGTTATGATCAATATTGACATCGAGCCCCCTAGGCACTAGGGACCCCAATCGATAAATCCAGCCTGTCTCGTTCTATGACACCTTTATCTTTTTGTTGTCACCCCTCCAATGATCCTTGATTATGTCAATCCCATAAAATATCAAACCTGTAGGGTCACTTTGATGTACCTCCTTGAAGTGCCTGGATAAATTATGTTTAGGGAAACCATTCCTAGTATTATATTATAATATATTCCCTAATTCTTACATTGACTGGTCTAGTGGTCCTGCCCACATACTGTAAGTGTCAGGCACATTCAATGATGTAAGTCACATGTATACTGCTGCATGTGATAAGTTCCCTAATTTGGTACTCCATGTTATTGGTCCTAGACCTAAATGTCTCTCTTTTCCCTGGTTGTTTCTTGCTGACCCTACAATGTAGGCCCTTTTGACATTTATAGAACCCTTTCATTTCCGAAAATAATTTAATGGTTTTTGGAGGGACAATGACATTATGAACAAGTTGGTCCCTAAGGGTTGGGGCTCTTTTGTATATAAATTTAGTTTTTTTAGGTAAAATCTTGGAAAGGACTTTATCACATTTGAGGATGGGCGAGTATTTCCTAAAAATATATTCAATCGATTGATATTGACTATTAACACCAATGACAAAGGCTATATCCATATGGAAAGTTTCTTTTTTGTTTTTTGTTACTAATAGATTATTTCTGTCCATATTTCTTCTGTTTTTAGGGTCTTCATTACCTCTTTTCGCTTTTCCTTATCTTCATATTTTTTAATAGTTATGTCTGCTTGTTCATCAAAATCTTCTACATTCTGACAATTCCTCTATAGTCTCATTAGACACATTCTCCTTCCATCTTGGATGGTGGCAGCTTGTGGTTGGCATATAACCGTTTGCGGTACGTTGATTTAAAAAATGTCTTGCTATGTAAATAGCCATCCCTTTTAAAAATTTGTAAGTCTAAATAATCTGTTGGTGGTCACTTTTACCAGTAAAAGAAATCCCGTCTCTGTTTTTGTTCATATCACTGAGAAATCTCTGAAAGGATCCTGTGGTCCCATCCCACACTATAATCACATCATTGATGTATCTTCTGTAAAATGTAATTTCCGAGTGTTCCTTTCCATAGATATACTTCTCTTCCCACATGTTCATGAAAAGGTTAGCCACGATGGGGGCATAACCCACCCCATGGCTACTCCCTTGGTTTGTACATAATAGCTTTTGTTATACCAAAAGTAGTTATTTTCCATTGCCATCTTCAAACCCTCAAGAATAAAACCAATTTGTTCATGTTTCAATAAGGCTTTTTCAGCTCCTGCTAAGCCATCTTTTCGACCAATACTAGTGTATAATGAGTTGACATCTATAGTAGCAAGTAAGAAATTTCAGTTCCTGTAACATTTTGGAGTTCATTAATCAACTGAACACTGTCCCTAAGATATCAAAAATATGTAGCAGAAACATATTTGCCTAAACGTATGAAGAAATTAGATTTTTTAAATGTTTTTATTGGATGTGTTTTAGAGCAGAAAGTAAACAATATTGTTATTATTTTTCAAAATTATCAGGCTCTTTTTTTAAAGCTCAAAAAATAGAAAATGCAGGGATGATCAAATACCACCAAAAGAAAGCACTATTTGGGGGGAGGGGGGGGGGCACACATTTTATTTGGATACAGTGTCTCAACCGCGCAATTGTCAGTTAAATTAACGCAGTGTTGTATCTCAAATAATGGCCTGGTGATAAGGGGGGTAAATGTTCCAGAGCTGAAGCTGTTAAACTACACTTTTTCCATCCTGGTTAGGTCATCATATGTGAACATGTGGCCCTCCACTTCTTCTTGTGTTATCTATGTGAAAACGAAAGAGCACCTAAACTGTTGTTCTTTAAAAAGTTCAACCATCTACTAGGTTTTTGGATGTCTCACTGCTTTTAGAAGTCGGATCTATTAGCAGTTGTAACTTTGACATCACATTTCGATTTTGTTTTAGTCATAGTCTTTTGATTAAAATGCCATTTTAGCTTTAGTCGTATTTTAGTCTTTTGCCAAAAATGCCATGTTTAGTTTTAGTTGTATTTTAGTCTTTTGCCAAAAATGCCATTTTTAGTTTTAGTCGTATTTTAGTAGACTAAAATCCAAAGTACATTTTAGTCGACTGAAATTCAATAGGTTTAGGTAAATTGCATCATTTAAGCATTCTAGAATTGCAAACTCTTTATATAATCCTCGAGTTAAAATCTTATAAATTTAAAATCTAAATCTTATAAATCTTATAAATCTAATAAATCTAAAAATCGAATAATCTAAAAATCAAATAATATTAATGCTATTATTTATGGCATTAGGATTTTAACATGCACTACAGACACAGATTTAGCCGTTTGATATATAACGTCTTAAAACCAAGTTTTGTAAACAAGTAAAAATATTGTTTTTTGACAAACAGAACTGCAACTTTAAAATATATATATATAAAAAAAAAAAAGAAAAACTGTAAACTCTATTACACATATTGCCTGAATATATTACCAACATTAAATATTAAGAAAGTCAGCAAACACTGTAGCTGATGACTTTTTATATGTACACTTACTTATCCAGTGAGCCCGCGATGTCGGCCCCCTGAGGCCGATCCGTCCATTGGATCAGCTGCCGGCACCGCCATCTTAACAAAGAGAACCATTTCCTACTGCGCATGCGCGAGTCACACGGCGCTTTGTGAATGGCCCCGTTGTGTTCTGGGACACACACATGTCCCAGAAGGCAACGAGGCCGCTCGCCAAAGAGGAGGAAGCGCCGCAGAATAGGAAGAGGCAAATTAGGAAGACTGCAAATGTTTTTTATTTTATTTATTTTTTAAGAATATTAACGCTATTTTTATTTTTAGGGTGGCCCTCCACTTTAAGGGGATAGTTCAAATTTACTACAAAACTGCCTATGCAGATAGGGAGCATCTATAGAAAAAAACAAACTGCAGCTCTGACTAAAATTGAATAAAAACCTTTGGGTGTAGGTTATTTACATACCTTATGAAATCTGACTGGAATACTCCCAGGAGATTGCTAAGTACTGCCAGGATGTTGCTAAGTGAGACCAAGTCATCCTTCACCATCGCAGGAGTGAGCTCTCAAATGCTGAGCTTAGAGCTACTGTATCAGGGGAGAGAAACAGCATGTAAGTGGGTTTGAATCAGAGAAAAAGCTCACTTCTGTGATGCTGGAGGTGAGCAGTAATGACTAGGCCTCACTTAGCAATGTCCTGGGAGTACTTAGCAACATCCTGGGACTATTTCATTCAGGCTTCATAAGGTATGTAAATGGCCTACACATATAACAAGGATATTATTCATCTTTAGTTAGAGCTGCATAGCTTGTTTTAATCTACAAACAACCCTTACCTTCATAGGCAGGTTTTTTTGTAAAGGTGAACTATTCTTTTAATGTTGAAAAGTAAAAATATACCACACTCATAAAGGCTTAGGGAAAAGAGTAGAGGCAGGGGTGAGGACATCTCACTACTAGCCAGCAGGCGTGATAGAACCCACAGTATGCACCCAAAAGAACATTTCAGTTCTGAGTCAATATACCCTTTTAGTTTCTCTTACTCACTTTGCATACATGTTGTGTTGCCTGCTTGTCTTTTGTGACCCACATGTTTTTGATTTCACTGTCTATACACCTTTGTTGCAGCTGCCATGCTGTTATCTACCTAGTTCTTTTCTTACAACTCTAGCTTTTTAATTCTCTGTTCCTGCCGTCGTACTCTGTTTGCGTAGTATACCTCATACCGCAAGCAGCTTTTGCACAATTAGAAAATTTACAAAAAGAAGAAACAAAGTATATTCAATATTTATTTTGGATTTATTTTTTGGTAAAGCCTTCTTAAAACAGAAGGCATTTATATGTATCATTCCATTACATATCCTAAAAATTAGAGGAGTTTTTCTCATATCAGAACTGTAGACAGAGCCATATGAATCAATGCTTTTTGCACCTGTGGACAGATACACATCCAGAACCATTGGTGTATAGTGCATTGATGGAATGAGACATGTGAATGCCCTCTGTTTTAAGAAGACTTTACTGTACGAAGAACTGTTTAGAATGAAGGCTTCTTGATTGCTTATTTGTTTATTGTATTTATTTATTTATTATATTATATTATTGATGCATTGCTTCTTGAATTAGTGCACTTTATCACTGTTTCACAACATTATCACATATTACTGCATTATTTTATTTTTTTATTAATTAGGGATAATCATTACTGCATATTTATCTATTTTTTGTTCCAAAGCTTCTTGAATTATCACACCTTTTTTAGTATTATTATTCAATATACACAAATACACAGGGCATCCCATGATGGGAATCATTGTGTTTTCAGATCGAGGGGCAACAGATACATAAATACAGAGATTGCAGGGAACAGCCAGCCAGGAATAAAGCTACAGATGACATCAACAGAATGTAAGAGGGAAATGGTAGACATTGCACACAATATAGAAGGTAAATCTAGCCATTTATAGACCAAGCCCTATACAGCAAAATAGAGGAACCAGTAGTGGGGGAACCCTCCGCTCATCTCTCTGCTGTACTGTCAGGGATATGAGGCACGCCTAGACCAGAAAGGTCATCTGACCTGAGACCTCTGTAGATTGAAGCGAGCCCTGTATAGATGGTGACAAAAGTATCCACCTTTTCCTATTTCCCATGAAAGGGCTTTCTCTGTATACAACACAATTCATGTGTCTCTTTGTGTACAGTACGGTACATGGATCTCTTTACAACATAGTACAATGCAGTCATCTCTCTATATACAATGCATGGCTCTCTATATACACCCTAATGCTGGTTTCTGCATTGTTGCTGTATTGCTGAGATCTGTAGCCCTCTTTGAGGTTTCTAATTCCACCTCTCGTTAAATACACACATTTTCTGCTAAATCTCAGCATATAAACAACAAAAAATATTATTATATTAATATTCCAAATTGTGCTACACCAATGAGATATTAAGGATAGTCACTCCTTGCTTTCTACCTCCCTAAACTCCATATTAGATCTCATGGTTACTACTCACCTCTCTGCACACCACTACCAAAATGATTCTATGGGTGCCGCAGGACCAATTTAAGAAAAACCTTACACACAGCAGGGAGCAATGATGAAAATTAAGCCACAGTGGCCCCTGTGGTGGGATAACTATTACACAACATAACTGAATCAGAACTTGCAGAATGTTTGCAAAGAAAGTTGATCTGTAGTCATGCAATGTGGACTTGCTGCAGCACAATTACTTGCTATCTGGGATTATTTCATAAAAGCAAATCATTTTTGTATGATAAATAAATTATTTTATGCAATGACACATGGTTTATAATTATACATGATTGTTGGAGTGAATGTATTTCACACCTGTACAGTAAGGGATTGGGTTAATAGCAGTGGATTCACTATCACCAGATTGTGGGATTATAGATTTGTGCTGCTTGCTGCTTTTTTCTTGACAAAAACAGAGACTTGGGACTCTTGCTGTAGACTTGCGGGGCTCTTGCTGTAGACTTGCGGGGGGCTCTTGCTGTAGACCTGCGGGGCTCTTGCTGTAGACTTGCGAAGCTCTTGCTGTAGACTTGTGGGGCTCTTGTTGAAGACTTGCGGGGCTCTTGCTGAGACTTGTGGGGCTCTTGCTGTAGACCCACCACTGCAACTTCGCTCTTGCGAGAGACTTGCCATGCAATTTGGTACACATTGGAAATGTGTCAACTAGAACTTATACTTCAAGTGCTCTGTATATATATAAACATACACACACACACACAGTGCCATGAAAAAGTATTCATACCCCTTGAAATTGTCCATATTCTGTTATGTTACAACCAAAAATGGAAATGTATTTTATTGGGAATGTATGTGCTAAACCAGGGATATGCAATTAGCGGACCTCCAGCTGTTGCAGAACTACAATTCCCATGAGGCATAGCAAGACTCTGACAACCACAAGCATGACACCTAGAGGCAGAGGCATGATGGGACTTGTAGTTTTGCAACAGCTGGAGGTCCGCTAATTGCATATCCCTGTGCTAGACCATTACAAAGTGGCACATAATTGTGAAGTGGAAGGAAAATGATAGATGATTTTCAATTTTTTTTTTACGAATAAATATGTGAAAAGCATGGCATGCATTTCTATTCAGCCCCCCTGAGCCAATACTTTGTAGAGCCACCTTTCACTACAATTACAGATGCAAGTATTTGTGGGGATGTCTCTACCAGCTTTGTACATCTAGAGAGTGACATTTTTGCCCATTCTTCTTTGCAAAATAGCTCAAGCGCTGTCAGATTGTATGGCGAGTGTCTGTGAACAGCAATTTTCAAGTCTTGCCACAGATTCCTAATTTGATTTAGGTCTGGACTTTGACTGGGCCATTCTAACACATGAATATGCTTTGATCTAAACTATTGCATTGCAGCTCTGGCTGTATGTTTAGGGTCTTTGCCCTGCTGGAAGGTGAGCCTCGGCCCCAGTCTCAAGTCTTTTGCAGACTCTAACAGGTTTTCTTCTAAGATCGCCCTGTATTTGGCTCCATTCATCTTCCCATCAGCTCTCGCCAGCTGAAGAAAAACATCCCCACAACATGATGCTGCCGCCAGCATGTTTCACAGTGGGGATGGTGTGCTCAGGGGGATGTGCAGTGTTAGTTTTCTGCCACACATAATGTTTTGCTTTTAGGCCAAAAAGTTAAATTTTTGTCTCATCTGAGCAGAACATGTTGCCCTCCAAACCCTTCCAGCAGGCCGATAGGTAATACCAGCACTTTACCCCAAGCATCCTACACAGATAATATGTTGAGATACAAACCAAGAGAATGACTCTTTATTAAAACTCAGACACATACTTTATGCCCCCCAGGAGGAGCTTCCCTTCTTGGCAATATTAGCATGACAATGCAAACTTCAAACAGCAATCCAATTTACAGCTAACAATTAACAGTGAACTTAATTAAACAGTAAGCTAATTAACAATTAGTCACCTAGACATGTCTAGGTGACTTAGGTCAGTGCCCACCCTAACAGTTCCCCAGAAAGAAGACCCAGGGCTATCCTAATCGCATTACCCAACTTTCACTTGGTAATTTGTCCACTAGAAAAGTCATCATAAGACAAAACTCATACAATTTTCCAACAGTCTGAAAAAGTGCAATTAATGTCAGATCAGTGCCCACCCAGACAGTTCGGCACCAGTCCCACAGATACAAAATGTACATTACACATGCCGTCTGTGTTTAGCTTTCACTTTTGTAATCTGTCCACTAGACAAGTTATCATAAGACAAAAGTCATACAATTCTCCAGTGAGCTGAAAAAGTATAATTAATGTATCTTCATAGATTTCTTGAGGGATATTGTTGATAAATATTTCTGCCCCAAGTGGAGGGGCTTCTCCAATCCAGTCTGCAAGAGGGCCACCATATTTCCTCTGACCAGTATCCTGTAAACGATTAATATTACACCTTTCCATCCACTCCAGAGGGGTAGCTTTATTGTCTTTATTAAGAGAATTAATCCAAGCCTCGCTATCAGCATTCCTCACGTTGCTGTTCTTCATTAGAGAATTATCTGCTCTCTCCTTGAGATCAGAGACTGAACTGAGCTCTCTACCATGCTCTGGCCAGGAAGAAGCAGACAAAATCCGTGGTCTCCTCCATGGGCCATAATCAGTAGGTAGGAAGCTTGCCCCTAGTCCCCTCCAAAAGCCTCTGTCCCAGTTGGGTCTATCAAATATATATATACTATATATCAATTATCACAGGATAAAACCAAAATATGCACCAAACTCCCTTGCAAACTCAGATATAACCTTGTTACCTTGTAGAGTAGTGATGATATCACCACTGTGCAGAGGGCAGAGATGTGGGTGGGAAAGTCCTCCCATTACAGGCTACCAGCAGAAAACTACAGGGGGTGAGTAAAAGACCAGTCCCCCTGCACAAGATGAAGGAGCAACAGTGACCAGTCTGTTTTACAGAAAGCTGTACAGATGTAAAGCACAGGGGTTCATTCATTCTGGATTATAGCAAATATCTGGAAGAAATACATGACTGGTGTAATGGGTATCTTTACTCCCCCAATAACCACAACTCCCTCCCTATTACCTTACACCCCGATAACAAACGACACACAGTTTTTTCACTGGAATTATATATATTTTATGTAAATTTATATATCGGTCACAGATTAAAAAGAACACAACATTGACATTGATGTCCAAAACATACAAATAACAAAAAGAAACAATCCCTTTTTGGCTGATCTGAGACTTTAACAAAAATCTCTTGATTCTTCCAAAAAAACATAAAATGTATTGATGCCTGAAGCCAAATACTGCCCATAACCACTTATTCTGGTTCATGAGCTTAACAGAGCTTCAGCCATTCCAAAACCTGCAATAAATGTTACAACATAATTGACATATCCAAAAAGACATTCCCCTAGTGTTATTGGGACTGATAAGCTTACCAGCTTTAGCGCTGATTGTAGCCCTCACCAATAACCTTCAAGCTGAGCCACTCCGCTAGACTTTTTACTGCCATCTTAGTCATCCAAGGGACAGCGCTCGCTGTGACAATAATGCCTATTACAAGTGAAAAATATCATTACAGTGCACATAAAAGGACAAATCAAAAACCCAAAAGCATACAAACAAATTTTAAAAATGAGAAGACAAATGGAAAACGAATCTTCGTGTTTGTTTCTGTTTTTTTTTGTTTTATATATTTTATCAAAATAAAGTACATTTAATTAGAAAACATGTACACGTATATATACCTATACAAAAGCAAATGCCAAATAAAATAAAATAAGTGAAGAGAAAAAACAGGGGAGTGTGGGTGGAGACCTTCTTCACTTTTCCAAAGAGTGACTGTGAAGTAATTTCCAGTGGCTTTGGCGGGCTTACAGCTATGACTGGCTCCCTGCTTCTCTCTCCATAAAACAGAATGGTCCGTCTGCGCCTCCACAATCATATCACTCTGTGCCTAAAGGCACAGTACGATCCTGGAAGGGAGACCAAGATTTATGTGAGAATACACATAACTCTTGTATTTAGAAAATATTTGTTTAAGCAATTTTAAACTTAAGATAATTGCATTAATGTTCCCTGTACCATAAATGCTTAATAATGTACAAATGTTTTTTTTTTTAAAGGAAGTTTCTTTTACATTGAGCACATTTAAATGAGAAGTATTTGTGCCATAGGCCTATTTCAATCAGCTTATCATTTGCTTTGAAGAACCAGTCATTTATTGACCCCCTACCCTCTATTTTAAATAGATCTACTTTAGTTGGCCAAGTATTGACTGACAGCTAAAAGCATTTTCCTTTTTGGACTAATAGTTTTCCACATTAGTGACCTACACTTATTACTGAATTAGAGATTTGCAATTAATCTTTGCAGTGCTGTGATGTATATCTTTATGAGACTCACATTATTCAGTCTTTTATCTCTTATACCCGTCTCTATTATCATTTTTACTAGAGCAGGACACTATCTTAAGAGGTTGGAAATAATCAGAAGCAGTATTTGAATTTTTATGTTTTCAGTAATAACATTTCAGTAACAGCAAGAATTTCTGTATATTACCATGATTTACGTTCCACTCACTGATCCAACAAATAATAGTTTTGTTTGAGTACAAAGCCTTTTTACCGACTGTGAAAACAATGCAAGTTTACCCTAAAACACATACAATTTCTTTCTTTCACTTTGTTTCATACTTGTCTGAATTTGTAAAAAATATTGTAAGGCAGTCTGGCTGGTGTACTGGTCCATATATATATATATATATATATATATTGTTGCAGGTGTGTCATTTTTTTTAGTTTGGAAAAGAATACTATTGCAAGCACTATGCTCTATGGTCAGGATATAATAGGGGTGAGAGGAGACACCCTTGGCATGTCCCATTTAGAAATTAGATGGGATCTGAGAGAAGGGCATTCAAGCGAATGTGAGCTGTGGAACAGTCATAAAGGGCCATATTCTCCAGGAGGTGGTCCAGGGATACCAAGTTGCTGAAGTGTGACCTGTAAAAAAAAAACCCTAATCTAAGCAATCAAATGCTTTTTCGGTGTCTGTAGATAACAATCATTACATGGAGGTAATGACTGGAAGCATAATATATTAGTGATAGGGTTTTAATGGTGTTATTTTGGGCTTTGCGATTGGAGACAAAGCCCACGTATATATGCCTTTTCAATCATTAATTGACAAAAATCTTGATAGGAAGAGATTATGGTGGGAGTTTACATTTCCACTGTTTCAACACAATCTGCATTTGACATTTCTTTCTGTTTTTCTTCATTTGGAAATGTTATGTGTAAATTCAGTGTTTTCCACACTGTTTATGTGCCACTACTAAGCTTTAAACAATCCCATAAATGTGATTTAGAGAAATCACTGGTCTTTGTTGAATAACACATACACCAATTATTTGTACAGATGCTTGTGCAGATGCTGCGCTTGTATTGGTGTCAATTTGCTAAAAAATATATTAACATAAACCTGGCATAAACCTGTATAATTCACAGGTACACAAAATGCAAAAGCATAAGTTAACTTTAATAAAAATAAAATGTTACTGCAGATTCAAAGATATGAGAATCTGCATTTTTCCTGTAGAGGTTAAACTTGGCCCGTGTATCTTTCTGCTTTAAAGCCTGCTATTGGTTACCATAGTAATGGGCAACTTTACTGTCAGCTATGGAGACTCAGTAGGTGAGATGCAGGCCAAGTGTAACCATGACAGTACATTATAGGAAAAGTGTATTTAAAGTGAACTGGTCAGACTATTGACGTCACATATTTATATATTCCAAATAAGCATTGAAAACAAGTCCACGCTGACATCCGCAGTTGCAAGCAAAGTGAAGCAATGCATTCTTAAAGAGGAAGTAAACCCTGATGAGTTTACTTACTCTTTGATTCCCTGCAAAGGTAAAGCATAATGGACTACTATGCATCGCATAGTAGTCCATTATGTGTCACTTACCTGACAAAGAAGCCAGCGAAGTCACCGCGGTCCCCTGTAGTCCTGAGCGTCCATCTTCTTGGTGGGTTTCGCTGCTCCGCCGCTATCATTCGGCGAAGCCGCGATGATGTCATTCCCGCGCATGCGCACGGGAGCCGACACTCGCGGCATATTGCCGTTGACAGCGGAGCGCTCAGTGCGCCTGCGCGCCGCTGTCTACGGCACATGCGCCGTAGACAGCGGTGCCTGTCTTTGGGCAAATATCTCCTAAACCATTTAGGTTTAGGAGATATTTCTTGGACCTACAGGTAAGCCTTAATCTAGGCTTACCTGTAGGTCAAAGTTGGTTGTAAGGGTTTACAACCACTTTAAAGTTAAAGTATAACTAAAATCTTTTTTAAATCTTTTTTTTTGTTTTGTTTTGTATGCCGTTGAGAGGGATTAGAACCCCTGTCAGTTTTTTATTGCTGTCTGTCTCCCCATTTGGGAGATTCACCCTCTCTATTTGTCCTGTTTACCATTACCATTGAAAGTGAAAGTAAAAGAAAATCCCCAAATTTTGTCCCCAGAAAAGTAATAGAGGGGAAATGTTCCAAAAGGGACACTAGTTCTGGTGACCTGGAAGTCCCCAAGGAATTCCCTTAATTTGTAGGGATTTTCAGTCACTTCCTGTTTGGCTATGAGACATGAAGTGAAGGGTAATCTCCACAATGGCACACAGATGGCGAAAATAAATCTGACAGAAGTTACTACCCTCCCTTGCTTTATCCAAAATGAAAAAAAAAAATTACCTTTAGTTCTACTTTGTCAGAAGCACTGAAGTTGGTTCTAGTTGATTTCTCAACAGCTTTTTCTCACCCTAGTCTCTTTCTCAGTAGTAAACTCAGCAACCTTCCAACCTTTTAATGTAAGCACAGTGCACCTGCCTCGTGTCTATATTAGAGCACTTGAGTTCTATCGGGACACTTCTAAAGCTGCTGAGAAACTGACTAGAACCCAGATTTAGTTCCTCTGTTGGGAAAATTTGAGGATAATGATTCACGGTGCCTGCAGTAACAGAGGCCAGTAAGGGTTTTATTTTGAATAACATTTGATGCTTGTTAAAGTATGAAAATAATTCAATGTCCATAGCCTAGTGCAGGTTTACACCAACTGCCTGCAAATCCATATTTTCAACATATGCTTAATTTGAATTGACCAAGTTTGAGGCAGGTTTACTTTAACTGTGGAATTTCTGCTTTAGTTCAGAACTGTTATTTTACTTTTGGCTCCATGCACACTAGCATTTTTATTTAAGCTCCTAGAAGCTAAATAGTGTTATCCTTTGTGTCCATGCACACTACTTTATGTTATTAGCATTTTTTGATATTCAGCATCTAGGAGCAGAAAACAAAATGTTTTTGTAGAGTTTCTTGGAGCTTTTTTCCAGCAGAAATGCTTCTAAACACTTATAAATGTTTCTAAACGCTGCTAAATGCTACTAATAGCATTATTTGAGCTTTTTTCCTTTTTTTTAAGGAATTGTAAAAATGTTGGTAAAATGCTATTGATCCTAAATGCTTCTAGAATGCTACTAAAACGTTACGGCGAAAAACTATTACCAGCATTTTTTATCCCGTGTTTCTTTCCAACTTTTTTTTTAGCTTAAAAAAAAACGCTAGTGCGCATGGAGCCCTAAAATGGTTTTATCTTTTCATTTCTTGATAATGAAAGGCACAGCAAGACTGTAAACCCTCATATTATTTTTATTTATTCTATATTCATCAATGTGCACAAAATCACAGGAAGGCAGTTAAGAGTGGCTAGCTTTAAATGCTTTCAATGTTTGCTTTCATTTTAGGAATACACAATAGATGTGTTCTTTCGTCAAAACTGGGAAGATGAGAGATTGAGGTTCACGGGGCCAATGCGCATTCTTCGATTAAACAATCTGATGGCTAATAAAATTTGGACTCCAGATACTTTCTTTCATAATGGGAAGAAATCTATAGCCCACAATATGACGATGCCTAATAAGCTTTTAAGAATTCAAGATGATGGAACGCTTCTTTATACAATGAGGTATTTAATTTTTTGTTCTCTAAAGTCCTGGATGTTCACTGGTAGCATGTATTTATAAGATGTTTTGCTTTTGAGTGGCTTAAAGTGTAACTAAGGGTTTTGGACAGAGTGAAGAGGGATTAGAACCCCAGTCAGGCTTTTACTGCTGTCTGTGCCTTCATTAGGGATATTCATTCTTTCTTCTTGCCCTGTTTACCATTATAATTGCAAGTAAGAGTAACAGAAAATCTCAAATGTGAGAGGAAAGTATTATAGGGGAAATCTTCCAATAGGAATGCTAGTTCTAATGAATTGGGAATGGGGGGGGGGGGGGGGGGGGTTGGGGTAAAGGGATTCCCTTAATTTGCAGGGGTTTCCTCTCACTTATTTTGGCTACAGGACAGGAGATAAGAGTAAATCTCCTCATTGGGACACAGATGGAATACAAAAAAACAGCCACGGCTGTTCCTGTGTAAATTAACATTAGCAGAACAAGTTTAATAAGAATTCTGATGTATAGGGATGAGTTTGTGTATGTTCTAAACCCATGTTCAGCAGAACCTGGAAGGAAGTTATCAGTACCAGCCCAATCAACTGGGGTCAGGGCATTCCTCAACCTGTAGCTGCCTGTGCACAAAGGGGTAGTGATGCTTGAGACATCATTGATATTGGCCCAATACATGTGGCCATGTTAGGTCAATGATGCCAGGAACATTTTCACCTCTTTGTGTACATGCAGCTACAGAGCAGAGAATGCCCCACCCCAGCCCTAGCTGATTGTCTGGCACTAAAAGGTTCGGACTGAGCCCTGGCTCTCACTTATTATGTAGTAATGTTATTTTGTTACATTGTAATTACTTTGTTTCTTTTATAAAAGATCAAAAGAGGGGTTGAGCTGCACAATATGTCCATTAAACAACCTGCAGGGAGAAAAAAAAAGTGTTTTTAACCTTAGTTAACCCTGATCAGCCCTAATTATCTCATTCTTCTGCTTCTTCTCTTAGCTATTATTTTGCAGAAGATTTTTTTTTTTTTTTTTTTTTTTTAGTGGTTAATGTTTTTAGTGTCTTTTTAATTGCACATAATGCACATAATTCAAAAGAAAAAGGCCTTTCTAAATACCTTCACCATATAATAGAAACATCATCTTGGCATCAATATAAACAGGACAAATTATAGAACAAAAAGTATTTATTTACAGTAAACTTTGATATTTTAAAACTAGAAAAATAGACTTTTTCAGTGTTGTAAAAGTACCGGGCATGGGGCTCGCAGCATTGTAAACTTTTATTTAGGCAAGAGCCAGGGCAGATGGCAATCCGTAGCATAATTTCCTATCCTGACAAAGGTCCAGGAGGGCAGCAGTCAGTAATGTAATCTGTTATCCAGGCAAAAGATCGGGGCAGGTGGAAATCAATAAAATATCCGTTATTCAGACAAGAATTAGTACCTAAAGCAATCCAGAGACAAGGCAAGACTGAACACAAGATAGGAGCCAGAAGGCAACACCAGTGACATTTAAATAAAGAGCTGCAGCACTGCCAACAATGAGGACACGACCCAAGGCGAATGCCTCCATCATCCATTGAGGTAGGGAGCATTACCAGCAGTACAGTTATAGTCCAGCCAGGAGTGGAGTGTGGCTGAACAGAAACTACATGAAGCATAGGAAATGCACTGCATGTCTGGCACTCCTAACATTTCCATCTCTGAAAAGGAGCCTCCAGGCACAAAGGAACAGGCTTATTCTGATGAAGGCAATGGGACCTTTTTAACAGAAAATCAACATGATTGGTGGATGCCAGCACCCAATAGCATTCCTCAGGTTTGAAACCCTCAAGTGGATGAGGTATTGTAGTAATCGTTAATATTCTTGTAATGTAAGATGGCCTCTACCTTGTACTTTTCTAACAAATGCAGATGTAGAGGAGTCAATGGTATCCAAGTTGACTGGTTTCAGCAAGAAAACATGGAAGGTGCTGGGTATCTTCATAGAGGGAGGAAGCAAAGATTAAAACAAACAGGTTTCATTTATTTGATGGATCTGAAAGGTCCAAGCTTGGTGCTAGTTTCTGAGAATGGATTTTGAGGAAAATATTGTGGGTGGATAGCCCCAAAAATCACCAGCTCTGAAGGTGTGAGTGGTCAAATGTCGATTATCAGCATAGGCTTTTTGGGAAGCCAAGGGATACTCAAAGTTGTTATGCAATGATTCCAAATGTCAGAAAAAATGTCCAGGGGCTTGTTGACTTCCTGGAAATTGTAGTTTTAAGCAGAAAAAAAACAGAAACTGGGATGGAGGCCATAAACACAGAAGGAGGTTGAAACCCCAGCGTTTGGGTACATCCAAGCATAAGCAGACATAGTTTGGCCTTCCTACATGGGTGGCACTGTACAGCAGCCACAACACAGGGAAGGCAGAGGTCACAAAGAACTTAGTTCTCTTCAAGTATTTGTAGTTGTCATCAGGAGAGCAGTGGTCCTGAGTGATCTCTTGGCCACCTTTGAAATGGGTGGTGCTGATATATAGCACTGTCTCCCCTTGGATTGGCATGCATTTTGTGCAGTGAGTGGGTGAGGGACAGAGCCCAGCTGGTTAGGAACAGATTGCTTAGCCTAGGGACAGATTCCAGTGGAGGAGGGACAGAGTATGGATGGATGCTATCCTGCTTCAGTAGTCTTCCTCTATACAGGCACCATTGCCAGTCTCCCTTCCAGCTGCCTCCTCTTTCTGATGCGGTCTGGTGTCTGCAGTGTGCACCGTTTTGCCTTGCCGGGTTCGCAGAAAGTGTTCTGGTCCTGCGCAGCTTTGCCTATTGAGTTGCTGTGCTGTCCAATACTCACATTAAAAATACTTCCATACCATTCAGTGTTTCAGTCAGAGAAGAAACCGAGGAAGCCTTCTGTGGACTGATAAGTGTGCACAATTTACTGCTAGATTGGAGATGACAGGTAGAAGAGAATTTGGGAGAAAAGACACACAAGGATGCACTGTTGGAAGTTCATTGTGACAAAACAGCTCCTGTCCAAATCTCAGAAAGCTTTAACTCCAATAGGAATGGCAAGGTAGGATGTCACTAGATAGGAGCTGATGTACAAGCCTTTATTTAGTGTTCCTAAGGCCTAGCTTCCGGAGACCACAATTTAGGATTAGCTCCTTTTTTGCACCTTTCTTGGTAAGGTCACAGAGTCACCCTGAGCACTACCAGAGTGAAGAAGTCTTGGATACACGTTCTATAAAAATTCACAAACCCTTGGAAGCAGTGAATGAAATAAAGTTTTATAGGCAAGGCCATAAACCTGATGGGAGCTGTAGGGTAAGCCAGTGTCTGAGATATTGTACCACAGAAATGGGACATTGGTAGCAATAAAAATATTTTTTTTCAAAGTTCTCGAAGCCTAGCCAAGGCTGCTTTGACAAGAGGCTGATGGTGTGCCAGGGATTAGGAAAAAAGCTAAATATTATCCACCAATGGGAGCAGCCGGAGTGTTATGCAAACATATTTTCTTTTTCATTTTATCTTTATTTACCTTTTGCATAACACTCCGGCTGCTCCCATTGGTGGAGAGGAGGTGGTCATTCCCCATCCGGATAATTTGGGTTATGGCAGTGATTTCTTGCACAAGGCTCATTTGACCTTTTTCTAACCATTAAGGTCAACACCTTCTGGTAAGGACACATCCATTTTAGAGCACATTTGGGTGTTCAGTGCAGCTGGTGGAGGTGGTCCATTCGTACAGTGGAAGCAACATTTCTGTATATGTTTATCTACACTTTGGATTTGAATTTGCACAGAGAATTTCCTTTCAGGATTGAAAAAAGTTCATGTTCAGGACTTTACAAATATCTATGATTGGATTTTATTTATTGTTGTAAGCACTATTTTATGTTTAGGTTTGGAGATATTGGGTGATTCTAATTCATTTCCACTTTCATAACAAATCTTTTTGGTAGTTGTGAATAAGTCACTGTATATATTTATCACTGAGTAGTGGCAATATATATTTATTCAATTTTTTCATTTTTTGCTAAATAAACAAACAAAAGACAGAAAACTTTGAAAAACAAAAACGTTTTTCTTTGTTTCTGTTGTAACATTTTGCAATTAAATGATTTTTCTTCATAAATCAAGGCCAAATATGTATACTGCTACATTTCTTTGGCAAAAATAACCAAATCAGTGTATATTATTTAGTCTGTAGGAATGTTATAGAGTCAAACGCCGACATTGTGTTTCCAGCGTGACAGTATCGTGCTGGTTCCCGGCGACAGGCTTCTCTAACCAGCGTGATCCCGTTGTCATTTTCCTATAGCAGACAGAGCGAGGCGACAATGTCGCCTCACTCATGAAGCCTGTATGCCTTCTCGGGGGCATACCAGGCCCTTAGATCTGGCAGGGATTTTAAGGGGAATCCCCTTCGCCCCAAAAAAACGGCGTGGGGTCCCCCCCAAAATCCATACCAGACCCCTATCCGAGCACACAGCCCGGCCGGCCAGGAAAGGGGGTGGGGACGAGCGAGCGCCCCCCCCAAAGCACATTGTCCCCATGTTGATGAGGACAAGGGCCTCTTCCCGACAACCCTGGTCGTTGGTTGTCGGGGTCTGCGGGCGGGGGGCTTATCGGAATCCGGGAGCCCCCTTTAATAAGGGGGCCCCCGGATCCCGGCCCCCCACCCTATGTGAATGAGTATGGGGTACAATGTACCCCTACCCATTCACCTGTGAATTTTTTTTACAAAAAAACACACACACAAGGGTTAAAATAGTTTATTGCACAGCTCCGGGGGTCTTCCGTCTTCGGGGGTCTTCTAGCTGGACTCCTCCGCTATCTTCTGCTAGCTCTTTTGCTAGTGGAGGAGCCCAGCTTTCTTCTTCATCGCCACCCTCTCCTTCCGACTTCGGGGGTCTTGTCCCCCTCTTCGGTTCTTCTTGGCGGGCCACCGCTTCTTCTTCCAGCTCTTTTACTAGCGGTGGCCCGGTCTTCTGTCGTCGCCGGCGCCGCCTTCCGTTCTTCTTCTTCTTCTCCTGGAGATGTTGATTCGACGCTCTCTCCGGCCGCAATGCCAGGGAGGCGGTGCACGGCGACTTATATAGGGACAAGGGGCGGGGTCACCGGTTGATGTCACATGGTGCCCCCACCCCCTTACAATGTCACAGTCCCGGAGGATGCTGGGACTGTCACCATGTGACATCAACCCATGTGACATCAACCGGCGACCCATGTCGCATTTTTCCTATCCCGATGCAAGCCAGCGCGGAGCTGGCTCCCGCGACGGAGCTCGTAGGGTGTCAATCTCGCCGCTGAAAGCGGCGAGATTGACACAATATCGCGGTCACCTACTGTAAATACAGTATATCTGAAAATTAATCAATCCTGATGTACTGACAGCATATCTCTTGAAGCTTGAAAATGCCAGGACAGTACAAATATCCCCCAAATGACCCCTTTTGGAAACTACACAGTCCAAGGTATTTAGTAGGAGGCATGGCAAGTTTTTTGAACAGATCATTTTTTGTCACAATTTTTTCAAAAATTTGGAAATTAAATTGTTTTCCCACAATGTTTTCACATTTTTTACATACTGTCACCAGTGCAATACAGCGTCATCATATAACTGGTGTGGCGGTGATCAGGGATGCTTACTGGTAAAAGTGTGCAAAAAAATAAAAATAATTGTAATAATTTTTTTCACTATATTTTTTTGTTAATTACAGTTTTATTTTTATTTATTTGTTTATTTATTTACATACGGTGGCCAGAGCAATACAGTGTTACCATGGTAACACTGCACTAGTGTGGGAAAGTGATAACGATTTTTTACAAACAATAATTTTTCTAAATGAAAACGATTCATTCAGTGTTTACTATTGTGATTAGCTGTGATTGGCCACAGCTAATCACATGGTACAGATGGTCTGTGATTGGCCCTGTCTGTACCATGTGATAACTGTGACCAGTCACAGAGCTCATCACAATAGTACACAATAAAAGTCATGAAACAAAGCCTTTCATTGTGTACAATTGCCATGTGTACTGCTGTGATTAGCCACAGTGATTACATGGTACCAGCAGACACAGAGAGGGACAGATTGTGCCAAAGCATCCTCCCAGAATAACAGGACTCATGCCGGGCCACCATCTTACAATGGGCCAGGCGGAGGAGGTTAATACATATATTTGGCATATTTTCTTGTAGAATTTTAGCTATACAATTTGTCATTCCCTCCCTCCCATTGAGCAATTGGTATGTAAAGTTGATAGGTGTATATCACTTCTGAAACATACATACTAACTCATAGTTGCTCATGCAAAATTTAACAGACCTGGTCTTCCTGGCTGGAAGCAGTGGGTAGTAGGCCCTCAACATTCTCTTACAGTTCTAAAATAACATTGTGAATGTAGAGAGGCTTTATAGATTTATAAACATCTTTGTGTGGACTTGGGTGCTTTTTCCCCTTCTTGTAACCCTTTTGGACCTTGGTGAATAGTAATGCTGAAATTCTGTGCAAAGTACTATATAGACTTTCATCCATTCTTGAGTTGTGTTCAAACCTATTTTTTCTTTGTATGGCACGACTATGTTTTAAATTCAAAATGTTTTTGCAAAATCTTAGTTTAAAAAAATATTAAATAACATATAACAAAACTGTTAAGCCTCCTTTCATGACTAAGCCTATTTTTGGCATTTGGTGTTTACAAGTTAAAATCCATATTTTTTGCTAGAAAATTACGTGGAACCCCCAAACAGTATATATATTTTTTTAGCACAGACTCTAGAGAATAAAACGGCGATTGTGATTTTATGTCACACGGTATTTGCAGCGTAATTTTAGATGCAACTTTTTGGGAAAATGGACACTTTCATGAATTAAAAAAAAAGAAACAATAAAATTAGCCCAATTTTTTTGCATAATGGGAAAGATAATGTTACGCTGAGTAAATAGATATCAAACATGTCACACTTTCTAATTGCACGCACTCGTGGAATGACCACAAACTACGGTACCTAAAAATCTCAATAGGCGACAATTTAATTTTTTTTCCGAGTACCAGGTTAGAGTTACAGAGGAGTTCCAGTGCTATAATTATTGCTCTCGCTCTGACGATCGCGGCGATACCTCACATGTGTGATTTGAACACCATTTACATATGTGGGCGTGACTTCCGTATGAGTTTGATTTGCTTCGCGAGCGGGGACGGCGGGCACTTTGAATTTATTTATTTTATTTTATTTTATTTATTTTAAAATTAATAAATTGTTTTAAAAAAAAAATTGATCACTTTTATTGCTGTCACAAGGAATGTAAACATCCGTAATAGGTGGTGACAGGTACTCTTTATGGAGGGATCGGGGGTCTAAAAGACCTCCGATCCCTCCTTTACACTTCAAACTATTCAGAGCACCATTTTTGGCGATTCTGAATAGTATATATTTTTTTAAATCCGGCGTCATTGGCAGCCGATTAAACGTCGCTTCCGTGTTTACCATTAGGAGACTGGAATGAAGCCGCTTACAGCTGCATTCCAGTCCCTGCCCAGCCGCCGGAGTAATCGGATGTGCGATCAGTGCTCCCAATTGAACGGGAGCACCGGTAAGAGCGGCGGGAGGCAGTGGGAGGGGGGGACGTCCCCTCCCACTCCTCCGGCATAACAGCTGAGCGGCTTTTAGCCGCATCGGTTGTTATGGCTGGAAAGCTTGCTCAGCTGTTATGCCGGAGGAGTGGGAGGGGACGTCCCCCCCTCCCACTGCCTCCCGCCGCTCTTACCGGTGCTCCCGTTCAATCGCCTGCTCTGAAAAACGGTACCGGGATGATGCCTGCAGGTGCAGGCATCATCCCAGTATACCCCCAGAAGCCGAGTACGCACATCTGCGTACGCTCGGCGGCAAGGGGTTAAATCAAAAGGCTAAAAAAATTTAACAGTGTTCCCTAAATTAAATCAAATATTAAACTCTCAGCTACTGTAGGAGTGGGTGCTTTAAAATTATGTTATTATTCATTTTTTACATAAAATAGTGTGTATTATAGTTTTACAGATGTTTATAAATATACAGGTGCAAAATAAGAATATCACCTAAAAGTTCTTTATTTCAGTAATTCAATTCAAAAAGTGAAACTCATATATTTTATATACTGTAGATTTGCTACACACAGAGTGATATGTTTCAAGCATTTGTTTCTTTTAATGTTGATGATTATGATTTACAGCTAGTAAAAACCCAAAGTTCAGTATTTCAGAAAATTAGAATATTACATAAGACCAATAAAAAAAAGGATTTTTAATTTCCAAAATGTTGGCTTACTGAAAAGTATGTCCATGTACATCATAATATGCACTCACTACTTGGTCAGGGTGTGAATTACTGCATCAATGTGGCGTGGCATTGAGATGATCAGCCTGTGGCACTGCTGAGGTGTTATGGAAGCCCATTCTGCTTTGATAATGGCTTTCAGCTCATCTGTATTGTTGAGTCTGGTGTCTCTCATCTTCCTCTTGACAATACCCCACAGATTCTCTATGGGGTTTAGGTCAGACAAGTTTGCTGGCCAATCAAGCACAGTGATGCCATGATCAATGAGCCAGGTAAACCAGGCATTGGTACTTTTGGCAGTGTGAGCAGGTGCCAAGTCCTCCATCTCCATAAAGCTGATCAGCAGAGGGAGCATGAAGTGCTCTAGAATTTCTTGGTAGAGGGCTGTGCTGACTTGGGATTTGAAAAAACACAGTGAACTAACACCAGCAGATGATATGGCTCCCCAATTTATCACATGGACAATGTTGCATTTCATTTGGAAATCAAGGTCCCAGAGTCTGGAGGAAGGGTGGAGAGGCACTAAATCTAAGTTGCATCAGGTCCATTGTGAAGTTTCCACAGTCAGTGTTGATTCAGGGAACCATCTTATTTGCTAGTGTTGGTCCACTGTGTTTTGCCAAGTCCAATGTCAGCACAGCCCTCTACCAGGAAATTCTAGAGAACTTAATGATTCCCTTTGCTGACCAGCAGGACTTGGCACCTACCCACACTGCCAAAAGTACCAACATCTGGTTTAATGATCATTATATCACTGTGCTTGATTGGCAAGCAAACTTGCCTGACCTAAACCCCATAGAGAATCTGTGGGGTATTGTCAAGAGGAAGATGAGAGACACCAGACCCAACAATGCAGATGAGTTCAAAGCCACTATCAAAGAAACCTGGACTTCTATAACACGTCAGCAGTACCACAGGCTGATCGCCTCCATGCCACGCCACATTGATGCAGTAATTCATGCAAAAGGAGCCCTGACCAAGTATTGAGTGCATAATATACTGCACATGGACGTACTTTTCAGTAAACCAACATTTCTGTGTAAAAAAATATTTTTTTATTGGTCTTAATATCTAAAATAGTAATTTTCTAGTTTTCTGAGATACAAAATTGTGGGTTTTTCACTAGCTGTAAGCCATAATCATCAATGTTAAAATAAAGAAATGCTTAAAATATATCACTCTGTGTGTAACGCATCTATATAAAAAGTATGAGTTTCACTTTTTGAATTGAATTACTGAAATAAATTAACTTTTTTTATGATATTCTAATTTTGAGATGCACATGTACAACATGTAGAATCTTATCTTAAAATCTATTTTGCAAATGTTCAAAAGCTTATTTCATCTCATGTCAAAAAGACATTTGTGCAACATATTTCTCAATACAAATTTAAAAAAAAAAGTCCATATAGATAGAAAATTCCTTTGAAGTATCTGATAAGCAAGTGCGTTTATATGTTACACCTAAGACTGTAAAGATCAAAAAATGCATTTTCAAAGTGGAAACTTATATAGCTGAGTTCACTCTCGAGTGAGGAGACACTTTGTAGGATTCTGTCATTTAAATTGCAATAACGGTTGCCCCCAAAATGCTTTGCTTGGAATAGCATCACATGAAAGATATGGCTGTGATGGTTTAAAGAAGCTTTGAAGGATAAGTTGTAGAAAGGAACACTGTGTCATGGTGTGTAAAGCAGATTTTCTGTTTTCCACTTGAGCTCTCTATACTGCTTCATGCTTTTTTACTGCAAATCTCAGAATATTGACATTGCAACTTCAACAGATCATCTCTTCTCAAATATTTAAGGTCTGTCTGCAGTCTAGCAATGCACGCAGCTGCACAGCATGTGTTATCAGCTTGATTCCACATCTTAAACTCAACAGACCATAGGAGCAAACAAGGACCTGAGCATATGTACAGTACATAAACATTACATCATCTTTTATTATTAAAGCCAAGCTCAAAGCAGAAAAAACAATTAATGCATATGTACAGATATTTAAAAACACTGAGCACTTCAGCACTAAAGCATTTTTTTCATTTTTTGCACACATGTAAAAAATTTAAATGTTTGCTATAAAATTACTTAAATCCCCCAGAACATTATATATTAGCATATTATATATAGCAGAGGAATTGCAAACTAAGAAAGATAGTTGTTACAATTGTTTATTAACCACCTGGCATTCATGCTGTGGCCATCATTTGGCCTTCCCGGGAGGCCGTCATATGATGGCCTCCCCTGTGCACACTCCCTGCGCACACTGTGATCACCGAGTCACCGAGACTCAGGTGATCACCGATCTGAGTAAGGGGCCAGTCCTGGCCCCTTACCATGTGACCAGCTATCAGCCAATGACAGCTGATCACATGATGTAAAGAAAAGCTCAGTGATCGTTTTTTTTTTTTTCTCCTCATGCTGACAGCGGAGGAGAAAAAAAAGCCGATCACCGGCTTATCTTAAAGGGACATTGGTCTCTAAGAGGAAGAGGCAATTATACCTCATTTATACCAACCAACAGTGCCCACAAGTGCCACCTATCAATACCCACAAGTGCAACATATTGATGCCCACAAGTGCCACCTATCGAAGCCCACAAGTGCCACCTATCAGTGCCCACCAGTGGTGCCAATCAGTGCCTCCTAGAAGTGCTGCCTATCAGTGTAATCGATCAGTGCCCAACACTGCCACCCATCAGTGCTCATCACTGCCACCCATCAGTGCTCATCACTGCCAACCATCAGTGCTCATCACTGCCAACCATCAGTGCCCATTAGTGCCACCTATCAGTGCTCATCAATGCCGCCTCATCAGCGTACAACAATGACAGACAAAAATTACCCGTTATACAATTTTAAAACAAAAAAACAAACAAAAAAAATGTCAAAAAAATTTGGTCTTTTTAATTAAAAAATAAAATCGCACAGGTGATCAAATACCACCAAAAGAAAGCTTTATTTGTGGGGAAAAAGATAAAAATTTCATTTGGATCCAGTGTTGTATGACCTCGCAATTGTCATTCAAAGTGCGTCAGAGGAGAAAGCTGAAAATTGGTCTGGGCAGGAGGGGGGTTTAAGTGCCCAGTAAGCAAGTGGTTAAAAACCTTTACAATGCATCTGTTTAGAGGTAACTGTAAGCTCTGGTGCAAGAATTATTGCTCTCACTCCAGTGTTTGCTTTGATACCTCACGTGTGTGTGCGATTCCAGTTTACATACATGTGTGCATCATGCGCTCCTGTTTGCATTTGGGTATTTACAGGGCAGCAGAGGTTACATATAAATGTTTGCTTTTTTAATACATTTTGATATATTACATTTTACTTTATTATTTACATTTATTGCTATTACAAAGAGTTAACAAACGCATATGTGATAACATTGGACAGGTGACAGGAACTGTTTATGAAAACATTGAGGTCTATTAGTCCCAGTGTCTCCCCTGCCCTCCAAAACATGCAATTGAGGTCTGCTCAGTTACATTTCCCTGGCTATATCAGCCAGGAAAAGATTGTTCTGAAACTGAAAATTACAAAATCATTGTTGCTTCTGGTCAAATTACAGACAGAAGAGATCAAATAATTAATTTTCTTTGGTCTCCTCCCAGGCACCATTCTGAAGCCTTCTGTTGTGGTCACAGACTCCCAGTAAGAGCAGGGGGGGGGCACACCACCCACACCGTGAAAGTGATCAGTGTCTTTATAGCCACTAGATCACTTTAACTTTAGAGCTGGGAGTCAGCTGAGAAAAACAAACACAAGTTGATGGCTGCTACTGCTTGTTTTTTTTTTTTTGAAACAACACTTTATTAAGATTTTGTGATCAGAACAAATCATATAAAGTGGGAAACATTACAGTAGTAACATATAAAGTTGAAAATAACCAAGTAACTGAACAGGCATACGAGCTGTAGTTACAGACAGTTGATTACAAAGCAGATTGAAATAGAAATGGTTAACAGCAGTGTTAGGTCTGTATTGTGGTCATCACACTAGGACACCCCAACTGGGATCTAACTGTGTCCTAATATGAGTTAAGCAAGGAGTAGGATGGTACACTGCTACGGTGATCAAGAACATCAAGAGACAGAAAATAAAGGACGTAAATGGAACCTTCAATGCAAACACTGAGAAATACCAACAGAAATAGAGATCACCAAAATAACAGGTAAATCCCGGGATCGGGTTCAGGTTATCGTAACATGGATCTCCCAGGTCCCGCCCGGGAGAAGCGTTGAGGATGATCTAAAGATCAAAGAGTAAGGAATAAATGTCAAGGTGTTATCAGTTAATCCATGGGAGTGCTTAGTTCGGTAAAATTGTAAAGCACTTCCAGGGATGAGAAAGAGGGCACAATCAACATGTGTAGATCGCAGTAACGGGGATCACTCTTATAGTAGCAGTGGGGAAAGAACATCTACCCAGATAAGAAGATGATGGTAACTATGTAGTAAAATGGTTGCGGTAGTCCACTGTGGTTATAAAGTGCGTCCAGCAGGACCACGTCTTATGTAAGTGGAGTAGGTCTCGTGCGATTGGTGAATCAATTCTTCCAGTTCAGCAATACGGTTAATGCGGGTAAACCACTCTACAATAGTCGGAGGGTTGGTGGAACGCCATTTGCGTGGTATACACATGTTTGCGGCAGCAATCAAATGCATGGTCAGGGAGCGAAGATATTTTGGTTGTGGGTTAGATGAATAATGGAGAAGAAACTGCTCAGGTGAAAAAGGAAGCTGGTACGTGGTAAATTTTTGTATTAAGGAGTGTATGCTACTGCTTGTTTTTAACCCTTCACTCTCTATGTAGTACATAGTACGAATGTAGTACATCCATAGACCTGAACTGGTTAAATGTATTTATTTTATTTTTTTATTAATTTAATTGAAATACCCAAATTAACCTTTATTTGGGCCTCTTTTGATCTTCTGTACAGAAGCACTCAGATTAGTGCATACATGCCATTCCACCAGGGAGGCATGTGATTGTCCTGTGCAGCAGGACAATGGCTCCAAACATACAGCCAATGTCATTAAGAACTATCTTCAGTGTAGAGAAGAACAAGGGGTCCTGAAGTGGTTGTTTGGCCTGCAAAGAGCCCTGGGAGACAGAATGATCTGAAGCAGTCTACTGAACATCCACAGAAGATGTGCAGTTAGTTCTCCAAGATGTTTTGAACAACCTACCTGCTGACTTTCTTCAAAAACTGTGTGCATGTGTACCTACAGTGGAAGACTTGATGCTGTTTTGAAGGCAACGGGTGGTTTCGCCTTCCGCCAATAAATATGGGTGAAACAGTGAAACATGCATAAATTTGGGAAAAAATATCATTTTAAACAGGTTTATTCTGAACAAAAGTTTAGTGCTTATGTACTTCAAATTGTTATTTTTGTTTTTATGTATTTTTGGCTTTATATTTGGGGTTAAATTCTTCACTATAATGGAGAGTAATGTCAGTTGTTTGTCTAGATATCTAAACCTAGTAGATAGTGTCAGGGCACTATTCATGCTGGTCATCAATAGGACATATTGTCAACTTGGAAAATCTGAATATGTCCCAAACTTTAAAAAAAAAAAAAAAAAACTTTGCCAAAAACTCCATGGGTTAATTGAAACATATTAACATGCTATCAGAATAAAGTGATAAATTTTCCTCTAAATTTCCAATTCTCAGTTCCCATATATTTGGGTAATTTAGGGAACATCCCTGTCTTATCTATTGCTAAAGACAGGGGAGAGGTCAGATAGTATATCATTAACTTGAAAAGAAGTACTGGGTCCTTGATAGAGTAGTCTTTCATATGTACAAATATAGGGTCAAATCCAAATGTAGTAAACATCTGGGACATAAACTACATTACCAAAAGTATTGGGACACCTGCCTTTACACACACATGAATTTTAATGGCATCCCAGTCTTAGTCCGTAGAGTTAAATACTGAGTTGGCCCACCCTTTGCAGCTATAACAGCTTCAACTCTTCTGGGAAGGCTGTCCACAAGGTTTAGGAGTGTGTCTATGGGAATGTTTGACCATTCTTCCAGAAGGGCATTTGTGAGGTCAGGATTCATCCCAAAGGTGTTCTATTGGGTTGAGGTGCAGGACAGTCAAGTTCCTTGACCCCAAACTTGCTCATCCATGTCTTTGCAGAACTTGCTTTGCGCACTGGTCCGCAGTCATGTTGGAACAGGAAGGGGCCATCCCCAAACTGTTCCCAAGTTGGGAATTGTCCAAAATGTCTTGGTATGCTGAGGCCTTAAGAGTTCACTTCACTGGAACCAAGGGGCCCAGCCCAACACCTAAAAAAGAACCCCACATCATAATACCCCCTCCACCAAATTATTTTGCAAGAAGTCTTTTAAAAAATATATATATATATATAAACCCAGGAGGCAAGGTTACTCAATATACATACAAGCCCAGTGTTTTGTGCTTTAGGCAGGACATGGAATTTTTATTTTGTCTACCATATTTGTAGAGTGCGGAAATTCCTGTTTTTTTTTTTTTTTTAGTTTAGTACTGTAACATATGTTTGAACTAGATATGATTCATTGTCTTTCTTTAAATAATGAAAATTGGGTTGATATAACTCTTCATAACATTTTGTAAACATTAAAAGAATTGAATTACTCCAATAGATACACTGTATGTAGCCAAGCACTGCTGCCAGGTCTGTTTAGTTCAAGAGCATCATTCTGGGCATTGCATTGGAATATCAAGAGCACATAAGTGATAACTGACATCTATTATATCCTGATTCTTACTCGTCTGCAGCTCAGATTCCATTTTCAGATTCATGGTAAAGGGTACAGGTCAACATACACAAGGTCAGACAGTAATATCAGTAGTAATATGTGAGACCTCCTACAGAAATAATTGTACCCATAGAAAAAGGAGTCTTGATATTTACAGCTGAAATCTCGGAAGCTATAAAACACACATTGAATGGGAACTTTACCCATAACATCTTAATAACAATTAATGCACTTTAACAAGAGAACATACATTTGACATCAATAATACTGCTACCAAAATTAGTGTGTGCTGTAAATTGCCTTCAGCATTGTTCATTTTCTTCCTGCTGAAGGTCACCATTTTGTTAAAGCACAGAGCAGCCACTTCCTTATTGGAAACTCTCCCACTCTCCTTGGTCTCAAAAATCATATGTCACTTTCTTTAATTAAAGTAAGTACAGTCCAGCCTTGATTTTATGTCTTGGCTCAGATAGAAAGGAAAGCTGACAGAAGCTTTTTAGTGCTGAAAGTGTCTCTAAAGGCTCAAGGTTTTCTACCTTCATGCATTCTATGTATGAAGGTAAACACCTTCTCTGTGCAGAAGCCCCCCAGCCTGCCTAACACATGCCTGAGCCCCATCTTGATCCAGCCATGTGCACAAGAGCCTTGGCTCTCCAGGGACTCTCCACCTCATTGGCTGAGACAGCAGCAAGATCCATTGGCTCCTGCTGCTGTCAATCACAGCCAGTGAGCCAATGACGAGAGAGAGGGGATTGGGCCAAATGGGGCCTAAATGTACATGCAGAGCAGCTGCTCAGGATCCAACCTGCTTGAGTGCCCCCATTGCAAGCTACTTGCTCTGGGGGCACTCGGCAGGAGGGAGGGGCCAGGAGCACCAAGGGGTTGGGGCTGCTCTGTGCAAAACCACTGCACAGAGCAGGTGAGTATAACATGTTTATTAAAAAAAATACCTTTAATTTCACTTTAAGTTCACAGGCCAACAAGGAGGGAGAAAGAATCAGAGAGATAAAACACTATCCTTGTAATTTTAACTTCTTTGTGTCTCCCTGGCAGCAGATTTTGTCCAGTCACCTCTCCTGCTTTTCTTTTCTCCCTCCCTAATCTGCATACCCTCAGCACAGTCTGTGTCATACCTGTTGCTTTCTTCCCCCTTCAGCAACACTAAATCTTAAAGCTGCATTAAACCCTAAATAAAAAAAAAAACATCTCCAGACCCCCTGCAAGGTAATGTCATAATGTGCTAGTCTGTTTTGCAATTTAGCACATTATGAAAGACTTACCTGTAAAACAATGGCATCCAGCGAGGCACTGTTACTGCTGACAGGGCTTCCATTTTCACACGATCTTCCTTCTGGGTTCACAGGCTCTGGCTATTTGAATGGCCCGAGCCACGCTGATGTCATTCCTGCACATGTGCATGGGCGTTATGGCCACTGCACAGCTCTTTGAATGGATGGCACTCTTAGTGACATCACCAGAAGCACAGCACTCTGAAGGGATGGCATACTCATGTGCCAGTGATGTCATTGGCTGCAAAACGTGAATATCTCATAAACGGTGCATGTTTAGAAGATATTCATTTTACCTACAAGTAAGCTTTATTATAATGAAACCAAAAAGGAATTGGCGCTATTTCAACCTCAACCTAAATCAACTCTAAAAAAGTCCATAAATAAACTGTGATAATCCCACACCATGAAAATATAATCTTCTTATGTCTGAAAGGGGATCTTACATCAAAACACCAATTGCCACCACTAGTGGTCTACACATCACTATCACCTGAAGACAGAGAGGGAGACTGATCAGGAGACAGAGATTGATTTGAATGGGCCAATCAATATCCAGAAGCGCTTACTGACCTTTATTCATTTAGAGGTCACAGGAGCTACTGTGAGTGGGCACTTCTCACACTAGTGGTGGCAATTGGTGTTTTGATGGAAGATCACCTTTCAGACATAAGAAGATCACATTTTCATGGTGTGGGATTATCACGGTTAATATATGGGCTTTATTTATGAACTTTTTTGGAGTTGATTTATGTTGAGGTTGAAATAGCACCAATTCCTTTTTGGTTTTATTATAAAAAAAGTACTTGTAGGTAAAATGAATATCTCCTAAACATGCACAGTTTAGGAGATAGTCACATGTTTTGCAGCCGATGACATCACTGGCTCATGAGTATGCCATCCCTTCGGAGCGCTATGCTGCTGGTGATGTCACTGATATCATTTGAAGAGAGAAAGGGAGACTAGGAAAATTATCTGTAGACCTGATCAGAAGACCTTTACTCATATAGAGGTCACTGGAGCTATGGTGAGTGGGCACTTCTCACATTGGTGGTGGAATTTGGTGTTTTGTTGGAAGATCACCTTTCAGACGTAATAAGAACACATTTTCATGATGTGGCATTATCACGGTTAATTTCTGAACTTTATTTATGGACTTTTTTGGAGTTGATTTATGTTGAGGTTGAAATGGCACCAATTCCTTTTTAGCCTCACTGTTTTATAGTATTTTACAATAGAGAAGGCAGCTTCATTGTTTATCACAGGGAAGAAAGTGCCTTATTTTAGGCTCAGTGCCAAGAATAGAGACCAACTAAGCATATGCAAAGCAGAGTGAGACTGTGCATTACTGGATTTTAAACAGTATAGGCACTTATTTTTTTAAAGTTTTACATAGTTAAACCTGCAAATGCGGGCAGCATGAAGTGATCTATCAGAACTTAATTTTGTGACTAAAGTTCCACTTTAATGCAGCTCTGCTCTGAAATCATTCATACATCAATAACTGTTTTTTTTTTTTTTTTGTGTAAAGCCCTATACACACTATCAGGTTTTCTGCAGATTTTTGTCCTCAGATTTACCATGTAGTGCAAGGGCCTGCCTGATTGCATACAAATTGAAACTCCTAAGGTTTGGCCTCATATTATATGGTTTTGGTAAATCTGAAGGAAAAAATCAGCAGAAAATCTGATAGTATGTTTGAGGCTTAAGTACCTGAATTTCAGCCTCTGGCATGCAGGTCTAGGACAACCTGGGCTCTGAGAAAGTAGTTTGATTAACACTGACAATCAGATTAAGGAAATTGAGTGGCAGAAAATAGCACAGTGGTCAATCTCTGGATTGCAGGCGAATGATGCAGCAAAGGCTGTTTTTTTTTTTTTTTTTTGTAATGTGTGATTGATTTTTATCTTGTTAGTTTTGTCTGTAGTTCTGCATTGAATAAAACCATTGGGGGCATAAAAACTACTAAACTAAGAGGTTAAAGTGGAACACCAGGCAGAGTTTTTTTGTACCTTGTGTGTAAAAAGTTAGTGATGCTTAGCCCACATATAGATTGCTGCTCTGTAGTGTAAAAATTATACTTTCATTCATGCCAGAAAGTATAGCTATGGTTGTACATCCAGAAAGCTACAGTTATGAGAGCTGAGCCCCTCATACAAGGAAGTGATAGTATTCTTTATCTGCCCCCCTCTTTCTCTTTTTATTCACAGATCTCCTTGTATTCTGTGAATGGTTCAAATTATGTAGACATCCAAAAACACTGAGATTACTGCCCTGCACCACCATCGTTGATGTGATGTCAACAGACTCAAGTGGCACCCTATAGTATTCCAGTTTGCTTCTCCTATGGCTGCTGCAAAAAAGGTTATGTGGGGAAGGTAGTACCGTAGTCAGTTTGCATTTAATTTTAGTACAACTCCTTAAAAATATTGCAAACTTGTATTACAATTATATTTAAGGAAAATGCTTGTGTGTTTTTAAGTGTGATGGTGTCAAGCTTAGAATTCATGGTGTTTATAGGTTATAATTAAATTTTTCAGATTAAGATTCAAGAGTATTTATATATAGTTTAGAGGTCAGAGATAATTTAGGATACTGATGGTTTTTCATTTTTTCTGAGATTAACAAATTATTTCCCAATTCATTATTGAATCATAAATTAACATATAAAATGCTTTAACAGAGTTTTCTAAATACTAATATAAATATAAATATGTTGTCTGCTGCAGAGTTGACCTGAAGATATATAGCAGGTCCTGCTATCCACAAAAGACACAATTGACATTAGTAATCTAGAAGGAAGCTAAAATACTTTCCACTCATTGATTGAATAAAGGCTGATGAGCCTTTTTTATTTCTTGCTATTTTATGAAGATTTGACAAAGATAACTATTAGGCTCATGGTGAGGTAAACCAAAAAATCTTGTAAGTAAAAGCATTGTTAAGTACAAGACTGCCTGTATTCATCACTTCCATGACAGCTTCAGAGTCATGGTTTCTATTCTGTAACTATTTCTAATGGGACTCCAATGGAAATGTCTAAGGTCCCTCTTTGCAGTCATATGGTCTTTTATAATTACACATTTGTTTCCATACCTTGAATAGTTCAGATAGCCCAAAACAACTCTAGGCGAGTTGGAATAAATTGATCGGTATATCCATCTGTATCTCTTCTAGAATTCAGAGGTTCTAGGTGCACCATTGCCTACAGGCATCATTGCCCTTTGACATTTTTGTTAGTTTTAGGCCTTTTGATTTTTTTGAGAAAAGCATTGGTTGGAAATCTGTTAGCTATTCTTGGAGGTAGATACAACGTTTCCCCTGGAGCAAAAATATTACTTGGGAAACCTTTTATTTTTATTTTTTGTTTCAAAATATTTTATTGGAAATAATACAGGTTTACAGAAGCACAAAAAATTAAACAGCATTGGGTTGGGAAGGGTATAAGTAAGTCTTTGGTCTGCTTCATAACCATCAATTGTGTGTCATATGATTGTAACCTCTAGTGTCAATTGATTGATGACACAGCAAAGAATGCTTATACAAACAATGGTCATGAATAATCTAAACATCACAAAAATACATCAAGGATGTGTATTATAAACTGTATGTGCCAAAGGCGTGCTGAACAGGAAGGTTTGTATATAAGGTGTGGTTGGAAGGACTGATACTAGCTCAGTCCCAAAAAGGGAAAGGCCTGCTCTGTATTAGGAGGAATGGGCAAAATGTAAAATATGTCAAACTGAGGGTCTTACACAATGGCCAATGGGTTCCTCCAGCTTTTGTATTGGTCAGGAACTTAAACTTTAACCGTTATTGTTATAATGGCATGTTGGTTTAAAGCAGGATTGGAATTGTAGGGGAAAGGCGTAAGATTAGGGAAGGTATGAGGGAGAGGAGATGAAGAAAGGATGGGAGTTCTGGAAGGTCCTCCAGTCAGGGTCACATTTTCTAATTTAGTCATTTTAATCACTGCCATTTTGCAGCATGTGTTCTGTTTTGTAAGAAATGTATGCTGTTCCTTCCAGTGTCATTTTGGGGTAGATAACATTTAGAAATCTGGTAAAGTTATTTATATAAGTACGTTTGGTTGCCTTTCATTTAAATCATGCAGATCGTTTTTGTTTACAGTCAAGTATGGTAAAAATCAGGTTTCCAAAATAACCTTCAAAAGTGATTGCGTTTACAGTACATCTGTCTATTTTCCAGTTTACTCATTGTATGGTGTGTTTTGATAATTTGCACAGCATATTGTGGAAATCAATGTGCATTTCGATCACAGCACAGTTGTTTTGCAGAGCAGTTTCATAGAGGAAAATACTAGTTAAACATTATTTTCTTCTGAGCTAAAACAAAGAAGCATTCTGCTTAATTTGACTACTATAAGCTAAATGTGTAGATACCACTACATTCATGACATGACAATCGCTAAAAGTTTGGTGAAGTTGTAAAAAATATGCAAGTTATGTTAATGCTGTGTTTATTTGAAATGTTTTTATGTTCTGAATATTGGTTGAAGGACCACATAAAAAAGGAAATAGAATGAGCAGATATAAATGTTAATGATGTTATTTGAATAAAACAGATTTATCTCAGTTATTCTGGGTTCTTCTGCTGCTTTCTGGGATAGATTCATCTTTTGTATTAATTTTCAGCAAAAAAAAAATAATTTTTTTTTCCTTCTGCTTAGGCTGACCGTCCAAGCTGAATGCCCTATGCATCTGGAAGATTTTCCTATGGATGCTCATGCCTGTCCATTAAAATTTGGCAGCTGTAAGTATTTGCCTGTCTTTGTTTGAAGGTCATTTGTTAATTAGAATGTACTGACTTGTTTTGTGTCATTATTACATTTATTGTTGCAGACACAATTATGGCTCGCTACTGCATTAAGTGGAATAGAGCTCTACACAAACATAAAATCCTCAGTTTAGTTGTATATTATAACCAAAAACTGCTTATAATTTATTTTTATTTCACAACCCCAATTCCCAAAAAGTTTTGACACTGCGTAAAATCTACATAAACACAGAATCTAATGATTTGCAAATTTGACAAAGTCATATTTTATTATTCATTTTATGTTAAACATGTCATCAGAAAAACCAGCATCCAACCAACACCTATCAGCACTCTCAGCCAATGGCTGTTCTGGTGGGGTGGGGGTCCCCCTGCATCCTCCTGTCATAACACAACAGTTCAGTGATAAGTTCGCTGACCTAACCTTGATTGGTTAGTAGACATGCGCATAATGGAAAAATTTGTTTAGTTTCAGACAGATTCGTTATGTTACTAATTTCTTTTCCTTATGGAATTTGTTTAGTTTGATTTTAGAATTAGTTTAGTTTTGTTTCAATTTTGTTAAATTTTGTTTAGTTTTCAATCCAATTTGTTTAATTTATTCATTTTCTAATGAGTCACAACTTTTCAGAACAATTAGAATTATTTGTGAAGAAATAGCTGGTTGTTAAGCAGCAGGCTGGGAAGCTGGCCGCCCGCATCCTTAACAACCATGAGTCATAATCTATCAGCAGGCTTCCCCACTGACAGATGAATGTAAAGATAAAGGATGCCAGCAATTGCCCATTAATGTAAAAATTAAAAAAAAACATGGCATGGGGTCCCCCCCAGCCTATACCAGGCCCTTTGGTTCTGGTATGGATTTTAAGGGAAACACTTGTAGCCTGGTATGGTTCTGGAGGCAGGGGGGCACTCGATCACTCCCCTCTTCTTGACCTGCCGGACTGCATGCTCGGATAAGGGTCTGTTGTGGATTTGGGGGGGATAACATCTTTCTATTGATGAGCAATTACATTCCTTATCTTTACATTCATCTGTCAGTAGAAAAGCCCACTGACAGATGATGACTCATGGTTGTTAAGGACATGGGTGGCTGGCATCCCGGCCCGCTGCTTAAAAAGCAGCTATTTCTTCACACAGAATTAAAATCCATCAATCCTTTTTTTTTGACGGATCCGAATTCTAATCATTCTGAAAAGTTGAAATTCGTTAGAAAACTTTTAAAAGATTTTAATGGATTTCAACAAAATTTGTTACTATTTGCTTCTATTTCATTCAGAGATTTGGGTACATCTAACAAAAAATTTGTCAGAATATGTATTCGAACCGAAACAAATTGCACATATTGCATGGCTTTAGGATGGCTGATGAGCAGAAAAAAAATCGGGCAGATAACAGGTTACCAAGCACTGATATAGATAGCGTACCTATCTGAATAATAAAATGAAATTTTTTGAAAATATTTTTTATTATAAAAGTAAAACAGGGCAACATAAAACTATATTTGACAGTGTTTTTGATACATTAATACATCAATATTTGGTTTGATGGATGTAGCAATTCTCAATGAATTCTCAAGGTACTCATCAGATATTTTGGTTTTAATTTTGCCCTTCGTGTGCTTCATCCTTGAAAATAGTTGCTCACAAATATACGTTCTGCAGAAAACTGATGACATGAATAAGGCATGATTGTGAAGAGTGGGATATATGTATATATATCTAGAACTCTATATTTTTTTATTCGGCCGCATGTGTTCACTAAGTGTAAATGCATTTTTTTTAAATTCCAAAAAAAATAAATCTACATTTTTAAGTCAGTTTACGATCTTATGTTGGACCACATTCATATCCGTCTGGGGCTTCAGGTTGGACACCCTTGGTGTAAAGGTAGTCATCTTGGTAGAGGAGTGAAGCTTTGCTTACTCATGTCAGAGCTGTCTTCATGGTGACCGATGATCAGGAAGCAGCATAAGGAGTAGAGAAAGCACAGATTTACAGAGTGAAAGATATCAGAAGCAAGGTGATCCTTACACTGCAGGTCCTCAAGTTTAAATTTCCCTCCAGCAAGGAGACTAGTAAACAGCACACCAAAACTTACTCCAAATCTTTTGAGACAAGTGGTCTGAGGCACCAGAGTCTAATGCCATGTACACACGACCGGACATTCCGGCAGAAAAGGTCCGACGGTCTTCCCGAAGGACTTTCGACAGAGTTACGACGGACTTCTGAATGAACGGACTTGCCCACATACGAACAGACTAAAGTCTGTTCGAAAGTCCGCTCATTTTGAACATGATGAGGTATGATGGGACTAGAAAAGGAAGTTCAAAAGCCAGTAGCCAATAGCTGCCCTTGTGTCGTACAGACGAACGGTTTTCCCAATAGGAATTGAGTCTGTCGGACAGATTTGAAACATGTTCTATTTATTGGTCCGTCTGAATTTTTTAAAGAAAAACAATTGGACTATCCCACACACGATCGGACTATCCGTCAGAATGATTTTGTCGGACCTATTCTGCCGGAAAGTCCGGTCGTGTGTACGCAGCATTAGATATCACACTATACAGCTATTAGCAGTAAAAGAATGTGGGGCCACACACTACAAATCAGCCTGATACTGAAATGTACTAGACCAGCTTCAGATGATATCCTCCATGTGGGCTTGGCATGGGAGAAGACCAGCTGAAGCCAGTCTAGTACTATTCAGTATTAAGCTGATTCATGGAGTATTCTTTTACTGCAAGTGTTTAGCATTGGCCAGACGAGCCCTTAGAACACCTGCACCTTCAGTGGCTGGAGTTTCTGGGAGGCCCTGCACCGGTGCTTGGAGCAGCACAGTTTTCCTATATGGTATACAGCTTTCAGACTACAGAATATATGTGTCAAAACACAGTAACATGTGTCCTTCTATTCTTTAGTAGGAATTTAGGGCAAAATGTGCATCCATACTGTACTGCAGGGGCAAAACATATGGGAAAGTATAGCTTTCTTCTAATGAGCACATACTGTTTTTTTCAATTAGTAATGTTGCAATGCACCTAAGCTTTAAAAAAATTATTCTTGCCCTTCCATTTATATTATTGAATTCCATATGGCAATTTATAGATTAACCACTAGAGGGAGCATTGCATTTTACCCTGCCTTGGATATTCTCCTTATAATTTATTAAAGTAAGATATCAGCCACACAGGGTTTGCATTCTTTTCAGTTAGAAGACTAAATGAGACCTAAACATATGAAAACAATAAAAATGTTATACACAGCTACTAATAGTGTTCGATCACACATGTAGATAGCACTGGCTTGTAATCCTACAAAAAGTCTAAACTGACCTATTCAGAAATGCTTCCCATTTCATTGGCTCATTGGCATAAAGTGTGTGTGTGTGTGTGTGTGTGTGTGTGTGTGTGTGTGTGTGTGTGTGTGTGTGTGTGTGTGTGTGTGTGTGTGTGTGTGTGGTCTGGGAGGAAGAGTATTAATTTGGTCATGCCAAAATCTCTCAGTCCATTCTCAGCATAGGAAAGGAAACCTTAATTGCACTCAACTAAAATATTGGCATGTAGAACAAACTTTAATGACAGGAGGTACAGTTTGTGTAACATTAGTACTCAAATCATTTTAATTCATTGGTTCTGGCTTTTTTATAGCTATACATGCTGTGATTTTAAGTTTATGAAAAAAATTACAGAATGTTCACTTTCATGGTTATTTATTCAGATTACATGTGTTATCTATACTCTTCAAAGCAATGAATACCTCTTTTTAAATCCTGGTCTGGCCCTGCTGACTAAGCATACTTTGCTGTGGAATTATCTGGCGAACCATACAGTGTTTTCAACATGGGTGTTCCATGGCAAAGTGCATTTGCTTTATTGCGGGCATTCCCTGATAAAGCACGCTTTAGTTTGCTTCAAGCTCTTTATAAAGAAGAACATTGCAGTGTTATGGGAGTTCCTTAAGAAGCACACTTGCTCTGCTGTAGGAATTTCCTGACAAAGCACATTAGCTGTACTGTACGTATTCCCTGACAAAGCACATTAGCTACATTTTAGGTACTTTCTGACAAAGTGCCTTCACCGCAATGCTAAAAATGCCTCAGAGGTGGACCTGCTTATCTGAGATTGGGTGCTGGCTATGATGTGGGAATCACCTGACATTTCCTCTCTGGGATCATATTCATAAAGGGAATCAAGACAAATTTGATTAGCCTGGTTTTATCAGCCATTTATATAGCTATTCATGAATCTGTGAAAAATCAGATAGTGAATATGTCAGAGCTAAATAAGACCAGCTGAGTAGACAATGATGAATGAGAAAACTGCCTCTCCAGCCTCTCTAAGAGCAAGTCCAACCTGCGTCTGTAAACTGTGTCAATTAATCAATAATTACATGTGACTTTGTAGAAAGTACTCATACAACATTAATAAATATTTTTTTTAATAGTATTTCTTACACAGCCTTTCTAAATTAATTTTCTATTCTGTTTCAAAGGGAAACTAGCAAATGTGTGACTGCTCAATGTTCTGTAAAAGAAAATCTGAAAAAAAATGGATGTGTAACCACTTCAGCCCCAAAAGATTTTACCCCCTTCATGACCAGAGCATTTTTTTACGATTCTGCACTGCATTGCTTTAACGTTAAGCCTTTGCATTGTACCCAAACAAAATTGACGTCCTTTTTTCCCCACAAATAGAGCTTTCATTTGGTGGTATTTGATCACCTGTGCGGTTTTTAATTTTTGCGCTATATGAAGCAAAAAAAGATTTCGAAAAAAAAAAAAAAAATTATTTTTTGCTCTAATAAATATCCCCAAAATATATATATAAAAAAACAAATGTATTTCTAATTTTAGGCTGTATTCTTCTACATATTTTTGGTAAAAAAAAAGTCGCAATAAGTGTACATTGATTGGTTTGCACAAAAGTTATAGCATCGACAAAATAGGGGAGAAATTTATGCCATTTGTATTATTATTATTTTTTCATTAGTAATGGCGGTGATCTGAAATTTTTATCGAGACTGCGACATTGCGGCAGACAGATCAGACACTTTTGACACTAATTTGGAACCACTGACATTTATACATCTGCTGATGGCAGGTGCAGGGCTCTGCAGGCTCCTAAGAATATATATATATATATATATATATTTAACTGCAAAGGTGCTTCCTTTTTTTTTTTTTTTTTATATAAAAGTGAATCTATCCTTCAAAATTCAACAGAGTCGCAATAACCTGATGTCATCCATGTTTATAGGCACAACCCATGTTAATTTGGTGTAATACTTTATATGATGCTTGAAATGGACACTTTACTGATTGCTTGGTTAATAAGAAAGTACAGTGGTTTTGGGTCTCTTTTTGATTTTTATATATGTGTTATAGATATTGTGAGAAATTAGCTTAGCAGCAGGTTGTGTGTGATGCCTTGAATGAATCCACAGCCTTGTTAAAAGGCACAGCAGGATCTTGGTAAAACATAAGTGTGGTTTAATCATAAAGTCTGTGTCCGCAAAGTACAGGCATCAAAACAGCAAAATAAAACAAAAACTGAAAATAAATCCTTGCCACGCTGGGCAGTCCAAAGACTGGATCCTAGCTAACTGTCCTGGAGCAACCTACTGCTGTCCAGGCACCTGACAGTCACACAGAATAAATCGTAGCCCTTAGTCACACAGACTTAAAGCCGAGTTCTGCTTAAAAAAATAAAAGTCAGCAGCTACAAATACTGCAGCTGCTGACTTTTAATAATCAGACACTCACCTGTCCCAGGGTCCAGCGATGTGGGGGAACAAAACCCCGCTCGTCTCTCCCTCCTCTCTGTGCCACTGGCATTGTTACTGTCGGCGTGCTGTGACTGGCCGGGCAATCATCTGGGACCTGTGATGTGTCCCAGATGATTGCCGAGGGGGAGATGGGAGAGGTGATCTCCCTTTCGGTGCTGCGGTGCGCCACGAGGATGTGGGAGCTGAGGGTATCTGCTCCCCTTCGAAAAAAAATGACATTCCAAATGTGGAATGTCAGGGGGTCACCTTCCTTTAAAGTGGAAGTTCCATTTTGGTTGGAACTCCACTTTAATCTCACCATACATGCAAGGCACTTCTCCCCAGTCTGTCCTGCCCAAGATCTGATTCTGGAATTGGAGTATTCTCCCTAAGCAGCCTGGGAGTTTTATAGAGCCCAGAGTATTCAGACCCGCTTCAGCTGAGCTAATTTTCTCCTCAGTGAACCAAGCAAGCTTACTACACAACACCAAAAGAAAAACAGTCTGTATAATGCTTGAATCTTGGACAAATACATCTCCCATCTTGGACACAACTATAGCCATTTTTCCTGGCTTCCTACCACAAACTCCTTTCGCCCTTATGTTTCAACCCGAGGGTTGGAACATGGCTTGCCAGGCACGTGTGAATTTGGAACAAGGCATATGCATTCCTCATCTGGACACCTGGGTGGTGTTTCACTTAAAAATAAAATTCTTGAAGGGCTAGGAACCATCTCACTCTCCTATTGGCCTCTTTGTTGTGTGCCATCTATTTTAAAGGAGCATGATTTGTTACCAGCTCAAAATGTCTACCCAAGAGATAGTATTGAAGAGAATCTAAAGCCCATTTTATTGCTAAACACTTCTTTTCAATGGTAGCATAATTTAGTTTATTAGTTTCCTGCTTAGGTAAATTCTAAGATGTTCTTCCCCCTTAAATGCTTGAGAAAACACAGCTCCTAACCCAACATTTAATGCTAATCCTCCAATATTGGAAAGACCCATCTGTAGTTACAAATGCGTTTTTTTTTTTTGGTCGATTACAAGAGGGGAATTTTCCAGTACCCTTTGGTCAAGTCCAACATCTTCATATCCTGGGATGTCCCTAGAAGATCAGTCAGTCCTTCAATGCATGGCATGGTGTTAAACTTAGTGATCTTATTCAATAGGTGAAAATTATTGCAAAACCGTCAACTTCCATCTGGTTTGGGCACTAACACAACAGGACTGGACCAATCACTATTTGACTCCGCTATAACCACCAGTTAAAGCACAGTTTTTACTTCTTGGTAAATTACCTCCCATCTGGCTTCTGAAATTTGATAGGGTTTCAATTTGACCCTTTCCCCTGGTAAAGTAATAATGCCGTGTTCAGTCACAGACATCTGACCAGGCAATTCTGAAAATGTTCCTTTTTGCAGAGCATAAATTCTATAGCTTCCTGTTGCTGTGCTTTTGACAAAGCCTCCACTATCCTGACAGAGATTACTAAGTTACAGTAGGTGGAGCGGGAAATGGGTTAGTCACATCGACCAACGATTGACACAGTCTTCCTGATTGACTAATTTTGTAATTCACATCACCTATTTTTTCCAGCTCTTTAGTTACTTTGGACATAAACAGGGTGCCCTGGTTGGTTAGTAGCTCTTTAGGAATGAATACATTGCTGAAAACCTGAAATAATTCTTTGGCTATTGTTTTGACCGTGGTGTTTCTGAAAGTATTTGCTTCTGGGTGGCAAAGTCCATTATCACTAAGATGTATTGGTGCCCCTTTAGCACACTTCAGGAGAGGCCAAACAAATCCATGGTGATCCTCTTAAAAGGGACCTCAATGATGGGCAGCAGAACCAAAGGACTATGGAAATTTGGCATTGGTGCAGAAATCTGATACACTGGACAGGAAGAACAGTACATTTTCACTTCGCTCTTATGCCAATAGAATCTCTATATATTATTCCCTCTTGGGACTTTTCAGGTCCTAAATGTCCCCCAAGAATATGCCCATAGGCCAATTCTAACACCAACTTGCGGTGAGGTTTGGGCACCACCAGAGCAATGGTGTCCTCCGCAATCCTCTCATCTGGGTTAACAAATTCCTCATCTACTTTCATCACATGCTGCCTGGCAATGTGGTGTCCTTCAACTGTTCAGTGACAACATTTTTATAGAGCCCAGAGTACTCAGACTTTTTCACCTGAGCTTTTTATTCCCTCAGTGAGTCAAGCAAGCTCACCACACAGGACAAATTTTAAAATATTTGCATAATGTACGGAGCGAAAACATGAGAATAAATTAAAATTGCGCTAGCACGCGCAAAATTGCGTGAATGCATATACATGAAATTGCGCAAAAATACAAAAGAAACGGCTGAAATTATATCTGAAAAAGTAGATGCTCAAACAGGAGTATCATGTGCAAGAGTCCTAAGAATGCAAACATCCACACACCAAAAATACACATACTATGTCCTAGAGGTGGGTTCCATGCAGTCCAAAACCAGGTTGCTTCTGGAAACATGTAAATATTTATGGTAGACAGATGCTGTTTTTGTAAGGTGAATATACTACTCTTTTTGCACAGGAAATATGCAGATTTTGACAGCACAGGAAAATAGCCATAAGCACACATGTGGACAGCACAAAGGGGATAAATAATTTAGCTGCAGAAACTGCAGACAAAGCACCTTGGCATGAAAGGATCGTTTTAATTATTACCTATAATTAAGTATAATTTTGTCCACCTCTGCATTAGGCTACCACGGTGTAATATAGTGTTACTGGCAGGGGATGTATTCTCCCTCAGCATACTTAAGCTTTATGTAACTCTCAGCATGTCATGCACCACAAATCTTGCTATTTCTGTCTTTCTACAGATAGAGATTGAGTCATCGTGCATATATTAAACTATACTTCTGTGAATCAGACACTGAAACTCATTTTTTTTGTAGAAATATCTTCACTATATAAGTGCTTTTACAGCTACTAAAGCTCAGATGCAACTTTAATAATATGAAATGGCTACTAGAAGCCTTATTGTATTATTGTAAAAGAATAAACCCCATTTTTTTCAGGTTTGGAAGAGTTAGAGCTACTGCCTTTGTTCCCAGTGGGGGTATTTACTCTCTGTCATGATGATTACTCTCACTGGAAAAAAGTAAAAAAATCAAATATTTTGAACAGAACACAGGTGACAAAAATACCAATCTGACAAATTTTAACTGTTCCTTAAAAGTTTGTTTTGGATTTAGATATACTTTATATAATCTCATTTCTTAAAATGTCTTTGTTAAATGTCTGAGTCTTGTTTATTTTCTTGTTCTGCTTCCACTAGAATGTAAATGGATTTTGGGAGTTGCTAAGAAAAGTGAGATATTGATCACTGTGAAGAGTTTTTTTTGCAAACAACATTTATAAGCTGTTCGGAGCATGAGTACAGTCTTTCTCTCCCGCTATCTTAATTCCTAATAGAGATCAATTGATCAGTATTTTGAGACATGCATAGACTGTGATTACTTCCTGCTATGCCAGGCTTGCGTGCTTTTTTTTTTTTAAGGTAGTTAACATATCTCTTACCATAGGCAAATTTTCATAACAGCTTTCAAATCCAAAATGAATATTTGCAGCAGGATCGACTGGTCCATTAGGGGCACAGGGGCGCCACCCCCCTAGTTTGCATGCGGGGATGCATTCAGGGTGCTGGACTCAGACATGTGTATGAGGTTTTTTTCAAGCCACATGATTAAAGCCTGAGGCTTTAATTGGCTTGAAAAAGCTTCGGCTCCACACACTCATGACACTAGCGAATCAATATTCACGATTGTCTTCTGGCATCTCCTCCTGGCCAATCAGGACACAAGGCAGATTGGGTTGGCTGGGATGAGAAGCCGCGGCAGCTGTCAAGGGGCTGAGTTTGGGGGGGCCGTGCCATGGAGAGGTGAGTGAGGGGGGACTGTGCTGTGGAGGGCAGTGCCATGGAGGGGCTGAGCGTGGGGGGACAATGTTGCTGAGGGGTGAGTGCGGAGGGACCATGCCATGGAGGGGTCAGTGCAGGGGGACCTTGGAGGGGTGAGTGCAGACCTGGGGGGCTTATTTGCAGCCACCCACAAAGTTTAGCACCAGCCGCCACTGATTTACAGGCTAAAATCAACTTGGCTTAAAGACAGCATGTCAGCTTCATGTCAGTTTTAAAGCTAAACATTCATGCTGGTCAAACATGTGGCAGTTTGGTAACCTTTCTTTGAGCTTTTGATTGAATTTAATAATCTGCCGCAGTCTTCAACTCACAGGGGTTAATATACTAAAGGGAAAAGGACTAAACACTTTGCAAAGTGCAGTTGCATTCTACAAGTGCAGTTGCCGTAGAGCTTAGTAAATGAGAAGACTTCCAGCAATCCAATCATGTGCAAGCAAAAATGCAGTTTTTTTTTTACTTTCCTTGCACGTGATTGGGCATTCTTTGTAAAGTGAAGCCTTACCTAATTTGCTAAACTCTGGAGCAACTGCACTTGCAGAGGGAAACTGCACTTTGGAAAGTGCACAGTCTATTTGCTTTAAATCAACCCCACAGTGTCAATCATTTCCCTGTTTTGAAAAGCCAAACTGTTGAAATTACGAAGAAAATTAATCAGAACTTTTTTCCTTGACATTAAAGTATGACTAAGGTTTAATGTAGACAGGACATTTTAAAACCTCCTCCTGAACGATTTAACTTGACAGATAGTAAATGATGTTTAAAAACGTTAGTTTTGCTGCCTTTACATGCCGCGTTTATCCACGTTTGCATTCAGAATAGTTTCTAAATAAAAAGATTTTATTTTTTTCAAATAGTCAAAAATGTACCTCCATTACCAAGTTACCACATTTACACGTGTTTACAAGCTGTTACAGGCATTTGGCGTTTCAAATGCCTCTGAACATCCGTCCTGAATACATTTTTTTGCTTTCCAAAAAATTATTCTAAACTCTGCTGCCTAGAAATGACTATAAACGACCCTGTGTACATGTACTGATAAGATAACATAGAGGAGAGTTCAGGGGCAGCTGAAAAAAACACCCAACTGCTCCTTAAGGCAAAACTTTTTTTTAGTTTTGGATAGAGTGGAGATGGATTATATCACGTGTCAGTTTTTAGTTTTTATTGCTGTCTGTGTAACCATTAGGGAGATTCATCCTCTCCATTTGTCCTGTTTACCAATATCATTGAAAGTGAAAGTAAAATAAAATCCAAAATTTTGGATTGTCTCCAGAAAAGTGATGGAGAGGGAAATCTTCCAATGGCAAAAAATAAAGGGGTTATGACCCTACTTTACTCTATCCAAAATAGAAAAAAAGTTTTGCCTATAGTTTCTCCTTTAAGTATAAATGATTTCTCTATATGTATATATGTATAGCTTGAAACTGGAAAACATTTAAATCATTAGGTGGAAGATTGTTGTGGACTGTTCCATTACTAGGATTTTTTTATGAAATGCTTCATAACGGCCACACGTATAGAAAAAAATAAGAGTAATGGTGAGTCGGGCTTAGTAACAATTCAGACAGACCCAGCTCCTAGTGATAGGGTGATATGAGCACCAAAGAAACTTTTAGAATAGTGCTTGTTCTTATGGGTGGCTTTTACTTTCAAAGCATTTATAAGGCTGATCAAGCATTTCAGTATACGGTTTTACTATATTGGCCTGTACACAATGTCGGACATTCCAACGACAAAATCCGTCAGATTTTTTCTGACAGATTTTGGCCCAAACTTGTCTTGCATACACACGGTCGCACAAAGTTGTCAGAAAATCCGATCGTTCAGAATGAGGGGACGTAAACCACGTACGATGGGACTATAAAGAGGCCAGTAGTCAATAGCTTTTGTCTCATAATTTATTCTGAGCATGTGTGGCACTTTGTGTGTCGGAATTGTATACACACGATGGGAATTTAAACGATCAGATTTTGTTGTCGGAATTTTACATCCAGATCTCAAACTTTATGTGTCAGAAATTCCGACAGAAAAAGTCAGATGGAGCCCACACGCGATCAGAATTTCCGACAACACAGTCCAATCACACATTTTCCATCGGAGAGTCTGACCGTGTGTACAGGGAATATGTCTTTGCGGAAGAAAACCTACTTATATCTTTTTTTAAAGAGTTTTCTGAGTAAATAAAATGTAAAACCTTTAGAAACAGAAGACATACCAAGATTTGGGAAAAGTAAACAGTTCTGTCAATATCACTGCACAACTTTCTGTTCCCCAGAGAAAGCTTGGGTAATCGTTCCAACAGAGACACTGAAAATAAAATCCTGACAGAGATTTTTTTTATTTTTCCATTGTTTTAAAAAATAAACAAATGTTGTGTCGGGAGTTACAATTTTAAGCTGAACTCCAATGCAAAAAGATTCAGGTAAGAATACACACACAGTGACTTGAAAAAGTATTCATACCCCTTAAAATTTTCCATATTTTATCATGTTACGGCCAAAAACATACATGTATTTTATTGAGATTTTGTATGATAGACCAACACAAATTGTGAAGTAGAAAGAAAATGATAAATGTTTTTTAACCACTTACGGACTGCCATCCTTATATGGCACTTTGAAGAGGAATATCATTGTTATGGCAGCAGATAGGTATCCTCTTCTTTAGCAGGTGGTTCGCTTTCAGATTAAAGTGGCCTCCACAGCAATTTTTCTCCGTTGGTCTCTTTTAAAGTTGGTCTCGGATTAAAGTGGTTGCCACTTTCCGGAGCCACCTGTAGCGCCAGAGACAATTGCGTCCTCTCCCCTGTTTGGCTGGCTGCCGAGGGAGGGGAAGATGGCCCCCTACTCGGCTCTATAGCGTTGACTGGCAGAAGAGGCGTCACTTCTACCCAATGTTCTTAAAAGAGAAATTATATAAATGTAGCGCCCACTACTGAAGAGCGTGCGCTATATGTTTTGAAAGTTAGGGTTACACTTAAACTTCAGTTTGGTTTGGGTTCAATTGTTTCAAATTTGGACCTCAGCATCAGTCTAACTGGACTATAGGATGTTTAGCCTGGCCACAGGGGGCACTGTCTCCTCTGGCAGGCATGGAACCACAGTCTGGTTGGGTGCTTTAAGGTTATCTTCTCTCGGAGCCCACCCAGTGGGAGTGTCACTCTTGCTGTGCTTTCTGGTAGAGGGTACTTAAGATGCAGATGTCATGTGGTTCGGGGCTCCAGTCCAGAAGTATGTTCTGACTCCATAGTCCTGGTCCTCCTGACCAGCTCCCAGGAAGGCTATGGCCTGGGGTGCGGATCCACCCGACTTATTGTTTCGGGGCTGGCTAGCCCGAGGCAAGGAAACTAAAGAAGGATTCCTAGGTGGTCCATGCTGTCTTCGGTAGTTGGAGAGGCCCAGTAACTTCGTAGCTATCCAGGGGAGGACTCTTCAGAAGAAGGCCACATACGGGTTGGCTTCTTAGCAAGAGCCTGGTGGGGCTGAAGTACCTAAGTGAAACCAGTCTCGTGGGTATCGCCAAGCTGGCTTAAAGATCCAGGTATCACATGAGTGTTCTACAAATGTTAGTTTCCTGAATGTTCTACAACAACGTCTGTGGCAGAGACTTATTCCTGTATGTTCTACAACGACGTCTGTGGCAGAGACTTGTTCCTGAGTTAAGCACCTTGTTGGCTGCTAGGCCTTGTGAGAGAGGGACTATCCAACTTGAGTGAACATCCATTCGTGAATGGCTATTCTCTGGATTTAGTCAAAGTAAGCAAGTCCTTTATTATTGACTTTGACACTAATGCCGCGTACACACGACCGGACTTAGGTCTGACAGACTTTCGACGGAGTTCTGATGGAGTTCTGGCAGAGTTCTGACAGACTTTCCAAATGAACGGACTTTGCCACACACAATCACACCAAAGTCCGACGGATTCGAACGTGATGACGTACGACTGGACTAGAATAAGGAAGTTCATAGCCAGTAGCCAATAGCTGCCCTCGCGTCGGTTTTTGTCCGTCGGACTAGCATACACACGAGCGGATTTCTCAGTAGGAACTGGGTCCGGCGGAGTTCTGTCGGAAAAATTTGAAACATGTTCCATTTCTAAAGTCTGTCAGACTTTTGCAAATCAAAAGTCCGCTGCAGCCCACACACGATCTAATGGTCTGCCGGAATCATTCCGTCGGACTTTTGATGTTGAAAAGTCCGGTCATGTGTACGCGGCATAAGAGTACCTGAACTTTCTTACGAACCCTCTGATCCTATTTTAAGAGACTGTTTGTTGTCTACGTTTTTTGCAAATAAAAATCTCTTTATGCTAACCTGTCGAGAGTCTCTCAAGTTACTAGGCCATTTACCACGGGAAACCCCTAGACATAAATCGAGGAGAAGAAGGTAACGGTAAGCCCAATTAAACCTTCGGGGGTTAGTGCTACATATATATTTTTTCTCAAATTACGTTTTTTTTATTGCATTTTAGTGTAAATATGATATCTGAGTTCTTTTTGACCCCAGATTTCATATTTAAGAGGTCTTGTCATGCTTTTTTTCTATTACAAGGGATGTTTACATTCCTTGTAATAGGGATAAAAGCAACCCCCATTTTTTTTTTAAATGACAGTGTCAAAATAAAAAATACAATGTAAAATAAATTAGAAATAAAAATAAATAAATTTAAGTGCCCCATCCCGACGAGCTCACGCGCAGAAGCAAACACATACATGAGTAGCTCCTGCATATGAAACAGTGTTCAAACCACTCGACCACCATGTGAGATGTCGTCGTGATCATTAGAGCGAAAGCTCCTCCTCTGTAATTTAAAACTGGTAACCTGTAGAAATGTTTACAGTTTTTACAGTGAAATGTTGGGTATCAGTTTACTCAGCGTATCATTATCTTTAACAATATAAAAAGAAAATGGGCTAACTTTACTGTTGTCTTCCAAAAAAATATGTATAATGTTTGGGGATTCTAAGTAATTTTCTAGCAAAAAAAATGGTTTTAACTTGTAAACACTGAGTCCAAAAAATAGGCCCGGTCCTTAAGTGGTTACATTTTTTTTTACAAATAAATTTGTGAAAAGTGCGGCGTGCATTTGTATTCAACCCCCCCCGAGTAAATACTTTGTAGAACCACCTTTCACTGCAATTACAGCTGCAAGTCTTTTTGGATATGTCTCTAACAGCTTTGCCCATCTAGAGAGTGAAATGTTTGCCCATTCTTCTTTGCAAAATAGCTCAAGCTCTGTCAGATTGGATGAAGAGCATCTGTGAAGATCAATTTTCAAGCCTTGGGACAGATTCTCAATTGGATTTAGGTCTGCGCTTTGACTGGGACATTCTATCGCATAAATATGCTTTGATCTAAACCATTCCATTTTATTTCTGGCTGTATGTTTAGGGTCGTTGTCCTGCTGGGAGGTGAACCTCTGCCCCATCTCAAGTCTTTTGCCGACTCTAACAGGTTTTCTTGTAAGATGTATTTGGCTCCATCCATCTTTCCATCAACTCTGACCAGCTTCCCTATCCCTGCTGGAGAAAATCAACCCCACAACGTGATTCTGTCACCACCATGTTTCATGGTGGGGATGGTGTGTTCAGGTTGATGTGCATTGTTAGTTTTCTGTCACACATAGCATTTTGCTTTTAGGCCAAAAAGTTCAACTTTGGTCTCATCTGACCAGAGCACCTTTTTCTACATGTTTGCTGTGTCCCCCACATGGCTTCTTGCAAACTGAAAACAGGACTTCGTATGGCTTTCTTCTTGCCACTCTTCCATAAATGCCAGATTTGTGGAGTGCACCACATATAGTTGTCCTGTGGACAGATTCTACCACCTGAGCTGTGGATCACTGCAACTCCTCTAGTGTTACCATGGCCCTCTTGGCTGCTTCTCTGATTAACGCTCTCCTTGCCCGGCCTCTCGGTTTAGGTGGATAGCCATGTCTTGGTAGGTTTGCCTTCTATACTAAGTTACCTTCTATGATGAGGTGAGCTGCCATCTAGATAAAGGAAGGCCTGTAGACATGGTGTATCTGGATTTTGCAAAAGCATTTGACACAGCTCCCCATAAACATTTACTGTACAAAGTAAGGTCAGTTGGCATGGACCATAGGGTGAGTACATGGATTGAAAACTGGCTACAAGGACGAGTTCAGAGGGTGGTGATAAATGGGGAATACTGGGAATGGTCATGGGTGGGAAGTGGGGTCCCCCAGGGTTCTGTGCTGGAACTAATCCTCCAACCTGGAGGATGGGGTAAAGGGCTCAATCTCTGTATTTGCGGACAACACAAGCTAAGCAGGGCAATAAATTCTCCACAGTATGTGGAAAACTTGCAAGAAGATCTGAAAAAATGTGTGGGATAGGCAACTATATGGCAAATGAGGTTTAATGTAGAAAAATTTAAAATAATGCATTTGGGTGGCAAAAATATGAATGCAATCTACTCGCTAGGGGGTGAACCTCTGGGGGAATCTAGGAAAAGGACCTGGGGGTCCTAGTAGATGATAGGCTCAGCAATGGCATGCAATGCCAAGCTGCTGCTAACAAAGCAAACATAATATTGGAATGCATTAAAAAGGGGATTAACTCCAGGGATAAAGTGATAATTCTCCCACTCTACAAGATGTTAGTCCGGCCTCATCTGGAGTATGCTGTCCAGTTCTGGACACCAGTCCTCAGGAAGGAGATACTGGAAATGGAGCGAGTACAAAGAAGGGCAACAAAGCTAATAAAGGGTCTGGAGGATAATTAGCTATGACGAAAAGTTGCAAGCACAGAAATTATTCTCTCTGGAGAAGAGGTGCTTGAGAGGGGATATGATTTAAATTTACAAATGCCATACTGGTGACCCCACAATAGGGATAAAACTTTTTTGTGGAAGGGAGTTTAATAAGACACAAGGCCACTCACTAAAATTAGAAGAAAAGAGGTTTAACCTTAACCTGCATAGAAGGTTCTTTACTGTAAGAGTGGCAAGGATGTGGAATTCCCTTCCACAGGCAGTGGTTTCAGCGGGGGGCATTGATAGTTTAAAAAAAACCTATTAGATAAGGACCTGAACGACTGCAACATACAGGGATATACAATGTAATACTGACATATAATCATACACATAGGTTGGACTTGATGAACTTGTGTCTTTTTTTCAATCTCACCCACTATGGCTATGACTATAACTCTGCTTTAAACTTCTCCAAAATGTTATCCCTGACCTGTCTGGTGTGTTCCTTGGCCTTCATGTTGCGGTCTGTTCACTAAGATTCGCTAACAACCCTCTGAGGGCTTCACAGAACAGCTGCATTTATACTCATAATAAATTACAAACGGGGATTCTATTTACTTATTAGGTGACTTCTGAAGGCAATTGGTTCCATTAGATTTTAGTTAAGGGATTTTAGTTAAGGGTATCAGAGAAAGGGGGCTGAATACAAATGCACACATATTTATAAAAAAAAAAAAATTGAAAAGCATTTATCAATTTCCTTCCACTTTACAATTATGAACCACTTTGTGTTTGTCTTTCACATAAAGTTCCAATAAAATACATTTAGGTTTTTGGTTATAACATGACAAAATGTGGAAAATTTCAAGGGATATGAATACTTTTTCAAGGCACTGTATCTCTTATATTTAGAGAATATTTGATTAGCCTGGAGTTTAGCTTTAAATAGCATGTATTCTTTATGGAACTATATGAACTAATGCCAAACACTTTCTAAGTGCCTCAGCATTCATGCATATAACACTCATCTTTTCTGCTTGTAACACAGAGGATCAGCTGTACTGTCCCTTGAGCTTTCTCTCAATGCACTACTTTCTGAATTGCCTCTGCAGCTGTGCTTTTTTCTCTCTGCGTCTTCATTACAATTCCTGTAAGGGCTTTCCATGTGGGCCATGCCAAGGCCTCACTCATGTACAGAACACAAGACTCATTTTAATTCAGTTTTGGGCAGTTTGAATTGACCCAATAGAAGAAGCTGCTAAGACTCTGTCATAATGGATTTAGCCTTTGAGCGCAGAGTAGCCAGTGTTTTAAAATGTATGTAAAGTTTTTTAGCTTTTTTTAAGGTTTTGGATAAAACCGGAAATAGCCTGGGAATAGAATCCCTGTCAGTTATTTTTATTTTTTTTACCATCAAAGATATATATTTCTTGTACTCTCTATCCCAAAGATGCAAGAGCAAGTATTAGGAGATATCTCTAAAACAAATGTAAATTTACTCTTAGTTTTCACCTGAACAGCTATCCCCATTGGAAGAGTTCTCATTACTTTCTCAACCAGACACAATGGTCAGCAGGACAAATAAAGAAGGTGAATTTGCCCAGAAGGGACAGAGCCAGCACTAAAATCATCACTGGGTTCTAACTCTTTCCCACTCTATCCAAAGCTAAAGAGTTTAAAGCTGATCTCCACATTTAATGTCCCTTTAAATAGTTTGTTTGGGCCAGGCTGGCCCAAACAAACTAGTACTGCACTAATGGGTGCACTATATGAATGATATCAACCCTCACCTACATACAGTACACAGCAGTACACAGTACAGTACACAGTGGGATGGGAACTTCCAGTCTAATTTCTTGAAGAAAATCAAGTTGGAATGAGCGGCACTTAGCTATTCATGGGAAGACTTGTATTCTATGAATGAATACAAAATTCCCTCTGAGGCTGAGATCATGACATCATCTTCCCTCTTCTCCACCCCAGCCAAGGGAAGTCATCTCTTGGCTGAGGTTTAGAATTGGGCAGATGATGCAATGATCTCAGCCACAGAGGGAATTTGGTATTGATTCATAGAATATAGAGTTTCCTGTGAATGGCTGAGCGCCGCTCAGCCTGAGTCTATTTCGTTCTGAGTGTTTGACAGGAAGTTCCCATCCCACTGCCAGAACATAGGACTGTATACTGTACGTAGCTGAGGTACCTATAGTTAATACAACGTGCCCAACGAGTACACCTGTTAGTGTAGTAAATAGTTTGATTGGGCTAACTTGCCCCAAAACAAACTATTTAAAGGGACAATTTAGGTGGAGTTCAGCTATAAATTCCCATTTAAGTAAATGTTATTAAAACATATTTAACCTCTGATTGTAAATTACACAGAAGCAGTAACAACAGTATAAATACAACATATGTGAACACTGCATATTCAAGCATGTATTCACTGTTTAGATTTACCTACCTACAAGTTTATGCAGAGGAAAAGAACATTGCACACATAAGACATCAAAATGATGCAGCACTGTCTGCTGGTCTTACAATAGTGTTATATTCCATTCTGATTCTATTACTGAGATGTCCTGAATGTGTTCATTGTGTAGTCATTTTTTTTAAGAAAACTTTCATGACTGCAGGTTCTACAAGCAGGATGATGGCCATCAATGTACATGGACTACATGCTGAACTGAAACTAATGCAGAAAATTGGTGGTTAGTGGATTCCCCTGTGCATTAGTCGAATTATGGTCCCTCCTTTGCCTCTACGACCCAAACAGTGCTCACAACTCCTTTGGTTTCCAAATCCTTTGGGAAAAAAATGGTTTCAGATCCTCCTAGAGTGAGCATTATGCAAATAAATGCTTTTAGGAAAGTCCTTACGTTTGCATAAAGAGGTAGATATTTTCAAATCTATTTTATGTAAAGATTGATATATTTTTACTATGATCTTGTTTTTTATTATCTGTTTAGGGGATGTTAACCTTTTATACTAGCCATACTCACAATAGTTTTAGGAAATTTCAAACAATGTGCAATTTACAAAAATGAAAGAGAACAGGTCAAGGCACATTACCAGCTACAGTTTCTAGTAAAAAACATAAACATTTTTCAATTACCCATTGGTAGGTTGCTTTCATCAATATAGTATTTTTGATCAAAAGCTTTTTAAAGTGGTTGTAAAGGTAAAACATTTTTCATTTAAATCATAAACATATTATCTTACCTGCTGTATGCAATCATATTGCACAGAGCAGCCCCTTACTTCTTCTGGGGTCCCCTACCTGTGCTCTGCACTTCTTCTTTCCTGTGCGTGCCTCTACATGTCCTTAATTGGACAAAAAAATTATAAATTTCGATTGTTCTGTCAATTTGCCACATGTATGAAGATACTTTTAGCCTCAGTGTTGTCCAAGAATAAGTAAATGGACCCTTCATCCATTTTACACCCACCCTGTCATGTTTAAGATATATGGCTAATCTTTGGAAGTCTCTTAGAGTAACAATTTGGAACAGTCGTGTATTGGTTTCAACAGTAGACATACACACTATAAAAAGAGCACAATTTAGACATATAGAATGCAATATATAATTAATATGTCAGGAAGGGGGTTAATTTTTAAGCAGGTAAAACCCTACCAATAATGCACACATTTATGCAATCTGCACCCTAACTACGAACCAGCAAACATGTCTTTTTTGTGTGTGCCTTGAAAACCTCCTCCCCAGGATCAGGATGGTAAAAACATTGCACTATTTACGTCAGCCTGCCTGCAGAGTATACATGTACACTGCCAAAAAATGTGTTCATTTTTGTTTAATTCATTTATTTTTTATTTTTCGTTTTTTGGGTCATTCGTTATAATTCAATTCGAAAATTTGTCAATTTGAAAATCCAAAAATAAGAAAGAAAATCCAAAGATTCAAATGAACAACTAACAAATAATTAACTATTAAATTATAGGTATTGGAATTTCCTTTCAAATTCGGCTGTTAGTGAACGTAAGAAATGCAAATTTATCCAAAGTTATGAATTATCCGAGATAACGAATGCCGCATTTAAGCAAATGGAATGGAACTAATTAATAATAAATAATAATAATAAAAAGTTTTTGTTATTGTTATTTATTATTATTATTATTAATTTGTTCATTCCAATCACTTAGATATGGTATTTGTTATTTTGCATAATTCCTAACTTTGGATAAATTCGTATTTATTACGTTCACTAACAGCCAAATTGTAAAGGAAATTCCAATGCCTATAATTTAATAGATAGTAATATTCAGAACAAAACGAATTGCACGTGTCTACTGCAGAGTACACTGCAACTGCAAACCAGGAATGTGAATGTAAAGAGCAAGCAAGGGATCTTCACCGCATTCTTATTGTATTCAATACTGTTAGTGCTACAAGCCAGAATCTATGATTTCTGTGCTGCATTGCCCTTTTGTAATCACCAAAGAAACAGATCACAAGCTTCTGGGAGAAAGAAGACTCTTCATTAGTTAAGCTGGGTAGAGAATGCAGACTGCAAACAAGCTACATTTACACTGACCTGGGCCTGTGAAGAAGTAGAGGATCAACCAATATTTTTTAGCTTTTGAAATTACTGGAAACATCTATAGAAGTTATATCAAGTATAGTCTAAATATTCTGATTTAACTTGGGATACAAGTGGGTGCACCAGTTTCCTGGCCAAAATGAAATGGTGCTCCAGATATAGGAGCCCCATTTCAGATAATTAATTAACCCTTCACAGGCATACCCCACTTTTAAGTACACAATGGGTTTTATTTACTAAAGCTGGAAAGTGCAAAACCAGGCTAATTTCTGCATAGAAACCAATTATCTTCCAGGTTTTATTACCAAAGCTTAATTGAACAAGCTGGGGTTAGAAGCTCATTGGTTTTTATGCAGAAGGGAGCCTAATTTTGCACTTTCCAGCTTTAGTAAATAAACCCCATTGTGTACTTAAAAGTGGGGTATGCCTGTATTGAGGCTTCCAAGGGATAGATATCTCAGGTTCTAATGTGTGCCCCTAATTCCCCTGCAGTCTCATGTCGGCATGTTTTTATGCCTTAACAGAGAGTCACAAGAGACATGATGTACATTTCCATTCCTGCTTGAAGAAGCAGATTCTACATGCGTAACAAATCAAGTTTCAGTTTGCAGAATACCCTGTGTTGTGACAACATATGATTAAAGGGAGAAAAAAAAGGTTATTAAAAAAATTGATGCACAGTATATCAGTACACGTACAGGAAGTTCCAATGATTATGGGTAAAGGCAACAAAGAAATGTACTAGCTTGTAAAGAAAAATAAATATTATTACTTTAAAAATATACAGTTTGTGATTTTAATACATATGTAAAAAATAAAGCGTCATTAAGTATATATTAATCTGGGTAGATTCACTAGTCAGTTGGTCAAAAGGAACATATATACACCTCTAAAGTTATATTTCTCTTTTTTCTGTGAAAAAAAAAACTTTTTTCTTTTGTTAATAATATTTTTATATTTATTCTATTGAAGTTCTGTCAATTGTAGTCGGCATTAGAATTAATACTTTATTTTTATTATTTAATTTAGTGTTGATTTTCCTGCCAACATTGGCTTTACATGTGAATGCTCTGTGACCTGTTCTGCTCTTGTTACTGAAAAAATTGGAGATAATATAAATGCCACTGACTACTAATTTTAGCATTCTGCCTACCACACACAGACTATAGAATGAGACATTTAAAAAACTGAACTCAAGAAACAGCTAAATACACAGCTGAAGTGCATACATGGTATATGTGAACTGTTCTATCAGCCAAAGGATTGCAGATTGAGGCTCGCTGGCTTAAAAATCGCTGCTTCTACAGGAGTTTTGTGTTCTGTCTATAGAAGCAGCTCCATGTTATCTTATGTGTCCATGCACATTAGGACACATACACATGCATATTTTGAGCTCAGCGTTTACAGGCAGGAAAAAAAACCTCCCGGTTTACGTTTTTGATTGGAGCTTTCTGGCAGAAAAAATGCTAAACTTGCCTAAACTCTGTACAAATGCTCTCTATATGAGCATTTTTTTCTGCCAAGACAACTGCCATTTTTTTTTAATACCAGTGTGCATGAAGCCATATGGCTCAGGTACACTACAGCTTCTAAGCTTGAGTTTAGAAGCTTTTGACATTTTTTTTTGACAAAGTTCCTAATCTCAACTCCGAAAAAGCCTAAGTGTCCATGTACACATAGGCCTTTACAATCGTTTGTAAGCTGATACGGTTAGGGGAGGTTCAACCTCCTTCAACCTCCCTCTCTTGAACACAGAAGAATCGCTTTTAGGATAGAAACGTTTTGACCACCAGCCACAAAATGTGGCAAAACCGTGGTGTGATTTTGCCACATTTTGCATTTTTCCACAGTTGGCAGTTAACATGAGGCATTTTTTGGAGCCAAAGCTCCTAAACTGAACTCCATAAAAGCCTATGTGTCCATGTACACATAGGCTTTTAGAATCATTTAGGAGCTGCTGTGGTTAGGGGAGGTTCAACCCCCCTCTCCAGAACATGGAAGAATCGCGGTTAGGATAGGAATGTTTTGACCACCATCATTTTGCCACATTTTGTGTTTGCATTCTGACCAGCAGTCAGAATATGCTATGTGTACATGAACGCTTACAGCCTGGCCAAGGACTTATCCTAGTCTGTGGCTGGGCAATAAAGAGGCAGAACAACTATGCAAAACAATTGGGTCCTGATTGTCTCAGAACACTGCCCTGTGCTCTCCCAGACTTTGATTCTGTACAGGAGATTGCACTACGCTAATATCAAGACAGATTTTGATTCTTATGCTAGCTGTGTGTTAAATAATACATGTAAAGGGAATTATACTTCAGTCATTCAGTATGCAATAGCACTTGATAGGTCATCCCCCACCTCACTGTCACTGCACTCCCCCACCCCTACTTTCATCTGCAGAAGTGCTAGGAAATACCCAGCATTTCTGGGTGTAGGGAAGCAAGTGACCTTTTCATTTATTTCCAGAATGCAGTGTTTGAGCCTGTCACACATTGCCTGACTAGCAATTTGTTAAGCCTGTCACATGATGGAAGGGAGAAGGCCATTAACCTTGTGTACACTTCATCACAGACCAAAAAAAGAAAACTCTGCACTGTCACAGGTAAACAAAGTGATTGGAGAACAGAGGGAAGGAAGATATAAAGGGAACCAGTGAGACAGTTCCCCCTGGCATCAAATCACAAGGAGATCAGGGTTTGCAAGATTAAATATTTTAATTATTAATTTCATTATTATTGTAATTGTTTATTAAATACTACCTGTCAGCACATCTACTCACTTTACCCTTTCAGTAGGTGGTCAGAGATAGAGAGACTCTAGATTATGATCACCCCACTTCAACCCTGAAAGGCCTCCATCTATCCCATGATTCACACTAGAAATATATGATCATACTGCAAAACGAAATGTTTTTTGCCATCACTGACACAACATCCTCAATGGTGTTTATTTACTATAGCGCAAATTTGCAAATGGGTGAATAAATGGTTTGCATAATGGCCAAAACTGCTAAATTAGTGCAAAAATAAATTCACTATAGCGCTGGGGAAAAAATAGAAACAAAATCAAATTCACTATATGTCACAGACAACAGAGAATGTCTAAATTGGTAGTCATGATCGAAACTCAGGAATTGTACATGGAAATAATGTTTAGACATTAACCCTCAATCATCTTTTTACTGAGCGCTGTAGTAAATTTGCACGTCGCTAAAACACACTTGCGAACATGAAAATGTGTGTTATATAGCCAAATGCAAGTTTCAACCATTGCTTATAATTGTACAGTTGTTACTTCCACAAAAAAATTTATTTTTATTTTGAGATGAACTGTTTATTTCTCTAAAATAAATGATCTAAAATAAATAACATGCTGGGTTTTTATGTTTCTTCTTCTTCATATTTTTTTTATTTTTTTTTAAGAATGCTAGTGATGTATAATGTTTACATGTTTTGGTAAAATATATTTTCTCTGTCTCTCTCACTTGCTGCTTTCCATCTCACAAAAATCGTATCCGTGTGTTGTTTAGTACTTCCAAATGATCATTCCCAAAATTCAAAGGGTAACATCACTATTCTACACTCACACATCAAGAACCACCAAATATCACAGAATAAATCAAGAAGCATAACTACTGACTGATGTCATCCCACCACCTATAGGTATATGTCCAAAGAAATGCAGGGTTTGGGTACAATGCAAAAAGAAACAAAATGTCAGAAAAGGGTTGTTCATTTGTTCTCTGGCCTTCCACAGGACATCTGCATTGATTAACTTATTGCACCCCTGGGACTTAGGACTGTTTGACATCACAGAAATGCAGGCTTTATCCATGTGGCAGCACACTGGCTAACTGGTTAGTACTTCTGCTTAGAAGCACTGGGGTCAATGGTTCAAATCCCAAATATGCTGCTACCTGGCTAGAGGTTTGTATGTTCTTCCTGTGTGGTGGTTTAAAAGGTTTTTTATTTTCACCAGTAATTACATTTTTGATGGGTTTCACATAATGGAAACTCAAGAAAAGACATTTCAAATCAAGTGAGTGTGGGTTTGCACCAAATCCATAACTGTGTGTTTTGGGGCAGATATGTATGTATAAGTCTGGTGTGATCCTGCACACATATTTTTATGTTGTATGCTGATGATGAATTACGAATGCTCTTTGTTAACAATTTGTGTCAAGCAGTCCTCAGAAAGTTGTAATTTCCTGTTTTGTACCCTCCACATGCCCAACAACGTACAAGTATAATTTTTAGATCTTTGGTATTACTGAACATTATCAGAGCCTTGGACATTTGTTATTTTTAGGTTTACCCTGCAGATATACAGTATATGCTGATGAATTCTTTCATTTGTAAAGAGTATGGGGCTGATTTACAAAGCATTTGCGCCATGAGTAGTGGCGCACGCCAACGCGCAATGGCCGTTTTTGTATTCACAAAGCATTTGCGCCTGTAACACAGCACAATTCCCCATTTACTATCATGTTGCCGGCGCACGGGCGGCCCCGATCTGTGTGCCGCTATAGGCCTGGCACACGGCATCTTCAACTCAGAATTAAAAGAAGCTGGAAGTGCGAATATTATCGGGGTGATGTGGGGTGATGTGAGGAAGTATAGATATGACTGTCCAAGTAACAAATATGGCCAAAATAGGATGGAATATTAACTTTCCCTGAGCAAGCTTGCTGCGCCTGCAAATACACTCGGAACTGTGTGAGATCATTTTATACACTGTGCATGTACAAACGGCATTTGCGCCCGTTCAAGTGCTCTGGTTCACTGTGACGAATAGAACCGTGTGTCAGAGGGGGGCAGGGTCACCGGGTGGCCCCACCCTCCGTTATATAAGAACTGTCAGAAGAAGAGAAGCGTCACACAGCGGGAGCCTCCCATTGCACGGAGCGAACCCGAGAACAAAGAAGAGACGCGATGGAGGAAGATGCCGGATGAGAACACCGGAGCAAGAAGAAGCGGATCGGAGGAAGAAGAAGATGAAGGAAGAAGATGAAGAAACTGAAGGATGAAGAAAGGAAGAAGGAAGAAGACCAGAAGAAAGAAGATGAAAGAAGACTATAATAAAGGACTTGTCAAAGACAGTCTGCTGACATTTTTAACACTTTTGTCACTATTTTGTTGAAATGGTAGGGGTACTTTTGTACCCCCTTACCATTTCACACAGGGGGGAGGCTGAGATCTGGGGGTCCCCTTGTTAAAGGGGGCTTCCAGATTCGGATAAGCCCCCCGCCCACAGACCCCCACAACCACCGGCCAGGGTTGTGGGGATGAGGACCTTGTCCTCATCAACATGGGGACAAGGTGCTTTGGGGGGTCTGCTACCCCAAAGCACCCTCCCAATGTTGAGGGCATGTGGTCTGGTATGGTTCAGGGGGGGGCGCTCTCTCGTCCCCCCTCTTTTCCTGCGGCCTGCCAGGGTCTGGTATTGATTTTGAGGGAGACCCCCGCACCATTTTTTTTTTTGGCTCGGGGTTCCCCTTAATATCCATGCCAGACCTGAAGGGCCTGGTATGGATTTTGAGGGGGACCCCCACGCCAGTTTTTTTTGCGTGGGGTACCCCTTAATATCCATACCAGACCTGAAGGGCCTGGTATGCTCTTGGAGGGGAACCCATGCGTTTTTTTTATTAAAGTCGTCTGGCTTGGGGTGACTTAAAGTTGTGTTGCAAGTCGCGCTGTGATTCACACTCAAGTCGTGTCCAAGTTGTCTCCCAAAGTCGCGCTGGAAGTTGTGTTGCCCCTGTGTGAATGCACTGTTACAATGATACAGCGCTCGCTACTATGAATTGTGCCGGCATATTATGTGTTGTGCTTATGCATGCGCCGGTTCATACGCTCACTTGAAAATTTACCTGGTGCACAAATGGAGGTATGAACCGGCGCAGCGCATTCATCTTATTAAATCAGCCCCTATGTGTTCCTGATGAACAGGTATGGGCACCTGAGGCATACATGAAGGGACAGAATCAATAACACTGGTGGATGTGTCCTTTACTGGGTGGGCCTAGGTGGGTCTGGGTGGGCCTAGGTGAGCTTGCAATCCTAGCTAGGTTATATAAAGGTCTGCGGTTGTGGTGGTTGTTTGGCGTGAGAAGAGGTATTGTTTTGCATTAGGGCCCTCTAAAGTGTGTTTTTGTGGGCACGGTTTCCAAATTGTGTCTTTGTCCAGCCGTGTTTATCGTTTGTGAGCCTCAGCAGACCTTTTATATTGTTCTAGTTACTTCTAAATCTCACATGTTAGATTACAACTGCTAATATTAATCTAGTTTATGTAATAGTTTAAATGAAAAGGAAGCTTCCTGCTAATTCCAAACATAAGTGTGTGTGTGTGTGTGTGTGTGTGTGTGTGTGTGTATATGTGTGGATTTTGTTTGTGCGCTGCCTTTTTGGATTTTGTATACATTTTTTCTGTTTTTGCTTATGATCCTGCAATTTAACTTTTTAGGGGTTTGGGGTGAGGAGTTCTGATCACCAAAAAGGTTTGTCATGGTTGTTATTAGCTTGATTTGTATCCCCGCTTTTCTAATGTGATTCTTAATGTATCACATTTTTGGGTGTCCTACCCTTTTAGATTGCAAGCTTATTTGAGCAGGGCCTTTCTAACCATATTGTCAAGCACAAACTATTCATACCCCTCCATACCCCAAAGGGAAAGAAAACCCTTTTGTTGACTAGGTAAACCATGAAATATGTCAACTAAATGTGAATTCTCGGGGGGGGGGGGTTGGGCAGAGCCTGGCCAGAAAGCAGTATGGCCGCTTGAGCTAAGAGCTCTGGCAGGGAAAAGCAACATACAGAGTAATATCTCCTCCACAAACACCTGGACCCGACTGCCTTCAGCCCTCTGACACCTGGGGATGTCTGTGAGCTCTGCCGCACGCTGATCAACACACCTGCGTCGGCTCTATACAGACTATTTCAATTCGCTCAACAACGTGGCAACTTCAGCAGATGGAGGGGAGAGCGAGATGGAGTCCGCCCTCTCCTCACAGCACAGCGCTCCAGGCACACAGATCCATGCGGCAGCCTCTCCACTATCCAAAGGGTCGGTGAGTAAGAAGCAACTGGCTGCAGATGAGGATAATTTTACCATGACACACACATTGCCTCTGTCACAATCTCTAGCTGCATTCCCAGCTTCGGATCAGCCTGCCTCAGAATTCACCATAAAGGAAATGCTATTATCCCTTAAAAATGATCTGCAGGCAGACTTAAATAGAAACCTTGCCTCTTTACCACCCTACTGAAAAATTACCATTTGTACCATTACAATTTGTATGATGCTTGGAGATGCGCCCACTGGTCTGAAAAAGATTATACCTTTTATTCAGTAGCCCTACAAGTGTACTCTCGTGTTGACCTGTTCCTGGTAGACAGGTACACCTTGCTCCAAACCAAGACCTCCCAGAATGGCCTAATCACATGGTCAGAACATGCCCCTAACTCCCTACCTTGCCAAATATCGAATTCACCAGTTCCAGTTGGAGCATGGAGGCTTAACACATCAATTCTACATAACACCTGCTACCAGCAAAAGATTGGTAGGGAACTTAATAGTTTTTTTTTTCCAATCAAATGTTGGGTTGGTTGAGAATATTCAATCCTTGTGGTTCACCCACAAAGAATATATAAGGGAAGTTTTTTTTTTTAATATGGCCACTCAGGAGAAATGTAAGAGGATGCAGAACGTAACAGAGATAACGGAGACCATACGCTCTCCAGAATCCCTAAACAAAATCCAAACCTCCCCTGATAGGAACAAGCAATTCAGGGACCTTCGTCATCAACTTTCCCAACTTTTCATTGCCCAACACGACTTTCTCCTAAAGTGTCTTAAACTAAATCATTAAAAAGGCCGGTAATAAAGTTGTCTCATACCTTGCAAGACACATTAAAAAGAAACCAGCCAAAAACCGCATAGCATACCTTCTTGACTCCAAAAACAACCAAATTATTAACCTGACACATATTGTGGAGAAATTCGCTGAGTTCTACTCTAACCTCTATAATATAAATACAGATAACCCACCAAAATCCCGTACTGATGCACAGATCCAAAACTTTCTTGCATCTTTTAAACTCCCTAAGGTACCTCAGGCACATCGCTCTGTACCCTTCACCATATCTGAGATCCAACAAGCCATACGAAAACTACTCCTACACAAATTCCCAGACCCAGAAGGATTTTGGAACAAATTCTGCAAATCCTTATCGCACCTCCTGTCCCCATATCTACAACAGCTATATGACCAAGCTGCCACCCAAACGTCTTTCTATAGATAAGAACTTGAAGCATTAACAGTAACCTTGCGAAAACAAGACAAATCACCAACCTCCCCAGCCAATTACAGGTCGCTCTCTCTATTGAAGTCTCATATTAAAATATACGCCAAATTAATCGCCTCTGAAAAAACGTGCCCCGCCGACCATATTGCTATGGAAAACACATGTCAATAATGTACTACTACTCTATAAGGAGACCTACCAAAATAGAGGATGCCCCAAAAAATACAATAGAGTGTGGGCCAAATGGCTAGCTGAGGCTTCCACGGCAAGCTCAGCCTGAGCATGTACATAACACCACTCTCATGTGATTTTAATACATTGGGTGACCTTTTTGTAGTGGAATCTCTGATATGGGTTTATTTGATATCTATTATTGTCCCTTGGGTCTTGACTGAAAGATTTGATCCTTAGATATTTCAATTGAGCAGGAGCCAATACAGCACTAGGTTGTTTGTTCTTTACTTGTGAACGTGCTACACAGCTGTATGTCACTAATGATGGAAGCAGCCCAATTGCTGGATGGCACTTACTCCTGCGTGGGTCTAGCCCCAATGCTGTGGCAGGTTTATAGTTGTTTGTCTGTATGTCTTATACTCAATAAAAAGATTTTTAAAAAAATGAATTGTCTCTAGACTGGACAACATTCTCCCCTTTTTAATCCACCCAGACCAAGTGGGCTTCATAAAAGGTCGCCAAACATTGGATGGCACAAGACGCACATTGAACCTTCTTCAATTTGTGGAGCAGAATAAAATGCCTTCTCTGCTCCATTCTCTGGATGTAGAAAAGGCGTTTGACCGTGCACGTTGGCGCTAACTGTATGAAGTGTTGGCCACCTTTGGACTGTTGGGCTACATAAACGGCACCATTAGTACTCTATACTCTAACCCATCGGCTAGGGTACTTACTTCAGGAGTCCTTTCTAACCCTTTCTCCAAAACAAATGGCACAAGACAGGGGTGTCCCCTTTCCCTGATAATATTTGCGCTAGTCATGGAACCCCTTGCCCAGACCATTCGCTCCCACACCAACATGTGTGGATTCCAAATTGGGGATAATGAGTACTAAATTGGACTGTATGCTGACGATGCAGTCCTTTCCCTTTCAGACTCTTTAACATCCCTAAACTCCCTTCAGTCAGTACTAGAAGACTTTAGCTTGGTCTCACTATACAAAGTGAATATCTCAAAATCACATATGATACCCATAGCACTGAATGCAAACCTTAAAAAAACAATTTCTGTGTCCTCTAGCTTCTCCTGCCCCCCCCCCCCTATAATCAAATATCTGGGCATCAAACTCACCTCACCAAGCTCCTCCATACACTGATTAAATTATGAAGCAGCAATCTTATCAGTGAAACAACAAATTAGCAAACTACAGACAACCCATCTATCATGGGTCGGTAGAGTAGCTGTAGTCAAAATGTCACTACTTCCCACAATATTATACCTCTTCAGGGCTCCTCTGATCCCTCTCTCATCATCTTACCTCCAAAAATTTCAATCTCCTGTTAACTGCTTTATTTGGAATGGGAAGAAACCTAGATTCAAATCCTCAATCCTCTACAGACCCAAATTAAATGCAGGTGTTCCTAACCTGAAAAGTTACCACCAAGTGGCTGTTCTTGACCAACTGAAATTCTGGTGGTCCCCATCACTTGACCATGTATGGTGTCCCATTGAACACTCATTACTTGGGACATCCCTACAAGGTACATTAGGAGTAATACTTCTAGGTTTCACTCCCCAGCCATCTTCTTACCTAACTATCAGAGATGCTCTATCCACCTGGAAGAATCTGAGTCCTCAACTCCTGAAATCACACTCATCAGACTTAGCCATCTTGCCTCTTGTCTCCCTAGAACCTTTGTCACCAGACCTATCACTTTCATATTGGATGACTGCTGGAATATCAATTCTGGGATGCTTAATGGATGCTAACTCACCATGTACCTTCCAAAACCTGCAACAATCTTATGGATTGCCTGAATCAGACTTCTACATATACCTCGGAACTCAATCTATCCTCACAACTATCAACAAAGGAACTCACTACATACCAACAGATATAATATCCTTCTTTACCGACACATCACCAAAAACAAAGGCATCTCATTCCTCTACCAGAATATCAACCACAACCTTTTCTCAAACAAAACACCCTTGTGGAATTATGGGAAGCTGAACTCTCACAACAATTCAATACACACAATGCCGAAAGGCCTCTCAACTACTTACCACATCCTCAAAATGTACCACCCATTGGGAATCATCCCTAAAGATTCTTCACAGATGGTACTACTAGCCTACTAAATTGGCTAAGACTCTTCTGCAAATGGCCATGTTGTCAATAGCACCACCACTCATAGGTTCCCCTCTCCTGTACTCCTTAACCTTTCATTGCATATGTACCAAGATGATGAATGTTTTAATACTGTACAAGCACTGTAATTACTAACTTTGATGCAGTTTGATGCCATGTTTGTTAACTTTCTTCTTATATCCTTAATAAAAACTAAAGTTTAAACAAAAAAAAATGTGAATTCTCTCTAAGCATCAAATAAAATTTAAAAAGACTAAAACAATTTTTTAAAACAAAATTGATGTGGGCCCCCCCCCCCCCAAAAAAAAATCCATACCAGGTCCTTTGGGTCTGGCATAGATTTTAAGGGAAACTCCATGTAAAAAAAGAAATGCTGTGGAGTCTCCCCAAAATCCATACCAGGCCCTTTGGGTCTGGCATAGATTTTAAGGGGAATGCCAAGCGAATTATTACTGCTTTATAGTCTCATAAAAAATCGAATTAACATAAAAAATAAACATATAACAGATATGTAACTGTAAATGTTTAATACATTTAACTTTATAGAATAGCAGACATTACTCTGTAATACTTTTTCATAACTGCATTCATTATCAAAAGAAGAAAGCTAGGAATACTAATTGGAATATCCATAATTAGATGCACACAAGGTAGAGTACACCTCACATAAAAATGTTTTATTCATGTGATCATGGCTACAGTGCAGTTCCAAACTCGGTAGCAATTGGCACTTGCAAATTTGCGGATATGCCGATTGGATATTTACAAAGGCATGTTCGCCGGCATTACCACGCTCTTTCATTTGCATGTTCGCCTAGTTGAAGTCTTAATTGGCTTAATTGGGCATCACTAAATGCAGAGCGACCATTACTTCCTGTTTTTCTTAGCAAATCAACCCCAATGATTTAATTCTTTTATACTCCAAAATTACCTGCTATTCTTGACCACAACATTGCTCATATATGGCTAAGTAACACTTTTGTTTTCATTTGCTAAGGTTTACTAAGTTAACTTCATTTGAAGGACTTTTCTTGGAATGCCCTACACACAAACACCTGATATCAGACAGCTATAGACATTTGAACACAGTTCTCACTGACTCTATTCCAAAACATAAATATATGCCTAAATGGGAAGCTTCTCTAGGTCTCACTTAAGAATTTTAGAACTGAGAGTAGATAGGAGGCAATGCCAATAAAACATCAATATCAGCATATAGTTGTTGGGCTGATAGGCAAATTTAGTTTTTGGCTTCTGCTGTTATCACAGGTGCAGTGCATGTTTTGTTTGATCTGCTCAGAACTTCACAGGCTGAGAGTTTGGCTACTTCTTCCTGCTTGTATAGAAAGTTTCTAGAACTTAGAGTAGGAGAATGATTCAAATTTCCATTCTGAATATTCAGTAGGGCCTATCCCTGGGAAAGGTCTGCTCAGGAGAAGCAAGGTTAGTGTTAAATAATCCAAAGCCCTGATGAGATTGTCTTTTCCCCCCATGTGGTGATGGATCTTCAGGCTGAAAGGAATGGGAGCCTGCTTATCCCTGGTTCCTCTGCCCTCTCACCCACCTATTTGGGTTGGAGACTGATTTCTGAGTAACATAAACTTTCTGCCAAAAATCCAGTAAGCTACTAACTTACCGTTTGAGCTAACAACATAGTGATGTTTCTGCAAGTCCCAACCAGTGTTGCCAGCCACGCCTGCTAGACTATAGAGCTTTTCCTATCCTTCACTTTTCACTGTTCCTTTTCACATGCATAGGTTGATTTCTTTTCCAGCAAAACAATGTTGCTGCCTTGACTTTCGAGAGCTTCCCAACACACTGTATGTAGAGAAAGGGCTGTTGGGAGATGTTGTTCTGGTGGTATGCCTACATTAATAGAAACCAACCTCCCAACAGCTGCCTCTGAAAGAATTTTACAAGCCTTATGATAATGCCACAGGGAAAAATAAAAACTCTTTCTTACTACAGGAACAAGGTAAAAGAAGAAAATAGTAATGGGGCATGCTCTAGTGGGAAAGAGGAGGATTTTGGGTAATGCTGTTACATACACTTTAAAGAAATTAGGTCAAAACCCTAAGTGTCATTCATCAGCATAACCAGACATAGCTGTATGTGTGAGTCACAGTTAAAAGCGAAGGATGGTCAAAGCTTTTTTTGGCCACACTTTTCTGAGTGACAGGAGTGCACTTACTTTTGCTTTCCTATGACCCAGATTCAGCAAATAGAGTGCTATTGCCCACTGTCAGCTGACATCACACAGCCGCTACAGGTTCCTCACCATTTGTCGGGATCCTCCTAACTGCCTGATTGACAGCTAACTCCATCTCTCAGCACATGGCTGAGAGCTGAAACCAGCTGTGCCCATCCCCACCCAACTCTGGCACTCCAGGGAGCACTGCAGAGCAGTGACTGACAGTTACTTCTGTCCACTCTGAGAAGACTGAAAACTGAACGATCACCAGTTGAGCCGAATAGAGATTTTTTTTTTGTTTTTTTTTTAATACACCCTGAACTTCTCCTTTAACTGCTTGTTTTGTTGTGTTCTCCCAAATATTGATCCAGTCCATGACGAATTGCTCAACTATGTGAAAATAGTAAATACATTCCTGATATGGAACAAAAATGCTTTTTCTGATAATGACTTGATTAATAATAACTTATAATTAAATTAGTATATTTATGCTTTGGAATGTTATTTTAAAAACTAACAAAATATACCAAAATAATAGGTGTTGCTGTTCATTTTCTAGGAGGATTTTTATTAGTGGGGCCTACAGCAAGACTGGCAATACTAAATATATATTTTCTTTACAGATGCCTATACAACCGCAGAGGTGACGTATGTATGGACACGCAATGCCACAGAGTCAGTTGTGGTAGCACCAGATGGCTCAAGATTAAATCAGTATGTCCTCTTAGGACATTTAGTTGGCAAAGAAACCATTAAGTCAAGCACAGGTTAGTTAAATTGCTTTAAGCATAGTCATTTAATTGTATTTTTGTTCTATGAAAAAAATTAAATATAAATAATCAAATCAAACAGGTCTGAGTCTAGAGCAGCTGTAGTTTCTCTGTAATGGAAATTGTAGAAATTACTTTCGCAGCTTGTCATTCGCTTCTGAGCCTAAAAGCAATGCTCCATGGATTTACATTTTTGGTTGTCCCCAGAAAAGTAACAGAGTGAAAATCTTAAAATGGGGACACTAGCACTGGTGACTTGGGGGCCCCTAAGGAATTCCCTTAATTTGCAGGGAATTCCTCTCACTTCCTGTTTGGCTGTGGGATAGGAAGTGAAGGAAAAGCTCTGCTATGGGACACAGATAGTGTAAAAAAAAGTGGCATGGGTTATAGCTATCCTTTGCTCTATTCAAAAAGAAAAAAAAAAAAGTTTTGCCTATAGTTCTTAATGCATTTTTGCATGATCAGTGGATCATTCTGTAATTTTACAAGTCTACATGAATGCATTCTTGATATGCTATAGTAAACAGTAATACTATATTGTTTAACCACTTACAGACCGGACCATTTTGCTGGTCAATGACCAGACCACTTTTTGCGATTCGGCACTGCGTCCCTTTAACTGACAATTGCGCGGTCGTGCGACGTGGCTCCCAAACAAAATTGACATCCTTTTTTTCCCACAAATAGAGCTTTCTTTTGGTGGTATTTGATCACTCCTGCGTTTTTTATTTTTTGCGCTATAAACAAAAATAGAGCGCCAATTTTGAAAAAAACGCATTATTTTTTACTTTTTGTTATAATAAATATCCCCCAAAAATATATAAAAAAACATTTTTTCCCTCAGTTTAGGCCGATACGTATTCTTCTACATATTTTTGGTAAAAAAATCGCAATAAGCGATTATTGATTGGTTTGCGCAAAAGTTATAGCGTTTACAAAATAGGGATAGTTTTATAGCATTTTTATTAATAATTTTTTTTTTTTTTTTTTACTAGTAATGGCGGCGATCAGCGATTTTTATTGTGACTGCGACATTGTGGGGGACCCATCGGACATTTTTGACACATTTTTGGGACCATTGTCATTTATACAGTAATCACTGCTATATAAATGCAGTGATTCCTGTGTAAATGACACTGACAGTGAAGGGGTTAACCAGTGGGTGGCAGTGTAGGGGTTAAGTGTTCCTAGGGGTGTGTTACTAACTGTGGGGGGGTTGGGCTTTCATTTAGTGAACACTGATCTCTGCTCCAATCACATGGAGCAGAGATCAGCGTCACTGGTTGCTAGGCAGAATGGAGAAATTCTGTTTACACAGCATTTCCTCCATTCAGCCGTCCCGTGAGACGATCGCGGGGATGCCCGCGGCGATCGAGTCCGTGGGTCCCGTGACCAGACTCACGGGGGTCCCGACCAGCGTGGGAGCGCGCCGCCGGCGGCGAGCTCCCGACAGCAGGGCGGCATTGAATATTGGACTTACCTGTACGCCAATATGCCTGCCCGTGCCATTCTGTCGACGTACATCGTCGTGCGCTGGTCGGGAACCGGTTAAAGGAGAAGTATTAGATTTAAAAGAAAACAATCATACTCACCTAGACAGTTGCAGCACTGATCCCAGCTGCAGCTGTCACCCACCGCCTCTAAGACCGAAAACTGAGCGATCAAACACAACTAATCGCTCAGCTCTCGGTCCTCAGCCTGAAGAGAGCCAGTCACTGCCAATAATAAGTGTTCACTTACTTTTACTTAGCATTCTTGCACAAAAAGATATATCTGATGTCAGGTCCACTTTAATGGACAGCTGACTGAATCAAGAATTAAAAAAAAGAAAACTTCAGATTCATTTATGTTATATTTTTTTTTTGTACCAACGTTAAATGCAGCATGGTAAATAATGTTATATAGTGCTATTTCTGGTGCAAGGTAATGCACACCACTATCATTTTTTTTATTTACTTTTTATTATGAATATTTGACTTTATTAAACCATGTAGCTTTATTCAACCATGTGACTTTATTAAACCACAAGCAGAAAAAAATCTTTGCTTATTATGTGAGCAATTTTTACTTGTGAAATTGAACGCATTATTGCTTGTCGTGTGTAATATATTTGGGTACCCAGTCTGTAGTAATATGTTGGCTAGGTGGGCGTGCCCCATTAACGTATAATGTTCTCCCAGTCGTACACCTCCTCCACGGTCTGGCAGCCAATCTGTGGATTAAACTGTAAACCGGACACAATGGGTGACAGATCGGTTTACCAAGCATGCCTTGATATCATGTGATAGCTGTGACCAATCACAGAAATCACATGAAAATTGTACACAACGCATGGCTTTCATTCATAGCCATTCATTGTATAGTATTATGATATCCATGATTGAGCATAGTGATTGCATGGTACAGACAAGGCCAATCACTGTGCACTGTATTTAGTGATAGCTGTGGCCAATCACAGCTATTCCAATAGTATATAATAACTATGCATGGATGCCATTCATAAAAATGTTTGCTTATAACATTACTGTTATAAGCAATAATAGTATTAAAGAAAAAACCTTGATCTCTTTCCCAGAGTGCTATAGTGTCACTATGAAAACACTGCACTGCTCTGATCACAGAAAGAAAAATGGCAAAAAAAAAGAAGAAAAAAATGTATATATAAAAAAAATATATATATATTTATATATATTTTTAACATACTGCCACCAGTCAGTATCCCTGATCACCACCACACCAATCATATGATGACTCTGTACTGCTCTGGTAACAGTATGTAAACAAAAGTGAAACAAAAGATAATGTTTTATTTATTTTCAAACAATTGTAATAAAAAAAAATTACTACCTCATAAAACCCATTATGCCTCTTACTAAATCCCCCGGGGTGTCTACATTCTAAAAAGGGGTCATTTGGGTGGTATTTTTTACTGTCCAGTAATTTTAGGACATCAAGAAATGAGATCAGTATGTCAGGACTGATCCATTTTCAGATATACAGTAATATATTGTGGCAGCAGGCAGGTGAAGTCACCTGGTTGTATCCAGGATGGTAAATATGTGTGTCCTAGATTCAGGCTTTATGCAGACTTTTACAATTAGAGGGGAAGAGTTAATGAGCCCAGCTGAAGCAAGTGGGCTCATTAAGGCCTCTACAAAAAACCCCAGCATGCATAGGGAGATGCTCCATCCTGGAACCAGTTTTGTGTTGTATAGACTGGGGAGTGTGTCACCTGTACTGTGCGGTGAGTTAACGCCTGTGTGGCAAAACCTTTACAACAAAGGCAGGGACTGGTACAGCACAAGGCTGTACCCAGTTGTTAGACAGGGAGTCTATGTGTGTAGTTAGAGGTCAAGCTGACCAGGATTTATTTTCTTGTTTTATTTTGTTTGGCTGTTATATGTATCACTGCATGGAGCATAAATAAACCAGATCTTTTGTTTTTTGAACCTACACCGCTGTCTGCTGTGCCTGACTTTGTGTTGTGAACCCATCCAGGGGGTCACACACACCCGCTGCCGAGCTAACTCCTCACAATATATATATATATATATATATATATATATATATATATATATATACCATAGTTTGTAGACTCTATAACTTTCACAGGCTAAATAATATACACTGATATGGGTTATTTTTTAACAAAGATATGTAGCAGAATACATTTTGTTCTAAATGTATAAAGAAAGAGTATTTATTTGCTGATATAGCAAAAAAAAAAGAAAAAATCCAGTGATGATAAAATGCCACCAAAATAAATCTCTGTGTCTAAAACAAAATGAAAAAATATATTTGGCTACATTGTTGCATGAAGTAATTGTCATTCAAAGAGTAACAACACTGAAAGCTGACATTTTTTTCCTGAGCAGGAAGTGGGTGAAAGTGTCCGACATTGAAGTGGTTAATTATGCTTGATTCTAATAATAGTTCACTATTTCATATTAATATTCATTACCAAATACTTTGTATTACATCAGAGAGAGCATACACTCAAAAGTACATCCTGTACTCTTTTGCATGCCTTTTTATTTAGTAATCCATGCTATATACAGTGGGCAGTGTGAAATGAATTCTCATTTGGAATGTTTCTGTCTGGCAGGAGAATACACGGTTATGACAACACATTTTCACTTGAAGCGAAAAATTGGTTATTTTGTGATTCAGACCTATCTCCCTTGCATCATGACCGTCATCTTGTCTCAGGTGTCATTCTGGTTGAATAGGGAATCTGTGCCTGCAAGGACAGTCTTTGGTGAGTACAATCTGTACACATTTTATGAAACTGGAAGAAATTATTAGGACATACAGATCTCAAGAAGAATGATGCATTTGGGTTAGCAGTCTAAAGGGCTGTTGGATTGTTTGAATGAATAAACCAAATAACAAAAATTGATCAATGCACGCTTAAATATTTTTAGTTTCAGTAATTGCATACACCTATTACATTTTATTTATCTTAAGTGAACACTTCTTTTTTTTTTGTAAAAATTATGTAATTGTCCTATATTAATAGCCATCTGTATTAGCATTAGATTATTTAGTAGTTGTCATTGCTTTATTTTCCCCACTCCATGGCATGTATGCTTTGTTACTTTACCTAATCTCCCAAGCTATCAGTAAGAAGTAGAGGTGAGCCGAATGCTCCTAAGTTCAGTTTCCCAGAGGTTTACTGAACTGAGCTGAAGTTAGGTCCCTTTCACACGGGACGGATCAGTAATGATCCGCCCCGTGATGATCCGATTGCTCAGCGGGGATCGCTCCGTTGTCCCCGCTGAGCCGGCGGTGGACAGGGCGGTCTCTGCACACTGTGCAGGGACCACCCTGTCAGATCTCCTCTCTCCTCTATGGGGGATCGGATGAGCACGGACCGTCTGTCCGTGTTCATCCGATCCGCTCTGCAGACGGATAGAAAAATAGGATTTTCCTCCGTCTGCAAAATCGGACAATAGCGGAGGCGGACGATAGCGGGTGTCTGCGGATGTTTATCCGCAGGCAACCGATATCCCATAGGAGTGCATGTATGTCCGTATTTCATCCGCAAATGGATGGATGAAATACGGACATAATGTCTGCATGTGTGAAAGGGGCCCTAATCTGAACACATTTGAGGTTATTAGGCACCCAATCAGTAAAATCAGTTCTAACCATTTTCAAGGCTAATAGACAAACAATTGTCAAAAAGGGATATAGGGAGCTAGACATCACTATGGGGAACATATACCAATGCAATAAAAATTTAGAAAATAAAAATTGATGGGGAACAGCTCTTTAACAATGCCTGAAGAGAAATGTTTTAAAAAAATACACAATTAAATAACTTGTTTGGAGGATGTCCTAAACCTGTGCAATGTATGCAATGTACTACAAAAAATAAGTGACATTTACAAAGAAAAAAAATATTATTGAAATTGCTGGCAAATTACATCTGACGGCTTGTTTTTTTTTTTAATGTAAATAACACCATGCCCCCCCCCCCCCCACCAAGTCTACATGAATAAATGCCCCCCCCCCCCACCAAAATACATACCAAACCCTTAAGGCCCCTTTCAGATGGAGCGGAATCCATCAAGCGGATCCACCTGCTCAGCGGGGGATATCTCTGCTGATCCCCATTGAGCAGGCGGATGACAGGTCCATGTCTACTCCACGATGCAGAGCAGAAACAGACACAGCTCGCTGTTCTCTATGGGGTGGTCAGATGGCAATGGACTGCCTGTCATCCAATCTGCCAGGCAGATGGCAAGCATATCCCCATCTGTCTGTTTTTAGTGGACCGAATAGGATCAGATGCTGGCGGGTGTCAGCGGACACATGTCTGCTGACAACTACCGCTCCATAGAGCACAATGGGTGGCCTGATCAGGTCTGCCTGAAAAACAGACAGGTGGACCCGATCAGTCCGCTCGTGTGAAAGGGGCCTAAGGGTCCCCATGCTCTTTTTTCTTTTAAGAGGCTGTTAGTCACATGTAAATTACCAGCATTTCTTTTTTCTTTTGAAAATGTCAATTTTGCTGCAGTACATCCTTGAAAGGGGACTGTAAAAAATAACACAGTGGGATCCTTTCCAAAATCTAAACCAGATCTTATTTCCTGACTTCCAGCAAAGAATGGAATTAATGCTCCCCCTCTCCTGAATCATTCCAGGTTACATGCATTCAACAGGGGGCAAAGTGCCTTTCCCCCTATGTTAATGAAGACAAAGGCCTCCTCTCTACAACCTTGCCCTGGTGGTGTTGGGGGGTCTCCAGGTGGAGGGCTTATCAAAATCTAAAAGTCCCTTTTAAAATCAAGAGGGCACCTAGATATCACCCCCACTCAAATGAATGAGCAAACGTTACCCCAACTTAATTACAAAAAAATGTAAACAGTAATAAAAAAACACACACTTTAAAAAGTCCTTTGTGAAAAAAGTTCCCAGTGTAAATCCCTCATCAATGCAAGTCACATCATCTAGCAATTCAGATCCTTGTCAATCATGATGAACAATGGCCTACTGAAAGAAAAAAATACGCAGACCCAAGGACAATCTGTTCTTGTTGCTACTTTTCACCAAATAACATATTCTCGGCTGACAGCTAGTTAGTAAAACAAAGGGGCGGGGATAATGTCTGATGTCATTGACCACACATGGCCATGGGCATTGATCATGTAAACAATGATAAGCAATGTCAGCCACCATCCTTACATTATTGCTGTTAAATGTATCACTTCCTACTGCAGCTGAAGATGAATGGAGAAACATTATTTTGTTTGCCTGTTTGACAAACACTGAAAAGGCAAAATTTGGACCCTGGTGATGAAGATTATTGGGCTACAAAGTAATCAATAGCAAACTCTTGTACGAACATAAAACCAAAATATATACTGTAAAGCTTTGCAATGTATCACAATTCAATAATACAGTAGTGGTCAATAGGCTTACAGCTTAATGCACCATAATGCACAAGCCATGGATGAGAAAAAAAAAAAAAGTCAAGTGAGTTTTTGCCTGCATTGAGGAGCATTGGCTGTATATTGAACTGAAAATATGTAACATATTAACTCACCACAACACTTTGCAAGTGTAAATCTAGCCTAAACTATTTCCTTAGTCTCTAAGGAATTATTAATGGAAAGGAAATTTTTAATGTGACATTACATGATAAATTTATGAATACAAATGAAAAAAAGTTTAACTATTATTGGTTTAAAAAAAAAACAGCAAAAAAATTATAGCCAAGGCCCCATTCTTCTGGGTGATTTAGGCTGGGTTTACAATTAGTGCAGACGTGGCTCACAGCAGGGGTCCTGGGTGCCCCCTATTCTCAGTTTCAGGGAGGAATCAGGCCCAAATTTTTGCCTGAATTCAGAGCAGAGACGGAGCTAAAGATGCACAGGACCCCTGTGCAATGAACTCGGCAGCCACCATGGAGCTGTGTGAACCAGCTCCATTGAGAGCCAGGCACTCTCTCCTGTCATGCAAATTGGATGCTGGGAAAATTATAAAAATGTCATATGTTTACAGTGTTGCATTACCACGCAATTGTCATTCGATGTGCAACAGCGCTGAAAGCTGAAAATTGGCCTGGGCAGGAAGAGGTTAAAAATGCCCAATATTGAAGTGGTTAAAGCCTTCCAGGCAGTATGTATTTTTCAAAATTTCCCCCCAGCCAGTGCAAGTAGAAGATCATCTCTGGCTTCAATAAATGCCTCCTTACCCCCATGGTGCCCCATACAGTGTCATCAATCTTTTACTTACTTAACTGCTGAAGGACCGCCTCCTGCACATATACTTCGGCAGAATGACACAGCTGGGCACAAGCACGTACCGGTACGTTGCTCTTTAAGTGCCCAGCCATGGGTCGGGAGCCTGCCGCCAGCGGCGCTCTCCCAACCCGGTCCTGAGCTCCGTGGCCATGGGACTAGGGGACCCGATCACAGCTGGTGTCCCGTGATCGGGTCACAGAGCTGAAGAATGAGGAGAGGTCTGTGTAAACAAACCTCTCCCCTTGCTTCCTACTGTGACTGTCACTGATCGTCTGTTCCCTGTTATAGGGAAAGACGATCAGTGATGTCACATGCCAGGCCACGCCCCCTACAATAAAAAAAACACATAACGTCACACATAACCCCTCATCGGCCCCTAGTGGTTAACTCCTTCACTGCCAGTGTCATTTACACAGGAATCAGTGCATTTAAATAGCACTGATTGCTGTATAAATAACAATGGTCCCAAAAATGTGTCAAAAATGTCCGATGTGTCCGCTATAATGTAGCAGTCACAATAAAAATCACTCATCGCCGCCATTACTAGTTAAAAAAAAATATTAATAAAAATGCTATAAAACTATCCCCTATTTTGTAAACGCTATAACTTTTGCGCAAACCAATCAATAATCGCTAATTGCGTTTTTTTTACCAAAAATATGTATCGGCCTAAACTGAGGAAAAAAAATGTTTTTAATATATTTTTTGGGGATATTTATTATAGCAAAAAGTAAAAAATATAAAACATTTTCAAAATTGTCGCTCTGTTTCTGTTTATAGCGCAAAAAATAAAAACTGCAGAGGTGATCAAATACCAAAAAAAAAAAAAAAGAAAGCTCTATTTGTGGGAAAAAAAGGACACCAATTTTGTTTGGGAGCCACGTCGTACGACCGCGCAATTGTGAGTTAAAGCGACACAGGGCCTGGTCCTTTAGCTGCAGATTGGTCCGGGGCTTAAGTGGTTAAATAACCCAGAACTTTGAGTGCATACTGTGCCTACAGGGCTTAATGCCCTTACCGCTTGATTCCCACACAACATTTTTGCTACCTATTTTGTCTCCTCACAATCATCCCAAAGAAGGTAACATTTTTGTGATAGGATATATGTTGAAATAAGAGCCATCAGAATAAGGTTTGTGCCTTCTGTATCCCTCCCACAGCTAATGCAATTCTTCCCCAACAGTGCAGACAACTTGTGTTACAAATCACATTTTTGTTACTAAAAGTTTCATTACAAAATCCATTATCCTCTCAACAGATTCCATACTTTCAACAGGACAAATTACATTTTTTTTTAGCACTCACTTTCACAGTTAGATTTTATCCTTTAAGAAACAGAACTCTGGCTTCTTTTCAGACATTCTGCGCAAAGTAAATGATGACAAATTCAGTTTATATAGGATAGAGACCACTGACATACTGCATTGTAAAATGTTGATCACCACAAGGACATACAGAAAACAATTGTTTTCTATGTGCCCTATTCACATTGCAACACAGGATGCAAAATTGCTGTGGTTTACCTCTCCAGCAGCTGTCCATTGTGTGAATTAGCCCTAAGATAAGTAAAAAATGACATTACAATTTTGGCCAAGCCTTTCCTACACTATTTTGGTATATTAGCCTAGACACAGTAATGCACTTAATGACACACATTAAAGTGATTTGAAACCTTGTAAAACAATTCATTCCATTTTAAATACAAATGAAAGGCAATACATTTGTGTATAGATATAAAAAAAAAAACATAAATACCTTTTATTTTCCTTTTTATAAGTGATTACATAACCTCAGTTTTCAGCTGCATAAGAGCTGGGGAAGGAGAAGCAACAGAACACCAAGCTCTCCAGTGAATGGCTGTGGAGGGGAGGTGTGTCAGGACAAATCTGATCATTGGAGAGCAGGCTAGAGAACTGACCGTAGTGTGCTCTCCTGCTTAGTATGGTCAGTTTCTAATAGGATAGCAGAGGGACTAGCAGGAACAAATTTCACACAAAGGAAGCAATATAAATAGAACAGAATATGTTTACATAGTAGAAGAAGTACAAATAAAGTGAATATCACTTTAAGCGGTACAGTGTTTCGCATGGAAATTTGGTGTTTTATATTGTAGGCTTATAATTCTTAGGAATAACACACTTAAATATTTCCAAACAAGAGTCTAGTAGACATCCCGGGTATGATAAAGTTTGAAACACAAAATCATAAATTATAATATAATAAATAACTATAAATAATTATCAAAATAATAATATAATAATAATAACATGTATTCAATAATGTAATAAACTCAAAAACACAGAAATTTGCTCAGAATTGTCGCTGTTGTCACTTTCAGTGTCTGATGACGAATTTCCCCACAAATCACTATCGCTCAATTCTGCAAGTGTTCTAATTTACTATCGCTGTTTTCTAGCTGGTCTAAAATGGATTTTGATGTAAAGGGACACTTTCTGGTTGCTATGGACATTCTCCAGTTTCCAGGCAGAAAGAACAGTATACAGTATATAATATAAACCTGCATGCAGGGCACTGGACAAAGCACAAAGGACAAAAAGGATGTGAAATAATTTGATATAGTAATGTAATCTGTAGGATTACAGTGTACTGTATGTATTTTATTCTTTGTACTTTTTGAATTTAGAATTTTTAGAATTTTTTGAATTTAAAGCATGCAGCATTGCTATATATTATGGCTGATTGTTTGCACTGATAGGAAGTCCCAGAGGTTTCCATCAAGTTGAAAATGAAATCTCTCACCCCACATTAAGATTCCCCCCATGTTTTGAATGTTATTGGAGATGTTGTCCAGGCAGTGAAAAAGCAAAAAAGTGTTTGTTTCACTTATTGAAATGTATTCTTGAAAAGCTGTAGAGATGTCCCAGTGCTGTCCCTCAGGGAGATGTGTCAGGATAAATAATAATATCCACACTGTTTATTTCATATCACACGTACTGCACAGATCATGTTAAGAAAAAAATAACAGACACTTTACATATTTAAAAGCAGCCTAAAGCAGTGTTTAAATTAGATAGAAAATAATAAACATATTTCATAATCAAAAGCTTTGCTTAACTGCCAGCTCTTCAGTAAAGCTACCCATCCCCCCCCCCCCCCCCCCAAAAAAAAAAAAGAAAAAAAACGCTATTGGCAGATTTGTCCTGACATCTATACATAGGCATGTTAATGGATTTGATTTATATAAAAAGTTGAAAGATGAAGCTGTAACTTTAATGGACGCACAGCCCTCTTCTATGTGTTCTGATTGAACGATTGAATGATTGAACTGATTTTTGTGAACATGAATTCAGGGAGATGATGCCAAATATTAGCTTGGTAACTGATAAGTTTTGTAGTTATTTATTGTGGTCTGTTGGGAACTTTCTGTCTGTCTACATGTATAAATTCCTAACACACAACAATAATTATAATATCAATCATAATAAAAACTACCCTTCATCATTAGAAGCACTTCTCAAGTTCAAATCAAGTGATTTTACCTTGGCAAAGGGGTCATTTATTTACAGCGTTTAGGCTGTTCACGTTGAAAGCAATTTTCCCTTAGTGAATGAGGCGATGCTCTACTGTCTTCCATCCTCCAATCATGTGCAGGCAAAAATACCGTTTTTTTTTTTGTTTTTTTTACATGACTGGGTATTCTTAGCTAAGTGAATTTTCACCACATTCACTAAGCTAGGGGAAAATTCCCTTTGCCTTACCAAGTAAAAATTCCCTTGCCACATGAACAGCCAATTTGCCTTTAATAAATCATTGTCACAAGCTCTTAAAGTTGAATTTTAGGCAAACAGCCAATTTTAGTTGTTCATTGACCAACATATGGAGTACAGAAAATACTCAGACTTGTTCATAATAATAGGACATTCACAACTACTCAATCACCCCTTTCAACTGTGGTGTACATGTTATGGTTTGGAATTGTCAGAATTTGGTAAACATAGTACAGTAAAATAGTAGGGTCAGAATTGATCCAGCCTCTCTTCTATTAGTGGCTAAGGCTGGTCATAATTGAGGTGTCAATGTGTGGGAAATATTTTGAATGTTTAAATGTCACTAATAATAATTTCGGACCATATGCAATGATTTATGGGTACTAGGAAGGTAGACCTAAGCCCACGTACACACGGTCGGAGATTTTGCCAACCAAATCCGTCGGATTTTGTCTGTCGGATTTAGTCCGACGGATTGTGTCCGAAACTGTTGCATACACACGGTCAGGCCAAGTTGTCTGATTTAGCGGTTGCCAAGAACGCGGTGACGTAATTTCGTTACGATGGGACTACATTCAGGCTAGTAGCCAATAGCTTTGATGTAGGAATTTGATCTGAGCATGCGTGGCACTTGGTCCGATCAAAATTCGCTACACATGATCGGATTAGGTCCGACCGGCCCAGTTGGTCGGGAAATATTTCCAACATGTTGGAAAATTGGGTCCGACGGAGATTCGGACGGAATCAGTCCGATGCATACCACACACAGTCGGATTATCTGACGACACGGTCCGATAAGACGCATTCCGACGGATTCTCCGACCGTGTGTACGCGGCATAAGAGTATCTAAACCCAAGAACACAAATATAATTATTATGTGAGTGTAGATTAGTGAATACCGTGAATGCTGATTAATCACTCTCCCTGTATAGATAGATAGAATGTGGAACTGACATGTTTGAAAGATTATTTTATATACTGATATGTATACTGCTTGTTTTTTGCCCTAGAACCCAGAAGAATACATGAATATTATATATATGTTTATGTATTTTTTTCCCCTGTGCCAGAAGTTAAATAGCATAATTAAAGCACTAGGTCAGAATTTTGTATATATACATATTTCATTTTATTTTCTGTTAAAAAAGCCCTAAAGAAATGAACTGCTTTACTATCCAGTGTTTTTACCACAAAGTAGAAAACTATCATAAATATAAATGCATGTGTGACAGGTGTTTTATAAATATAATAAATTATGAATTAATCAATGGCAATGCATTGATTAAATGAGCAGATTTTGCATGATTGAAAGCCTCTAGTTATGTTTATGAGAAACAGAAATTCATATTCATATTAAAATGCCATTTGTCTTCCAGCTACAGTTTTATTGTTTTTTCACCATACTTTATGTATTTTTTATGTTATTTAAATATCTATATGACATGATCAGATGAATACTTATATATTCACTACTGGTCAAATTTGCTTGAACACCCCTGTTTTTCCAGTTTTTATTTGAATGTATGCAGTTTAATGTTTCAGTGTACTCTGAAAATAAATCACAGGACAAATAAGTAATTGGGCATAAAAAATAAAACATGAAATCTAAATTGTTTGACTCATTAAAAGTATCCACCCTTTGCAGATATAAAAGTATAACTGTGGCATTGTTTCTACCACAGAATTCAAATATTGTTCAGAAAGTTCTTCCCAACACTGTTGCAGAAGTTTCTACAAATGTGTTGCACTTCTAGGTTGCTTTGCTTTCATCCTTCTGTCCAGTTCACCCCAAATCAGCTAGATGGGGTTTAAGTCTGGAGATTTTGCTGGCCATTCCATGATTTGAAGCCTATCGACTTCTTTTCTTCAAAGGTAGCTCTGACAAAGCCTGGAGGTATGTTATGGGTCATTATCTTGCTGACCAACTAGGTGTATTGTAGAGGGTTCTGCATGGTGCTGCAAAATGCTGTAGTAGTAGTTTTGGTGGGCCCAAGCAAGCCTCTTTTTCTTATTTTGCTATCTTAGCAATGGCTTTCTTACAGCCACTCAACCTGTCAAACCTGCAGCTCAAAGTCTTCTCTTATCAGATGAAACTGAGATTTGTTTACGTTGATTAGTGTTAAGCTGTGCTTGAAGCTGTCCTGTGAGCCACCTGTCACGCAAACTATTGACTCTCAGAAACTTGTCTTCTGATACTGTTGTGGCATTGGATCTTCCAGACCTCCCCATGTCAGAGTTTACCTCAGTTTCCAAGTGCCCTTTGATGGTGTAGGAAACTGTATTCACTGACACCTTGGCTTTCTTTGCAATTTCACTAAAGAAAAGATCTACACTTTTAAGAGTTATAATGGTTTGTCTGTCTTCCTTTCTTAAAGTGGTTGTAAACCCTTACAAACCACTTTGACCTACAGGTAAGCCTAGATTAAGGCTTACCTGTAGGTCCAAGCAATATCTCCTAAACCTATATTGTTTAGGAGATATTTGGCCGAAAACGGGCACCGCTGTCTACGGCGCATGCGCCGTAGACAGCGGCGCGCAGGCACACTGAGCGCGGCATTCTCAGCGACGGAGCTGCCGCGCGTGTCGGCTCCCGTGCGCATGCGTGGGAGTGACGTCATTGCAGCTTCGCCGAATGACAGCGGCGGAGCTGCGAGACCCCACCATCAAGATGGATGCGGCGGACTACAGGGGACAGCGGCGACTTCGCTGGCTCCTGTGTCAGGTAAGTGACACATAATGGACTACTATGCGATGCATAGTAGTCCATTATGCTTTGCCTTTGCAGGGAATGAAAGAGGAAGTAAACTCATCAGGGTTTACTTCCTCTTTAATTTTCTGTTTCTCGCTATTTTGAGAGCAATATACTGCAGTTATATACTTGCTGCAGTACATTACTGTCCAAATATTGCTTAATGCAGGCCATACATGGGTTGAATTGTGAACTTATTTTCTTTCAAAAATCATAAATTTTGGACATTTCGATCCGATGGTGCCACCATTGATTTCAAAATTCAACCAACCAAGCCTTCAATTTCACCTCATATTGCTACTTCTTTTCTTTACAGGTCACGGCTCATGTGCATTTAATTTTCGACTATATTTCTCACATGATTTTCCCATCATTGATTACAAATTAGTTAATTTTTAACATCACTCAAATTCGATGATCACACAAAAATTGGCTGTTGCTGCGGCCCACTAATAGTACGAAATTCAAATGAAAATTTGTACTTGCCGCTTTTAATTTTCTTACATTCCTTGAAAAGGCCCTTTTGTATATTTTTGAAATGTATATTATTTTCCCACCTTATTCACTTATTTTCCAGTTATTCACTGGACTTGAGCTGTTTAAATTTCAATAAAAACTGGAAAATATGTATTCTAAAACTGTTGTCAAAATACAGTTTTTATTTTTTATGCATGCTTTTCAAACACACAAACATGTTAGTGAGACGCATTTTGCAAATATATTATTATCTGTATATTCATCCATTATCAGTTTCCTGTATGTCAGGCACCACATTGAGCAATACCAATAAAAGCATTTTATAACAATTGGTCAACCCTATACTGACAAAGATAATCTTGAAATGTCCTTTTATAGTCAGTCAACTAGACAGTTTCCAAAAACAAACTTACTGACTAATAAATGAGAAAAAAATGACTTATATTCTTAGATCATAAGTACTGCCTGTGTTGTTCTTTCTACAAAAAGTAAAAACTTCTATTTTGGTCGAGGCCCAAATGACAAGAAAAAAATCAAACTTGTGGGTTCTATTACATTTTTTTTGCTTTGTTTTTTTAACAAAGCATGTTTAGTACTATAATATTGCATCAGACATCTCATACTGGTAACACTTTTATTTACTGGAGGGCATATTGTGGTATAATAATGGGTTCTAAGAACAGATATACAATATATTGTTATCACATACAGTATATACTGGAGTGGTTACACTTACATTGAGGTTGTTTGGATATAAACTTTTTTCTTTTTTTTTAAATGCATTGAGCAATATAAACGGTAGATAAACATAATGCAAGCACCGTATTTGTAGATGTATATTCTTACATGTTGCAATCAGAAATATTTAGCTGAAATTTTTTTTTAATGTTAGGACAATTTAAAAAGGTTTTGGTGTAAAAAAGAAATAAATACATGGAAAAAAATGGTCCAACTCCATTATAATTTCACCTGAATATATGTAATTGATGTCAGTTTTTTGTTGCACTTCCTAAATAACTACCAATAAATCCTTAAATAAGAATATGTGATTAACTAAATATAGCAAGATACTGAGTGCACAAACAAATATTCATGTTCATGTTTCCTGACTGGGAATAGTGAAAAATATACAATAAGGAAATATATGTGTTCCCTAAATGGGAATGGTGAACAATTAACAATAAAGATAAAGTCCACACACTCAAAAGATGAATTGAATAAAAATAAAAATTCAAATGCACAAATATAATCCTCAGAGTCTTCTGCACAAAAAAGCACAACACACCACCAGTGCATAAAGGTTGAAAATGCAAGTGCTCTCCACCTCAATATCCTAGCCGCTTACCTCACGTTCTGACCCCTGTTTCCCCAGAAGGTCAGAAAAAGCAGGTTCCCTCTCTGGGATACAAACAAATCAGCTGGTCATGGATTCCTATTTGTTCCGTGCTGCCTCTGGTTGATTAGATGGATACCAGCCAGTACAAATTCCCTCAATGGGGTCTGGTGCACATGGGAATAGAAAAGGCAAAATCTAGTGCTCTCTGTATATCAAAACGGTTTATTTCCTCATTAAAACATTAAAACGTTACTCACAAACACAGCACTGAAGCAGTGCAGGCTCAGGATGTATAGCAACTAAAAGATGCTCACGGGATGACGCTGCCACTGCGACTCCTTTCCCCTATACTCGTTACGTCGAATGGGCTGCTACACCATCGTGACTTCTTCAGTAAGGACTAGAGACCAGCCAGTTCCCCCATATCTTGCTATAAAAATTGGAGTTTGTTAACAAAAATACCACCACCAGCAGTAAGCATGTTGGCAGCAGTTCCAAAAAAGGACTGTAGATTCCATACTTCACAAAACAAAGAAGCAGCCAGCTGACTCATCCAAGCCAACTACTGTATATTCTCAGATGGATAATAAATCTGACATTGAGGCAGAATATTGTTCGATCCTCTACAATTCTTCCATATTCTTTGCCCCAGGACAAGTTCATCTGAAGCCTACAATCGTGTTGATTTGGACCAGTAAGGTCCATAAAGACATGGATGAGCAAGTTTGAGGTGACCTCAACCCAGTAAAACACCTTTGGGATGAATTTGAGTGGAGACTGCAAGCCAGGCCTTCTCGTCTACATCAGTGCCTGGCCTCACAAATGTGCTTCTGGAAGAATGGTCAAATATTCCCATAGACACACTCCTAAACCTTGTGGACAGCCTTCCTAGAAGAGTTTAAGCTATTATAGCTGCAAAGGGCAGGCCAACTAAATAATAAACCCTATGGACTAAGACCGGGATGCCTTTACAGTTCATGTGCATGTAAAGGCAGGTATCCCAATACTTTTGGTAATATAGTGTACATATAGTACAGTATGTACATTGAGTGGGAAGTGGTTAAAGAAACAGTGGGGGAATTCAAGAAAATGAGTTACAACAATTTTTGCTAGTATGGCCCCTTCAAAATGGCTACCGTATTTATCGGCGTATAACATGTGGCGGCGTATAACACGCACCCTAAGTTTAGGAGGGAATTTTAAAGAAAAAAACTTTTAGGAGGGAAGTTTAAGGAAAAAAACGTACATTTAAATGCCCACCAATGCAGCCTTGTCAGTCATTTGCAGCCTTCCACTGCAGCCTTACATGTCATTAGCAGCCTTCCATTGCAGCCTTACATGTCATTAGCAGCCTTCCATTGCAGCCTTCCCAGTCATTTTCAGCCTTCCATTGCAGCCTTGTCAGTCATTTGCAGCCTTGTCAGTTTCTTTTGCAGGCTTTCCATTTAAAAATAGCACCGCCGAGATACAGAGCGGATGTCCAGTGTATCTCGGCGGCGCTCAGTAGCTCTCTGCCGTTCTTGCCTATTTTTGGCCGCACTCGGCCATTCTCGGCTGTTCTCGGCGGCTTTCGGTCGTCCTCGGCAGCTTCCGAAAGCTGCAGAGAACGGCCGTAAAATAGCCGAGAGCGGCCGAAAATAGCCGAGAATGGCCGAGTGCAGAAAAGGCAGAAGAGCTCGCAATCAGCGGGTGATCGGCGTATTACACGCACCCACGATTTTCACGATTTTAAGGGGAAAAAAGTGCGTGTTATACGCCGATAAATACGGTAATTTAGCAAAGTCTTGCAACAGTATTATAAAACCTTCCTATGTTGCTATGGCTCCAAAGTTTCTATGGCTTTGACAAAAAATAATTACTGCTAGTGTGCAGATATGGCGATAATTAAGACCAACTCTGAGTTGCCATACAGAGAGACACGAGTGCACAGAGTGGGTCATTTGGTGCAAAGATCTTCTTGGTTGCTATAAAGCAAGGCAGTCATCAGTGTCCTAGAAAGTGATGGCTCATCCTTTGCCCCAATTAGCTTCAGACTGTGAGATTCCCTAGCCAATAGCTGAAAGTAAAAAAAAAGGGTTGGGGATGCTGATTAATGTCTTTACCAAAGTATTAGAATGGCCATATTTAGACATTGATGCGATCTAGCTAGCTAACCATTTGTTAACTTTTAGCTATTGACTAGTGAATCACCTGGTCAGCAGCTGAATGGACCAAGGATGAATAGTCATGCTCACAAAGCCTTCATTCCTATGCTCCCTGTATCTTTTGGCTCATGGTTTTAATTCTTTAGTCTCACCTATTTCTGCTCAGAAAAGTATTAACTGTCTATTATTCATTCCTTTAGTGAATTGGTGATCACAATTCTTTACAGAATCTGAGCCAAGTATTACCTCTTGTTCTCCCAGACTTTATGAATTATGTTATCTTCATTTATATATAAAAACCTCTGCCGGCTTTTTTTTTCTGTACTACGTATTAAGAGATCCACTGCATTTAGATTCATAGCAGCACAGTCTTGAGGAATCAGTATCATCCTTGTCTATTTGTGCCACAATAAAGCTCCTTATTGTTTGTACACTGTACAGTGCAGATAAATGAGCACTTTGGCTAAGATCTGTAGACGTTTGCTTGCAGACATGACAAATAGCTCATTAGAACTCTGTGTCCTTCACGGTATTGATGGACACATTGGTTGTAAATGTTGGCATTTTCATTGAAAGTAGTTACTATCTCATTCTAGTTAGAACTGAACTGTTCTAGGTCAGATCCACTGTGATTTGTTGTGTTAGTAATTGTCTCTTTTCACACAGTACTGTTTTTCCTGCTTACATTGAGCAAGAGTGCTATACTGTATCTGACAATTTTAACTACTTGTTGACACTGGAAGTGCTACACACCCACACCGAAAAAAAACAAAAAACCTTTATTGACACACACAGATTATGTGTAGTACAATTTATCCTTGTTTTAACTACTTGTTGACACTGGAAGTGCTACACACCCACACCGAAAAAACAAAACAAAAAACCTTTATTGACACACACAGATTATGTGTAGTACAAATTGTACTACACATAATTTTTATTACTAGGTTTAGTAACACTTTAACTGCTTCCTGACCAGTGCACGCCAAAATATGTCGGCAGAATGTCAATGGTGGGCAAAAGGGCATACAGATATATCTCCTTTAAGCAGCCCGTCATGTTCTCTGTGACCGCGGGTCCCACGTACTTGATGTCCGCCGGGTACCCGCAATCGTGTCACGGAGGTAGAACGTGGAGATGCTTTTGTAAACAAAGCATTTTGCCATTCTGCCTAGTGAGAGGACAGAGATCACTGCTCCCTGTCATTGAGAGCAGTGATCACTGTCATGTGTGTTGCAGCCCCTCCCCCCAACAGTTAGAATCACTTAACCCTTTAGTAGTTAACCCCTTCACTGCCACTGTCATTTACACAGTAATCAATGCATTTTTATAGCACTGATCGCTGTATAAATGACAATGGTCCCAAAATTGTGTCAAAAATGTCCGATGTGTCTGCCATAATGTTGCAGTCCCGATAAAAATCGCAGATCGCCGCCATTACTAATAAAAAATGAATGATAAAAATGCCATAAAACTATCCCCTATTTTGTAGACACTATAACTTTTGCGCAAACCAATCAATAAATGCGCTTATTGCGATTTTTTTTTTACCAAAAATATGTAGAATAATACATATCGGCCTAAACTGAAGAAAAAAAAAATTTTATATATATTTTTGGGGGGTATTTATTATAGCAAAAAGTAAAAAATAATGCGTTTTTCTCAAAATTGACGCTCTTTTTTTTAAAACCCGCAATAAAACCGCAGAGTTGATGAAATACCACCAAAAGAAAGCTCTATTTGTGAGAAAAAAAGGATGTCAATTTGGGTACAACATTGCGCGACCGCACAATTATCAGTTAAAGCGATGCAGTGATGAATTGCTCTGGTCAGGAAGAGGTTAAATCCTTCCGTGGCTGAAGTGGTTAATGATTCCATTCCTATGCTCAGTTAGATCTCCATGCGCCTAGGATGAAAAAAGATTTTCAAAAATGTGCAAATCCTGTATATAGCTCTAGTTCAGTCCATAAATTTAGGATTATTGCCACTCCTAACCTGTTTTTCTCATAATAGTGCTTCAATGTGTATATTTATACAAAGGAGTCTTTAGCCTATTTAACTCAAGTAGAAGTAATTATTTTTGACACAACACTGCATTGGTTTCATTCTAATCACTGAATAATGCATTAAATAAGGACACAGCCTTAATAATATAATATCTATCTGCCACATAGCGGCATGTCTACTGATGCAGCAATTAGATTTTGCTGAGCAGTCTTGATTGGCTGAAAATATAACCTCCTGTCTTGTAGAATTTACACTGAGAGCAGTATTCGGCTGATTGCAATCAGTACAAACCATGTATTCTGTCTAAAATACTGACAAAACAAATATTATTAGGTCATTAATATACTTTGATGAGCAGTGCATTGAAAGTGCAAGGTCGTGCATTTAAATTACGGTTTAGAAAGCTCAAACACTTTTCAGTTATTAATGTTTAGATATATGAGTGAATGTAATGTGTTTTCGATAGGAAAAAACATACACAAGGCCAAGGTGCATTGGGCTAGAGTTAAGTGAACAGTCATTACACCCCTTGCACACTGGGGCCACGGTCACGTTTGTGGTAAAGCGCTTATTGTTACCGCTGTTTAAGCGGTGCTTTTTGGCCGCTAAAAACTCCGGCCGCTAAAAACTTTGGCCGGCTAAAAACTCCCATGTTACGTCACTTCCAAAATGCTTTTCAGCCCATTCATTGCAATAGGCAGGGCATTTTGGGAGCAGTAAATGCACTCCCAACCCCAAAGATGCTGCCTGCAGGACTTTTCGGAACGTCTCGCAAGCGAACCTCCTGAGTGTGAAAATTCACACTTGAATGGATGTGAGACGGTTTTCAGATGCTTAGCAGAGGCTATTTCCAGTGCTAAAGTGCCTGAAAACCACCCCAGTGTGAAAGGGGTCTATTGCTCAATTCACATCTATGCATGTTGCTTTTGAGCATTTCTGCAGTGCTCTTTTGCGGTGCTTCCTGCATTTGTGGACACGTCTCTTTTTAATTCACACTGTATATAGTTGGTTGCTACGGAGGGGGCTGGGAAGCTGGCCACTACTTCCTTAACAGCCGATGAGTCATCCACCATCAGCAGGCTTCCCTGCTGACAGCTGAATATATAAAAAAAAAAGAATAATTGCGGCAAAAAAAATTGTGAAAAAAAAGTGTTTCCCCTGAGGTCCATACCAGGCCCTTGGGTCTAATATTGACACTAAAATTCATACCAGACTTATCCGAGTATGCAGCCCGGCAGGTCAAGAAAAGGGAGGAGAAGAGCGAGCAGACCCCCTCCTGAATGATACCAGACCGCATGCCCTCAACAGGAAGGGGTGGATGCTTTGGGGCAGGGGGGCTTTGCACCCCCTCACCTCAAAGCACCTTGCCCCCATGTTGATGGGGACAAGGTCCTCTTCCTGACAACTCTTGCCCAACAGTTGTCGGGGTCTGTGGGCAGGGGACTTATCAGAATCTGGAAGCCCCCTTTAACAAAGGGGCCCCCAGATCCCGCCCCTCTATGTGAATGGGTACATTGTACTCCTACCTATTTACCAAAGAAAAGTAGTGTAGTGTGACAAAAGACAATAGACTTTTTTTTTGACAAGTCCTTTATTAAAATTGTCTTCTTTGCCGCTTCTTCCTCCAGTCTTCTCCTTATTCCTTCAGTCTTCTCCTTCTCCGGCTTCTTCTTCCGATCTTCTTTCCCCTGTGTTCTTTGTCCAGTGTTCTTCTTCCTCCACCGCCACTCCCACCGACAACCCTCCTCTAATGCTGCATCCTGCTGATCTGTCCGCGCCGATGTCAAGCATTTCTAAGAAATGCTTGACATTGGCATGGACAGATCAGCCGGAGAGTCGTTGGCGGGAGCGTCGGCAGAGGAAGAAGAACACCAGACAAAGAAAAAAGGAGAAAGAAGAAGAGCAGTAGAAGAGCGAGAATGAGAAGACCAGAGGAAGAAGCGGAAGAAGCCTGGAGATGGAAGAAGCTTCTTGTTACAGGGGGCTTCCAGATTCTTGTTAAAGGGGGCTGCCAGATTCTGATAAGCCCCCCACCTGTAGACCCTGACCACCACTGGGCAAGGGTTGTCGGGAAGAGGCCCTTGTCCCCATCAACATGGGAGCAAAGTGCTTTGGGGTGGGGGGGCAGAGCATCCACCCCCCCATGTTGAGGGCATGGGGTCTGGTATGGCTCATTCATCCCCTCCCTTTCCTGACCTGCCAGGCTGCATGATGGGATAAGGGTCTGGTATGGATTTTGGGGGGGATCCCACACCATTTAAAAAAAAAAATCTTGGCCTGGTGGGGGGGGGGGGGGGTTTCCCCCCTCCGAATCCATACTAGACCCAAACACCTGGTATGGACCATGCTGGTTTTTTTTCATAATTTTTTTTAGCCGGCAATTCTTTTTTTTAACATTCAGCGGTCACAGCGGGGATGACTCATTGGTTGTTAAGGACACCCATGCGATCCGATTCATCCAATAACACTGTGTTTTGCGACCCATTTTTTGGTGTACTGTTAACTTAATATTGCCACGCACAGTGGTTCACATGAACTGTGTGATTGTGATGTGGTGTGGGATAAGCACAGGCATCACTGCAAATCCTGCATTGCATCAGTGGGAACAAGGACTTCAAAGGCTTGGATGTGATGAACAGAAAGGGTTGAGCTAATCAGTGTAATTATGGCCTAGTAACTGCTTAATGGCTTGCTTTAATCAGTTGATCGCAGCACTACTCCTGCTGGTCATCATTGCAACAACAGTGAAGGAGTTTTCTATGTAGTGGATGGAAGATGAAAATCCCTATTTCATTGGTTATTTATGGGATGAGGTTTCTAAATTTTGCATTCTGGTTACCATGTTTTTAAAGCTCTAAACACACTTCCATGTAATATTGTCCCTAAACAATGGGGCAAAAAGACTGTGCACTTTGCAAAATGCAGTTGCATTCTGCAAGTGCAGTTGATCCAGAGTTTACTAAATGAGGTAAGGCTTCACTGTGCAAAAAATACGCAATGACATGCAAGAACAATAAAACAAAAATTGTGCACACGATTGGATAATAGAAGTCAGCATAGCTTCTGCTCATTTACTAAGCTCTGGAGCAACTGCTCTTGCACAGTGCAAATACACTTTGCACAGTATATTTGCCTTTAGTAAATCAACCCCAATAAGTCTTTATTTGACAATCCTTGAGCATATTTTTCCAGCCAGTGTCTGTTTTGGGTGACCATTTATTCAGGCCATGGGGCATGGCCAAGCAGGCATGATGCAGACACCCCCAGTTTATAGGCAATAATTTTCTAGTCTGTTAATTTGTTACACCCCTAAAACAGTGGTTCCCGAAGTTGGGAGTATTGCCCCTTAAGGCTGGTGGAAAGGTTCAAAGGTGGGAGGTGGGCGAGAATAGTGATGTGTGGTGGTTGTAGGGTGCTACATTGAGGTTGATTTTCCAAAGAAATAGAACATTAGGAGCATCAGAACCAAGTAAAAATAAAAATAAAATTTAAACAAATCATATGGGGCCTTGGAGGCAAGGTGTGTGAGCTCACAAGTTTTTGGGAACTACTGCCTTAGATGATCCGCTGACTCCAGTGTTTGCAGGTGGTCCATAGAAACTAGCTTTACTAGATACCTCCTCTGATATGTAATGTCTATAGGCAGTTAGGCACCTTAGAATTAACTGTCTTAACCAGACTGGGAACCTACTGCATATTCTGTGGTCTTGCAAAAAACCTGACTAGTTTATGGCGTGGAAAACATTTCAGGTTATATCCGAAACCTAGAAATTTACACTTTTTCTGGTTAATTGCTACACTGTTGTTTTCTTATTGGTGGCAAGACTCACCATAACTAGACTGGCTTTTGACAATATGTGGAAACCCTGGCCTGACTGCACTGTTGATTGTATTATTGTCTTATTAGACTATTCAGTTTCGGATCCTGTTTCGGTTCTTCTCTTATCCAACTTGTGTTGCTATTATTGTTATATTTCACATGTATCTTCTTGATGAAGATAAGGAGAGGTCTGAAAACAAACTTTTAATTCTTTTTCGTGTGCTTTCAGCTAAAAATCTGCAACTTTTTACAGTTTTGAAGAATCTTTTTAAGTTTCTTTAGGCAAGAAATAATAGGAATATTAACATAATTGCCCAATACAGGAATGTTGTTGCCAAGAAACTGAAAAACTCCACCAATGGACTATGATAACAGTTATTGCTATTACCATATATCCTCATCTTTTATTTTTTATGTTGTTTATAACAATTGAGTCAGTAAAAACAGGATTTTATTGCTTTTATCCCCAGATTTGTCATTGTGAAGTCTCTGTAGAGAATAAAAAGCCTGCAGCTTGCTGTCCTCCCACTCCCCTGTACTATTTTCAGACTCACTTGATCATGAAAAATAATTTCACACACTTTTAATATGAAAAAGTATTGTGAAGAGTTTGATTCCTTTTGACAGTTATAATAACGTGGTGAAAGCTGAGGAACCATTGTATTTGTTGTATTGGTTATTTCATCTTTATTTTTAAAATGATACATAGACTGTTATAAAAACAATGTTAGTCTCTCTCATTTGCCCACCGCAGTTCTCCTATGCCACAATGTAACCTTGTTGCGTAGCTTTTAGGTGGCTTGTTTGCATTGTGATATTTTGTACATCCTGTGTGGTGCTTGTAGGGTGCTACATTGAGGTTGATTTACTACAGGAATAACTGCTGTTCACTTAGCTTTGTAAAAAAGGCAAATCTGCTTTTGCATTTGCTTCATTCATTCAGTTCTGGGCAAGAAAAAATACATGATTAGGTATTCAGCTTCACCTTAATGCTGAGCTAGGAAAGCATTCACTTAGTTAAAGTGGTTCCAAAGTCCAAACATTGTTTACCTTATTGCATTCCTTGCATTAAAGTAAAAAATGTTTAGGTAAAAGTATATACCCCCCTAATACCTGAGTCCCCACGCAATCCAGTCCCCACGCAATCCCCACGCACATCTACAGCAGCTCTTTCCTTCCATTTTCTGGTCTCACAGATTTTGCTGAGGCAGTGGGAGCCATTAGCTACTGCTGCTACCAGTCAAGTCCTGTGACTAAGGAGTGGGGGCAGGGCTCTGTCTGTGTCTATGGACAAAAGCAGCACGGCTTGTGATTGAGCCTGCAGGTTTGCGAATGGCTTCCTATGATAGTCCATTGAATAGAGGAGGAGCCAGCAGCACTGGCTGGGGACCCTAGAAGAAGGGGTTTGGGGCTGCTCTCTGCAATTCCTTTGCACACAGCAGGTAAGTGTAATAAACCTGTTTGTTTTTTTGTTTTTTTAAATTGCTTTTACAATCACTTTAACCTCCCTGGCGGTATGATTCATTCTGGTTTTAGGTGCTGAAAGCGGTACAATTATTTTGCATGGAAATTTGGCGTTTTATATTGTAGTCCTGTAATTCTTAGGAATAACTCTCTTAACCACTTTCAGACCGGACCATTTTGCTGGTAAATGACCAGAGGTCTTTTTACAATTTGGCACTGCGCTGCTTTAACTGGTAATTGCGCGGTCATGCAATGTTGTACCCAAACAAAATTTGCGTCCTTTTCTTCCCACAAATAGAGCTTTCTTTTGATGGTATTTGATTGCCTCTGCGATTTTTATTTTTTGCGATATAAACGTAAAAAGACCGAAAATTTTGAAAAAAAATGATATTTTCTACTTTTTGTTATTAGAAAAATCCAATAAACTCAATTTTAGTCATACATTTAGGCCAAAATGTATTCAGCCACATGTCTTTGGTAAAAAAAAAGTCAATAATTGTATATTTATTGGTTTTCGCAAAAGTTGTCACATCTACAAACTAAGGTACGTTTTCTGGAATTTACGCAGCTTTTAGTTTACGACTGCCTATCTCATTTCTTGAGGTGCTAAAATGGCAGGGCAGTACAAAACCCCCCCAAATGACCCCATTTTGGAAAGTAGACACCCTAAGGAAATTGATAAGTGGCATGTTGAGCCCATTGAATATTTTATTTTTTTGCCTCAAGCGATTGAATAATGACAAAAAAAATTTTTTTTTTTTTTTTTACACAAAGTTGTCACTAAATGATATATTGCTCACACATGCTATGGGCATATGTGAAATGACACACCAAAATAAATTCTGCTGCTTCTCCTGAGTACGGGGATACCACATATGTGGGACTTTTTGGGAGCCTAGCCGCGTAAAACCAAGCACCGCCTTCAGGCTTTCTAAGGGTGTACATTTTTGATTTCACTTCTCACTACCTATTACAGTTTTGAAGGCCATAAAATGCCAAGATGGCACAAAACCCCCACAAATGACCCCATTTTAGAAAGTAGATACCCCAAGCTATTTGCTGAGAGGCATTTTGAGTCCATGGAATATTTTATATTTTGCCACAAGTTGCGGGAAAATTACAAACTTTTTTTTTTTTTTCACAAAGTTGTCACTAAATGATATATTGCTCACGCATGCCATGGGCATATGTGAAATGACACCCCAAAATAAATTCTGCTGCTTCTCCTGAGTACGGGGATACCACATATGTGGGACTTTTTGGGAGCCTAGCCGCGTACGGGGCCCCGAAAACCAAGCACCGCCTTCAGGCTTTCTAAGGGCGTTACAGTTTTGAAGGCCATAAAATGCCAAGATGGCACAAACCCCCCCCCCCCAAATGACCCCATTTTGGAAAGTAGACACCCCTAAATTTAGGGGTACACTAGTGAGACTAGGTAATAAATGGCGGGTGCCCTGAAACTATAAAAAAATAACTAACCAACTAGCGTCACCTGTAACAGTTATATGGTGATCACTGGTGAAAGGGTTAACTAGGGGGCAATCAGGGGGCTTTATGCGGTAGTATATGGGGGTCCCTGGCGCTATAAAAAGCTGCAGCAAACCTAAATACCTACCTGCCTAACTAGCGTCACCTGTGACACTAAGGCCGCGTACACACGCGGGGACTGTTCGCTCAACTTTGTCCGTCAAACAGTTTCAGCAAACAGTCCGCTCAAAATTAGCATGGACGGACTTGCCCACACACGACGAACGAACAGTTTGCTGAAACCGTGCGTGATGACGTGAACGGCACGTACGACGGGACGGAAAATACGACGTCCTATACACTGCATTACAACTTTCGGCGTGTAAATCCTTTCTGAGCATGCGCGGAACTTAGTTTGACGAACAAGCCTACACACGAGGGGACTGTTCGCTGAAACCAAGTTTCAGCGGACAGTTTTTCGGAATTTCCGAAAAACTTTGTTCAGCAGACTGTTCGCTGAAACTGTCCGCTGAAAGCCCACACACGAGCGGACTGTCCGCCGAAACACTGTTCAGCGGACAAAGTTGGGCGAACAGTCCCCGCGTGTGTACGCGGCCTAATACAGCGATCAGAAAAACGATCGCTTATTAGACTGGGTTCACACTGGAGCGATGCGGGAACGCCACGAATCCGCGGCGGGTTCCCGCATCACATGCCTCCCGGCGGCAGTTCACACTGCCCTATGCGAACTGCTGGGAGTGTCAGTGAAATGTTAATGACACCCCCAGATCAGTTCGCATATCGCAGTGCGATCTGCAAACTCGGATAGCATGGTGTGATCAACCATGCGATCCGATTCTGCTGCGGACCAAAAAAAGGGTCCCGTGCGAGTTTGCGGTGGGTGCGGCGGGTGCGACACGAATTCAGCCATACTATCTGTATGGCTGAACTCGAATCGCACAGAGATCGGATGTGATTTGCACTGCAGTGCGGTGCGAATCACATCCGTTCTCATAAACCGCTGCAATGTGAACCCAGCCTTAGTGACACTGGCGACGGGGGGTGATCACGGGGTTAAACCTTTATTGGGGGGGTTAGGGGGGTACCTTAGAACTAAAGGGGGCTAACCCTAACTGCCCTAACAGTTATTACAGTCACAAATGACACCCGCCGGGTGATCAGGGGGTTAAACCTTTATTAGGTAATAAATGGCGGGTGCCCTGAAACTATAAAAAAATAACTAACCAACCAGCGTCACCTGTAACAGTTATATGGTGATCACTGGTGAAAGGGTTAACTAGGGGGCAATCAGGGGGCTTTATGCGGTAGTATATGGGGGTCCCTGGCGCTATAAAAAGCTGCGGCGAACCTAAATACCTACCTGCCTAACTAGCGTCACCTGTGACACTAATACAGCGATCAGAAAAACGATCGCTTATTAGGCTGGGTTCACACTGGAGCGATGCGGGAACGCCACGAATCCGCGGCGGGTTCCCGCATCGCATGCCTCCCGGCGGCAGTTCACACTGCCCTATGCGAACTGCTGGGAGTGTCAGTGAAATGTTAATGACACCCCCAGATCAGTTCGCATATCGCAGTGCGATCTGCAAACTCGGATCGCATGGTGTGAACACCCATGCGATCCGATTCTGCTGCGGGCCAAAAAAAGGGTCCCGTGCGAATTTGCGGCGGGTGCGATGCGAATTCAGCCATACTATCTGTATGGCTGAACTCGAATCGCACAGAGATCGGATGTGATTTGCACTGCAGTGCGGTGCGAATCACATTCGTTCTCATAAACCGCTGCAATGTGAACCCAGCCTTAGTGACACTGGCGACGGGGGGTGATCACGGGGTTAAACCTTTATTGGGGGGGTTAGGGGGGTACATTAGAACTAAAGGGGGGCTAACCCTAACTGCCCTAACAGTTATTACAGTCACAAATGACACCAATGCAAAAAAAAAAATGACATTGGTGTCACTGTGACTGGGGGGCAGGGGTAATTGGGGGGGTGATCGGGGGGGTGTGAGTGTGCCTGGCATGTTCTACTGTGTAGTGTCGTGTTGGTGCAACTCACCGATCCTCTCTCCTCGGTGTCGGAACGAAAAATACCGACACGGAGGAGAGATTACATTACTTCCTCTCCTGTGTTTACATTACAGGAGAGGAAGTGATGTCACGGAGCATTTTCATTCGTCGGGAGCGATCGCGAGGGGGTGGCCATGAATGAATGGCCGTCCCCTCGTCCGGGATCGCTCCCGAACAAATACCGACCGCCGCAGACACCGGGCGGGGGCCCGATCGGGCCCCCGACCCGCGGGCAGGCAAGGACGTACATGTAAGCCCTTATGCCTGCCCGTGCCATTCTGTCGACGTACATCGTTGTGCGGCGGTCGGGAAGTGGTTAAATCTGTTCAAACCAGAGTCTAGCAGACATCCTGGGTATGATAATATAATAAATCATAATAAAAATTATTCAATAATGTAATCAAATCCTAAAACACTGAAAAAGGGACACTTTCTGGTTTCTATGGACAATCTCCAAATTCCAGGCAGAAAAAACAGTATTTATAATATAAAAGTGCATGCAGGGCACTGCACAGACCACTAGGGACAAAGGGGGTGTGTAATTTGTTTATACAGTACTGTAATCTGTAAGATTACAGTACTGTGTGTGTTTTTACTTTTTTGAACTTGGCGCCGATCTCCGCTCCTGTGCGCCGTAACGTCGCAGGGAACGGAGCTCGGCGGCATTCGGCACTGTGTGAATCGAGCGGAGGACAGCTCTATCACACAGTGCGGAGGACATCGCTGGATCCAGGGGACAAGGTAAGTGACTTCTCCGTGTCCTCCCTGTATCCAGCGATGCGATCCCGAGCCAGACTCTGGATTACCGCCAGGGAGGTTAAGTGAACTGTTTTCACTTTTTTATTAAATTAACTCCATAAGGTCTAAAAAAAAAAAAATACATGTGTAAGAGGTTCTAAATCTCAGTTTTTAACCTCCTTGGCGGTATGATCATGTCAGATTTTTGATGCTCAAAGCGGTACATTGTTTTGCATAGAAATTTGGTGTTTTTTATTGTAGGCCTGTAATTCTTAGAGTATGATAAAGTTTGAAACACTAAATTATAAATTATGATATCATAAATAACTATAAATACTTATGACAAATATAATATAATAATAAAATGTATTAAATAATACAATCAAATCAAAAAACATTGAAATTTGCTCAGTTGCAGAATTGTCGCTGTTGTCCCTTTCAGTGTCTGATGTCGAACTTCACCACAGATCACTATCGATCAATTTTGCAAGTGTTCTAATTTACTGTCGCTGTTTTCTAGCTGGTCTAAAACCACTTTTGACCTAAAGGGACACTTTTTGGTTGCCATGGATAATTTCAAGTTTTCAGACAGAAAGGACATTATATATAATATAAAACTGCAGGCAGGGCACTGGACAAATCACTAGGGACAAAAGGGATGTGAAATGATTTGATACAGTAATATAATCTGTAGGATTACAGTGTACTGTATGTGTTCTGTGTTTTTTACTTTTTGAAATTCCTGCCAGCTCCGTCCCCATGCATTGCGACACTTGCAGGGAACGGAGCCTGGAACACAGAGCATGGGGCGGAGGTCACAGCCTGCACACACAGTGAGAGGACATCGTAGGATCCTGGGAATAAGGTAAGTAACTTGTTAACCAAGTAAGGACTTTATATATATATATATATATATATATATATATTTTTTTTTTAAATATAAGGTTTTATTAATTTCCAACTCAGGAAAGTAATACCAACAGTACTGCAATTACAAGGATAAGGTGCACGTGACAGACATCTGTTAAAACTGTGACGTTAAACATTAGCAGGAAAATATATACCATAATTCATTCACCAGTGTGCACCGAACATAATTGATGCATACATTGTGGTCCTGGCTATGTGCGACAGGCTCTCCGGGGCTGGAATTTCTTCCCAATATACCATTTTCCTCTACTCACTACTGACCTAGGGGAATGGGGGGGTAAGTTAGCGTGAATAAAGGGGGTGGGGAAAGTGGGGGGGGAGTCGGGATAGAGGGAAGGTGGAGCGAAATGTGGGGGGGGGGTGTAGCAACAGCAGCAGCCACAGCAGCCGGGGCGAGGGTGTACCCTTCATGGTCCACCAAAGTTCTAGTCAGGAGTGCAAAAGAGAGTTTCCCTCTGCTGAATAGATAAAGACATTCCAGCCGGCCCATGTCTTTAAGTAATTTTCGTGTTTGTGTTGTGCCGTGAGGACTAAGTCCTCCAGTTTACGAATTTCCTCCACTCTACGAAGCCAGTCTGCCACCGTCGGAGGGCACTGCTGCTTCCATCGGATAGGGATGCATGCTTTTGCTGCATTTAATAGATGACGAGTCAACGATTTTTTGTATCTCTTCATCGGCATTGTAGACAGGTGAAGGAGAAAAAAGGCCGCATTGTCAGGGATTGCATAGTCTGTGAACAACTACGTGATACGTCGAACCTCCATCCAGAAATTGCTTAGTTTAGGGCAGGACCAAAAGATGTGTAAAAGCGAACCCTCCCCCACCGTGCAGTGCCAGCAGCGGTCTGAGGTGTTGGGAAAGCATTTATGCGCGTTAAGTAGAGCATGCATTTTTGAGAGAAGCCTTGTGGCCATATCAGGATCCAAGCAGAGGTCCTCAAAGGGCAGCGGTTGCCTATCAAAATGACCAGGCTTCAGCAGGGAATGTAGGAAGTGGTGTAATTGTGCGGCGTTCCAAAGGGGAAGCCGAAATTCGTCAGTGGGGTCTATTAACTCTGTTAGTGAGGACCATCGCCCATTTCGTCTAAACTTGGCTGCATAGTCACAACCCGAGCTCCGCAGTATGTCAAAACTTGTGGGAGGGAGTCCGGGCGTAAAGTCTGGGTGACCTAAGATCGGGCAAAGAGGTGATATGTGCGAGGTGAGGGAGAATTGCACCGACACCCTTCTAATCTGATGTAGGGTGTTCCCTATTAGGGGGTGCGCTTGTAGCTCCTTGGGGAGGGAGTCATAGCACCATCGTGCGCCTTTCAGTGCAACCGCTGTTTGGGCTTATTCCACCTGCACCCACAGTTTCGATGTTGCATTATGCCTCCAGTCTAAGATACAGCCCAAATGTGCGGCCAAGTAATATTTTCTCACGTCAGGTAGCACCAAACCATTGTGTTGTTTTGGTAAGGAGATAATGGTTCTTTTTATACGTGGGGTTTTATTGGCCCAAACGAATCTGGTAAACAACGCATGCAATTGCTTAAAAAAGGAGGGTGGGACATGGATAGGGAGGGCCTGAATCAGGTAGAGGAATTTAGGTAATATGCACATTTTAAGGAGATTGCACCTGCCAAACCAAGAGTGTAGACCCGCACTCCATTTTTCAAGGAGGGTCCGGACCCTTGCCAAGGCGGGAGGGAAGTTCAGTTTGAAGGTGCGAGTAATGTCCGTAGGGACCTGGGTACCAAGATATGGGAGCGCCTCACGCATCCACTTAAAGGGGTAGCACGGTTGCAAGGATTCCACGACCTGAGTGGTCATGGCTAGCCCCATGGCTGTCGATTTAGAGAAGTTTATCTTCCGGTTGGACAGTGCGCCGTACGTATCTAATTCCTTAAGGAGGTTTGGTAGGGATATCCTTGGGCTTGACAGGGTGAATAGTAAATCATCCGCATATGCTGTGATCTTACAATCAACGTCGCCGACTTTAAATCCCTGTATGTCTGGGTTCTGTCTTATTTTGCACAGGAAGGGTTCGAGAGAGAGCGCGAAGAGGAGGGGTGATAGGGTTCACCCCTGCCTGGTGCCGTTAAAAATGGGAAAGGGCAACGAAAGGAGTCTGTTTGCTTTCACTTGTGCCGTAGGGTTAAAATATAGCTTACTTATCCAGCCCAGCATCATATCGCCTAGACCAATATTGCGGAGGACCACAAAAATAAAGTTCCAATTAACTCTGTCAAACGCTTTTTCAGCGTCAGTGCTCAGGAAAACACAAGGGGTATTCCTGGCGTTCGCTATGTGTAGTAAATTGAGAACTTTAATTGAGTTGTCCCTGGCCTCCCTGTTAGGGATGAAGCCCACCTGGTCAGGGTGGACCAGAGATGGTAGGTGCTGTGCAAGACGGTCGCTAGTACCTTAGAAAACAGTTTAAGGTCCACATTAAGCAGCGATATGGGTCTGTAGCTCCCACATATCGTAGGGTCCTTGCCTTCCTTAGGGATCAGGGAAACATGTGCTTTCAGCATCTCTCTGGGGATAGGTGTTTTGCTGCCAATGGCATTGAAAAAGGTCAGCATGCGGGGCCTAGGGTCTGGTAAAAGGTTTTGTAGTATTGGATGGTAAAACCATCCGGGCCTGGAACTTTGCCTGGTTTCATGTGCTTAACAGCAGTCTGAAGCTCCCCTGCTGTAATGGGTGATTTCAAAGCGGTTCTTATTTCTGTGGGGAGCGAGGGCATCTGGGAGGACTCTATGTATTCCTCCATGCACGTCTCAGGTGGTGACACAGTGGGCAGGTGGTATAGCTTAGCGTAAAAGTCCCTAAACACATCTGAGATATGGTCTGGCATAGCAACCCTTTGGCCGTTCGCGTCTATGATGTGAGGAATGTATGATGTTTGTTTTTGTTCCCGCACCGTGTTAGCTAACGTCTTCCCGCACTTGTCCCCGACTCATATATAATCTGCCGACATTTCTGTATCACTGCCTTAGCCCTGTACTGCAATAGGTCCACTATCTGCCTATGTACCAGGCCAAGTTCAAGCTGTTTGGGAGGGGGCGTGCTTATGGCGAGCTTCCAGGGAAGAAAGGGTAGAGAGAAGTTTTGTTAGTTGTTCCGAGCGCTCCCTCTTAACCCGGGCTCCATGACTGATAAGCAGCCCTTTGATCACTGCCTTGTGCGCTTCCTACAAGGATCCAGGATCACAATCCTGAGTATCATTTTCTTGGAAGTAAAGAGGCAAAGCCCGTTTCTCGTCCGCCAGGATTTCTGGGGTCTGGAGGAGTCTCTCGTTCAAGTGCCAAAACCTTGAGCGGGGTGCCGAACGTTCAGTCTATGCGTATTCTAGAGTGACCGGGGCATGGTCGGACCATGTGATGTTCCCTATGTCAACACTCACAACCAAACGTAGTTGGTTATGTGGTATCAGGAAGTAGTCTATCCTGGAGTAAAGTTTGTGCGTGTGCGAATAAAAAGTATAGTCACGCTCGCCCGAATGTAACAGGCGCCAAGCGTCTATAAGCTGCGCCTTGTGGATTGAAGCGAAAACACGTTTTCCATGCGACGGGGGAAGGTAAGAGCGCCCCGAGGATTTGTCCAACGAGGGTATTAGAGGTACATTAAAATCTCCCTCTAGTATCAGTTGGCCCGACGTAAACGCAGTCAGTTTCTGCAAAGTTCGTTCAATAAAGAAGCATTGACGCTCGTTAGGTGCGTAAACGGAGGCAAGAATCACCGGTGTCATACCCACCGTACATTTGAGAAACAGATAACGACCCTGCGGGTCTCCCATTACTGCTTAGCATTGCCAATGAACCCTGCTGGATAGCAAGATGGAGACACCCTTGGTCTTGGCAACCGGGTTCGTAGAGTGGTAAACCAACAGGTAGAATCTATTTTTAAGGAGGGGATATTTGTCATTACTTAAAGTGTGTTTCCTGAATATAAAGCAATATATATACCTTGGCATTCAGGGTCAGAATTTTTGAAGGGTCCATCGCATTGGCCGCCGGGGTGGTAGGGGAGAGAGAAGCGGGGGTGTGTGGGGCAGGGGTGGGAGGAGGGAAGGTGGGGGTGGGGCATTAGAGAGGGGTGGGGAGGGAACGGTAGTAGGGAGTAGCCTACCCAAATACAATGGTATATGGTCCGGTATGCAGTGTAAAGGGTAGGTACGTGTATCTCTAACTAAGGAGTCAAGTGAAAACTTGTAGGACACTAAACCCCCCGATCACCCGGGTGGTTGTGTCAGCCTAATTGGGGGTGGTCTGGATTTCAAACTAACTAAGGAAGGAGGTCAAACTAACTAAGGAAGGAGGTCCCGGCCCACCCCTCCCCCGACCATCTGTCTAATGAAAAAGAAACGCTATCTAGCAATATATGCATTAACCACAACATCCTCACATAAGCTGGTAGCAACAAACACTAATATCAGAGCAATATTGTCAGGGCGATCCCACTGCTCCATATGGAACCGTGGCAGATCCCTAGTTACAGGCTCAGCAATGGCACAAGCCGCAAAAAGAAAACAAAGAACCAAAAAACTGAGAATAACAATATCAACGTTAGGAGCATTAACTTTCCCGCACCCCCCTGATCAGCCATAGTCATAACAGGTGTATTCTCCAGTGGGCCCATGCAAAGTCACTGATGAGATGGGAGGGAATGTGTGGTAACCTGCACCTCCGGTCTCTGCCATTTAGTCTGGTGGGTGTCTGTGTCCCACTCCACTGCGCGGATCAATAATACCCGCCAGGCCGCCACTGTGACTGTTGCAATGGCACGAGGGAGGGTATTCCCCCCCCCCTGAAATAATACCTCTCAGTGAAAACCGGGCCGCCCTCCCACCCAAGTTCAGGAGCATCCAGTGCAGGCACCATTGCGACCACCGTGCTATCCCTGCAAGTCACTAGGCACCTCCAAGACCAGAGTAAGCAGCAGTGTCCAGCATAGTTCAGCGTCCTGCGGTGTGGGGGGAGAACCCATCTCCGGATGTATAAATCCCTCCTGGGTTAATAGGGCCGCCCAAGAGAGCAGAGCACCGCCATGTAAACCTCCCATATTCAGGCCGCACAGGAGAACAACTAGGTGTGCAACCGGGGTACTGCCTGGGTAAGTAGTGTAGAAGAGGAATGGGCTACCCCACCCCCCCAGGGCCCCCCGCAGAGACAGCCCCCCCAAAGTCAGTAACAACTCACCGCTATCAGATTGCAGCAGGGGGAGAAAACAGTCACCATCTCCAGCACCATGCGGGGTCATGCTAAGTCAGGTTTCCTTTCTCTGGTCTGCGGCAGTCTCGCGGGTAGCTAAGCTGTATTTCCAGTGGGGTGGACTCAGCACTGCCAGAGCCGTTCTTGGTGGGGGCGCAGGCAGCATCAAGATCCTCTTTGCGGTTGTCTTCCCCCAGTGCTGAAGGCATAGAGGCCGTAGTGCCATGTGTCCGGGGCACAACAAGCTTAATTGGGCAAAGGAAGGTTGGGTTGATCACTGAGCGGGGGCGGCCCAGGTCGCTGTGAGGTTAGGCTTCAACCCTCCCCCCGGGCGACGCTTCTCTGGGACGTCTGCTGTTCCGCGGTGGCCTGGGGGGCAGGCTCCCATTCAACACCGTCCCCAGCTCCTCGGTAGGTAAGCCAACCAGTCCAGTACCGGTATGGGTGCTGTGCCCAGGAAGGTGAAAAGGGCGGGCAAGGCTTCCGGGGATCGAAGTGTGAAGGAACGCTGCTCCCTCCCGAAGGTGACTGACAGGGGGAATCCCCATCGGTATGTGACATTCTTCCTCCTCGCCAGGTCTAGAAGCAGTTTCAGAAGCGCCCGTCTCTGAAGCGTAGCCCTTGATATGTATGGGAGGATAATAAGAGGGGCACCATCCAGCTCCAAGTCACGCACGTCCCAGACCTTGGGGGCAATGATGTCTTTGTGGGCATAATGGTGGAGCCGGCAAATAACATCCTGAGGCTGGCCCGGGTCGTCCGATCTAGGGCGTATCGCTCGGTGGATGCGGTCAAACTCCAGACGACCCTGTAGGTGGTCTCCGGCCACCCTGCGGAAGACATCCGCCACTGTGTCCGCTAGGTCCGCCGGGCTCGTGGCCTCTGGGAGGCCCCGGAGCCGCAGATTGCTCCTGCGGCTCCTGTCCTCCATTTCTTCCATGTGAAGTTGTAGCTCCACTGCCCTCCCGGTATGCGAGTCCTGGTGCACCCCGAGTGCTGCCACTCGGTTGTCCAAGGCCGTCAAGGATGTTTCCCCCGCCCCCACCCTACAGGAGAGGGATTGCACCTCCTGCTTAACCTTCTGCATTTCCTTGCGGTGCACCACCTCCACTCTCCCCATCAGAGCCTCGATATCCGCTTTCGTTGGTAGGGCTTTAAAGATGGTTTTCAGCTCGTCAGTTGGGCAGGATGACGGGATCAGTGCCGACCTACCCGGGCTAGGTGAGAAAGCAGCCAGGAAAGGTCTCTGAATCTTGCGATCCCACAGGGGAGGGCGGCCTAGAGACATTGCCCTGTCCTGCCACGTGGGTGGCACACTGCTCCGCCATGTTGGAATCAGGGGTGCCCGGCAGGCTCCGCTGAAATAGTCTATGGATAGCACCGGGCGAGGCTGTGGCAGGGCTCCCTGAGTGAGCCCCTCTGCGCCTCCTGGATGTGTGCTTCTTGCTGGAGAGCATACTGCGGTCTAAGGAGCAAAAATGGTCAGAAGGGATAGGGTTCGGCCGGGAGCTCCGCTCAAACATGACCGTCCTCAGCCATGTCCAGGCCATGCCCCAAGGACTTTAAAATTGTAGCTGTTGAATAAATAAACTACTAAAGACACATTGACTTGAATTGAATAAGGCCGCAGTTTTATTTATAGGCTTAATAGCAACTTATATATTTTTATAATATATAGCATATATAAATAACTGAATTTATTCAACAATACAATACTTATGAATAATAATAATAAATTGAAAATATTAACCTAGCTATCCAAGCTCAGGTTATAAACACATACAATATCAATCCACATACAATATCAATCTATTCTCATAAGAGAGAGACACACTGCCTCATAAACTAACTGCGACAGGGAGAGGGGAGTGGGACGATCTTCTTCTGTTTGGTAGCGTCGTCTGCACTTTTTTCAGTTACTCCAGTAGCTTTTATATCCTCTTGCACGAGCTGATATCGTTTATATTTAATTAAGTATTTATAACAAACCAATAAGGTAATTAAAAATTTCTAACCTATCAAATTCATTTTTTATGCCTTACTCATCCCCATGGGTGGTTGGGTGGTTGTGGCAGTTTTTCCCACTTTTCATTCCCTGGATCCTGCAATGCAATCCCAGGTGTGGCTCAGGGTTACTGCTTTTGACAGTGAAAATAAACCACAAGCCACACTCGGGAATACCGCTAGGAAGGTTAAAAATATGGTTTCTTAACCACTTCCTGACGAGCCGCCGCAGTTGTACTGTAGCAGGTTTGCTTCCCTGGGCAAAACGAAGTTACCTTACATTGCTTCGCCTTTTGGCCACTAGGGGCACATGCAAACTCGCCGCTGGAGCTGATGTGAGTGCCCAGCCAGCACGGCGACCGCCGCGCACTCGCGATCGCTCATGGCAGAGCGGGAATCGGGATCTGTGTGTAAACACAGATCCCAGTCCTCTCAGGGGAGAGGAGACAGATTGTGTGTTCATATTATGTATGAACACCAATCTCTGTCTCTTCCTAGTCAGTCCCACTCCCGCCACAGTTAGAACACACACTAGGGAACACATTTAACCCCTTGATCGCCCCCTAGTGTTAACCCTTTCCCTGTCTGTGACATTTATACAGTAATTAGTGCATTTTTGTAGCACTGAACACTGTATAATTGTCACTGGTCAAAAAAATGTGTCAAAAATGTCCGATATGTCCGCCGCAATATCGCAGTCCCAATAAAAAACACTGATCCATTACTAGATAAAAAAAAAATCAAATGCTATAAATCTATCCCCTATTTTGTAGACACTATAACTTTTGTGCAAACCTATCAATATACGCATATTCCGATTTTTTTTCCCAAAAATATGTAGAAGAGTACATATCTGCCTAAACTGAGGAAAAAAATTTTTTTTTTTTTTTTTTTTTTTTACATTTTGGATATTATAGCAAACTGTAAAAGGTATTGTGTTTTTTCAAAATTGTCAGTCTTCTTTTGTTTATAGTGCAAAAAGTAAAAACAGCAGAGGTGATCAAATACCCCCAAAAGAAAGCTCTATTTGTGGGAAAAAAGGACATCAATTTTGTTTGTGTACAACATCGCTTGACCGTGTAATTGTCGGTTAAAGCCACGCAGTGCCGTATCTCAAAAAATGGCCTGGTCATTGAGCAGCCAAATCTTCCGGAGCTGAAGTGGTTAATGGTTTTCATAATGAAAAAATATACATTATGACATTGCCACACTGGAAGATACAAATCCCAAAATGTGAAAAAAACAAAAAAACTTGCTAGTGCTGCAAGATGGAAGAACTCTATACAGGAGATCTGTTGGTATGTTTGAAGAGTTATCATTTCAGTGCAGAGACTCTTATTAAGTTACGATTAACCTTTGGGTCAAATTTAGTTCTGCTGCAGAGGGAATTTGTTTTGACAGTTGCTTGTCAGAATAAAAATAAGTGCAATATGTGAAATTCTATTTATTTACCATATATCTTTCTTATTGCTTCAGTGTTTTTACTTTTTAAACAAATAATTTTGCCATAACATACCAATAAGTTTTAGTTGATGCTTTATTCAGTGTACCTAAAAGGGCAAACCATTTTACATGAATATGATATTGAAAATCATTATACTGAAATTGCAATGTTCCTTTTTATTGTGTGTATAGTAAATACATCTAGACAAATAGTTTGCATGTTAAATGAGCACAGATTGGTGTAGATGGTTTGCGATTGCGATTTATTCTTAAAATCTTTTATTTTAAAAAATTCTGTAAAAACTCACTAACAATGTAAATGTAATTTGTGTCTGGTCAGATTTGATGTCACAGATTTCAAAACTTCATATGTCTAATTGCAACAGTTCATTTGCCTTATTTTAAAATTAATTTACCAATACCTTTTGTACTGTTATATATATACACACCAGTGTACAAATCAAATTATCAATTTTTCTAATTTTGCTGGAGGGGCCCTGATACAGTATTGTATATATAGTTCAATGGTTGAAACAGGTATCTTTCAAGCCCTTCCATTTGCTTATCCCTTCATGTAGGGTCCCCGAAGAGCCTACAATACTGACAGACAGAAAGATCATACAAAAATGATGCATTACCCTACTTTTTAACTTTGATGCTGAGATCATTCTGCGATAATCAGTTCAATGAGGAATCTTCATATTCCTATTTTTTCTTTTTTTTTAGAAAATAATGGCAGGCAAATCTATATTATGACCTTCTCCACATTCCACAGAGAATCATTAGCCTGTTCTGCATTATGTGCATTATTTTATCTTTTGGGTATCTCAGTAGGGAGACAGTCTGTCCGACAAGACACCTACAGAAGTTACAGCCTGACTGTAGGGGAAAAAGTGTCACGCTTTTATGTTTTTCCATAGGAGTAATATGAATAAGTAAATATAGGTTGAACTTCTGTATGGCTTATTATATATATATATATATATATATATATATATATATATATATAGCTTTGATTCACATACTAAAACTAAACACATACTAGTTTTAGGATAGAGACGTTTCACCTTGTCCCTCAAGATGTAAGAACCAATGGAAGTGGTTTTGATATTTAAAGGTGTTCTAAATATAATTTTTCCTGTTATGGATAACCATTGAATTTTGATGTAATACGATTTTAAAAACCTAAATTACAACCCTAACATTGTATTTATGTATTTATTTTACCTAGGCGTTACCACTGTACTTACTATGACAACTCTTAGCATCAGTGCAAGAAACTCCCTGCCAAAAGTTGCTTATGCTACAGCTATGGATTGGTTCATTGCTGTCTGCTACGCATTTGTCTTTTCCGCTTTGATAGAGTTTGCCACTGTTAACTATTTCACTAAAAGAGGATGGGCGTGGGATGGAAAAAGTGTGGTTAATGACAAGGTAAGAACTTAAGCTTATATTTCCAGTACAGAAATATAAAAATGTAAATACCTATCAGTGGTACTATATAAAATGGCAGATCATCCTGCTAAAATGTGAATGTAAAATCTGATGTTGCTCATGAAGCGCGGTATACCCTTCTAGGTTGTTTTACATATGTCCTAGTGGGGATACCCCTTCACAAAAAAAAAGTTTAAAAAGAAGTTTTCACTGTAGATACACTACAGACAGCGGTGCTCAAGCTTTTGAAGAGTGAGGGTCACCTAAGTGATTCGGTAGCCAGTCGCAGGACACAGAGAAACAAAATGGTTTTGAATTTCAGTTTTTTTTATTTTTAACAGCATGATGAAGATTTTAAACAACAATCAGGATCACCATTTTCCGTGGGACCAATCCCTGTTGGATGTTTAATCAGTTTTTAATCACAGTTACAGTGGTGTGAAAAAGTGTTTGCCCCCTTCCTCATTTCCTGTTCCTTTGCATGTTTGTCACACTTAAGTGTTTCGGAACATCAAACCAATTTAAACAATAGTCAAGGACAACACAAGTAAACACAAAATGCAATTTGTAAATGAAGGTGTTTATTATTAAAGGTGAAAAAAAATCCAAACCATCATGGCCCTGTGTGAAAAAGTGATTGCCCCCCTTGTTAAAACATACTATAACTGTGGTTGTCCACACCTGAGTTCAATTTCTCTAGCCACACCCAGGCCTGATTATTGCCACACCTGTTCACAATCAAGGCATCACTTAAATAGGAGCTGCTTGACACAGTAAGGTCCACCAGAAGATCCTTAAAAGCTACACATCATGCCGAGACCCAAAGAAATTCAGGAACAATTGAGAAAGAAAGTAATTGAGATCTATCAGTCTGGAAAGGGTTATAAAGCCATTTCCAAAGCTTTGGGAATCCAGCCAACCCCAGTGAGAGCCATTATCCACAAATGGCGAAGACATGGAACAGTGGTGAACCTTCCCAGGAGTGGCCGGCCGCCCAAAATTACCCCAAGAGCGCAGCGACGACTCATCCAAGAGGTCACAAAAGACCCCACAACAACGTCCAAGGAACTGCAGGCCTCACTTGCCTCAGTTAAGGTCAGCGTTCATGCCTCCACCATCAGGAAAAGACTGGGCAAAAATGGCCTGCATGGCAGAGTTCCAAGGAGAAAACCACTGCTGAGCAAAAAGAACATCAAAGCTCGTCTCAATTTCTCCACAACACATCTTGATGATCCCCAAGACTTTTGGGACAACATTCTGTGGACCGATGAGACAAAAGTGGAACTCTTTGGAAGGTGTGTGTCCAAGTATATCTGGCGTAGAAGGAACACTGCATTTCATAAAAAGAACATTATACCAACAGTAAAATATGGTGGTGGTAGTGTGATGGTCTGGGGCTGTTTTGCTGCTTCAGGACCTGGAAGACTTGCCGTGATAAAAGGAACTATGAATTCTGCTGTCTACCAAGAGATCCTGAAGGAGAATGTCCGACCATCTGTTCGTGTACTCAAGCTGAAACGAACTTTGGTTCTGCAGCAGGACAATGATCCTAAACACACCAGCAAGTCCACCACCGAATGGCTTAAGAAAAACAAAATGAAGACTTTGGAGTGGCCTAGCCAAAGTCCTGACCTGAATCCTATTGAGATGTTGTGGTATGACCTTAAAAAGGCCGTTCATGCTCGAAAACCCTCTAATGTAACTGAATTAGGACAATTCTGCAAAGATGAGTGGGCCAAAATTCCTCCAGGACGCTGTAAAAGCCTCATTGCACGTTATCGCAAACGCTTGGTTGCAGTTGTTGCTGCTAAGGGTGGCCCAACCAGTTATTAGGTTTAGGGGCAATCACTTTTTCACACAGGGCCATGATGGTTTGGATTTTTTTTCACCTTTAATAATAAACACCTTCATTTACAAATTGCATTTTGTGTTTACTTGTGTTGTCCTTGACTATTGTTTAAATTGGTTTGATGTTCCGAAACACTTAAGTGTGACAAACATGCAAAGGAACAGGAAATGAGGAAGGGGGCAAACACTTTTTCACACCACTGTACAAAAGGAAAGAAAATGGACAGGCGGACCCCATCAGACTGATCGTGTGAAAGGGGCCCAGGGCTGCTTTCACACTGATGAGCTGCTGTTTACTCGCACCGTGGGTTCAGCACGGTGCACCTGCAGCTTCCCTATGGGTTAGCTGCACTGAGCCATAGACTTCTATTATATTGTGCATACTCCTGCATTCAGGAGTTTTTTGTGCACGTTCAGAAAGTGCACCAAATCCACAGAATAGGATAGAAGTCTATGGCTCAGTGCAGATAACCCTCAGGAAAGCCACAGGTGTACTGTGCTTCACCTGCGGATCAGTGTGAAAGCAGCCTAATAGCGATTTTTTTAAATGTCTGCAATCTAGGCTTGCCAACTCGCCATGCCAGAGCAGGAGGTTGCAGGCCACATCAGAGGGCTCTACGGGCCGCAAGTGGCACTCTGGCCACCTGTTGAGCACCAATGCTTTAAGATCTGATTATACCTAAAAATTAACAAGGCCCAATTGTTCAAATCTTACACCAAAGTATGATGCAGAAATGTTTACATGAAGATTCCACTCTCATGCAGAACAAGAGTCTTTATGTGATTTAGCTGTGCTTTTGGACATTTCCAATATAGGTGGGACCACTGACAATCTTAGCAAGCATGGCAACATTATGAACTCTAGGAAACGTGACAGGCTGAAGGGAGCTTTTGTACAGCACTTAGTTTGCATTTCCAAGTGTATGTGTGTATGTTTTCTTTTTTATTAAAGTATTATTCATCATGTACAAATGCATACCATTCCCTGTTTTCCTTGGTACATAACTATTAAGCAGTATCAGTATAGAGCAGGAATTCCAGCCTACATTATGGTAAAATATCTCAGTGTATCAGTGGTGCAGAGTGGTCACATTCAGTCTCAAGACCTGTTATTCATCCTACAGCTCATATATTTGATTACACTTATAGTGAAGAGACTGGTAACCCTTGTACACAGGGTCGGACATTCCGGCAACCAAATCCGTCGGATTTTGTCCGACGGATCTTGTCCGAAACTGTTGCATACACACGGTCGGACAAAGTTGTCGGAAAATCCGATCTTTCAGAACGTGATGACGTAATTTCGTTACGATGGGACTCAGGCTAGTAGCCAATAGCTTTGATGTAGGAATTTGATCTGAGCAAGCGTGGCACTTTGTCCGATCGGAATTCTCTACACATGATCGGAGTATGTCCGATCGGAGCAGTTTGTCGGAAGATATTTCTGGGCAAGTTGGAAAATTTGGTCCGACGGATATTCCGACGGAAACAGTCCAATGCATACCACACACAGTCGGAATATCCGTCAAAACGCTCCGATTAGACACATTCCGACGGAATTTCCGACAGTGTGTACAAGGGCTAAGACCTTTAAGATTTAATCTGCCACTATGCAGGCAATGTGGTAAAATTTCCTTTTTATTTAACAAGTTAGTCAATTACAACATCAGTAGCAGATGCTTGTTCTTGTTTGTCCTGAATTACATCATAAGGTAAGTTTTATTTTATAAGATTTACATTAAAGTTGTAAATAATTAAGGTTGTTCAGTTACTATAACACTGTGCCTAAAGTTACCTGATCTCCAATCTTAAAATTAAAATAAAGCAACGCTTTTTAAAATAAAGAATGGAAATACTAACCTCTCCTACAGCCTGAACCACAGCGTTGCTCTGTTGAAGAGGAATTCTCTCCTACAATTTGCCTAACACTTACGGGAATGTACTCAACAGCACCCACTGGCTCCTTCCACAGGCCTCCTCATCACTTTCTGGGTCCTGTAGTGACATGAAGGTCTGCAGGAGGAACCAATGAGTGCTGCAATGCAGGCAGCAGGAGAGGTAAGAATTTGCATTCATTTTTACAGGGAACATTATTTTAAATGTCAGGTTAGTGACAGAGTTGTTTTAAGAATATTAAGAACTGTAGGTTAACCGCAAACACATTATGTGCATGTGGTCAATGACTGTATTAAGTATGTAAAAAAAAAACAATATATGGTGTTGCGCTCCAAATGTATAAATTGATATGTGCAAAGGTGCAAAATATGTGGATAAGTACACATGAATCAATTTACAAAATAGCAGAACTAAAATAGCTAAATACTGATGTGCATCAAATAAATTACAGGCAAATAGATTGAAAAAACTGTGCCAGCATAAATCAATAAAGTGCATAAGTGACGTGGATGTGACGTGGATGTGAATAAAATCAACAATGCCGTCCAATTTGCTGAAAAATGAACATACAGTGCATACATAACACAGTGCCACTGCCAAACAAATAAAATAAAGTCCGTGAATGATTTCACATAAAACCAGAGTGCAAAGTCTTTATCAAAACAAGAAATCTGCTGGTGATGATAGTTGTACCAACATAAATGGTGATAAAGTGACTAAGTGATCTTGTATTTCTTCAGAGTGCCCGCAAACACCGGGTGCAGTGGCTCCTTACCTTACTGCTGTAAGGTAAACAGCATACAATAGTATCCAAAGCAAAGCACTGTATCCTGCAGATGGTGAAGCTGGGTCTGTAACCTTACAGGGCTGCAAATGTGTTTTCCACTTGTCCTGGAAGACTGTTGCCAGAAGCCCCCGCAGAGGATCGCGATGTTCGGTGCCGCAGAAAGAAGAGTTGGCCGCCGGAGAGAAGAGCGATGATATTCGCATCTCACGGTCAGCTGGGAGCGCTCCCAGCTGAGCTCATCTGGACCTCCCCTTGACACGCGGATGTCATCGCTCTTCTCTCCGGCGGCCAACTCCTCTTTCTGCGGCGCCGAACATTGCAATCTTCTGCGGGGGTTCTGGCAACATAAAAGATCACTTAGTCACTTTATCACCATTTATGTTGGTACAATTATCATCACCAGCAAATTTCTTGTTTTGATAAAGTTTTCGCACTCTGGTTTTATGCGAAATCATTCACGGACTGTATTTTATTTGTTTTGCAGTGGCACTGTGTTATGTATGCACTGTATGTTCATTTTTCAGAAAATTGGACAGCATTGTTGATTTTATTCACATCCACATCACTTACCGTATATACTCGAGTATAGGCCGACCCGAATATAAGCCGAGGCCCCCAATTTACCCCCAAAAAAACTGGCAAACTTATTGACTCGTGTATAAGCCGAGGGTGAGACATGCCTGTCCATCCCTGTGTGTGTGTCCGTCCATCCCTGTGTGTCCGTCCATCCCTGTGTGTCCGTCCATCCCTGTGTGTCCGTCCATCCATCCCTGTGTGTGTGTGTGTCCATCCATCCATCCATCCCTGTGTGTGTGTGTCTCCATCCATCCATCCATCCATCCCTGTGTGTGTGTGTCTCCATCCATCCATCCATTCATCCATCCCTGTGTGTGTGTGTCTCCATCCATCCATCCATCCATCCCTGTGTGTGTCTCCATCCGTGTGTGTGTGTGTGTGTGTGTGTGTGTGTGTGTGTGTGTGTGTGTGTGTGTGTGTCCAGCCTACCTTTGTCCCGAGCCTCCGTCCCGTGCCTTGCCTCCTTGCCTCCGTCCCGTGCCGTGCCTTGCCTCCTTGCATCCGTCCCGTGTCGTGCCTTGCCTTGCCCCCGTCCCGTCCCGTCCCGTGCCGTGCCGTCCCGTGCCCTCTTCGTCGGCGGCCATTGTAAAGTTCAAAAGCTGCGCCGCCGCCTTCGCCTGTGATAGGCGGAACACTGAATTTCCCAGCAGCCTGTGTTCCGCCTATCACAGACGTCGTATCATCCTCGTCCGTAGTACGAGGATGATACGACGTCCGTGATAGGCGGAACACAGGCTGCTGGGAAATTCAGTGTTCCGCCTATCACAGGCGAAGGCGGAGCCGGAGGCGCGGCTTTTGAATAGAAGGGCCGCTGTCTGTCTGCTCGACACGCTGATCGAGCGGGCAGACAGCGATGACTCGAGTATAAGCCGAGGGGGGCACTTTCAGCCTCAAAAAAGAGGCTGAAAATCTCGGCTTATACTCGAGTATATACGGTATGTACTTTATTGATTTATGCTAGCACAGTTGTTTCTGTTTGCCTGCAGTATATTTGATGCACATCAGTATTTAGCTATTTTAGTTCTGCTATTTTCTAAATTTATTTATGTGTAATTATCCACATATTTTCCACCTTTGCACATAGCACTTTACATATTTGGAGCACAACACCATATATTTTTTTATTTTATTTAAATTTTGGGTGGGGTTTTTTTTTTAAATACATTTTCATCTTTTTTTTCAGAAAAAAGAGAAAGCATCTGTCATTAAGAAAAACAATGCATATGCAGTTGCTGTAGCAAACTATGCTCCAAACATCACTAAAGATTCCGCTCTCCCAACAATATCAAAAAGTGCCACAGCAGATGCCAACAAGGCAAAACCTCAAGAGGCAAAGAAAACATTCAACAGTGTTAGTAAAATCGACAGAATGTCTAGAATAGTCTTTCCACTTTTATTTGGTACATTTAACTTGGTATACTGGGCTACCTATCTAAATAGGGAACTTGCTATTGAAGGGCTTGTCCTATCGAAATAGACTAGATGCTTTATATTCCAAATGATGTTCTGTCATTTTCAGACTCAGATTGTTCTAGTATGTATGACTAATAACTTGTGAATTGACATGTACAGTAATCACCTCTTGTCTAAGGAGAGGGGACTCTGTTAAATAGAATGAGCTTTTGAATAGACACTGTAGCAGTCATGGCTTTTACAAGTTTCCTCTTGACCACAAAGTATTTACACTTTGTATTAAGGTATGACAGCAGCTGATGAAAAATGGCTACCTGTTACCAGAGAACACATTTCCTATTTTATGTTTTTGTTTTTATTTTGTGGGGGGAAGGGACCCTGTTTTGTTAATTGGAACGTTACTCTTTTATATGATATTGCAACATTGTGTACTACAAATTCTTTCTAATTTCGTAAGTATACAATTAACATCATGGAGACCCAAAAATAAATTCAGTGGATTATGTTTCAGTTACAGAACTATAGAAGTTTAATCTTTGTTTTGTTCAGTGATTCTAGTAAAACCAGCTTTATTTTTCAAACACTGAATGGTGAAAGTATATGAGAATCAGGGAAATTTATATGTCAAGTATATTTACATTTCAATATTTTTTTTTTCTGCAGAACAGCACTAAAGTTCCTTACAATATAACTCAAACTCATTCTCTGATGTTTTGTAGCCCAATTTTCTTTTTTTCCAGATATTTGAAACAAATATTAATAGCCAGTATTTTACAGCAGTGTTGACGTATGTGGTCATTATATCAAAGCATTGCAATGTGTATAATGCTTTTACATTTATTAATTTTTTTTTTTTTTTATACAAAAGTTAGCTGAAAGCGTTGCACAGAGTTAAACCATTTGTAGGCTTGCCCTGAAAATGCACGTTGTCTTTGTGAGCCGATAGCTCACAGTTTCACCGTCATAGTGATAACGGATGGGGTAGGTACCCTACTGGAAATATCAGAGTGTGGGATCATGCTTCTTATCATAGGGCTGAATATTCCTTGTGCTTGTCGCACTCTGTAAGGGCTTGTGTCGACAGGAAAATGCAGCTTGCATTCCAATGCATTCTGTTTGCATTTGAAATCGGTTTGAGACACTTCTGGTATCAGAGTTTATTGACAGGTGCATTTGACTTGCAGTTAACCAATTTCTGACCTGCATTTGACCTGCTAAGCTGCCTACATTTGCTTAAAGTTGAATTGGCTTTTACATTGACTTGTATGGGGAGAGGAGTAGTTTTGACATGAACAGCAGCCTCTTGTGCATGTTGAGACTGACAAAAAGTCCTCAAGCTTTGTTTGAGTTTGCTCTTCATTTTTTTCTTGCTCATAAGTTGATAATGCAATAGTGAACTGAGAGATTTTCATTATTTTGAATCTTATGTTTACATGTGTCTAGTATTAGTACAGAAGGATGTCCAGTAGTTAAACAGCATGTTCCTCAAAGTCACAGTACAGCTTCTGTAGCGTCCAACTCCTGTCCCCATCTTCAACACTGTTTTTATTATCAATAAATAGTTACTACTGTTTACTGTTATGACAGAGTTTACAGGGAATATCCACCCTACAAATGTAATTATGAAAATGCCACATTGGGTAGCATATTATTGCACTTGATATTTTATTACCTTTTTAATTTTAAGTAAAATCATTGTGAATGTCCAGTGTACTACATAATTTTTTACTGTATTTTAGTTAGCAGTTTTAGTATTTGAGACTGGGGAGGTTGTATACAGTTGTAAAAAAGAAATAAGATTATAAAATGTAAACATATGCTACTGCTCATATGCTATTAGTTGCTGTTTATTTTCTTTGCTTTAATCTTCTTCAAAGTGCTTATTGCATGACAACATAATTGGAAGGTCACAAATTAATTTTATTGCTGAAGTGTTAGTAACAGCAGAAAGAAAATAATACATCACTGAAGGACCACTGGATGAGTGTTAAAGTGGATGAACATAATCGCAGTTCCTATTACAGAAGAAATATCCATGTAATATAAATGTACAAATCAGTGTTTTCAAATGGGTACTTCCTATTGGTAATATCTTTGTATTGTGCATTACAAAAACCTACACTCTTCTTTCTTTCTAGCCACTTTAAAATATTTTATATATGAGTTCAAAACAGATCTTGTAGAGCAGGGATGTGCAATTCGCGGACCTCCAGCTGTTGCAAAAAAAGTCCCATCATGCCTTTGCCTCTGGGTGTCATGCTCGTGGCTCTCAAAGCCTTGCTATGCCTCATAAGAATTGTAGTTCTGCAACAGCTGGAGGTCCGCTAATTGCATATCCCTGTTGTAGAGTATCTTGATATTCACCATTCTCCATATTTTTACCTATGCTAAACTAAACATCCATTAAACAGTTTACATACTCTGTGTAGCCTGTGGCAGGAAAGTTTGACTAATGCAATTTATTGGCCTTGAATGCCAACATATAACTGTTTACCAAGAATGGATATAACCCAAGAGCCATTGCTACAACCAGCATCCATATTTTAGAAGTTTGGAACTGGTCTTACCTCTTGATACTTTCTGTACTTGTCACATCCTAAAATTGTTATGTTGTACTTTTCCTTAGAGTACAATACCAGCTGTCAACTTTCAACTGTTACCATTGGCATCTTTATTTGATGGCAATAGGTTTTTAAACATTTTGACAGTTGGGAACAGAAAGATTGGCAACTGCATGTGAAAGAGACATTTTTTTGTTTGCATATGAAATTGAGAACAAGTATGGCTTAGCTGTACTACAGCGTTTTACTAGAAAATAATGCATACCTTGTACCCAGGTTTTTCTTGTTACTGTAAGTCTCAGGCTATGTATTGTTTCCATAAATCCTCTGAACACTGGTTTCTTTTAAAGACATGCTGCATACCACAGAAAACGCATATTTTACCACATGTTTATTTTATATTATTATTATTATTATTATTATTATTATTATTATTATTTTTATTATTAATCATGCTTTTAGGCAAAAAAGGGAAATGTGGTGAAGTTGAGCACTTTATCCATATTAAATAAATAAATATATATTTTCATATGCTTAAATGAAAAAAAAACACCTATGTTGAATCTGGATCTTCCATTGAGGTGTGTGCAATATAATAATCACATATTGGGCAATATTAGATGAGCACTTTCAGCATGGCCTGTGACCTCATTTGTAACACAGCGGTTACATTGTAACGAGTGTAGTTGCATTTTCTATCTTGAAATCATCTTCTTCACTGTGAAAAAGGTATATTGGCAGATACCAGCTAAAAAAAAACTACATGCAGCATTTAGCACTGACAGATTCTGTACTACACATTTTTACAATAAGCCCTTTCATAAAGAATGTAAAAGCATGCATTTGTGTGATCCTTTATAACCATGGAGCTTACTTTAAATGTTCATCAGTGCTGTGCTGTAATTGTCAAGAGCTGTGCAGAAAGTGCCTGTCTGAAATTGCCTATACTGGCAAGCAATAATAAAGATGAAGTCATATACATCACATTGCATTAGCCAACTACTGTATAAGGGAGAAAACTATATTACATTTTTTGGTTGATTATTTTAAATGGTTGTACAAGTGTGGGTTTACTAAATGATCGGTACTGTTTAATACTAGTCTCTCTCACATTTATGATTAAAATAATGGTGTTTGCAGAATCTAAAATCAACATTTAAAACATATAAGCTATACTGTAGCATCCTAAATAGTAATATAAATATATGTAAAAATATAACTGTATATATAAAAAAACAGTGTCTGTAAATATGAAATCAAATGTTTATCTGATTTGACCTGGTATCAGTAAAGGGCTGTTTGCAATGCCAGTATTAGTAGCCCAACATTTTTTAATATAAGTCGGAGACTTTGAATTACATTTTCTAATCAGTGCAGTTGCTCAAATTAGTTCCCCCTTGTTTTTAGCTACAATGGATATTTTTATGTTATATTTAAAGGGTTTTCTAAATAAATCGGATTTATCATCAATCCTTAAAATGAAAACATTACAACAGGTCAGTAAAAACTTTACTTTTATAAACTCTACTTCTGAAAAAATGCAGCTATAGTTTACATAACTTTGGGAAAAATTCTGAACATTAGGATGTCTGCCTATGTCACAGACTTTTGCTAGCTTGCATGAGAGTCAGTAATTCTCCTGTGTAGAAAACTGCTGATACTTCCATGAGAGTTAGTGCAAGGTTCTAAGATACAGTAGAAGTTTTTCCCAATTTGACCTCATAAATCAAAGCATAATGTATCTTAAGTACATTCTGTTTGTAGTATAGGTGTGCAGTTTATAGTTATCTGTGAAAATAGAGCATCTATGTGTTGTATTAATGTTTGTTTGTTTTTTGCCCCCATTTTTCGGAAGGCAAGGGACAATAGCTTGTGAATTAAATTTACTGAAGAAAATGCTGAGCCAAACAGCAAATTTTCTTTTTCCTGACAAACAATAAGTGTCTACCCCATAACGATTCTAAGAATAGCTGTACTGGTAAGATCTCTCACTAAGAAATAAGAGATTTCCAGTCCTTGCTGGAGCCACACACTGCTATGACCCTCCATAGTCTTTCTGCTGAATCTCCCAATACACACATGCTGTACAGGCACGAAACAGCAATCATCACTACTTTTATGGATCATTGAGTGAGCAAGAGATTGATTGATTTACTCAGATGCTTAGAAATATTGGGTTGTGTTTGAATGCTATTATCATAATGTAGGTAACAGCAAATGCTATTCATGACTATCTCTGTCCAAAATTGATGTTTCAGTTTTGTGTCGTTGCTAGCAAACTAATTAATGCACCGAGTTATTGGACATTTTAGGGACTTGTTACCCATTTACTATATTTGAGATTTAATATCTCTGAGATATGATCTGGGTTAAATGAGAGTTCTTTGACCATGAGTAAAAGCTTTAACACAATAACAAAAATGTATTGGTATATAGTAAAGTAGGCCTAGACTAATACACACAATCTATCTGTTTGTACAGGGAAAGGGTAAAAATCATGGATTACATGAAGGAATACAGAGTATGTTCCTTAAAACATTATTCTACAAACAGTAGGACATAAAAGACTTAAAGTGATTGTAAGGGTTTTTTTTTTAAATAATAAACATATCATACTTACCTCCACTGTGTAGCTTGTTTTGCACAGAGTGGCCCCGAACCTGCTCTTTTGGGGTCCCCCGGTGGCTCTTGTGGCTCCTCCCCATATCAGATAACCTTGCGGATGCACTCCTAAGTCTAGCATTCGGCACCCATAGCCAACAAATGTATGACTCGGACCCACCCCCCGACAGCCACGTCATTGGATTTGATTGACAGCAGCAGGAGCCAATGGCTGCACTGCTATCAATCTATCCACTCAAGAGACGAGAACCCTGGGCAGAGAGACAGTGCATCCCTGGCGGGTCAAGTTCCAGGGCTCAGGTAAGTAAAATGGGGGGCCGGGGGGCAGGTCACTGCCAGGTGTTTTTTCACCTTAATGCATAGGATGAAGATGAGAAAACATGAAGGTTTAAAACCCCTTTAAGACTAACATATTTAGATACAAGTACAAGGGAGATTTCCCATATTTACCATTCCCATAGAGGTTCCATTTACGTGACTGCTCTGCCATAGAGTGTGTGTTTCCCTCCCATCCCTCCCATCTAGTCTGTGTATATCATTACAGGCTCATTGGTTGGCATGGTGTGGCTCTGATTGGTGGGCCTCCCTATTCCTGGTTCAAGATTACCTAAATCTCCAAACCGTATGCTTTGTATAAGTTTTGACTATTTTGAGGGGGGCTTTACTTGTAGGTACATGACCTAAGTATTGATGATGATCTGGCCACGACCCCTCATTGCATATTCAAACATGGGATCCTTTGAAGTGAACAATGGTTTTGGGTCCCATTGTTTGTATACACAAGCTTAGGCACTGAATTGTCTGTCTAACAGACACTTCTGTGCAGCTATGTTGCACGCCCTCCATAGATACAAGCTAAATTATATATATTAATAAATACAATATTTTACAGCTATTAATGGAGATTTTACATAAACTCATAAGGCAACAGATGGCCCCTTGTGGCCAGTTGAGAATATGAGACTCGGTCACACCTAAAATAATGCTTTATTTGTAATCTCTTTTAATATTTGGAACTTTTGGCTTTGCGTTCTGAAATAAAAAACGAAAAAAAAAACGTTTAAACTCTCCATCTCTACAGTCCACATTTCTGGATCCCAGTATCGGTAGTCATCACTTGTTCTGGATGTAATAAGTCCATAATAAAAATCATCAGAGGCAAAACACCCAAAAAAAAAACAAGAAGAAAAAAAAAACACAAGGATCCTTGTTCCCAACAGTCCAATAATAATAGTACAAAAGTCCATAATGCCAATCTGGTCATGTTGCCCTTGCTTGTGGGACAGCCTTCCATGGTAATTCCAACTGGATACAGCATACAGTAATGGCCTTTGGACCAGCTTTCCTGGCTTTCTGAGATTATACTTTATTAATGTGGACAAAGGTAGAGAAAAAAAACACGAGTACTTTTAAGACATATGCATTCAAATAAATGTTCATCTTGTCATTCTGAGTATTAAGGACCTTCGATTAGAATTATTATAGATATACTGCAACATAATAACGAGACCCTTTCCCGTTGACACGTTTAACAATTAGAATGGTTATGCCCTTCAACCAGGTTGTCTGATTTCCATCCCCATCTTTCTTCCTCCATTGTCATATGCCTGCAAGTAACTCTGCCCCGCCTTCTGCTGAATACCACTGTGTGTATATATGACCCCTCAAGTGTCCAGGGGGATCTTTCTGCCACTTCTGACTAATTTTACTGAAATTGTGTTCAGTTATACCAACCCTGATGGGCTAACCTTGGCTGGTGCCAAAGTTTTGTGCATATAGCTCCGCCCTTGGCTACCGTGAAGAGGTCATAACTTTAAGAGGTGCAGATTAGGCAGCGTCATGTAAGCAGACAAAAATAACTTGAATTCAGAATACGGATAAGTGTGATGTCACCACTTGTGGCTTCAGGAAGAATCAAACTAAATTACTCTTAAGTACAATTGTACTATACTCCCTGCTATTTGCCAATCACTATGAGTCTCACAGGTCCCAGTATATCTATATGATATTCAAGCAATGCTCTTTGAACTTAGTTATGGCACAAAAAAGAAAACTGACCAACAGAAAACAATGACCAATGACCACATATGATCACTGCCACATATTAGGACTGTAGAGAGGATTGTGTGTCACATATACAAAGAAAATAGTCACATGACTGTTGCTAAACACTGGTGTTACTGTTACTATTGTCATAGTTGGTAATAGCTACAATGACATAAATTTATATAAAACAATTAGCCAATGCCAAAAGAGAAATACAAACAGAAACAGAACTGTTGTGACTTGGCCAAATCCCCAAAATGCTATAAAATGCTATTTAATATTCTATATCAATATTTTTAACTGTTTTAAATGTTCTCCATTAAATGTTCCCCATACCCCCCTCTTTTTTTTTCACCATAACGAAACCAAACTCAAGAATCACCAAAAAATAAAGGTGATATCAGAATGAAAGAAAAATAGTTAACATTAAAAGAAAAGAATGTAAAAAAAAATGTTTTCTTTAAAAAAAAAAAAGATACAGATTTGTATGCTGCCTCAACCTGAGATTTTTGATACCCCTTTCTCTTTAAATTGTTAAAGAGCATTGAATCTGTATTTTGTTAAACAAAAAAACAATTGAAACTGCCTTCAAACATTGCAGCTATACACAAGGCACTGCCCTCTCTCGGTAGTGATTGACATTTAATTGATTCTCAGTGAAGATCAATTTGTAAGTCAAGCTGGCCACAAGAAGTTGTATTAGAGAGAGGACAGAAACTCTATTTAATGAAACAGACCACCAAAAAAATATATATTTTAGAATTTAGTTAGGCCTGACTGCAATTAATTCCATTCAAGGCTTCTCCTTAAAATAAACATAAAAAACTATGCTTTAAGGTCCTCTGTGTTTCACAGTAATTTGCCCAGTCTGGGTCCTCTCTGGACTATCCGTCCATGTTTGTGCATTTACCCTAAAATACAAAACTCAAAAAACATTAATAACACCTCACCCTACCTCTCTGAGTTTCCAATGACTACAGCTTGGAACCACCTCCCAGCAGAGATAATGAGTCCATCAACAGTAAGTACAGTCAAAACTGCACAGAGACGCCCACATATCTGTACTCTGACAAACAAAAAGTTATAGGAAAACTTTGGGTTTGTAAGTACTTAAAATCTAAGAAGACAATATGTAGACATAAAACCTTCATGCATATTAACAGGACATGAGTCAGTTTGGAAGTACACAACACATACTGAATCCATAAGATGTCGTAAGTTGCAAAATAATATATTATCATCTACTTCCCCAGTGTCAGATTGAATGAAATTTCCCTCAAAGCCCTAGGAAAGGAGAAAAAAACAAAAGCAAAATCCCTACAGTTTCTCAGAGTTATAGGGATCAAGATCTCATATCTGTGCACAGGTTCATTTATTTTGAGAATAAATTTAAATTTGTAAAAAAAAAGTATAAATGTAAACTGGTACCAGTACTGAGCTCATTAATGGAAACAAAAATAAAAGCATGAGAGGTTAATGTGATCACATTTCTTATTGATGGCCATCCAACAATGGTGTGTACACACCCCTTAAAAAAAGAATCTTTGTTTACACAGACAGTCCATGCACAACTATTACATCAATCAGACACACATTAATTTAGATTGAATCCCATACATTCTGGATAGAGAGACCTTTGGTAATTGTAAATATATTTCCAAGTATTTCTGGCCACTGGGAGAATACAAAAGAAAGAGAAAAATAAAATTGAATATTATACTTTACCTTCTGTTAGATGTGTGTATTTATGTATATGTACAGCTATCGACATACAGCTGCTTTATATGTAAATATATTTTCAGGAACTCACTTAACCTGAAAAAAAGAAAACTTATACACAACAGTTATTACTCTATCCCCCTTTTTTCTTTAACCTATTTAAAGCAAACAATACAACATTCTTACGTGTACATGGTCAATGACATTCCCACTTTGATCTAGTGAAACTAAAATGCCATATACCTCTAAAACATAACTTATATCTTTTAATTCATTCCCGATTTTAGTGTACTGATTTGGTTCCCAATGGACAAGTTATTGCTTCCATTTTTCCAATTCAAGAATTCAATAGCATTTCTTTTCAAGGAATAGATCGCTTTCACAAACTCATCCCGTACCTGTTTCATTTGCCTAATCTCATACTGTAAAGCCTCATTCTCGGCCTTAATAGTTGAGGAAGGGGCATATGATCTCGTATTTTCATATTTATTACTCCTAGGCCCTTTACCCCAGCATGGTGAGTACACTTCCACGTCACACCTCTTTGTTGTATATTGGTTCTGTTTTAATATCTTTTCACCAGAACACAGAAAAAAATGAGCGATGTGACTGCATAACCTACAGGTGTAGCACTTTATCTTTTCGAAAAGTATTAAAGCGTCTCTTAACAACTGGTGTGGTGTTGTTAGGCTGAGAATATTCAATGGCTGAATCCTGATTAACAACTTTTTCTGTCTTCATACGAGATATAGGGGCACTTTAAAAAGAGCTCCCACCTTTCAATGAACTGTTGAAACTAGCCCATAATCCAGATGGAGATCATTACCTGTTTCATCTAGAAATACTCAAAACGGTTGCATTACAATCTATGGTATGTGGAGATTGCACAAGCTGCCCTGGGCTGGAAGATGCAGGCAATTGTTTACATTCACTCCTCTGCCTCCTTCAGCCCCATGCCAGCTGATCAACCTCTCCCTGCTTGTTTTGGTTTTCTATTGTTGGTTGCTGGTGGCTAGCATTCAAATTTGTCATAGAAATTCTTAGGCCCTGTACACACGGTTGAAAATTCCTATGGAAAAGGTCCGATCGGATTATGTTGTCGGAAAATTTGATCGTGTGTGGGCTCTATCGGACTTTTTCCATCTGAAATTCCGATGGAAAAAGTTTGAGAGCTGTAGCTAAAATTTTCCAACAACAAAATCCGATCAGACTTTTTCCATTCGTTTGCAGAGAATTCCAACGGACAAAGTGCCACACATGCTCAGATTAAATTACAAGACCAAAGCTATTGGCTACTAGCCTCTACATAATCATGTCGTACGCAATAAACGTCACCTTGTTCTGAACGATCAGATTTTCCGACAACTTTGTCCGATCATGTGTATGCAAGACAAGTTTCGGCCAAAATCTGTCAGAAAAAATCTGACGGATTTTGTGGTCAGAATATCCAACCGTGTGTACAGGGCAAAAGAGTACTGATATTACTTTTGACTATTTCTAGATCCTCCTTGAGAGATATTTTTTGCAACAATAACTGTAATTGAAATTAAAATTAGTGCAGTTTTCCCCTCACATTTGCTGTATTTTTTTCTTTTTAAGCTTTATATTTACATACTCCTGTGCCTGATGCCATGGGCTTTTAGATTCCTCCATTGCTCTTATTATTTCAAAGCTATTTTTAACCTCCTGGCCATCAATTTCTCCATGATATACAAGTTCAGTGATGATACGGCAATGTGACACAGTAGTCTACCACTTAGAACATGCACAAGAGTGGAGACACAGTACACTAGTAACTTCACAGAACAGAGGCTACACTCAAGAAACAAAAGATAGAGGAGACGTCCTGAACAATAGAGATGGGGATACAGTATGTACAGTATACACACCACAATAATAGTGCGGAGATAAGCACACAAGGAACAATAGGGTAACCCTCCAGGTAGACAATAGAGAGGTAAACACAGCTGTGTTTACACCAATAGCAGTTACACCCAATTCAGTTTTAAAAAAACATACAAAAAAATACTATACGACAAATTGAGCTTATCAAATTATTGGTAGGATTTCTCCTAACCCCCCAAAAAAATCAAGGTATAAAATAGTATGCTAAATGCACCTTATTTTACACTTTAAAATTAATTGTTCTCAGATATTAGGTTCAAAACCAGACTTCCACAGTTTGGTATTTTAACAGAAAGCAATGAGAATATTACTGCTTGTAAATTCCCACAGCAAAAAAACAAACAACTCTCTTGTAGCTCAGTTTCAATGTCCTACACACAAATACTATGCCTTTAATGGACACACCATTTAAATAAAAAACAAAAACCTATTGAACCTTTTCAACAAAACAACCAAGACCACACTCTTTCAGTGTCTTTCAAATAAAACACATATGTACTCACTATACAGCACATTTAAAAAATGGTTAGTGATAGCAATGAAGCTTGGTGAGCACAAAAAAAGAAATAAATACAAACAAAATTATTCCTGCTAAGTAATTCCTCCCCATTACATTGACTGGTTATAATGGTATGTCCAATGTACTTTTTCAACTATAATTACGGGATATTTAAAAAAAATCAATATGTGGTGTATCCTCTCTCCTTAGAGTTATTCTGATCCTCACTAAAAAAACAAAAAACATTTACCTATATTTTTCCCTAGATAAACTTGCTGTGACCTCCAAACTATCGGAAAACTGACTTTAAAATCCAGCCCAATAATCGAAATCTGCATTACACAAATCCCGGGATTATATTAAATTAAAATACTTTCAGTCCTGGTCCTCAGCTTCATGTGTCACCAATTATGTTACCCATTAACTATATTTTAAATTTAATATATTTCAGATATGATCTGGGTTAAATGAGAGTTCTTTGACCACGAGTGAAAGATTTAACACAATAACAAAAATATATTGGTATATAGTAAAGTAGGCCTAGACTAATACACACAATCTATTTGTACAGGAAAAGGGTAAAAATCATGGATTACATGAATGAATACAGAGTATATTCCTTAAAACATTCATCTATAAACAGTAGGACATAAAATACTTAAGACCAACATATTTAGATACAAGTACAGGAAGATTTCCCATATTTACCATTGCCATAGAGGTTCTAGTCATGTGACTGCTCTGCCATAGAGTGTGTGTTTCCCTCCCATCTAGTCTGTGTATATCATTACGTGCTGATGCCTCATTGGTTGGCATGGCGTTACTCTGATTGGTGAGCTTCCTTATTCCTGGTTCGGGATTGGCTCCATCTCCAATCCCTATACTTTGCATAAGCCTGCCCCCTTTAATGCAAATCTTTGGCCAACCATTGTGAGTGGGAGACCTAACTTGTAGGTACATGACCTTCAGGAAAGTTAAGTATTGATGATGGTTTCGCCACGGCCCCTCATTGCATATTCAATTATAGGATCCTTTGAAGTATGTGTAGAACAATGAGGTTTGGGTCCCATTGTTTGTATATACAAGCTTAGGCACCAAATTGTCTGTCTAATAGACACTTCTGTGCAGCTAAGTTGCACGCCCTCCATAGATACAAGCTAAATTAAATATATTTATAATTACAATATTTTACAGCTAATAAGGGAGATTTCACATAAACTCATAAGGCAACAGACTGCAGTTTTGAAAATTCCTACCAGGCTTCCAATTTCTAACCAATTGTCATATCTATTTTAAAGCCAACTTATGACATTACACTCTTCTAATGAATTCAACATAATGCAGTATTAATAAATAATGAAAGCTTCCATTAGGGGGGTCTAGAAGAGGAGCAGACATCCAGAATGAATCAGATGCCAGCTGGTGACCAGATTAACTAGTATTCACCCAGGACTAAATTATTGGTATTGAATGCAGTCAGACATAAAAGTGAATCAAACAAGCATCCAAGCCAAGGATGATAAAATTGATTCATAGCAGAATAGAATCAACGCGTTTTGTGAGCCAAATGTGTTCCTCTTTAACAGGGCCTAAGAATTTTGACCATTCTTGCAAAGAATCAGCTGAGCAGATGCCAAATAAACTATGATTTACTGCTGGTAAAGTTTCATGAGAGCAGGTTATGCCAGTGTTAGTGAATGCAGCAAAGGCTTTACTGGACTCTTGGATTTTTGTCTGGTGCTCTCATTGGATTTCATGTGTATGGATTCTCAAGTCTGTGTACTTTCCTTTTTTCCTGAAGGTGGTCCGTGTCTTGTGCAGTGTTACCAAACCTGAGCCAGTGTGCCCATTGACAATTTCAGTGACCCTTGGAGAATCTGAATCCAATGCCCTGTCTGAATCCAATGCTTGTAAAATAGTATGTCAGGACCAGTCTGTACAATAATATAAATATCTAGTCTTAAAGGACAACTTAACTTTCGTAAAGTGCCCTTTACATTTTCCATCCTCCTACGTGCCTAATTACATACCTTCAGCCAGATCCTGAAATCTTCACTGTGCACAAAATAAGTCCTGCCATGTTTAGCTCCTGCTGTCCTTGCAAAACTCATACATATGCTAGTTGTACTCATGGAAGCTTCAGTCATCCAGTCACAGAAATGAATAGGTCGAATCATGATAATGCATAGCAGGAGATAGATGTGGTCAGGACCAGATGTGGCCAGTGAAGACCTCTTGAATGGGTCTGTAAATATTTATGTATGTAGCTACCACTGAGGGATGTGGGAGGGGATTTAAACAACAAGGCCCTATGAATTATCATAATAGTGGAGCTTTAATTATGAAATATTTGCATGTGCCCCATTTTTACCTTTTCCTAAATACAAGTTTGGCAGCTTGAATCAAGAGTCAGAGGTCACCTGACATTGTAAATTCAAATGCCTGGACTTACACACTGTTTCCTAGCCTCTAAGTATGCAGTGTATACGCTAGAGCATTTGACAGAGACAGCAACTGTCAGGCTTCAGATGACCTCTAATCCTCTGTAAGAAGTAAAAAAAAGTTAAACAAGGTGGCACATTTAAGTCTTTCGTCAGTAAGGTCAGCACAGTTTTAATAATAAAGCCTCGTACACAGGATCGGATTTTCCACAGACAAAACCTCAGACTTTTGTCCAAAGGCGTGTGCCTGGATTTTGTTTTGCATACCGGCAAGGAATTGCCGGCCAACAAACACGAACGTAGTGACGTACTATGTGGTTTTTCAGTTCTTTAGCGCCACCCTTTGGGCTCCTTCTGCTAATTTCCTGTTAGTAAAAGTTTGCTGAGTGTTGATTCGTGCTTTTCATTTATCGCTTTTCAGTTCGTGCTTTTCATTTTGTGATTTTCAGTTAGTTTCTGAACGGCCGTTCGTCAACCAGACGTGTTGTGGAATCGAAGGAGATAACATGTTATTATAGGCCCTGGAGTTATTACTTTTACCCAAGTCAAGGAACAGGAGGAGAAGGAGTTCTTGGATGAAAAATTGGTTGCTTTATTAATCGTGACCAATTATGTCATATGCCTTTGCTGCGGGGGCTCCAGGAGAATAATCCAGATGTTTTTCGGAATTATCTCTGGATGACAGACCCCTGCTTTCACCAAATGTTTGCATTGTTAACCCCTACATTAAGAAGCAGGACACATGCATAATGCTTTTATTTTATTTTTTGGTTGGATAATAATGATTTGATTTGTTGTATTTTCTATATTTTTGGATGCATAGAATGCACTTTTTGGTTACATTCTATTGGCAGATAGCATGTCTAATTTTATTTGTTTTCTTTTTTTAATGCACAATAAAAAAAATTTTTAGAGAATAATACTTGACTATGTGTTTTACTTCAAATGACAGTTTGGGAGTAGGCAGTTACTTTTAAAGAAATACAATGTAAAATTGAAAAGGGATACCAACATAGTTGTAGCTTTGATCTTAAAAAAATACAGGATAATGGTGTTGTGGTAACTTGTCCAAAAAAAAAAAAGCATAATAATTTTATTCTTGATATCACAAAAAAAGCCTTTGAAAATGTGTTTGCAATAACTCCATCATTATCACCAGCGAAGCAGCTTTATTATTATCCCATTAAATAAAAAGAGAATGTGTGCTGCATTTTGAGATTTCATTATTTGCCACTTCACAAATGTTAATTCTCCATTATGAACGCTAGTTTACAAGACCGACCGCTTTTGGCTCATCCTTGCTTCTGAGCATGCGTGTTTGTACTTTGGACTTTTGTCCAATGGACTTGTGTATACACGCTCGGAAAATCCGACAACAGACATTTGTCCACAGAAAATTTTAAAACCTGCCATCCAACATTTGTCCGTGGAAAATCCGCCAACAATTGTCCGATGGAGTGTACAAACGGTCAGATTTTCCAACAACAGCCTGTCATCACACATTTCCCATCGGAAAATCCATTTGTGTGTACGAGGCTTAAGATATTTACCCATGCCCAGTAATACCTTATTCTTTCAAAAAGCAAAACTTTTATTAGCTGATGTGCAGTGCAGGGGCGTAACCAAAGGATAACAGGCCATGGGGCCCAGAAGCACAGGGCGTGGACTATATAATGAATTGCATGTAGAAATAGCATTCAACAAATGCATGTGTGTGTGTGTATATATATATATATATATATATATATATATATATATATATATATATATATATATATATATATATATATATATATATATATATATATATATATATATTTCTCAGTTTCCAACAAAGCAACAATAGTGTATATTCTTTACATTCAGTATTTAAGGGGATCTCATGATCATTCTAAACATTAATGCACCTAATCATTTTCTTAAGAGCAGAATATCTGGTACAAGTAACCACTGCTAACTGATATATACATATGTACATAAATAGATGGGTAATATAAACTAACATTTCTAATAGAAACAGGTCAAACATTCTAGGCATGGCAGTTCATGATTGGTAGCACATGCATGATTAATAACTATGCATTTATGAGTTGTTTGCCTTGTTGTATAGATCTTGCCTTTGTATATTGTACATAACATAGTCCCATTGGAAATAAGCAGTCTCCGTTTCATGCATAAAGGCTTGAGAATAAGCCCAGGATATGGATTGTGGGGCTGTAGTCAGTGAGGCAACCTTATTATTAATCTGCAGCTTGCAGATATATACAAAATCAATAAAAGTCAAACGCTCATGTAATCAGGCTCTGCAACAGTGTACATTGAATACTGGCCAAATAAAAGGATATTGTGAAGCAGCAGGTAGAGATTATAAATTATGATTTGTGTTTATAGACATGTACTGTGTATCTTAGTTATATGATATTCATGTCATCTCATGTATGAAGCTACACTCAAGAAAATAAACGTGGAGTAAAACTCTAAACAAGATTGGTCTACGCTGTCCAATACGTTTTTTTGTGCATTTTATAGAACTGGAATTAAACTGCAGGAAGAGCTGTACATTCATAAAATATTCCCAAATTATGTAGAAGAAAGACAATCCCCTACTAACATCCTTTTTAAACAATGTGTTTAATAGCTATTGTTATTTCAAAAATGAATATAGGACTATCACCCAGAACATTTAATTTGCAATAAATAGTGCAATGCTGGGATTAGGATGTATGGTACTGGTTAAAATGGTGCATTTTAAGTGTAAGCATACCAATTGAAATTAGTTTTCCAGTTAGCTGGATTTTTTGTGAAGCTTAACTCTCAAGGTTGCTGATAGACAGTGAGATTTTCACTATGTGCTTCTAACATACTATATAAACAATGCATGTAACAGCTTTTGAAGTACTCACATAGACTTTGAGATTTTAGGAAAATCTTTGAAACTTGAATGCTTTTATGGTCCAACAGTCTTATCTTGTGTTAGCCACCTATAGGATGCAGTAGGTTAGTGAGTCAGTGCTGATATCTTTTTACAAAGTTAACTCCAGGCATTTATGTATTCATTAAAATAAACAATACATATATATTAAATGCAGGTAGTGCAAATAACTAACTCAGTATCAGCTCCTTATAAAGTAGTACTTTGAGCCAGAGAGGGAGAGGCAGCATTAGGACTCAAACAGGTGTCAACTAGCACATGCAGGTGTGCTGACAAGAACATGGTGGCATTAAAAGAAAGAAGAGGGATTTAATGTTTAATCACAGGATGGGATTGAAGAGGTGGCCAACTTTTATTGCCCCACCGAAGTATAGTAATATCACCAACTGTTTTGAGGGACATCTGTGTCATCATCAGACTGGATGACAGAATGACAAATCCTTTGGCAGGTACCATATATGTATGTATGTGTTTAGCTTTTTGCATAAATTACTTAAACAAAAAAAAAAAATGAACTAAAGTTAAAAGTACAGTTTCTGCTTACACCTAACCAGCCTTGAAAATCGATGACCCAACCATACGTCACTGCCCCAGGCTTTATTAGTCATTGTCAGAGCGCTCTCTCCTCTCTATTGCAGCAGCTGCTGCAAAAAGTTAGCTTAGATGTTAGGTGCAAGGAGGAATTCCACTTTAACTAAAGTAGTATGTTTAGAGAAAAGTCAGAAAAATTTATGTTATTAAATATATGATTGTAGTGTTATATTAGTTTAGATCTTAGAACAGTATGTTTGGTGTTTAGGCACTTGCATTTGCAAAAATAGATTCATATGCAGGTGGACATTGAGGATAATCTAACTTTGCTTACATTTTTGTAAAATATTGTTAATAAAACTAAAACAGTATGTGTCTCATATTTACTTGTATATATGTGGTAAGAAATCCATGCAAAAAAAGTCAAACCCTCAGAGGATCCCAGGTTTACCCAACATTCATAGCCACTGGACAGTGCATATCTTATGGGCTCCAATAAAGCATAATTGTCATTATTTGCTTACTTGTGAAGAAGAAAATAAGAGGGGATGCCCTGAAAAAAATCCAGATTACCGGGTTATTGGGTACCAGTAGTTAACAATTTCTTTGCTAGTCAATATCTATATAAATATTAGGAAAATTTTACTAATTATAAAATGAGGAGTACAAAAAGAGTAAATCCACATTTTATAAACTCTACATTTTATATAAACTATATTGTAAAATAACCTGCATTGAATAAAATTTCTTTCAAATACCATTTTTTTACCTTATTAGAATACATAGTTCCAATAAGTAAATTTTAAGAAAATGCTGTCTTGGATAAATATAAAAATAAATGAAAAAGATGTATAGAGGGAGTGTGTTATTTGCATATGCACATTGTTTAAAATTGTATCTAATAATATAATGACTGGTCATTTCTGTTGATCAGCTGGAGAATTTTAAAATTTTGCAATTGCACACACCTGTACCTAAAACTGATAGTATTATAAAAATCACCATTATTATGCAAACAGAAATAGGAGGACTAAAGGTTTTCATTTTGTGTGAAAAATTGTGAAAAATAGGATTTTTTTAAAAGTTGGTTATGTTAAAGAATATATTAAATTATATTATCATATGTGTTCATAGTCCAAGGTACTCAAAGTCCAAGTTATTATGCTTACTGTAAAAACATAACAAAAGGTTTATCTGAAACAACACAAAGGCATTACAATAAAAGACACTTTGGTGTTGATTTACTAAAGGCAAATCCACTTTGCACTACAAGTGCACTGCAAGTGCACTTGGAAGTGCAGTCGCTGTAGATCTTAGGGGAAGATATTAAATAAGTGGAAGCTCTGCTGATTTTATCATCCAATCATGTACAAGCAAAAATGCTGTTTTTTATTTTCCTTGCATGTCCTCTTCAGATCTACAGCGACTGCACTTCCAAGTGCAAAGTGGATTTGATTTTAGTAAATAAACCCTTGTGAACTAAGATTTAAACATTTATTGATATTGTTGGGTAATTTATAATTGAAATGTCCCTTTGTAATGATGCCCAAATTGATGACCATATCCAATTTCAAAAGTGCATTATTTCTTGCACCATTTTTTAGGATATTATGTGTTTTTAAAACATGCCCTTGAATTGTATTAATATATATAATTACTATTTCTGCTTATAGGTTCTCTTAAGACTCCTTTAACACTGAGGCACTTTACAGGTGCTATAGCACTAAAAAATAGCACATAGCTTTCACACTGGAGCAGTGCACTGGCAGGATGTAAAACAAGTCCTGCAAGCAGCATCTTTGAAGAGTTTTAGGAGCGGTGTATATACCGAAATCAACAGGCAGCGCTGTCGAAGTGCCGGCAAAGAGCCGCTGCAGTGTCGCTTTTAAATCTTTTTCAGACACTAGCGGGGGTTATAAGTGTCCTGCTAGTGTGCGAAAAAGCACAGCTAAAATGATAGTAAAGCCTGGTTAAAATAGTGGTGTTTTACCGCCGATGCCCCTAACGCCCCTTTATGAAAGGGCGCTTATAGATATATAAGGGTTTATTTACTAAAGGCACCTGGGCTTTTTACTTTGGGAATTTTTTCCTGATTGGGAAATGCAGTAAAAAGTCACTTTGCAAAGAATACTCAAACACATGCAAGTAAAAAAAAGAAAAACTGTATATTTTTTGCCAAATAATTGGACAATAGAAGACAACAGCATTTCAATTTTCTCTAAGCTAAGGGAATATTCTCTTTCAAAGTGAAAATTTCCTTGCAAAGTCAACAGCCTATTTGCCTTTAGTATATTAACCCGATAGATTGGAATGTACTAATAATGCAGAATTCAGTAGTGCATTTAATAGCATTGGATTCAAGACACTAGATAATCCCTGTGAAAAGACTACTATTGAACTCTTTTTGAGAGGTATAACAATTATTAAATGGCAAATGTCGTATTTTTTTCATCATCCTTAGGAACATATTACTTTGTAAATGCATGAATTCATATGTCCATCCCTTCAGTCTACTTACCTGTATTTTTGAATGGGAACTTATGGTCCAGTTTAAGCATTGTCTGCCTTATTATTATTTGCAAGTGCTGCTTTGTTTACCTGGAGGTGGCACATGCATGGGGTGGCCACTTTAGAATTAAAAAAAACAACTCTTTAGGATGATAGAAATACATCATACTGTGCTGGCTTTTTGGAATTCATTTTGACCTCATGTAAATTTTTATATTATCTCAGATATATTCAAAATGTCTTAGTTGTCAATTACTTTTATGTTTGTATTTCTTCATTTTTTTTTCTCCATTCTTCTTTTTAAATTTTCCACTTATATGGTGAGCAGGAGACTTGGCCTGTAGTTATTACACTGCACTATTCATAAATTAAATGGAATCACAGAAACCTTCTCTCTTTTTAATTATCAACTGTACGTTAAAATTCCCCAACTAATACACATTTATAGTTACTGAAACTACTTGTAACCACTAACTATGCCATTTTTTGGTGTTTACCAGTGGAATGCAATATATATATATATATATATATATATATATATATATATATATATAGTGCATTCCACTGGGAAACACCAACAACAAATTTGGTGGCAAACACCAAATTTATATATCATATAAATATAATAATATATAAATCTGGAAACGATGTAAGCATGCTATAAATATAACTTGATTGCACAGTAAAGGAACCTGTTGCAAAGCATGCTTCTTACAGGCCTCTGATGGAAACAACCATCCTCTGTTTCACAGGCACATATAAGATCTGTTCTGTAAAGCTCTATTCAAATTAGCTTCTCTGCATGTGACACTATTCTGGAAATAGAATGCATCCTGAGGATCAACTGCAGTTTCCATCAGAGACTTCTGTGATAGGCATTTTGCTTTGTAACAAATTAGTACACTTATAGACTGTTGTGGAAGGGTTCACTAACCCAAAGAACATTTTGTTGGGGTAAAACTGTTCTGTTCATGGGCTTAATCATACATTGTTATTATCCACTGTGAAACTTCTTAAAGATAATTGCTATCATTATCAATGAAAAATAGGAAATCAACCACAAACATATGAGGCCATATGTTTTCCAGTCATTTAGATCTATTGCATTAACCAAAGAAGTAGTATTTAAAAGTATTTAAATTAGGGTACACGTATTCACCTTAAACCACCAATCGTATGCAGAGGAGTTTGTAAAAATAGGGATTTCTTTTTGCACATAGATGATTCAAGTTTCACTGAGCTAAGCGAAAAATGTATTACCTCTAGTAAATAAATCTATTAAAGTGAGTGCTTCAGTTTCCAAATTTTAGACAGCTAATCCTCATCTATTAAATTGTGAGTTTCACCTACTTATATCTTCTAAATTTGATCTTTAGGTTTGTTGTCCCTGTCTACCTATTTACATAAGATAGATAGATATAGACAGATACATATATACGTAGACAGTGGTACAAATATTAATATAAAGTAATGCCTTTTATTTTTTTTTTAAATATTGAAGCTTAGTTTCCTCTAGCTAGTATTTCTAGGATTAGACTAAATGGCAAGGGGTTGCTACCACATTGCTCAGTTCTCCTCTGTTTTATATATATATATATATATATATATATATATATATATATATATATATATATATGCCAAATGGTCACAAACACAGGTAAACATTTTTTTCACTATATATTGCACTATATATTTAATTGCAAAGGTTGAATTTGCATTACTTTGATAACATTTATGTTTTTGCCATCTAAATTTGTGTGGTATTATTTTATTGATTAACCATAAAAAGTCACTGCACAACCTACAAGCTATAATACTTTTCTGCTTTGCACTACCTAATAAAGGGTGTGATCCACTGGTATTGTTAGACCAGAAACTTGTGTTCACTATAAAGAATTATTTGGGGGTAAGGCAGTACATTACCTTCCCCCCCACCCTTTTCATTCTGGCAAATCTGTGTGCTAACATGTACATGCCCCCCTCCTTTCCCTTTACTGCAGCTATCTGGTTTGATTAAGACCAGAATGTTGGGATTTTAGATTTATGTTACAGCCCAGCCTGTTGGTCCGGCCTGTTGTTAAAGGGGTATAACAATAGCCTTAGCAGACTATGGGGCATGAATGGGGAGAATATATCTCTACTGAACTTTAAATACAACTGCCGAACAAGAGGTAAATTGGAGGGGGAACCATTTCTTGTCACTGCATAGAATGCCAGAAGCAAGTGGGAAGTGTAACTGGCAATTCTTTAAAAGGTAAAATGTAATTTCATGCATTTTACTTTGACCTATTAAACAGTCTGAAATTATTTCTGGTCTGATGGTCAAGGAAATACTTAGTTAATTGATCCTTATATGAATCATACAATGTTAGTTTGTGCCATGTAAGGTACATTTGTGGAAAAAAGAATGCAGAATGTATAATCTAAATTTTAAATGTACATGCCTATAGAAGTGTTATAGGGTTACATTTATCAACGGTTGTAAATGTTTTAATTATGCTTGTAAACTTTTAGAGATTTACAGTATAACACATAAAAATACAAAATAAATAAGTATTTAAATATCATTTTATGCATCGAAGTATGGAAGAAAATTAGAGAGTTCTGGCACTTTAATTTCCCTTCACGATGTCATTATGTAGCTTTGGATTATATTTTAGAATTTAATGTACCTCTCTTCACTAGTCACTTTAATAAAGGCTTCATGGGGATATTTTTTTGTGCTTTCCTTTTATACCTTTCCTATATATGTAAATTAAAAAATATTAATGTAAAGAATGTTAAAAAAAAAATTGTAACTACTGCCCATGGTCACGAAAGCTTGTATTTCTTTATTTTGTTCTTGTGCGATATGCATGTTCTTTTTTTTCTGTATTAACTAGAAAAAATAACGCAGAGATGCCAAAATGAGGAAGCTATTTGAAAGAAACAAGCAAGTGTATACAACAGTTGTTCATTCTTACTCTGTCTTCAAGGTACCTTTTTTTAATCAGAAATTCAAATGTATAATTAAAATTTACATTTACAAAGTTACTGATCAGATTTTCTTTATTTTTACATTTGTAATTATGACAAAAGAAGAGATGGAAATATTCTGTAATTTGTGACCTTGTTTAAAAAAAAAATGTTAACACAAGTGAAAACTGTTTTAATGTATCACCTTTGCTTGCTACTTCAAATTAATTGCTTAATATTATCTTTTTGTATTTCTTAATAAAAGTTAATTCAACTACAATGAATTCCGCATTTTTCCTGTATTTTATCATAGAAAAGGGTTAATTAAGTTATAAATTTAAATATTAGAGGACAGCATTGTTATCTCTTTGGGAGCTCACATATAGTCTTTTTACGGCTTGAACATGTAAATGTGACCAGTTTAGTGTAAATCGTCTTATTAAACAACTGTTAAAGTGGAACTTCAATTTCTTAATCAACATTGACTAATTTTAATCCTTATGATGGTACATTAGTAAATAAATAGGAAAGTACAATATATCATATTTGCTTGTTTTAAACTTCTTTTTCCTGGCCAGCCTCACATCAGCACACAATCAAGCACTCCAGTCTCTCAGTACTACTTTCTCTTAGCTGATAAAAGGATGCCCCTCCTCCCTTGCCCTTGTTCCTTTTTTTTGATTGGACTCCAGGCCACCATGCGCGTGGATTAGACTACACCCCCCTGCTCAGAGAAGTCCTTTTGATGACTTGAACGCCCATACACCCCAGGTGGATGCCAGGTTTGCATCCTTTTGGAAGGTATGGGTGGAGAAAGTCAAGGACCAATGGGTCCAGAAAACAGTCAAGCGAGGATACAAGATGTTTTGAGAAAAACCTCCGGACATTCTTGTCCAGACAGAATGGCCAGGAGATCAGAAGAAACGAAGGTGCTTGCAAGAATTGCTTCATAAAGAGGCAATCTCACCGGTTCTTCTAAAGCAGCAGGGAACAGGGGTTTACTCACCAATTTTTCTGGTGCCCAAAGTGTCCAGAGATCTCAGACCAGTCTTAGATATAAGAGCTCTAAACCACTCCATTGATCCCAAGAGATTCAAAATGGAATCAATATTTACAGTCATATGACTTCTGCAACAAGGGGACTGGATAATATCAGTCAATTTAGCAGATGCCTACCTTCATGTCCCAATCAACAGGCATCACCAAAGATACCTGAGATTCATGGTAGGGGAAGATCATTTCCAGTTCAAATGTCTGCCCTTCAGAATCAGCACAGCACCTCAAGTCTTTTCCAAGATCTTGCTAGCCACCATCGCTGTTATACATTTGAGGGGCATACAACATTTTCCACTACTTGGACGACATCTAGGTAGTGGCCCGTGCAAGCGAGGAGATAACAGCACAAAGCAATGTGGTGCTGAAAATTCTATCTAAATTCGGCTGGATTATCGACAAGCAGAAGAGCCAGTTTATTCCCTCCCAAGAGATGGAGTACCTAGGGCTTGTTTTCAACACAAGCAAAGGGCAGGTCTCGCTACCACATTGCAAGATAGCCGAGCTAGTAGCCTGCGTGACCAGCGTGATTGAGTCCTCATCACTGTCGGCGAGTGACTGTATGACGCTTCTGGGAATGTTTACTGCAGCAACCCCAGCTGTTCCCTGGGCAAGATTCCATACAAAGGCATTCCAAACGTCATTTCTGAACCAAAGCGATGGCGTATCACTCCACCAAAAAAAGTCATACCAAGACAGATCCGCCAGGGCTTGGCATCGTGGATAGCACCAGTAACTCTGTCGCGGGGCATGCCTCAGCCCCAGAAATTGGATCCAGATAACTCCAGATGCCAGTCTTCGGGGCTGGGGCACTCACTGCCTCGGCAGACGGGTTCAAGATAAATGGAGCAGGATGGAGACCAGACACTACAACCTTTTGGAGTTACAGGCAGCATACCTAGCCCTACTGGCATTGGAGAACCTGATTCAGCTCGGGTCAAGCTTATGTTGGACAATCGGACGGCGGTCGCTTATATAACCAAACAGGGAGGAACCAAGAGCTTGCCGCTGCTGAAGTTGGCAACCGAGATATTCGTCTGTGTCAAGGCACATGTGGAAGCCTTGATGGCAGCCTACATTCCGGGCAGTCAAAACTACATAATAGACCATCCGAGTCAGGATTTTCCCAACAAAAACGATTGGGCACTCAACAAGGACTATCTGAAAACAATATTTTACAGGTGGGGTACACCCTCTGTAGATCTGATGGCGACCCCATGGAATGCACAGGTACCCCAGTTTGTGTCAAGATTCCACTGCAACGAAGTGCTAGCTCAAGATGCCTTCTCAATCCCGTGGAAATTTACCCTAGTCTACCTTTTCCCACTGGTACCTCTGATAATGAAAACCCTATTAAAAATTGCGAGGGAGAATGTCCATGCAATTGCAATCCTACCCTTCTGGCCACGAAGGCCATGGTTCCCACTGCTCTTGCAGATGGCAGCAGTTCCCCCAATATGGCTGCCACTGAAGAGGGACCTCCTACAGCAGGACCAATGGTGTCACCCCAACCCAGGCAGATTGCAACTGACATTATGGCTGTTGAATCAGCCAGACTGCAGTCTCAGGGCATCTCAGAGGAGGTAATCTTGACACTATTGAAGTCAAGAAGGGCCACAACTAATGTCACATACACCAGGATTTGGAGAACATGTACAGAATTTGCTTTACAACAAAAATTCTCCTCATTGTCCACAAACATTGCACAGGTGCTGCAGTATTTACAGTCAGCTCCAAGTATGGGCTTAGCATACAACACCATAAAGGATGTCAGCCTTGTTTTTCTTCACAGGCCATAAGTGGGCAGACGAGCTGCTAATAAAGCAATTTCTTAGAGCGTCCATAAGGATAAGACCACCAAGTAAGTCCCTGTTCCCAGCCTGGGACTTGGGCACAGTGCTAAACACTTTGCTCCAACAACCATTCATGCCTCCGGAGACATTCCCACTATGGTTCCTGACAGTCAAGCTGATTTTCCTCACCGCCATAACATCAGCGAGGAGAGTTTCAGAGCTGGCAGCTCTATCTTGTCTTGCAAGATCCTTTTTGCATCATTCTCCCAGACAAAGTGATTTTAAGGCCCTCACCAGCCTTAACCCCTAAGGTGGTTTCTAAGTTCCATGTAAATTGTGAGGAGGTCCTACCCAGCTTCACGCAACCGCCGAGACAAGCAGAGGAACTAGATCTCAGACCATTGGACATGGTCAATTCATTTTTTTTTATTTTTTTTTATTCTTTATTTACATTTTTCAATTGGCCAATTTATTTTCAACCTACTGAAACCCCTCTCTACAAATGAGCAAAATGCATATCTTGTTCATCCTGCAGTCAGGACCTAGAAGAGGAAAAGCGGCATCAGCTAGAATCATAGCTACCTGCATCACCAAGGTGATAAGCCTGAGAAATGGGCTGATGCCTCCACAAGTTATTAGAGCTCATTCAACAAGAGGGGTGGCAGCCTCATGGGCAGCTTCTGCTAAAATATCGGTTGAAGACATATGCAGGACTGCTAGTCGGAGCTCATGAGAGTCCTTCACAAGACATTACAGTTTAGATGTCACAGCAGCTAGTGCATCATATTTTGGAAATGGAGTGGTGTCAGCACCCTTCCAAGCAAAATAAAATATTCACTAAAGCACCATTACCAATTATTTTTCTACTCTTTTTGTTATCCCACCCTATATCAGATAAATTAAATCCCATTGTGTGCTGATGTGAGGCTGGCCAGGAAAATGGAAAATTGTTACCAATACTTACTGTAATTTTCCTTTCCTGGACTGCCCTCATCTCAGCACAATCTTTTTTCCCTCCCTACAAGCCTGTCGTCCGCTACTTAATGGAACAAGGGCGGGGGAGGAGGGGCTCCTTTTTATCTGCTAAGAGAAGGTGGTCCTGAGAGACTGGAGAGAGGGGTTAACCCATTGTGTGCTGATGTGAGGGCAGGCCAGGAAAGGGAAATTACAGTAAGTATTGGTAACAATTTTCCGTTTTTTACACTTCAATTACTTCCTTGTTTCCAGACCTAGGCAAATGGTGTCATGCATCCCAGGAGTCCTCAGGAGGGGAGGCAGGGTTTTCCCAGATAAGCACACTCTCCTGTCTGCATGCTTGAGCTAAGGATAGATGGATTCCAGAAAATAAATGCAAATTAATAATTTTCTCTTACTCAAGATAATTATAAAATATCCTGAAGAGCTACAAGGGACTGTAGGGTCATATAAGATTGTATGTAACTGTGTAGTAAACAATCCATGGTTGATAATGATCAAACTCAGTGCAGCTGATACATCACTGGAATAATGTTGTTTGTTTTGTTTGTTCATCCTATTCTGGCCACGGCAAGAAATGCTAGGGATTGTTTGTTAAGGTGATTTCTCAGCAAAATAAAGTATGGAGACATGGATGGATGGGTGCTTTGAATATTAAAAAATAATTAAACAGTGTTTTTGGTTTGTAGAACTCAGCTGCAGTGTAGTTATACTTTGAAGTATAAATAAGGGTAACATGTTTTTAATTTTGGAAAGAGTGGGAAGGGCATAGAACCACTGTCAGGTTTTCATTGCTGTACCTGTTAGGGAGTTTCTTTATCTCTCTTTATTTGTCCTAATCACCATTGCTGCCAATAGTGAAGGTGAGGGTATATCCACATTTTGAGTTGTCACCAGAAAAGGAATTAAACCATATAAAGTACAAAATAATAACCACAATGTGCAAGACCATCCACAACATTGCCCTCAGTTACATCACCAATCTCATCTGCAGATATTACCCAAATCATCCTATCTGTTTCTCCCAGGACCTCCTGATTTCTAGCTCCCTTGTTACCTCCTCCCATGCTTGCCTACCGAACTCCTCTAAAGCCTCTCCCATCCTCTCCAGTATGTCCGGTCAGTTCCTACCCTGTCCACCTTTGGGCTATCCTTGAAAGTTCACTTTTTTAGGGAAGCCTACCCCACCTCCACCTAAGAACTGTACCTGAGCCCCCTCCATCAGATCATTCCCTGCAGCCACTACCTTTGTAAAAAATCTCTTTAGATTATAAGCTCCAGAAGCAGGGCCCTCCTATTCCTTCAGTATTGAACTGTATTGTAATTGTACTGTCCCCCTTTTTATTGTAAAATGCTGTGTAAACTGTTGGCACTATATAAATCCTGTATTATAATAATAATAGTACTGTCCAGTAATAGAGGGAAATTCTTTCAATGAGGGCACTTGTTCCCATGGCAACTGTTCAAGAGGGGACTTTTCAAAGATATACTTTCCCTTTCTTTAGAATCTACAGGACACAGCAAGCAAAGAATAATCTCCACAATGAGATGGTAAAAAATGCAGAGGTTTTAACCATCTTTAACGTTATCAAAGATGAAAAAAGCATTTTGCCTTTACATATAATTTAATATTATACTTTTGGTCTGATCAGTGTTTTGCAGATCAAATGATTGCCAGCAAGAGTTTAAATTGGGATATTCTCAACAAAGTGACAATTTCTGTAAAAAGACTTCACCCCCATCAGATACCTATCCAAAGATCCCAGTTTGCTTCTTCTTCCATCACAGCCGGCCTTGAGCTCTGATCATGTAACATCATGTAACAGTCCTTGGGCCTATTAATTGGTTGTAAGACTTGAGCACTGTTATGCAGAAAAGGTATGTACAGGTTGAGGTGGGTTTTCCAGAGACACTGGCATTTTGTCCTAAATAGAGAAATGGCAATGTCTCTTTAGGAGCAAAAGTTTAAAACTGCCTGTGTAGGTCAACATTCAGAATATCTCAGCAGCCCTAAAGCAGCAATGGCAATTACCAATAGAAGATTACCAATTTTGCTATGTGCTGTTTTCTGTCACAGATTGCATGGGGCCTAAAGAAACCCTCTATCATTTTTTATTGCTGTCTGTCCACATCAAGGAGATTCACCACTCTGTTTGTCCTAATGACTGTTGTCACGACTCACAAGTGAAGGGAAATGCAAGTTAAAGGGAAATCGTCTATTGGATGGCACCTGTTAGGAGACAACTATCTGAAAGGGGAATTTCCCTCATTTTAGAAATTTCTTATAACTTCCTTTTGCATTCCTGGGACAAGAAAAAAAGGGAAATTTCCCTACTGGAACACAAACAGCAAAGGTAGTTTTGCATGGGTTCTAACCCTTTAACACTTCCCTATTCTATCCAAACTCCAAAATACAAAGGTTTTAGCTATACATACACTTTAACCTGTTCCTTAACCTTAAAGCGTAACCTGTTTTTCCTAACCCTAATGGTGAAGTCCTTTTTTTATTGCCCCTTTGTATAATAAAAGTTTTTGCAAAGAAGCACTCACTCCACCAGCGCTTTCTCATGTGTTATCCACTGTGGTCCAGTGCTGATTTCACTTTCTGTGAACCCAAGGCATTAGGGAGATACCCCCTTTGGTGTGCCACCAAGCCTCCTTGGGCTCAGAGGGTAATATTGCAGAGAACTGCACTCACATCATTACATGCCATGGCAAAAATTAGTTACTGGTAAACATTAGAAAAGACAATGGCATTGATTTACTAAAGAGAAAGGACCATATTAAAGAAGAGAATTTTCACTTTTCAAAGTGAAAGTTTACTAAGGCAATTAGATTAATCAAATTGTATTTCTTCCCACCACAGGCATCAGAACTAGACATGTGCACACTGAAATATTTTGTTTGGGAATTTCGTTTTCGTCCGAAAAATACATTTATGTAGTTACTCCCGAAATTCTTTTTTTTTTTTTTTCATTAAAAACTGCATTTGTCCAAAAATCCAAATTAATTAAGGTCGAATCTGTCATTGAAGGCTTATGGTGTCTGTCGAATGTTCAAAGAAGATTCAACGGAGCAGCTAAACTGTATGACTCTGTATATATTAGCTGCTCCGTCATATCTTCTTCTTCGAAACTTTCGACAGACAGTGTAGCTGTACTTTGAAAACTGGAATCAGACTGAGTATGACTACAGAGAAAATATGGGAGTGCTGTAGAAACATGTCAAACAAAGGTATCACCCAGTGCATTCCAATGGGCAATAAATATAGAAGAGCAAACGTTAAACCTGGGTTGCTAAACCATAATGTAAAAATTAATATTAAAAAGAAAAAAATGGCCTTTAAAAAATATAAATCAGATGGGCCATTGTCAGTATTCCAGCACTACAAAGAATGCAATACGAAGTGTAAGAACGCAATCAGGGCAGCAAAAAAAATACGACGAGAGACACATTGCAGAGGAAAGAAAAAAAAATCCAAGACGTTTTTTAAATATATTAAGTACAGTAATGACGTCTGGGCATATTGGCCACATAAAGGACGATGAAGAGAAAATGGTTACAAATGACAAGGTGAAGGCAATTGTACTAAATGCTTTCTTCTCCTCAGATTTTAAACAGGAAAAGGAAGGGTATAACCACCACAACTGTATTGTTAGTAACATGTCACAATATGTCCTCTTATGGCTTACAGAAGTCAGGGTCCAGAAAAAAACAGAAAAGCTTAACAGAAATAAATCACCAGGACCAGATGGCTTACACCTGAGAGTGCTCAAAGAACTCAGTAAGATTGTAGCCAGATCACTATTCCTAATCTTTAAGGACAGCATACTGACAGGAATGGTACCAGCTGATTTGAGAAAAGCCCACATGGTACCAATATTCAAAAAAGGGCAGAGATATATTCCTGGAAAACTACAGGCCAGTTAGTCTAACATTGATATTATGTAAACTATTGGAGGGGATGATAAGGGACTATATCCAAGAATTCTCTGATGGAAACAGTGTCATTAGCAGTAATCAGCATGGGTTTATGAAGGGTCGTTCCTGCCAGACCAGCTGTTAACATTTTAAGAGGATGCTAGCTGCCCTCTAGATAAGGGAAGGCCTGTGGATGTGGTGTATCTGGATTTTGCAAAAGCATGTGATGCAGTTCCCCACAAACGCTTAATCTACAAACTGAAGTCTGTAGACATAAACCATAGCTTTGTTCATGCATAGAAAACTGGTTACAGTGGTGTGTCCAAAGGGTAGTGATAAATAAACTGTGCTCAAACTGGTCTGGAGTGGTAAGTAGGGTACCCCAAGGCTCTATTCTGGGACCAATTATGTTTAATTTATTCATATATGATATAGAGGTCGGTATAAATATATAAATATCTCAATCGCAGTTCTTGTTGACAACCCAAAAATAAGCAGGGCAATAACTTCACATCCAGATATAGAAACTTTACAAGCAGACGTTAATAAAATAAGGGGTTGCACAGTTGGCAAATAAGGTTTAATGTTGAAAAAAGTAAAGTAATGCACCTGGGGGCTTAAATTATAAATGCATATTACGCACTAGGGGGACAACCTCTGGGGGAATTCAGGATGGAAAAAGATCTGGGGGTCCTAGTAGAAGACAAACTGAGCAATAGCATGCAATGCCAAGCTGCAGCAAGCAAAGCTAGCAGACTATTAGCATACATAAAAAAAGGAATTTACTCCAGAGATACAATGATAATCCTGCCACTTTATAAAACTATAGTTCGACCACACCTGGAGTATTCTGTCCAGTTCTGGTCACCAATCCTCATGAATGATGTGCTGGAACTATACAAAAGTGCAGAGAAGGGCAACAAAATTAATAAGGGAACTGGAGAACCTCAATTATGGGGAATGGCTATAAGCACTGAAACTATTCTCCCTGGAGAAGCAATGCTTGAGAGTAAGTATGATAGCGTTATACAAATATTTCAATAGTGGTCGCAGCTTGGAAAGAAGACGATTCAGTCTCAGGGAGTGTAAGCGGACACAGGCCAAACAATGAGACTGGAAGAGAAGCAGTTTAACCTTAAGCTGCGTATGTAGTTTTTCACTGTCAGGGCGATAAGGATGTGAAACTCTCTTCCACAATTGGCAGTGTCAGCGGGGAGTATTGATAGTTTTAAAAGACTCTTGGATTTGCATCTTAGTGAACACAACATACAGGGATATGGAAAATGATTATCAACACTGACACACATACACCTACACAGGTTGAACTGAAAGGACTAGCATCTTTATTCAACCTTACCAACCATGAAACTATGATTACAATAAAGTTTATTAATGCACACAGCACCAACAGACCATAATCAAAACAAAAGTGAAAAATAAATGTGACAGTGAAGCAAAAAATGAAACCATTAACTACACTATATACAAATGGAAGGTATAAACAGGGCATGAGCAGGACTGGGAACAAGGGGAGCCCAGATGGGGTAACAGGATACAAGGTACTGGATACAAGGTACAGGATAAGGCAGGGATCAGCAAGCAGGTATGTGGCTAATAAAGTTGTGCCAAACACCCCCCCTGGTTTTGTTTGTGCTTTAACTCTGGAACATGGAAAAAGTTAAATCACGAACCACGAACCCTATTAAAGTCTATGGGACAGTTCCCATTTTGAAGGGTTATATGCAAGTTACTGGCCATGAAAAGAGTATGGGGGCTTGGGTAGTGCCCTGGGGGATATGCATCAGTGCAAACATTTTTTTTTTAAAGATTTTTTTTTATCAGAAAAAGGTTTATTAAAGAACAAATGTTACATACATGTCATAAACTCCAGTTTCACCAAATCACAGTATACATACATTATATGTTATCGGCTCTACACCTCTGCCTAGGGCATGGTAATTTTAGCATGCAATATTGTATCAATGAAACTTGGTGTTAATCCTCTCATTGCTGGTTCATCACAGTAGCCTGTCAAGTATGAGGTCCACCGGGGCTAAGCCCAGGGAGCTCAGCCAGGGTGATCACTGCACTTCAAATTTGCTAGGGCGTCCCCTGTGTTAAAAGATACATTTTTCTAGCCGTTCCGTGTCCCCCACCCATTTAATCCATTCCCTGAGCAAGGGTGGTCGGTTACCTTCCAACGCTGAAGGATGAGCAGGCATGCCTGAAATAGGGCTCTAGCAATGGGCGGTTTAAAATTGTCCTCCAGGGGGAGGTCATCTAGGATGGCCAAAATACATAGTCTGGGGTCAGTCGGGATAGTAACTGAGAAGGCTTTGTTAATGTCTTAGATATCTCCTGTGGGCTGTCCCCGGGTCTCCAGCGTAGTGATTGTCGCCACTTTAGCAGCTAGTATCTGTCCCAGCCATCTGCATCTTAGCAGTTTCAGAGCGCAGAAGGAAGTTTCCTGCAGGTTCCTCCTCTGCTTTTGGTGTGTCTTCTGACAGGACAGGAGGAGGAGCCTGGGAAGGAGATCTCCCGGTGCTGAGGTCCCAGTAACTGATAACCAGTAAGTCTGTGCTGGGGGCAGGGATCTGTGGATTTGTGCAATAAGAGGTTTGGTGTTTGGAGCAGAGACAGTCTGCAATTCACTAGCTACTAGGTCCACAAATGTCCTTTTAAGGACTGGTATAGGTGTACAGTATATAGGGTTTTAATACACGTATAATATACTTTCTTTCAAATATAGAAAGCATATTATACTGCACTGCATGCAGTGCGCTGACCGATTCTGCATCTGTCGTTTCTCAGTGTAGGGAGGGACAGCTTGGTTTTTGGAGCAGGGACAGTCTGCAATTCACTAGCTACTACTAGGTACACAAAGGTCCTTTTAAGGACTGGTATAGGTGTACAGTATATGGGGTTGTAATACACGTATAATATACTTTCTTTTAAATATAGAAAGCATATTATACTGCACTGCTGTGCTGCTGAGTGCTGACCAATTCTGCAGCTGTCGTTTCTCAGTGTAGGGAGGGACAGTTTGGTGTTTATAGCAGGGACAGTCTGCAATTCACTAGCTACTAGCTAGCTACTACTAGGTCCACAAAGGTCCTTTTAACCACTTTCAGACCGGACCAAAGACCAGACCACTTTTTGCGATTCGGCACTGCATCGCTTTAACTGACAATTGCGCGGTCCTGCGACGTGGCTTCCAAACAAAATTGACGTCCTGTTTTTTCCCACAAATAGAGCTTTCTTTTGGTGGTATTTGATCACCCCTGCGGTTTTTATTTTTTGCGCTATAAACAAAAATAGAGCGACAATTTTGAAAAAAACACATTATTTTTTACTTTTTGTTAAAATAAATATCCCCCAAAAATATAAAAAAAAACTTTTTTTTCCCTCAGTTTAGGCCGATACGTATTCTTCTACATATTTTTGGTAAAAAAATCGCAATAAGCGATTATTGATTGGTTCGTGCAAAAGTTATAGCGTTTACAAAATAGGGATAGTTTTATAGCATTTTTATTAATAATTTTTTATTATTTTTTTTTTTACTAGTAATGGCGGCGATCAGCGATTTTTATTGTGACTGCGACATTGTGGGGGACCCATCGGACATTTTTGACACATTTTTGGGACCATTGTCATTTATACAGTAATCACTGCTATACAAATGCAATGATTCCTGTGTAAATGACACTGGCAGTGAAGGGGTTAACCAGTGGGTGGCAGTGTAGGGGTTAAGTGTTCCTAGGGGTGTGTTACTAACTGTGGGGGGGTTGGGCTTTCATTTAGTGAACACTGATCTCTGCTCCAATCACATGGCATTTCTTCATTTGGCCGCTCCGTGAGACGATCGCGGCGGCGTGCTCCCGATGGCAGGGCGGCAAATTTAAAGGGACGTACACGTACGCCCATTTGCCTGCCCGTCCCATTCTGTCGACGTACATTGTCGTGCGCTGGTTGGCAAGTGGTTAAGGACTGGTATAGGTGTACAGTATATAGGGTTGTAATACACGTATAATATACTTTCTTTCAAATATAGAAAGCATATTATACTGCACTGCATGCTGCACTGCTGACCGATTCTGCAGCTGTCGTTTCTCAGTGTAGGGAGGGACAGTTTGGTGTTTGGAGCAGGGACAGTCTGGAATTCACTAGCTACTAGCTAGCTACTACTAGGTCCACAAAGGTCCTTTTAAGGACTGGTATAGGTGTACAGTATATAGGGTTGTAATACACGTATAATATACTTTCTTTCAAATATAGAAAGCATATTATCCTGCACTGCATGCAGCGCTGCTGACCGATTCTGCATCTGTCGTTTCTCAGCGTAGGGAGGGACAGTTTGGTTTTTGGAGCAGGGACAGTCTGCAATTCACTAGCTACTAGCTAGCTACTACTAGGTAAACAAAGGTCCTTTTAAGGACTGGTATAGGTGTACAGTATATAGGGTTGTAATACACGTATAATATACTTTCTTTCAAATATAGAAAGCATATTATACTGCACTGCATGCAGCACTGCTGACCGATTCTGCACATGTCGTTTCTCAGTGTAGGGAGGGACAGTTTGGTGTTTGGAGCAGGGACAGTCTGGAATTCACTAGCTACTAGCTAGCTACTACTAGGTCCACAAAGGTCCTTTTAAGGACTGGTATAGGTGAACAGTATATAGGGTTGTAATACACGTATAATAAACTTTCTTTCAAATATAGAAAGCATATTATACTGCACTGCATGCAGTGCTGCTGACCGATTCTGCAGCTGTCGTTTCTCAGTGTAAGGAGGGGCAGTTTGGGGCAGTTTGGTTTTTGGAGCAGGGACAGTCTGCAGTTCACTAGCTAGCTACTATTAGGTCCACAAAGGTCCTTTTAAGGACTGGTATAGGTGTACTATTTGGTGTACAGTATATAGGGGTATAATACACGTATAAAATACTTTCAAATATAGAAAGAATAGTATAGTGCATTTTCACTGTGCAGCATTGTGACTGCTGAGCGGTTCTGCAGCGATACTACAAAGAGTGACAAACGCAATAAAAAAAAGTATTATAACTGGTGGGATAGACCAGTGCCCCCCAAAATGACAGATTGAAGCGGGGTGTTATATACCTTCTTCCACATATACTGCACTTCTCTAGAGACTTTTGTCACAAGGTCATTTAAAAAATGACAGGCAGAGGAAGAGGCAGGCCCTTCCACAGGGGTGGTAGGGGTAAGGCAGGAGCAACAGGCTTGAGGCAAAGGGGCAAATTGCAGAAGGTGCGTTCGATTACGTCAAAGGATACACCAGACTTGGTTGAGTGGCTCACTCAGCCTTACTCTTCTGCACCTCCTCATCCTCTCGATCTGCACCCTCTTCTTCACTCTCTGCTGTGTGCACCCCCAAAGACACTACCACCAACACCACCACCACCATATACCCTCCGCTTGAGTAACAGGAATTATTTTCCGATCCATCACAAGACATTGTCGATGTGCAGCCACTCTTGGCATTGGATCAGGAAGAGGAGGTAGCAACAACCCCCACTCAGCAGTCTGACGACAGTACCCAGATCAGACCAAGGAGGAGGTTGGTCCCCGGTGTTGCTGCCTACTCCGAGATCTCTAATTATAGGGGTGGGGAAGGTGACATTGATGATGACGTGTCTAGTGATGTCACGTGGGTGCCCACAAGAGAGGAAGAGGAGTGGGAGTTCAGAGGGAGATAGGGACCAGCAGATAGGGAGGAGAAGCAGGTGGAACTTAGATTGCACAGGAGGGACAAAGCAGACTTCTAATGTATCAGGAGCGAGGCATCAACCATGTACAGTCACATCTGGTGCTCACAGGACGCCGGCACATGGCTCCGCAGTGTGGGCTTTTTTTAACGTGTCCGCCGCTGACAATAGTGTTGCCATCTGCAGCCTTTGCATTCAACGCATAAGTCGCGGTAAGCCCAACACTCACCTAGGGACGACCGCCTTAAGAAGGCGCATGAGCTGCCATCACCGAGCCCAGTGGGAGCAACGGAACCCAAAAAGCCACACTCTAGGCTCTCACCGTCCAGCCTCTTCTACTTCTCCTTCTCCTCTCTCCTCAGAATTGTCCTCCATTCCACCTTCCATCATGCCGTCCTCGCGGTTTTCTGGAAAAAGGCAGGCTTCCGTGGGTCAAATGTACGAGCATAAAAAAATGATGACACCGGATAACCCCCTTGCCCAATGGTTGACCGCTGGCTGTCAGAACTGATAGATCGCCAGCTACTGCCATATAACTGGTGGACTTGGAGGCTTTTCGAAAATTTGTGGCCATTGGAACACCACAATGGAAGGTCCCAGGAAGGAAGTATTTCTCACAGAAGGGCATCCCAGAGCTATATGGCCATTTTCAGTGGCAAGTGAATGTATCTCTGGCACACAGTGTCGGTGCCAAGATACATCTGACCACAGACACGTGGTCTAGCAAACATGGGCAGGGAGGTATATCACTTTTACTGCCCACTGGGTGAACCTTCTGATGGCCGTCAAGCATGTAACTCGTGGCACCTGTGTAGATTTGGTTTTACCGCCACGGATTGCACGCAGGCCTGGCTCTTCTTCTCCCCCCCCCACTCCATCCTCCCTCTCCTCCTCGGCTGACTCCTCCTTTTCCACTGCTAGCGTCTATTCCACTGCGCCACCCAAGATCCCCAGAACCTATTTGACATGCCAGGTGAGACGTTGCCATGCTGTGCTGCGTCTGTTGTCCCTGGAAGCCAAGAGCCACACTGGCCCTGCACTCCTTTAAGGTTTGCGTTCACAGGCAGATCAGTGGATAACACTGCTCAATTTGACAGTTGGTAAAGGGGTGTGTGACAACAGTGCCAATCTGCTTAGAGCATTGAAACAGGGCAAAATTACACACGTACCATGCATGGCACACGTCTTAAACTTGGTCGTGCAGCGATTCGTTGTCAAATACCCTGGGGTCCAGGACATCTTGCGGCAGGCAAGGAAAATCTCGGCCCATTTCAGAAGATCTTACATGGCCATGGCTCCCTTGCTGACATTCAGCGGTGACACAATCTGCCGGTCAGACGTCTTATTTGCGATTGCCTGACGTGATGGAACTCAACCTTCTATATGCTTGATAGGCTGCTCCAGCAGAAACGTGCAGTTAACGACTACCTGTACAAACTCTGCGGCAGAACAGGTTCTGGGGAACTCGATTTTTTTTTCAACTTTTTTTTCACCGCGCTAATGACTGCTCATTCGCGACGCATGCAGACTTCTGTGGCCATTTGATGAGATCACCAAACTGGTCAGTCGCAGCCATGGCGCCATCAGTGACATGGTACCTTATGCCTTCTTTATGGAGCATGCATTGCGTTGTGTCATTGATCAAGCCGTGGAGGAGCAGGAGCAGGAAGATGAGGAAGTCGCAATGCTGGATAAATTCCCAGGGGGGCTACTCTATCTGAGACAAGTCAACAAAAGGAGTCTGAAGAGGAGTCAGAGGAGGATGGTGCTGGGGCGGATGAGGAGGAGCAAGAAGAGCATGCTTTAAACCTTTCTGGGATCCCTGTTGTTGTCCGTGGATGGGGAGAGGAGAACGAGGAGGACGACATTATCCTGGATGATGAGCAGGAGCCAGGCCACCACACCACTTCCAGTTTAGTGCAAATGGGGGCCTTCATGCTCCAATGTTTAACAGGGACCCCCGTATAAAAAGCATAATGGTCAAGGACCAGTACTGGGTGGCAACATACTTAGACCCCCGGTACAAACACAAAATGGGGGAAATGTTACCACCTTCACAGAGGGGTGTCAGAATGGAGCACTACCAGGCCTTGCTTAGAGAAATGCTGAATTCTGTTTTTGCGTGCACTGTCAGAGGAATTCCCACTCCCAGAGAAAGAGTTGCGGGTACCAATCCAACAGCGCCTGCAAGAAGAGGGCGGTTTGAAGATGTGTTGGTCACTTCTGATATGAGATCATTCTTTCAGCCGACCCATTGACAGGTGTCATCCGGATCCATCATCAGGGAACGCCTAGACCGACAGGTGTCCGACTACATCAGGTTAACGGCCGATGTGGATGCTCTGAGAAGTGATGAACCCCTGGACTACTGGGTGGGCAGGCTTGACCTCTGGCCAGAGCTTGCCCAATTTGCAATGGAGCTGTTGGCTTTCCCCTTGTCCAGTGTCCTGTCCGAAAGGACGTTCAGCGCAGCAGGGGGGATCGTGACCGATAAGTGCACTCGCCTAGCTCACCACAGTGTTAACTACCTCACATTTATAGAAATGAATGAGGCATGGATCTCGGAGGAATTCAACACATGTGACCAGTAGACCATGTATATGCATAACTCTATAAACGATTTATATAATCTAGCACACAGACCTTTTTGGCTCACTTCTTCGTACAAAAAAAGCACACCGTACTATATGCCCGTACCCTCCTGTTTGAAGAGGTTGAGCAGTGTCATATTTTTGGGTCCCGCAGCAAGTTGCTGGTATCAGTGCTGGTGTCAGTACTCTCTATCTCGGTGCTGGTGTGGTGTCAGTGCTCTCTATCAAGGTGCTGGTGTGGTGTCAGTACTCTCTATCACGGTGCTGATGTCAGTGCTCTCTCTCTATCTCAGTGCTGGTGTCAGTGCTCTCTCTCTATCTTGGTGCTGGTGTGGTGTCAGTGCTCTCTATCTCAGTGCTGGTGTGGTCTCAGTGCTCTCTATCTCAGTGCTGGTGTGGTCTCAGTGCTCTCTATCACGGTGCTGGTGTCAGTGCTCTCTATCACGGTGCTTGTGTCAGTGCTCAGTCTCTATCATGGGGCTGGTTTCAGACAGTGAGGGAGATAGCAGCGGAGAAGCCAATCAGCAGGCAGTGGCAGCACCATGGCTGAGGATCAGCACTGGACTGGCACCTCCGGACCACCGCAGTGGAGCCCTGCATAGGTGGGGGTAAGGGCCGGGCAGAGGGAGGGGCTCAAGCACAGGTTGGCACACTGGGACACTGGCACAGGACTGCGCTGCCCTGACTTTGGCACTGATCATCTTCTGCACCCCCTTAATAGCCTGGCCTGACCTTGCCTCTCCTCCATGGCTGCTCCTGAATTGTCAAAATTTCACAGATAAAAAAAGAATGCTTGTCATTGTCGATCCCAGATTCACTTAGTACTTTTGTTATGTCAGTGTCCATGTTGTGGGACTATGTTTGCACAGCTAGTAAGTATTTTGTGGCTGAAAATATGACCTGGGGGTTTTTAAGGTTCGCCTGCCATTAAAGTCAATGGGGTCTGCCGCGAACCTTGCGGTTCGCAAACTTATGGCCACGTTCGCGGGTTCGCATTCGCGAAATGTCCCATCGGAAGTTCATCCATCACTATATGGGGGTGAGGATTTGTGATCAGAGGGGAAATTTGGGGGTTCATAAGGTCATTTGTGTAAGAAGGAGGAGTTTGGGAGGGATAAAAGGAGGGATTGGTGCTGGGAGGAGAGATCTGTGCAGGGAGGGGGGAGATGCGGGGATGATTTGTGCTGAGAGGGGGGATTTGGGGGGTAAAATAATTTGTATAAAAAGTAAGGGTTTGGGGGGATTTATACTGGGGGGGGGGATTTTTGTTAAGAGGGGGAATATTGGGGGGGGGGATTTGTGATGGGAGGGGGGATGAGAGAAGGAGAAAGAGGAATTGTGCTAGGAGGGGGTATATGGGTGTATATGGGGGGTGAGGGGCACTCTGCACACAGTTCTTTACACAACGGGGGGCAGGGTGACACCATGTTTTACCGCACCAGGTGACACCAATCCTAGTGACGTCACTTCTCCCACTGTTCCCCCTTGAGGGCAGCCACGTCATTCTCCCGCTTGGTCATCGTCTCTTTGAAGGGTATGTAAACCTTAACAATGAAATTCTCTTATTTGGTCGCTTTTGGTTTTTAGGTTTGTTAAATACACAATTGAAAGCATTTTTTTGTATGGTTAGTTAGCTTGCAACTTACTGTTCTCTCAGCTGACTGTTATCAGTTACAGTGGTCTCAGCAATCTCTAAGGTCTACGGTTGAGTTTTATAGTCCTATCATGTTTTGTTGCCTCACAACCTGGAATTGTTTGAACATGAACAGAACATGCCCACAACTTTGAAGATTTTTTTTATTGTGAAGCAAACAACAAATTGGACAAAAAAAGTCAATGTGCATAACTATTCACCCCCATAAAGAGCCACCTTTTGCGGCTATCACAGCTCCAAGCTGCTTTGGATAAGTCTCTATGATGTTGCCACATCTTACCACTGGGATTTTTGCCCATTCCTCCTTGCAAAACTGCTCCAGCTCCTTCAAGTTGGATGGTTTGCGCTTGTGAACAGCAATCTTTAAATCTGACCACAGATTTTCTATTGGATTGAGGTCTGGGCTTTGACTAGGCCATTCCAACACATTTCATGTTTCCCCTTTAACCACTCAAGTGTTACTTTAAAAAAGAAGAAAATACCGGCGCTCAAATAATTATTTAATTATTGTTATCTATTTGTATATTGGTGTGCTGCAATCCAATAAGCCCCTTCTATGGAATGAGGAAAAATATGTGTTAGATTGTGGATTGCGCCCCCTGTCTTCCTTTTTGTGAAAAAATATATATATATATATATATATATGTATCCCAAATTATCCACTGTGCATATAGTACAATTATATCTACCAACCCCCCCCTCCATTTCCAATCCTTATACACTCTCAAATAATGTGTGTGTATAGAAATGGGATCCTGTCCCCAATTTCAATGTTATTTTCAATCAATAGTCCTTCAGTGTTCACGTGTATAACTATTCACCACAAAATACCCTTCGTGCCACCACCACCTTATGAAATGGCCACTCACCAAACTTAGATAGAAATTTGCCTTTGGTTCATTCAATGGATAACCACTCCTTATACTCGCTTGCTTTCCAGTCAGAAATCCATTGATCCACTGTGTTTATAGTACAATTATATCTACCAACCCCCCCCCCCCCCCTCCATTTCCAGTCCTTATACACTCTCAAATAATGTGTGTGTATAGAAATGGGATCCTGTCCCCAATTTCAATGTTATTTTCAATCAATAGTCCTTCAGTGTTCACGTGTATAACTATTCACCACAAAATACCCTTCGTGCCACCACCACCTTATGAAATGGCCACTCACCAAACTTAGATAGAAATTTGCCTTTGGTTCATTCAATGGATAACCACTCCTTATACTCGCTTGCTTTCCAGTCAGAAATCCATTGATTTTTACGTACTCATAAAAAAATATATATGGAACCAACATAGTGTAAAACGTTCCAATTTTTAATGTAAAAAACGTAAAAACAAATTGCACTCACATATTTCTGTGTCATCTAGCCGACACTAAGCTTATCCAGCCATGTATAAACGGTGCGTTTTGGGCAAGACAATGTTGTTCCACAGGTAACCTTCCTCTCTCTCTCCTGGGTTCACCTGTTCCTGGCACCTTTACTGCACTGCAAATGATTCCCACAGCCTCTACATGTTTCGCAGTTCCCTCTGCGTCATCAGGAAGCTGTGGGCATCCTTCCCACCCCTCTTTTTATACCCCCTTTCTTACCTCTCATTGCCGTTGTCATTCTTAGTTTTTGTGACCCAGAAAGTGGCGAAGCAGCCATCTTATTTCCGGAAGTACCCTTTCTGCCATTTTGGATCCTGTTATATGCTTTATAAATCTATTCACTTTTATTATTATGCCCCCTATTCTATTTTTACTATAATGGCCAGCCTACTATTCCTTCTTTCTTATTTTCCTTTATTGTTTCTCATTTTTTCTTTCTACTCACAATCTTTATACTAATCCCTCGTTTCCACAAGTACTTCCTCCGCCATTTTTATTTTGGGCCTAATGGTATTTTTCCCAATTAACCGGTTTCCGACCAGCACGGGCAGGCATATTAGCGTACAGGTACGTCCAATCTTCAATGCCGCCCTGCCATCGCGAGCGCGCCGCCGCCGGCACGCTCGCGTGCTGGTCGGGACCCCCGTGAGTCCGGTCGCGGGTCCCGCGGACTCGATCGCCACTGGCATACCTGCGATCGTCTCACGGGATGGCTGAATGGAGGAAATGCCGTGTAAACAGCATTTCTCCATTCTGCCTAGCAACTAGTGACGCTGATCTCTGCTCCATGTGATTGGAGCAGAGATCAGTGTTCACTAAATGAAAGCCCAACCCCCCCACAGTTAGTAACACACCCCTAGGAACACTTAACCCCTACACTGCAACCCACCTGTTAACCCCTTCACTGCCAGTGTCATTGACACAGGAATCACTGCATTTATATAGCAGTGATTACTGTATAAATGACAATGGTCCCAAAAATGTGTCAAAAATGTCCGATGGGTCCCCCACAATGTCGCAGTCACAATAAAAATCGCTGATCGCCGCCATTACTAGTAAAAAAATAATAATAAAAAATTATTAATAAAAATGCCATAAAACTATCCATATTTTGTAAACGCTATAACTTTTGCGCAAACCAATCAATAATCGCTTATTGCGACTTTTTTTACCAAAAATATGTAGAAGAATACGTATCAGCCTAAACTGAGGGAAAACATTTTTTTTATATATTTTTGGGGGATATTTATTATAACAAAAAGTAAAAAATAATGCGTTTTTTTCAAAATTGTCCCCCTATTTTTTTTATTGCGCAAAAAATAAAAAAGGACGTCAATTTTGTTTGGGAGCCACGTCGCACGACCGCGCAATTGTCTTTGACCAGCAAAATGGTCCGGTCTGTAAGTGGTTAAATTCATTTTTACTACCCACCCCTTTTCCAACCTTCCGTGTCATATTCTCATACTTATCCCAACCCTCCCATTTAATTTCCCCCCTGCTATACAGTCCATCTGCTTTCCGTACTCCTCCGCCGGTGTTTCACACACCTCTGGAAGCTGCACTGCCGCCATACTGTTTCGGGAAGTTCCTTGGTGGCCATGTTGGTTAATGGCATACTCTATGTTCTCTCCCGGAAATGACGAAACAACATCGCCGCCATCTCTTCTCCGGAAGGAGCCCCACCAGCTGATTTATCACTTTTGCCACCTTATTACTACATTCCGTGTCACTCTCTCTCCATCAAACACCATCCCAACTTTCCGCCCACCCCACTTATCACCCCTTCATAAAAAATAATCGCTGCTCTTTCATTATTATCTCTATTTATGATTTGGATCTCTTTCCTTTTATATTATTATTAAAATAAAAAATTAAAAAAGAACTTAAAAAAAATTATAATAAAAACAATCAAAAATCATCTATAAAAATGTCTATCTATTTCCACATTTAATCCTAATGGCTGCATTGTGTCCAATTTATGTATCCAGTATGTTTCATTCCGTGACACTTCCCGTCTTAAATTCAAATTCCTCCAATTCTGTTCTATCCTGTCAATGGCATAAAATTTAAGGTGCTGCGGCTCTCTATTATGTACCTCCCTGAAATTTTTAGATACGCTGTGGTATTTGTAACCTTTTTTAATATTTCTAATATGTTCACCTATGCGGGTGGACACATTTCTAGTAGTCCTACCCATATACTGTAGGCCACAGCTGCTCTCCAACACATTTATGACATGAGTGATCAACTTATTTACCTTGAACCTCTGATTGAAACTCCAGGGTTTTCCTGGTTTTCTTATCAGTGAGCTTACATGGTTTACATTTCCCACAACAGAAAAATCCTTTTTGTTCAAAAAAGGTAGTCATCCTTTTTGGGGGATCAGGAACATTTTTAACAATCTGATCACGCAATGTTTTTGCCCTCCTATAAACAAATGTGGTCCGAGAAGGTAAAATTTTCCCCAACTGGGGGTCATTGCATATAATAGGCCAATATTTTTTAATGGCCTTTTCCATACTCCTATATTGCTTATTAAAACCCGTGATAAATGGTATTCCTTTCACTCCTTGGGTGGTTTTATTTTTGTTCTCCAAAAGTACTTCCCTATTCTTGTGACCTATTTGTTCCCTAATTCTCTCAAGCTCCATCCTATTATATCCCTTATCTACAAATCTTTCCACCAGCGTACCTGTTTGTGTATAGTAATCTGATAGTAAGTCACAATTACGTCTAATTCTGATAAATTGCCCTTTCGGGATTGCTTTCTTCCAATGGGTGTGATGGCAACTGCTATAGGGTATGTACCCATTCCTGTCAGTATCTTTAAAGTATGTTCTAGTTTGGAGTAGGCTTGTGCAATTCGTTTCGTAACTAATCGAAATTAATAAATATAATAAATATAATAATAAAAATTAACGAATAACAACGAATACGAAAGAAATATAACGAATGAATTTGAATGAATTCGAATGAATTTGGTAATTCTTTAAAGATCTAATGAAACAAAAGGTCAGCTCAAAGTAAATCTTATAGTCCAATCAGCTAATTAATTTTGTGCCGGAGGATGGATTACTGGAAAAGTGCATTCCTGAGAACTGAGTTAGAAGGGTATTGTACTGTATTTGAGCCGGGGAGAAGAGACGTTGTCATTGTGTGTGTTAAAAGATTCAATAAAAAAACGACTTTCCAAACTACGAATCATTATCACGAATGTCTATACATACATAAATAGCGAATTTCAATGAATACGAACGAATGAATTCGACACTCTACGAATAATAACGAATTTCCTGAAAACGTATTAACGTAACATAACGAATATAACAGAACGAAATTATGTATTTTACGAATGACAACGAACCGAAACTAAATGGAATTTTCTGTTGTGCACAAGTCTAGTTTGGAGATGGGTTCCATTTTTAAAGATCTCTAAATCAAGGAAACCAATACGACTTTGATGTGTGTTTACCGTGAATTTAATACTATACTGTTTTTTCCTTATAAGTTCCACAAAACCAGCTAATTCCTCCTGGTGCCCTTCCCATACTATCAAAATATCATCAATGAACCGTTTGTATACCCTCAGCTGTGGCCAACACCTTTCCGAAAATCTCCTCCTCCTCCCATTTATTCAGGAAAATGTTGGCCACGCTAGGGGCATACTTATTTCCCATCCCCACCCCTTTAATTTGTTCATAATATTTATGATTAAACCAAAAGTAGTTATAACCCATGGCCATCCTTATCTCCTCTAGAATAAATCTTCTTTGTTTTAATTTTAAATGGGAATAATGTTTCACGGTCCAAGCCACTGCTGCTAGTGCGTCTGTTTGTTTGATGTTAGTGTACAGTGACTCTACGTCTATTGTTACCAACAGTGTAGAGTCACCGACCTCAATCCCCTTGAATAATTTTATTGTTTTCTTGCTATCTTTGAGAAAAGCTTTTCCTTTACTAGCTAGTGGTTGCAGGAAAGTGTCCAGATACTCCCCTAATCTGGAGTATACTGAACCTATCCCATTTATTATGGGTCTCCCTAGTGGTTTGGTCTTATTCTTATGTACTTTTGGTACCTGATATATAATTGGTACTCTAGGAGGCGGAAAGTTGGGGTGGTGTTTGATGGAGAGAGAGTGACACGGAATGTAGTAATAAGGTGACAACAGTGATAAATCAGCTGGTGGGGCTCCTTCCGGAGAAGAGATGGTGGCGACGTTGTTTCGTCATTTCCGGGAAAAAACATAGAGTATGCCATTAACCAACATGGCCAACGAGGAACTTCCGGAAACAGTATGGCGGCAGCGCAGCTTCTGGAGGTGTGTGAAACACCGGTGGAGAAGCACGGAAAGCAGATGGACTGTATAGCGGGGGGAAATTAAATGGGAGGGTTGGGATAAGTATGGAAATATGACATGGAAGGTTGGAAAGGGGGTGTGTAGTAAAAATGAATTTAATTGGGAAAGATACCATTAGGCCCAAAATAAAAATGGTGGAGGAAGTACTTCCGGAAATGGGGGATTAGTATAAAAATTGTGAGTAGAAAGAAAAAATGAGAAACAGTAAAGGAAAATAAGAAAGAAGGAATAGTAGGTTGGCCATTATAATAAAAATAGAATAGGGGGCATAATAATAAAAGTGAATAGTTTATAAAGCATAAAACAGGATCCAAAATGGGGGAAAGGGTACTTCGGAAATAAGATGGCGGCTTCGCCACTTCCGGGGTCACAAAAACTAAGAATGACAACGGCAATGAGAGGTAAGAAAGGAGGTATAAAAAGAGGGGTGGGAAGGATGCCCACAGCTTCCTGATGACGCAGAGGGAACTGCGAAACGTGTAGAGGCTGTGGGAATCATTTGCAGTGCACTGAAGGTGTCGGGAACAGGTGAACCCAGGAGAGAGAGAGAAAGGTTACCTGTGGAACAACATTGTCTTGCCCAAAACGCACCATTTATACATGGCTGGATAAGCTTAGTGTCGGCTAGATGACAAAGAAATATGTGAGTTCAATTTGTTTTTAATTTATTTTATATTAAAAATTTGAACATTTTACACTATGTTGGTTCCATATATTTTTTTATGAGTACGTATAAATTGGTAGATTGCTGACTGGAGAGCGAGCCAGTTTAAGAAGTGGTTATCCATTGAATGAACCAAAGGCGAATTTCTATCTAAGTTTGATGAGTGGCCATTTCGTAAGGTGGTGGTGGCACGAAGGGTGTTTTGCAGTGAAGAGTTGTACACATGAACACTGAAGGACTATTCATTGAAAATAACACTGGAATTGAGGACAGGATCCCATTCCTATACACACACATTATTTGAGAGTGTATAAGGATTGGAAATAGGGGGTCTCCTATGCATTTTATGTGCAGGAGCAGTTTGTATTTGTTGAAACACTAAACAATAAGTAGGTGGTATTTGTTGAGATATAATTGTACTATATACACAGTGGATAAGTTGGGATACATATATATCTTTTTTCACAAAAAGGAAGACAGGGGGCGCAATCCACAATTGTTGCTTTAGCAGTGTGTTTAGGGGTCATTGTCCTGCTGGAAGATGAACCTCCATCCTAACCTCAAATCACACACAGAGTGGTAATGGTTTTGCTCAAGAATATCCTTGTATTTAGCACCATCCATCTTTCCCTCAACTCTGACCAGTTTCCCAGTCCCGACTGCTGAAAAACATTCCCACAGGATGGTGTTCTTTGGGTGATGTGATGTGTTGGGTTTGCGCCAGACATAGCATTTTCTTTGATGGCCAAAAAGTTCAATTTTAGTCTCATCAGACCAGAGCACCTTCCTCCATACATTTGGGAGTCTCCCACATGCCTTTTCACAAACTCAAAACATGCCGTTTTGTTTTTTGCTGAAAGTTATGGCCTTCTTCTGGCCATAAATCCCAACTCCATGGAGCGTATGGCTTATTGTCATCCTATGTACAGATACTCCAGTCTCTGCTGTGGAACTCTGCAGCTCCTCCAGGGTTACCTTAGGTCTCTGTGCTGCCTCTCTGATTAATGCCCTCCTTGGCCATTCCGTGTGTTTTGGTTTGTGGCCGTCTCTTGACAGGTGTGCTGTTGTGCCATGTTCTTTCCATTTGGTTATGATAGATTTGATCGTGCTGCTAGGGATCATCAAAGATTTGGATATTTTTTTATAACCTAACCCTGAGTGGTACTTGTTTGGAGAGTTCCTTTGACTTCATGGCAGTGTTTGGTTAGTGGTGCCTCCTGCTTAGGTGTTGCAGCCTCTGGGGCCTTTCAAAAAGGTGTGTATATGTAATGACAGATCATGTGACACTTAGATTGCACACAGGTGGACATCATTTCAATAATTATGTGACTTATAAAGGTAATTGGTTGACCAGAGCTTTTTATGGGCCTCATGACAAAGGGGGGGAATACATACACACAGGCCAATTATCCATTTTATATTTCTGAAAAATAGTTTTATGTATATATTTTTCTGATTTTACTTCACCAATTTAGACTATTGTGTTCTGATCCATCACATATAATTCAGATTAGAAAAAAAACATTGAACTAAAGGCTGTATTGTAACAAAATAAGTAAAAAGCCAAGGGGGGTGGATACTTTTGCAAGGCGCTGTATTACTTTTTAGTTTTTGTTTTTACACAGTAAGTAGTTCAATCAAGATGGATCTATTAGGGATATAATCCCCTGAGACAGTACAATACTCGTAAATAACTTGACTCATTTTAACCACTTGAGGACCGCCGTATTGCCATTGTACGTCAGCACAATGGCACAGGCAGGCATAATCACGTACATCTACGTGATTGCCTTCCAGCGGGTGGGGGGTCCCATCGGACCCCCTCCCGCTGGTTACGGCGGTCCGATTCGGTCCAGGAGCGCTCCGTGATGAGGGCCAATGAGAAGCTTCCTCCCCTGTGTATTGTTTACACAGGAAGGAGGAAGTGATGTCATTCTCCTCGGGGCGGTCTTTTTGACCGGACTACGAGGAGAAGAGTAAAAGTAAGTCTGCACGAACACTACACTGACATGTAGGTACACACAGGCACACAAACCCCCCCCGATCCCCCCCCCGATCGCCCCCCGATCCCCCCCCCGCCCCCCCTCCCCCCCCAGTCACAGTGTCACTGATTGCATTGATCATTTCTTTACTGATCAATGCATTCAGTGTCAGTTGTGACAGTAAAAACTGTCAGGACAGTTAGTGTTAGGTCCAGGGTAGCCCCCTATCACCCCCCAATAAAGATTTAACCCCCTGATTGCCCCTAGAGTTAACCCTTTCACCCCCTTTTGCCAGTGTCACTAAGCGATCATTTTTCTGATCGCTGCATGTGTCGCTAGTGTCGCTAGGTAGCTAGTTATTTTTTTAGGTTCACCGCCAGGTTTTTATAGCGCTAGGTACCCCGATATACTACCCAATAATGTTTTTAACCCCCTGATTGCCGCTAGTTAACCCTTTCACCCCCTTTTGCCAGTGTCACTAAGCGATCGTTTTTCTGATCGCTGCATTAGTGTCGCTACAGTCGCTAGGTAGCTAGTTATTTTTTTAGGTTCACCGCCAGGTTTTTATAGCGCTAGGTACCCCGATATACTACCCAATAATGTTTTTAACCCCCTGATTGCCGCTAGTTAACCCTTTCACCCCCTTTTGCCAGTGTCACTAAGCGATCATTTTTCTGATCGCTGCATGTGTCGCTAGGTAGCTAGTTATTTTTTTAGGTTCACCGCCAGGTTTTTATATCGCTAGGTACCCCGATATACTACCCAATAATGTTTTTAACCCCCTGATTGCCGCTAGTTAACCCTTTCACCCCCTTTTGCCAGTGTCACTAAGCGATCGTTTTTCTGATCGCTGCATTAGTGTCGCTACAGTCGCTAGGTAGCTAGTTATTTTTTTAGGTTCACCGCCAGGTTTTTATAGCGCTAGGTACCCCGATATACTACCCAATAATGGTTTTAACCCCCTGATTTCCGCTAGTTAACCCTTTCACCCCCTTTTGCCAGTGTCACTAAGCGATAATTTTTCTGAACGCTGCATCAGTGTCGCTAGTGTCGCTAGGTAGCTAGTTAACTAGGCTCCCAAAAAGTCCCCCACATGTGGTATCCCCGTACTCGGGAGAAGCAGCAGAATTTATTTTGGGGTGTAATTTGACTTCTGCCCATAGCATGTGTGAGCAATATATCATTTAGTGACAACTTTGTGCAAAAAAAAAAAAGTTTGTAATATTCCCGCAACTTTTGGCAAAATATAAAATATTCCATGGACTCAACATGCCTCTCAGTAAATAGCTTGGGGTGTCTACTTTCCAAAATGGGGTCATTTGGGGGGGTTTTGTGCTATTTTGGCATTTTATGGCCTTCGAAACTGTGATAGGTAGTGAGGAGTGAAATCAAAAATTTGCACCCTTAGAAATCCTGAAGGTGGTGATTGGTTTTCGGGGTGCCGTGCGCGACTAGACTCCCAAAAAGTCCCACACATGTGGTATCCCCGTACTCGGGAGAAGCAGCAGAATGTATTTTGGGGTGTCATTTCACATATAACCATGGCATGTGTGAGCAATATATCATTTAGTGACAACTTTTTGTAAAAAAAATTTTTTTTTTTTTTTTTTGTCATTATTCAATCCCTTAGGACAAAAAAAATAAATATTCAATGGGCTCAACATACCCATCAGCAATTTCCTTGGGGTGTCTACTTTCCAAAATGGGGTCATTTGGGGGGGATTTGTACTGCCCTGCCATTTTAGCACCTCAAGAAATGAGATCGGCAGTCATAAATTAAAAGCTGTGTAAATTCCAGAAAATGTACTCTAGTTTGTAGACGCTATAACTTTTGCGCAAACCAAAAAATATACGCTTATTGACATTTTTTTTACTAAAGACATGTGGCTGAATAAATTTTGCCCTCAATGTATGACTAAAATTTAGTTTATTCGATTTTTCTTATAACAAAAAGAAGAAAATATCTTTTTTTTTCAAAATTTTCGCTCTTTTTCCATTTATATCGCAAAAAAAAAAAATCGCAGAGGCAATCAAATACCATCAAAAGAAAGCTCTATTTGTGGGAAGAAAAGGACGCAAATTTCGTTTGGGTGCAATATTGCATGACCGCGCAATTACCAGTTAAAGCAGCGCAGTGCGAAATTGCAAAAAGACCTCTGGTCCTTAAGGTGTTTATTGGTCCGGAGCTGAAGTGGTTAAAGAACTGAATGACCATAATGACATATAAACACAATGGCAAAAATAATAGGTCAACCAAATACCTAGGAGTTTAGATAATCACACTCTTGTAAATTCTTCCAAAGAAGGGACAGAAGTTGTTATTTTACTTAGCAGAGATGTATGCGCTAAGTACATGCATTAGGAAGTGGTAAAAGTGGGACGTGAATGTGAAGATTTAGGAAAGTAACGTTTCATATTCTGATGAATTTCGAAAGTGGTGCCAACAAGCCTAGATTTTCCAGTAGCTGAGTGGAGAATCTTTCGTTTGGTGTATAAGTTCTTCCTTTTCAGCCACCTTAGAGATACGTTGGAACCAGTCTGCAATGGAGGGGGGGATACTGGATTTCCAAAGGACCGGAATGCACATCTTCGCTGCATTAACGAGATGTTGGGCCAGGGATCTTTGATATGTTGTTCTTGTAATTGAGGTATGATGGAGAAGTAGTTGTGCTGGTGAAAATTCAATGGGAAGGGTGAGTGAGGCGGTTGACCTCTGTCCAGAATGGTTGGATGCGGGGACAGGACCACCAAATGTGAAGGAGAGTTCCCTCTTCCTGAGAACATCTCCAGCATGTAGAGGGTACGTGGGGGATAAATTTATGTAACTGAGACGGGGTTTTATACCATTTTGCGGCTAATTTGAAACCATTTTCTTGTACTGACACGTTGATAGACCCCTTGTGAATATGGGAGAATATGGTTTCCCACTCATTGTCTGTCAAATGTAAGGCCAGATCTGATTCCCAGCTGCGAGAGGATTTAATAGATTTGGGTTTAAAGTCCGAGAAGAAGAAGGTGTATATTTTGGATATGAGGTGTCTTTGTGGTTTCATCGTGTCACAGAGAGATTCAAAAGGGGTGAGTGATCTAGAAAAATCTTGTTGTTGCTGATGAAAGGTTAAGAAATGTCTAATTTGGAAATATACCCATTGTGGGATCGATCGTCTGGGGTCATTACTTGGTACGTTTGAGAGCGTTAAAAGATTTCCATTGGCAAAAAAATGTCGGGTGAGTATCTCTGGATGTGGCCATATGGAATGAAGAAATGTGTCGGATTGGCCAGTGGGGAAGTCTGGATTATGTCTGACGGGTGTCAGTGGGCTGCGGTGAGACGAGATTTGTTGTGTTTGGCATACTGATCTAAACACTTGTAAGGTAGGTACTACTAACGGGTGTTGTAAACAGATCATGGGGATGTGTTTCTGGTCTAGCCAGGGTAAATGTTTCGTCGGAATTAATGAAAGTGCGTTTTCCAGATGTACCCACGCTTTCGTAGAAGCGTGTATTTTCCAATCTACAATTCTGGATAGGTGGCAAGCCCAATAATATTTCCTTATATCTGGGAAGCCAATTCCACCCTTTGCTTTAGGTATTGTTAGTCTATCGTGGCTCAGTCTAGGCCTTTTTCCATTCCATAAGAAGTGTGTGCAAATAGATTTATAAGAATTAAAAAAGGCCACTGGGAGCTTTATGGGGACCGTTTGTAATAAGTAAAGAAGTCTGGGTAAGATATTCATTTTGACAATCGAGGCTCTGCCAAACCACGAGAAGATCCCCGTGGACCAGTTTTTAAGATCATTTTGTATGTTCTGGAGTAGAGGAAGGTGGTTGCATGAGTATAGGTCTTTGATGTTGGAAGGTAGCTTAATACCTAAGTACGTAATTGTTGAGCTGCTCCATTTAAAGGGGACATTTCTTTGGCAATGTTCTACTGCTTTTTTACTTAGTTTTTGAGTTTAGATACCCTTTAACCACAGTTGCATCACGGTTACTACCAGACAGACCAGATTTTATGGTTGGAAGTTGAAGAGTGGGAACTTCGAGTGTAGAGTGAAAATCAGTTTTGCTTTTGATTGCTGGTGATTACTGTGTTTGTGTTTTTAGGTTCTTTTTGGGGTCTTTCCTTGCAGCTTTTTAATACCTTTTCTGTCACTTTTTAAACAGTCTTTTTTTCTTCCTTCCTTCAGACTACTAATTAAGGGGAGTGTTTAATTGATCACAGGTGCTTCAGGTCCTATATAGCTTTCTGTAGAACTAATTTCTGAGCTTGCTCATCCTTGAGATTGCTATATTTTTGCTTGCTGGAACTTAGACCAAGTGGTACTGGACTAAGTGGCGAGTTAAAAACCAATGTTGAAAACGGGAGATTATAACAGGAGACATCAAACCTGTAAGCAACATATGAAATTTCCTGTTATTGATATTATTATTCTAACTGGGAAAATGTGTGCTAGCAAGATTGAAGGTTTCATGCAGTGCACAGTGTGCCACATATATACCACAATGGAGCAACAGCTTCAGGGTAGATACTGCAGTGACAGATGGGAGCAGGTTGCCTTTCTGGAAACTTGCATTAGAGATCTGGAACACTGGGCGGAGCTGACAACCTTGAAAGAGGCCCACTGCTCACTGAGCAGGTGGCTAGTGGGGTGAATGGGGAGGGTGGAGAGGTAAGTCAGGATTATCAGGTAGGAAGATGGGTTAATACAGTTATAGGGAGTGGTAGGGGCTCACAGAAAAGGAAGGCAAGCCCTGTGTTTGAGCACCTTAACAGATTTGCCAAGTTGGGTGAAGATGTGGGGGTATCAAGCTCAGAGGTGAGAGCCCTAGATGTCACTGATCCCCCTGACAGCCAGGAAAGCAGCCCATCTAGTAGGGGTGGTATAGCGAGCGCAGGTAGGCCTAGACAGTTGGTGGCAATAGGGGATTCTATAATCAGAAGGACTGATAGAATCATTTGTCACCAGAATCGCCTCAATCGAATGGTTTACTGTCTCCCTGGTGCCAGGGTTTGGCATGTGGTGGACAAATTACTGTGAGGGGCTGAGAATGATCCAGCTGTCTTGATCCACGTTAGAAGCACTAACAGAATATAAGAAAGGTGGAGGCTTCTTAAGAACCAATTTAAAGAACTAGGCTGCAAGTTGAAGGGAAGGACCTCCAAGGTGATATTCTCTGAAATATTGCCTGTGCCATGCGCAACACAGGAAAGGCAGGGGGAGATGAGAGAACTGAATGTATGGCTAAAGACCTAGTGTAAAAGGGAGGGATTTGGGTTTTTAGAGCACTGGGTTGACTTTTTCATTGGGGTGCAACATATATGCTAAAGTTAGAAGGGGGTCTATTGTGCTGGGGAGAGGTTTATGGAAAGCCTGGAGGAGTATTTAAACTAGGATTGTGCGGGGAGGGTGAATTAGATTATAATGGGGCAGACAGGTTAGACAGGGGTCGGGAGATGGGGGGGGGGGGGGGGCAGATGATATGAAGGTTCATATGTTACAAACAACCATTGGAAATTGTACTTTTTATAGTAAAATTAATAATATGCAATGTACGTTTGAAAAATGTGACAATGAGTTAAAATGTTTGTTCACCAATGCCAGAAGTCTGACAAGCAAAATAGGGGAGTTGGAAGCTCTGGTGCATGCTGAATCTTGGCTTCATTCTTCTCATGACTGGCCTATTAATATTCCTAGATATTCTCTCTTTTGGAAAGATAGGGTAAAATGGAAGGGTGGTGGTGTCTGTCTCTATGTGAGATGTAATCTCAAAGTGAGTGTTAAAGAAGACCTAGTTGATGGAGAGTGTGAAGAGAAGCACGGATTATGAATGCAATGATATAAGGAGTGCTGGACATGACAGTGTGGATGAGGGACACAGAGGGTTAAGCTTTATGGGTGGAGCTGAGGAAAAAGGTTTGCAGGAAGCAAGTTCAGTGTAGGGGAGGGGTCATATAAAAGGGAGGGGTGTGGCTTTAGGGGATCATTCGGATCCCAGCGTGACACAGAGGAGGCAGTTTTTCTCTGCTCCTCTGTAATGGCCGACCTGGATGTGATTTTCAAGAGGCTGAGACGGGCGGCGGAGGCGTGCGGAGCGGAGTGGCTGCGGGACCGAGCGGGGACCTGGAGGACACCGCGGAGGATGTCGGGGATGCAGGTGAGGCGCCGCTGCGTGCGCGGAGGTCTCGGCCTCCGGCGCGTTTTTTCCCCGGGCCTACACCTCGTCCACCTCGTGACTGGCAGAGCCCGGGGGCCGACCGCTCGGTCCCCCCGGCGAAGAGGAAGGTGCCTGGCTCTCCCTGGTCCGGGTGGTCATTGCGCCGCCGACCGGAGGGGGGCGGGGCCTCGCGGCAAAATGGCGCCGGCTACGGGTCGGGCCGGCACCCGGGAACGGGGGGGGGGAACGGGCGGGGGGCTCTGGGTCCAGCCGCCTTGGGGGTGCAGCGGAAGGGGGGGGATCCTCGGACTGGGGGTTCCAGCATGGGGACACGCGCGGTGGGGGGGGCAGGGTTGGCACAGGGGGGGGGTCGCAGCTCCCGGGCTGGGGCGGGTGGGATGAAGGGAGCCACCGAGGTGCCTGGCAGGGCTGGTCTTGGACACCAGCATGCCGGGGGTGGTCGGGGGCCACAGGCACTGCGGGATGCGCCTGAACGCGCGGACCAGGAGGTCTGCAATTCGCCCAGGGGGATGGCGGCGCCCCCAGCGCGCACCGCGGAGGACAAGTCCGAGGGTGAGCTGTCGCAGGAGGAGGAATTTTCACATGCAGCGCACGAAACCATGACTGTCGGCAAGGCCCCGGTGCGGCCAGGTAAGTCACGTGATCTTTTGGTTCTGACGGAAGCCTTGGGGGATTTGCTGGGGGACCCGGTATCCCAGAACGGCAAGGGGATGGCATGTCGCCCTGGGGGGGCCCACGGACAGCTGCAGGACCTTCTTGGAGGGGCTGCGGGCCCTGGTGGGTAAGTTTGCCGGGGGTTCGGGGGCGCCGCAAGTGGGTCCCTGGATGGCTGCGGGCCCAGGGTCGGGGGGAGGGGGGTCCGGGGCCACGCCGGTGGTGGACCCCCCGACCGCTGCGGCTTCTGGGGGGGTGGTAGACATGGGGCCTGGGGGCACGGGGGTCCCCCCAGTGGTCACGGAACCTGGGGCGTGGACCGATGTGGTCAGGATTGCGGATGCTGCCCGGTGCGAAGTATATGTTGATTCGAGGGCCCGGTGGGGGGCGTGCCTGGAGCAGGAGGTGCGGGAGAATATTGGCATGGGTGAGTATGTGGAGATTTTCTCTTTGCTCCCCCTTGAGAAGTTCAACTTGGATAGGGTCAAGCCGGACAGTTCAAAAAGGACGACGAGGAGCGGCGTAGGTATCGGTGATTCTGCGCACTTTCTCCAATTGGCTTCAGGCGTTCGCTGGCTTAGCTAGGGTGATTGGGGAGAAGAACCCCGAGCATTGCTCGGCGTTGTTCTGCTGTATGGACGCGACTGGAGAGGCTTATCGGGTGTATGGGGGGTGGCATGGCTGCGTTATGACGAACAGTCCAGGCAGCGGTGCGGCCGGAACTACGCTGGGACCACAAGGACATCAGCCTCTGGATGAGGCTTATGTCTGCGGCTCGGACTCCTGCTCCGTTTCTTCAGGGGGGGGCGGGAGTGTGTTGTCCTCAGGGCTGCCGGCCGGGAAAAAGTGGGGTGTGTGCTGGCCCTTTAATGGGGGGCTTGTAAATTCGGGAGAGCGTGCCGATTTAAGCACGAGTGCTCCGGCTGCGGCGGCGCCCTCGCACTGTCCCGCTGTTTCTGGAAAGAAAAGCGTTCCGGCGATGTTGCTCACGAAAGGGATGACGCCGGTAACCCTGGAAAGGATACTTCCTTTCCTAAGTAAGTATCCGGATGGTGAGGCGGCGCGGGGGTTGATTTCGGAGTTTTCGGGACGGTTTCAGGATTCCTTGTTCATTGGCGGAGGTGCCCCCAGTGGCCCGGAACTTGCGATCGGCTTTGGTACACCCGGGGGGTGGTAGGCGAAAACTTGGGCAAGGAAGTGGCGTTGGGCCGGATGGGTGGGCCTTTCGAAGTGCAACCGTGGGGCGACCTGGTGGTGTCCCCGCTGGGTGTAGTTCCTGAGAAAGAGCCTGGGAAATTTCGCTTGCTTCATCACTTGTCCTTTCCTAAAGGGGGGTCGGTCAATGACTTCATCGGCCCTGATACGTGTACGGTCTCATACACGTCTTTTGATGCGGCGGTGAGGTGGGTCAGGCTTTCTGGATGCGGGGCTCTTATGGCCAAGGCAGATGTGGGGTGCCATTGGCGGGGCCAGTTCTATATGAGTAAGTGCCTGCCCATGGGTTGTTCCATTTCCTGCGCCTACTTTGAGGCGTTTAGCTCATTTTGGGGTGGGTGGTGGGTGACGTTTCGGGCCTGGAGTCGGTCATCCACTATTTGGACGACTTTCTGTGCGTGGGCCCCGCCTGCCTCCAGTGTGGGTGCGATTTTCTGTCCACGTTGCAGCACATTGCAGGTAAGTTCGGGGTACCGTTGGCGGGGGATAAAAAAGAGGGGCCAGTTACGGACTTGAGTTTTTTGGGGATAGTGATCGATTCGAGGGCAATGGAGTGTCGATTGCCCGAGAATGAATTACTTGATCTGAGAATGGAATTGGTGGAGATGCAAGGATAGTAGAAGGTCCGGTTGAGGGCCCTGCAGTCTCTGTTGGGCTAGCCTAATTTTGCTTGCCGGATCATCCCTGTGGGGGCGGGTGTGCTGCAGACAGCTGTCGGCAGCCTCGGCCGGGGTGAGTGTGCCTAACCATTTTGTGCGTCTGCGGGAAGGAACACAGGGAAGACTTGCGGGCGTGGCGTGAATTCCTAGCCTCTTGTAGCGGGCGGGACATGTGGATGTCGGGGCCAGCGAGCAATTTCGATGTGGAATTGGTCGCTGCCGCGGCTGGGTCGGCGGGTTATGGGGCGTATTTTCGGGGACGGTGGAGTGCTGACCCTTGGCCGCAATCTTGAGAGGTGGCGGGGTTGTTGGGCAACCTGGTTCTGCTTGAACTATTCCCGGTGGTGTTGGCATTGGAGCTGTGGGGGGAGGAGTTCCGTAATATGAAGTTGCGCATTAGTTGAGACGGCATGGGGGTGGTTCAGGTCCTCAACCATTTGGCTGCTACGGCGGCTGGTGTTTCGGTGCTTACGGCTCAATGTTTACGTTTCGGCAGTGCACATACCTGGGGTGGAGAATTCTTTGGCTAACTCGCTCTCTCGTTTTCAGTGGGACGAGTTCCGGGATCTGGCGCCGAGAACGGAGGAGTCTAGGGCGTCTTGCCCTGGGTGGATGTGGGGGATGCCCTTGTAGTCGCCGCAGGTTGGATTCAGGGGTCTTTGAGTGAGTCCACGTGGGCGGCCTATTCTAGGGTGTGGTCAGAATGGTTGAGTTGGAGCGGTTGGTCGGGGCTCCGACCAGCGCTGGTTGGGGCTGTATTGGGTGGCACGGAACATTTAGATGGGATTGGCACCTGCGTCGATTGATCGGAAATTGGCGGGGTTGGCATTTTGTTTAAGCTGTGGGGAGAGCCGGACGGGAATGCGGCTTTTTGGGTGCGGCAAACCTTGAAGGGGTATAGGAGGGAACGGAAAGGTCGGGAGGCGCACAGGCTGGTGAAGTGTGATAACTTGGTGGCGATTTGTTCCCGGCTTGTGGAAGTTTGTTCTTCCGCTTACAAGGCCATCCTGTTCACAGCGGCTTTTTCATTGGCGTTTTTATGGGGCGTTTGGGACTGGGGAGTTGGTGTGTCGGTCTAAACGGGGTGCTGTGGGGCTGTTGGATCAGGATGTACAGGTGGCTGCTGATCGGGTGAGTATACGGTGGCGGAGGTCCAAGCCTGACCAGCTGGGCAGGGGAGTGTTGATTATACTGGTTGCCTTGCCAGGCTCGGCAGTGGGCCCTGTGGTGGCGGTAAGGGCCTTTCGGGCGGTGCGGCTGGAGGGGGGGGGGCCTTTCTTGCTGCATGCGGGGGGCTCTTTTCTCTCTAGGTTGCAATTCGTGTCAGTTTTCAACGGTGCCTGCGGACTGTGGGTTTGGACGACCGGGAGTACTCGTCGCACTCCTTCCGTATTGGGGCGGCCACTGAGGCGGCCCGATGTGGGCTGGCTGAGGCGATTGTTCGCCGGATCGGTCGTTGGGAATCTAAGAGGTTCCGTTCGTATGTCCGGCCGCAGTTGATCCTGGGGTGAGTGGGGGCGCGGCTGGGAGTGTTTTGCAGTATGGGGTTGGGAGTTACAGGTGTTATGGTATATTACGTTTGTTGGTTGTTATGTGTTCTGTGTTATGTTTTTATTCCAGATGGAGGTTCCTCACGCCTCGTTTGGATCCTAGGGCACTCGGACGTGTGCTGGGGGGCCGGGAGAGGTGATGCTCAGCCGGCAGGCGGGCCGTTGGGAATTCCTGGGGGGAGGCTAGGTTGATGTGGTTGGGATTCCCGGGCATGCGGTGGGAGCGTGTGATGAAGGAAGTTGAGCGCTTTGCAATGAGGGACAGGCCCCCGGATGTGTTGGTCATTTACGCAGGGGGCAACGACCTGGGCATACGGAAGGAAAGGGACATCTTAGCTGATGTTAGGGCGGATGTTTTGCACTTACGAGTCCGCTTCCCGGGTACCATCTTGGTTTGGTAGGTCGTTGCGGGCAGATCGGTGTGGAGGTGGGCTAGGTCCATGGTAAGCATCAACAAAACCAGGATGGGGGTCGGACGTGGGTATTGACCTTTGGTCATTGGGTCTGCAGGAGGGTATACAAAATAGCTCTTAGGGTGTGGGGTGGCCCTCAAGGTTGAGGGGGTCACCCTTTCGGGCTGTGGCGGTGTGTTTTCTGGTGGTTTCTGACGGTAGACAGGTACTCAGAAGGGATCTGAGGGTGTGGGGGGCTCATCTAACGATCGGCCCCTCTGGGTATTCCTGAACGTTGGAGGGAATACGGTTATGTTCACTGGCGGAAGTTGTCTCCGACCGGTCACAGGTGGAGGCCTTTGGGAAGTTGGTGAGGTGTACCGCAGTGATTTGGTATTGGCTTAAGTGGGGTCACCGTCAGAGATCACCAGAATGGGCAGTTAATGTTATTTAATGTGGTTTAATGGTAATAAAGTTATTTATATTTATATATCTATATATATTTAGATATTTTCATATTTACAAGTTATTGGAGTGAATTTTGAGTTATGTTTAATAAAGGCTGTTGTGGCCAGTTTACTCCAACCTATGGTGTGGTCTCGTTTCTAATAGGGGAAGGTATGGGTAAGGAATAATATAAGGGGAACATTCAGACTACACTAGTCAAGAGAAGCACGGATTATGAATGCAATGATATAAGGAGTGCTGGACATGACAGTGTGGATGAGGGACACAGAGGGTTAAGCTTTATGGGTGGAGCTGAGGAAAAAGGTTTGCAGGAAGCAAGTTCAGTGTAGGGGAGGGGTCATATAAAAGGGAGGGGTGTGGCTTTAGGGGATCATTCGGATCCCAGCGTGACACAGAGGAGGCAGTTTTTCCCGCCCTCCCGCCCTAATGTTATGTGTTTGTTTTGTTGTGTCGTTTGTTGCTGGTCTTTTCTTCTTTTGCAGGTTTCGTCGGTTGTCACGGCAGCTGAAGGTTTTCCTGTGTTGGCGGTGTGTTTTCTGGTGGTTTCTGACGGTAGACAGGTACTCAGAAGGGATCTGAGGGTGTGGGGGGCTCATCTAACGATCGGCCCCTCTGGGTATTCCTGAACGTTGGAGGGAATACGGTTATGTTCACTGGCGGAAGTTGTCTCCGACCGGTCACAGGTGGAGGCCTTTGGGAAGTTGGTGAGGTGTACCGCAGTGATTTGGTATTGGCTTAAGTGGGGTCACCGTCAGAGATCACCAGAATGGGCAGTTAATGTTATTTAATGTGGTTTAATGGTAATAAAGTTATTTATATTTATATATCTATATATATTTAGATATTTTCATATTTACAAGTTATTGGAGTGAATTTTGAGTTATGTTTAATAAAGGCTGTTGTGGCCAGTTTACTCCAACCTATGGTGTGGTCTCGTTTCTAATAGGGGAAGGTATGGGTAAGGAATAATATAAGGGGAACATTCAGACTACACTAGTCATGAGTCTGAAGCATTATGAGTGGAACTGTACATGGGTGTGCGTACTACAAAGGTTATCATTGGAGATTGTTATGGACCTCCCAGTGGTAATGAGGAGGTGGAGACTCAGCTCCTTGCAGAGATGGAAAGGGTTGCAAGGGCTGGGACAGTGATAATAATGGGGGGTTTTATTTACCCAGAAATTGACTGGAGTAATGTATAAACCTATTAAAAGACAATTTTATGGTCCAGTTTATTGAGGCCCTGACTAGGAATGATGCTCTGCTGGACCTGGTAACCTCAAACCATGCAGAGCTTATTACCAATACTCATATAAAAGAACATCTGTGTAGCAGCGACCATAATATAATTTCATGTAATGTTCCACAATGGTTTAAAAGTGATACGATCTAGAAATATTTAGATAGAAAAAAAGGTGAATAAAGCACCTGTACCAGATGGCATCCACCCATGGATCCTAAAAGAATTGAGCTCTGTCATTTCAAAGCCATTATTTCTCATTTTTAGGGACTCGTTAATGACTGGAATGGTACTACTGGATTGGTGCAGGGCCAATGTGGTGCCCATATTTAAAAATGGCTCAAAATCTTTACCAAGTAACTAATGGCCTGTTAGTTTAACTTCTATAGTCAGGAAGATACTGGAGAGTTTAATAAAAGACCAGATAGATGAGTTCTTTTTATGAGGTAAGTAAAACCTCGGACAGAGAGATGGCTTTGGATGTTATATACTTGGATTTTGCAAAAGCAATTGACACAGTTCCCCACGCGACTAAGGTGAGGTAAAGTCTGCAGGCTTGGAAAGATCAATTTGTAAATGGATAGAAAACTCACTAAAAAGCCAAATTCAGAGAGTGGTTAATGATTCTTACTCTGAATGGTCTAAGGTTAACACTGGTGTACCCCAAGGTTCAGTGTTGGGACCCTTACTTTTTATATCTTTATAAATGATATAGGGTCTGGGATTAAAAGTACCATTTCTGTCTTTGCAGATGACACTAAGCTATGCAGTGGAATAATGTCCTTACAGGATGTCTCCAATTTACAAGCTGACCTCAATGCACTGTCTAATTAGGCAAGTGGCAAATGAGGTTTAATGTTGATAAATGTAAAGTTATGCACTTGGGGGCTAAGAATATAAATGTATCATACATACTAAGGGGAGTACAGCTGGGGGAATCCATAGTGGAGAAGGATCTGGGGGTTTTGGTAGATCATAAGCTCACAAATAGCATGCAATGCCAAGCTGTGGTTTCCAAAGCGAGCAAAGGCCTTTGTTGTATAAAGAGAGGTATGGACTTCAGAGAGCAAGATATCATTTTGCCCCTGTACAAATTATTAGTAAGACCTCATCTGGAATATGCAGTTCAGTTTTGGGCACCAGTTCTCAAAAAGGATATCAGGGAACTGGAGAAAGTGCAGAGAAGGGCAACCAAACTGATAAGAGGCATTGAGGAACTCAGCTATGAGGGAAAACTAGAGGAACTGGATTTATTCTCTCTTGAGAAGAGGAAATTAATGGGGGGTTATAATCAACATGTACAAATAAATAAGTGGTCCATATAGTGGACTTGGTGTTGATTTATTCAATTTAAGGTCATCACTGAGGACAAGGGAGCACTCTTTACATCTAGAGGAAAAAAGATTTCATCTCCATATATGGAAAAGTTTCTTCACATGAGTCCAACTCGAACATCGGCCATTCGCTTGTTCACCGAATTTTGAACGTTATGGGCCGTTCGCACCAAATTCAAGCGGCACGTCATGGCCCATAATGCACTGCGTCATTGCAGTGCATTACTTGCTGATGATTGGCCAAGCATGCACTATGACCTGCATGCTTTGGCCAATCACAGCGCCGTCAGCTAAGAGAGCCATAATTGGTTAAGTACCCACTTTATGACCGGCGCACAACAATGTATGTCCATTTTTTGAAGAGGGATATCTCGGTAACGGCAGCAGCTGCTGCCACAGCCAAGATATGCATCTCTTCAGGCGCTGGTCGTGTGTATGATAATGGTGGTCTCCGCAGCGGGTATGCTGCAAGATCACCGTTATCGGTGGCGGGAGAGGGGCCACCCCCCCTCCCACTACTCTCATGCACCCTCCGTCGCTTACCGGAGCCATCGGTAGCGGCGGAGGCAATCGGGTCCTGCACACTGCTGGGTATGGAGACGAGTGAGACTAAGATGGCCCCCACTCATCTCTATACCATAGGAGGGCAGAAGCAATGTCAAAACGTCACTTCGCCCATACCTCTTAAAGGAACATTTTTTCAATGTCATTTTTTCAAATGACATTTTTTTTATTGCATTTAAGTCCAAATATGAGGTCTGAGGACTTTTTCACCCCAGATCTCATATTTAAGAGGAACTGTCATGCTTTTTTCTATTACAAGGGATGTTTACATTCCTTGCAATAGGAATACAAGTAATCCATTTTTATTTATTTTTTTAAACAGTGTAAAAATAAATAAAATAAAGTCAAATAAATACGATTTTTTTTTTAAAACACCCTATCCCGACAAGCTCGCGCTCAGAAGCGAACGCATACGTGAGTAGCGCCCGCATTTGAAAACGGTAGTCAAACCACACATGTGAGGTATTGCCACGATTGGTAGAGTAAGAGCAATAATTCTAGCCCTAGACCTCCTCTGTAATGCAAAACATGCAACCTGTAGAATTTTTTAAGTGTCGCTTATGGAGATTTTTGAGGGTAAAAGTTTGACGCCATTCCACGAGCGGGCTCAATTTTGAAGCGTGACATGTTGGATATCAATTTACTCGGCATAACATTATCTTTCACAATATAAAAAACAATATCTTTTTTTTTTATTCAAAAAAGTGATTTTTTTCGCGAAAAAGTGCGCTTGTAATACCGCTGAGCAAATACGGTTTGAAAAAAGTATTGCAATGACCGCCATTTTATTCTCTAGGGTGTTAGAAAAAAAACAATATATAATGTTTGGGGATTCCAAGTAATTTTTTAGCAAAAAAAAAAACTGTTTTAAACATGCAAACACTAAGTCTGAAAAAGACTGGTCCTTAAGTGGGTACACACCCCACACTATGTAAGGCCGTCCGCACGTCGGCTTCCTGCAGTGTGTTGGTGGCATTAGTTCAGAGAGAGACAGAGAGAGTGTAATTTAATTTAGTTTGAGCAGGCAGGCAATTCCTGGAGTTCTGTTGCTAATATACTTCAGGCAGGCGAGACAGATAGCTGAAGTGCATTGTGTATATATATATATTTGCATCCCAGTTTTGTATATATATATATATATATATATATATATATAGTTTAGCTAGATCTCACTGCAGACCGTTCCTGGCGTACTGTTGCTAATATACTTTAGGCAGGCAGGCAAGACAGTCAGATAGCTGCTGTGTATTGTGTATATATGTATATATATATAGTTTATCTAGATCTCACTGCAGACCATTCCTGGTGTACAGTTGCTAATATACTTCAGTCAGGTGGGCGAGACAGCTGCAGTGTATTTAATATATATATATATATATATATATATATATATATATATATATATATATATATATATATATATATATATATAGTCTAGCCAAGCCTATACCTGACTAGGCCATTCCTTGAGTGAGTGTTCAAAGACACTTTCAGCCAGGCAGGTGACTCTTTTTACTTTCTTGTTAAATAAAACTGGGCAGTCAGTCATTACACCTTCTACTCAGAAACATCTAAAAGAGGTAAGACATACTTTTTTTTGTATTGTTTTGTTTTTTACATATGCTGTGTGAATGTGAGCACATAACATATAGTAAGGTTTTATCAAATTTGACTGCAGAAGTGGAAATACAATATAAAGAAATTCTTTAGCCCCGTACACACGAGCGGACTTATGTCCGACAGACTTCCAAAGGAGTTCCGTCGGAGTTCTGCTGGAATTCCGACGGAGTTCTGACAGACTTTTCGGCCGAACGGACTTGGCCACACACAATCACACTAAACTCCGACGGATTCGAACGTGATGACGTACGACCCGACTCGAATAAGGAAGTTCATAGCCAGTAGCCAATAGCTGCCCTAGCGTCGGTTTTAGTCCGTCGGAGTAGCATACACACGAGCGGAGTTTTCGAAGGGGACCGGGTCCGGCGGAGTTCCTTCGGGAAAATTTGAAGCATGTTCCATATTCTAAAGTCCTTCGGACTTTGGCGAGTCAAAAGTCTGTTGCAGCCCACACACGATCGGATAGTCTGACGGACTCAGTCCTTCGGTCTTTGGATGTTGAAAAGTCCGCTCGTGTGTACGCGGCATTTGACTATTGTACAAACACTATTTTAAATGCATAGGTCCCTTAGTTTAGTTGTTTTGCTGTTTTTACCCAGCATTCAAACTGAAATGCACAAATTAATTCATTAATTTCAAGTCCACTTACATTTCAATGAATAATTGTGTTATTCAAGTTGATAAAAGTATTACCTTGTAACTTCTGTTTATTAAAAAGAAAGTGCAATTTCCAATGCCTGTTTCTTTGTGGAAACCATGTCGAAATTAAATACAGCTCATTCGAGGACACAGTGTACCTGCTGATCAGCTCTAATTCTCATTCTGGCATTCATTGGTCCAGCAGGGTCTCTTGCTTGCCAAATCCCTGAGGCTGCTGTTATCCTTCTTTTTTGGACAGCCCTCAATATGAGCCTTCAAAAATGCAGCCAAGTGTGTTCCCTGGTTGAAAGTCCTGCGCTCTGTAGTTCTTGGAATTGAAGGTTGACTAGCATAGGATCACATGACAATGTACAGATGAATGGAGAAAATCTGGCGTGGTATTTATTTATTACAGGTACGTATAGTATATAGCAATGTCAATTTATGCAGCGCTTTACATATATACTGTACATTCACAACAGCCCCTGCCCTCAAGGAGCTTACAGTCTAAAGTCGCTAACTCACATTCATACATACACATACTAGGGCCAATTAACCAACAAGCATGTCTTGGAGTGTAGGACGAAACTGGAACAAAACCCACAAAGGCACAAAGAGAACATGCAAACTCTGTGCAAGTAGTGCTGTGGTTGAGATTTGATCCGTTGACTCTAGTGCTGCTAGACGGAGGTGCTAATCACTTAGCAACTGTGCGGCCCCAGTGTGGCTGCAATGGGTTATTTAACACTTAACTGAAATTAGTAAACTTTCAGAGCACAATACCAGTGTTTTCTAAATACCATTATCAGTTTATGAATTGATTTTACACATTTTCTAAAGCTATTTTTGAGACATACATAAAAAAGACACCCCTTACAACTAACAGTGTCATAAGCAACTACTACCACCCCAATGTAGTGTACAGAGTCAAAGCTTGCACATCAAATGTACCAAACTTAATGTAACAGCTGCAGCTACAAAAACTGTTTACAACATGAATAAGGGAGCAGGAGTGGGAAGCTCATCTGACTTTCCTGGTAATGTCCTGGTCACGTTCACTGCAGTACATCTGTACTCAGCATTGCTTGTCAAATCACTGACATACAAATGTAATCACTGTGTCTTTGCTTTGAACATTTGAAAAGTAATTCTTTTCAAGTGATTAATATTGGGTTTTGGCAGTGTCCAACTGCTGAGGGAAATGAAGCTGACTGTTTGCCTCAGGCTGGAGCTTATGTGATTTCTTTTTGTGCCACATGCGAAATAAAGTGCTAGGACATGCTCCATAAAAAGGGAGCACAAACAGCACTGCAGTTCATTTTTGAGTGGATATTATTATTTTTTTAGTTCTCAAAATATTCATATTATAGAGTTTG